>NW_027361706.1:5302500-6018750 GCF_039654945.1 Dendrobates tinctorius | reverse complement strand
CGCCAACTATTATAGAAAATTCATCAAGGGGTTCTCTCAAGTGGTCAAACCCCTCACTGATCTCACCCAAAAGGGAGCGGATCTCAAAAACTGGTCAGCTCCAGCTGTGGCAGCGGTTTCTTTGTTAAAAGAACATTTCATGACTGCTCCGGTACTGGTGCAACCTGACTTGTCTAAACCATTCATAATAGAAGTGGATGCCTCTGAGGTGGGAGAGGGGGCTGTGTTTTCCCAGGGGCCCACCACATTAACTAACTTAAGACCCTGTGCCTTCTTTTCTAAAAAATTTTCCTCTGCTGAAAGGAATTATGATGTGGGTAACCGAGAGTTGTTGGCCATTAAATTGGCTTTTGAAGAATGGAGGCATTTTTGGAGGGGACTGTCATTACAGATCACAAGAACCTGTCTTACATCGAATCCGCCAAACGTCTGACTCCGAGACAGGCAAGGTGGTTGCTTTTTTTTCCCGATTTCAGTTTTCCATCACTTTCAGACCAGGTTCCAAGAATGTGAAGGCGGATGCCTTGTCTCGCAGCCTAGATCCCGTATCTCCTCCTGAGCCTCCTTCCTCCATTCTTCAGTGCGGGGTGGTGGTGGCTATGGTGTCCCCGAGATTGGAGCTGGAGATTCGTGAGGCCCAATCTCTTGCTCCTCCATCCATACCTGAAAATAAGCTCTTTGTGCCTGTCCAGTATCGGTTTAGGGTGCTTCGGGAGTTCCACGACTCAGCTCTGAGTGGGCATCTTGGAATCTCGGCCACTCGTAAAGCCATCACTAGGCTGTTCTGGTGGCCCTCGTTGACTTCTGACGTCACTGGTTTTGTGTCCTCCTGTGAAATTTGTGCCCACGCTAAAGCCTCCCACAACCGGCCGGCCGGGGAATTGGTGCCACTGCCAATTCCGGATAGACCATGGACTCACCTGTCCATGGATTTTATCACCGATCTCCCACCCTCTAATGGCAAAACCGTGATCTGGGTAGTTGTGGATAGGTTCAGTAAACAAGCACATTTTGTACCCTTAACGGGCCTTCCTAATGCTGAGACTATCTAAGCTATTCATTGAGCATGTGATTCGGTTGCATGGTGTGCCTGTCAGTGTGGTGTCTGATAGAGTGGTGCAATTCGTGGCAAAATTCTGGAGAGCTTTTTGTAAAAGGTTGGGCATCAGTCTGACCTTTTCATCGGCCTACCATCCCTGTTGTGAATGGGTCACCAAGGAGAAAAAAAACAAAACAAGCTAAGCCACAGAAAACCAGAGAGGTTGGCAACTATGCAGACTGCAGATCCCTGATCCCACCACACAACCAGCAGCAGCCGTGGAGCGTGCCTACGATGTTCCTAGACGCCTCGTCACAGCCGGAGGACTAAATAAGCCCGAAGCATGAAAAGGGGAAAACTAACTGCCCCAGAGCAGACCCCAAAGGAATAGACAGCCCCCACACATGCATTGACGGTGAAACAAGATGAAGGCACAAACACAGGCAGGAAAATAGGCTGAGCAAACGATGGGGCCCAAACCAACTAGAAAGGAAAGGAAAGACACTGTCTGCAACCTGCAAAAAACCCTACAAAAATAATGTCCAACACTTCTGATAGCAAAATTAACCCTGAAGTCACTAGACTTCTCCCACTATATCAGCACTCTGAAACATTCTGAGACAGAGCAAAAAAAGACCAAACCAGTAAGGGACAAAAAGCATATTGGCAAAATACTGATAAATAAGAGTGGAAATTCAGCACAGCCCCCAGTCGGGGCTGGCTGACCACACAAAAGAACTGAATAGACCAACAAAATCAAGTGTGAACATTAGCAGAAAAACTTAGCTTTAGATGACTGGAACAGAGCTGAAAACCAAGAGCTGACAAGCCAGAAGGAATCACCAGCAACTGAATAGGGCGTCGGCTGTCTTAAATCCAATCTGAGACTCCTGAGGTCCAATCGTCATCCTCATTCTCAGGTGGCAGATCTCCACCGATCAAATCAGCCTCACTACCTCCTGTTACTACCAGAGGGAGTCTGGAAGGAGAACTGTTATGAATGGGGAACTGAGGAGAAAAAACAAGACTACAAGCTAAGTCTCAGAAAACCAGAGAAGTTGGTAACTATGCAGATTGCAGATCCCTGATCTTAACCGCACAACTAGCAGCAGTCGTGGAGCGTTCCTACGTTGGTCCTAGATGCCTCATCACAACCGGAGAACTACATAAGCCTAAAGCAGGAAAAGAGGAAAACTAACTGCCCCAGAGCAGACCCCAAAGGAAAGACAGCCCTCCAAAGGTATTGACAGTGAAACAAGATGAAAATACAAACAAAGGCAGGAAAATAGGCTGAGCAAACGATGGGGTCTGGCTAACTAAAAAGGACAGAAAAGGAAAGACACTGTCTGCAATCTGCCAAAAACAACCTACAAAAATATTGTCCAACACTTCTGACAGCAAAATTAACCCTGAAGTCACTAGACTTCTAAACCTATATCAGCACTCTGAAATATTCTGAGACAGAGCAAAAAAGAGGCCAATCTAATAAGGGACAAAAAGCAGATTGGCAAATACTGATTAATAGGAGTGGAATTTCAGCATAGCCCCAGCAGGGGCAGGCTGATTACACAACAAACTGAATTGACCAACAAGCGCAAGTGTGAACATTAGCAAAAAAACAAACTTAACTTGAGAAGACTGGAAGAGAGCTGAAGTCCAGGACCTGAGAAGCAGACTGAATCACCAGCACCCGGATAGGGCGTCGGCTGTCTTATATCCAGTCTGAGACTCCAGAGATCCAATCGTTATCTTCCTCATTAGGTGGCAGATCACTACCACTTAAACCAACCGTACTACCTCCTGTCACCACCAGAGGGAGAACGGAAGGGGAACTCTCAACTGGTGGAGCAGAAAATGAGTTCATGACAGCACCCCCCCCTTGAGGAGGGGTCACCGAACCCTCATCCATGCCACCAGGCCGATCAGGATGGGCCCGGTGAAAAGCACAAACCAATTTATTGGCATGAATATCAGAGGCAGAGACCCAAGAATTATCCTCCTGGCCATAACCCTTCCATTTGACCAAATACTGGAGTCTCCGTCTAACCAAACGAGAATCCAATATTTTCTCTACCTCATATTCCACATTGCCTTTAACCAATACAGGACCAGGAGGTGCCGCCACAGGAACTACTGGCTCAACAAACGTCTTCAACAGTGACTTGTGAGATACGTTATGGATTTTCAACGTAACTGGAAGAGCCAATCGAAAAGAAACAGGATTAAGAATCTCCAAAATCTTATAAGGTCCAATAAATCTTGGCTTAAATTTTGGAGATGCAACATTCATAGGAATATTCTTAGACCACAGCCAAACCATATCACCCAAAGACTCCAAAGACATACTGATAGGGAATTTAGATTGTGATCCCCATCAGGGACAGTGATGAAAATATGTGCAAACTGTAAAGCGCTGCGGAATATGTTAGCGCTATATAAAAATAAAGATTATTATTATTATTATTATTATTATTATCACCCACTTTAAACCGGGGACCAATGGTCCTACGCCGGTTGGAAAAACGCTGGGCCTTTTCCTGAGAGTGACAACTTATCCACCACTTGGTCCCATATCTGCTGCATTCTCAAAACCACAGTGTCCACACCTGGGCAGGACGAAGATTCCACTTGCCCTGAAGAGAATCGAGGATGAAACCCAAAATTACAGAAAAAGGGTGACAGTGTGGCAGAACTAGCTCTATTGTTCAGCGCAAATTCGGCCAAGGGCAAAAATGAGACCCAATCATCTTGATCAGCAGATATAAAACATCTTAAATAAGACTCCAGGGTCTGGTTTGTTCTCTCAGTCTGCCGACTTCAACTCAAAAATATTTCACAAATCCGTTCATTCTTCAACCAAAAATCTGCAAAAACCCTAGTCCATGCCCTCATTATCTCTCGCCTTGACTACTGCAACCTCCTGCTCTGTGGCCTCCCCTCGAACACTCTCGCACCCCTCCAATCTATTCTAAACTCTGCTGCCCGACTAATGCACCTGTCCCCACGCTATTCCCCAGCTTCTGCCCTCTGTCAATCCCTTCACTGGCTCCCCATTGCCCAGAGACTCCAGTACAAAACCCTAACCATGACATACAAAGCCATCCACAACCTGTCTCCTCTATACATCTGTGACCTCGTCTCCCGGTACTTTCCTGCACGCAACCTCCGACCATCACAAGATCTCTTTCTCTACTCCCCTCTTATCTCCTCTTCCCACAATCGCATACAAGATTTCTCTCGCGCATCACCCCTACTCTGGAACTCCCTACCACAACATATCAGACTCTCACCTACCATCGAAACCTTCAAAAAGAGCCTGAAGACCCACCTCTTCTGACAAGCCTATAACCTGCAGTAACCACCGATCGACCAAACCGCTGCACGACCAGCTCTACCCTCGCCTACTGTATTCTCACCCATCCCTTTTAGATTGTGAGCCTTCGCGGGCAGGGTCCTCTCTCCTCCTGTACCAGTTATGACTTGTATTGTTTAACATTATTGTACTTGTTTTTATGCATACCCCTCCTCATATGTAAAGCGCCATGGAATAAATGGCGCTATAACAATAAATAATAATAATAATCCATTATTAAAAGTCAAATCACGAGTCCAAATATAATTCCAGTTGGTGCTTGTGGGTCGCCCTCCCAGGGCTGTGGGGTACTCAGTACCGGGCCGTCAGGGGGAAAGGTGTCACAGTGGCGGTGACCCGGTCCGTGGCCCTGGGCGCCCAAATCAATGGTGGTTTGAGATAAAGTTTATGTGATAGTTCGTGACGCCACCTGTGGTGTTTGGCAAGCAAGATGTTAAGCCAACGCTGCGTGCAGATCCTCTGGGGCTGATTGTGTGTTGCAGCATAGATGGTGTAGCTCCCCACAGGTGAAGCTGTAACCCCAGGGCAGTGTATAGGCGCAGGCGGTGTGAGGAATGTTGGTACCCAGATGTAGCAGTGCTGACGGTGTTGGCGCACAAATGAATGGAAGACACCAGGGCTTGCAGTTCCAAAGCTTTACTCACAGTTCGTGGTACCCACTGGTGCCTGCCTCCGTGCCATGTCCTCCGGGGCAGAGACTCAATCTACCTCCCGGGCAAGTCAGGATTCTCCTCTCCAACACTCCGCCAACATGTACCTCTCCTGAACGACTCCTCTATTGCGCCTTTTAGTGTGAAGAGCTCCAGTACCGTGGTACTCTGAAGTTTCTCCTGTCAGATGTTCCTAACAACTCTACTTGTATGACAGACAGCTGTAGCCTCTCTCGGGGACTCCCTTCTCCGGAGTCTGGGCTCTCTATTCGGTTGCTGTTGTGCCCCAAGTCTTAGATGGGAGTAGTGCATTTACAGCCAACTACTCCACCGGTGTCTGCTGCAGAACCATAAGTGTCCATACAACCTCGGGGACCGGGCCCCGGCCTTGCGCTCAGAACCAATAGGCAGGGTTCCTCTTCCAACCCTCAACTCCTCTCTGTTCTCTTACTCCTTCGTTCCGCGCTGTTCCTTCTCTTTCTTATGGAAGCTTAGGTTGCAGTTCTACGTCTTTCTCCTTCTGTTCCTTTCCCGTGCCAGCTGGCTCAGGTCACTGAGGCAGCTGCAGCACTCCTTCCTCCATCCCTTCTTCCAGGGATCCCCACTCCTCCTGAGTGGCTTCCTTCCTTCCTCTCTGACCCTCTGTCAGACTGACTCTCCAGACTGAACCCAAATCCTACACTTTCCCAACCTTTTATATATCTCAACTCCACCCACCTCCCAGCACATCTCGTGTTACGAAGCAAGAACCCACAAAAGGTGCTCTGCTACCCTCTAAGCATGGAGCCGCAATGTGGTCCTGCTGAACCATCCTGTGTGTGGGGTGCACGTGTTGGAGTGTGGAAAGGAGTTCCAAACTTACCTAGGTGGTGGGGAACTACACCTTAGGAGAAGGTGCAGTAACTCTGTGGCGACTGAGCCTCAGGGGCGCCACACTTGTGTCAAGGGATGGCGTCCCACACTGAAACTTTCACAAAGACTGGCACTCAGGTAAAGTTATAGTGAATTTGGTTTTATTCCATGTTCTTCAAAGCATCAAATGTGACGCGTTTCGGCTTAACCAAAAGAACCACCACTATTTCTTGTGCTGATTGTGAGAGTCTCAGGTGGTCCAAACCCCAGCAGTCACACCTTCATCGCCCATCAATTTAAGAGTTTTGGAGAACCCATATAACCGCACATGCCTTCAGAATAAATAGCCCTTTGACCACATTTCTTAGGTTCTGACCACCAGCAAAAATTCTGCCGTATGTCAAGGGAAAAAATAGTGATGCATGCTGTGCCATTTACTCATACTGGCGAAAAATGAGCGGGAACCCTCTATAAGTCAATGAACGCCCGTTGATAATGGTTGACCTCTGTTTTGCAATGGACCTGTCAGAGATTTATAAAGGGAATCTGTTACCAGGTTTTTGCTATCAAGTCTGAGAGCAGCATAATGTAGGGACAGAGACCCTGATTCCAGCAATGTGTCACTTACTGGGCTGCTTTATATAGATTTATATAAGACTATCATTAGAGGACTAGTAAACCTGCTATACGGTAGTCCTCTATATTCATGAGCTCTCTATAACCCCCACCCCAACACGAATTGGCAGCTTTCTGCCTATGCACAGCATACGCAAAAACTGCCAATCAGTGGTGTGGGTGGAGTTATACAGGGCTCAGCATTCAAGGAACTGCTAGATCTGAAGCAGATAAAACAGGGATTTTATCAAAGCTGCAGCAGGTGATATACTGCAGGAATCAGGATCTCTACACCTACATCTTGCTGCTCTCAGGTAGGGTAGGAAAAAAATCTGGTGATATTACTTGAGAGCTCCCTCCCAAGATGTAGTGCCTAGACATTAAAACTGGGAGTGTAAATCAGACCTTAGAAAGAACTGCAGGATACAATCAGTCTTCTCGTTCCAAACATCCATGCCTTGTACAAACCCTCTAGGTCACAGAGTGTGCATCATCTACCTCCCCATCCCCCTTACATGCTGTCCTTACACCTATCAATACTATCCGGCTGCCTCGTTCAGTGAGCTGCTTCTGGCAAAGAATAATGTTGTGTTTCACAAATGTTAATAGTGTCTTGCTGATTTATCCACAGACAAATACCATATACGACCAGAGATGTCTGCTCCCACTTTAACTCAGATTACATCAGAGGTCACAGGCATAAAAATGACATGACCTTTTTCTAACCCCAATAGGTACAGAGCCTTTTATGTGCCTCATGATATCTTGTATGCATTTTTTCCCAATTTCCAATAAAGAACGAATACATTTTTTTTTCTTAATTATGGTGGCAGATGGTCGGAGGAAGTTCTGGCTGCCTGGAAGTAGTTGTCTGCTTTACAGTCGCTGAATCACACTGAATTTACAACAACCAACGGGTTCTGCAAGCCCAAAGGCATTTAAGTGGCTATTTCCTTTTTTACAGAGACCACACACAGGGCTAAAAAGTCAAACGATAAAAGATTTCTGTTTGGAGATGTATGAAGCAGAAGCATGTTCGCAATGATTTTCTAAAGAACTTGTATTGCATAATTGGGGCCCTTGTATGATATGTTGGTATTTTAGACCGGAAGCTTCTACCTTCAGCATTGTCTATTTTTATGATGTGTCCTCATGAGACTTTCCAAAAAGTGAGTATTGTCATGGTTTGGACAGTGTTCTTGCCCTGCACTCACAGGGTTAAGTGTATGTGGCATCTTTCTGGATCTGGGAGGGGTATTTATACTCACTCTTTACCAGGGTTCTCTGTCAGCTATACTCTTGTTCTGGCTGTGTGTCTGACCCCTGGTGTGCTTGCATACTGCATAGCTTGTTTGCTTCCCGTGTATGACCCAGTCTGTCCCCTCACTATGTACTCCGTCTCTCATTTTGGTATTATTGTCTTTTCCGGTTCTGACCTCCTGGCTTGGCTATCGTTACTCCATTACAGTTTGTCCCTATTGTACCGTCTATTGCCCGTTCTGGTTTTCTGATCTATTGCTACGTCCTGACTATCCATTCTGCCTAACCCTTTGGTACTGTCGTGCTATCTTGTGCTTTGACCCTGGCTTGATCTGGTTTCTGTCTCTGTCTATGCCTCTTGGTAACATTGTCCTGTAGTTACCCTTCTAGGAGTTTTCCTCAGCTCCTAGCTCTCTGGAGTTTAGAACACGCCCTCAGCAGTCACATGCTTCAGGTCCTGTGAGCCTGGAGCATGCATCGTCACCACTGCTGCCCCACTCCACAGATATCTTTGTGCCCAGTTTTGTACTCAGGACACGAGCACTGGCTCAGTGAGCAAGTGCAGTGCGGTGTTCCTGACTTTATAGCTGACCCAAAACATTTAAACGAGGTTTGCACTTTTTTTTTGCCTTGAGTCATGGATCTGCTGCATGATCTCTCTGAGCAAGTGAATAGCCTCACTCAAATGATGCAAAACCTGTCTGTGGAGCAGCGAACCCTGGCTCAGTCGCAGAAACAGGTTCAGAGGGAGGTTGCTGATGCCATGCAGGGTTCTTTTCCTTCTGGGGCCCGGGGTGAGGCTACCACAGATGTTTCCTTAATTTCCCCTGAATTACCTGTTAAATTGCCTGACTTTTTCTCTGGGGATAAAAAAAATGTAAGGTTTTTAAGGAGGGGTGCAAACTCTTCTTTTCGTTAAGGCCACGCTCCTCTGGGGATGAGAGTCAGAGGATTGGGGTCATTATGTCTTTGTTAAGGGGCTCCCCTCAGGCTTGGGCTTTTTCCCTTCCCCCTACCTCCCCTGAGAGAATGTCAGTGAATGCATTCTTCGAGGCTCTTGTGCACATCTACGATGAACCTGATCGTGTGAGGCTAGCCGAGGATATGGTGATGAGTGTGTGCCAGGGGAAACACTCGGCTGAGTGGTTCTGCTCTGAGTTCAGACGCTGGGCAGCGGAGGTCTCCTGGGATGATGCTTCCCTCCGGTGTTTGTTCTGTAAAGGCCTGTCCGAATGTTTGAAAGATGCCCTGGCCCTTCATCCTCCACCGGATTCTTTGGAGGACGCTATGATCCAGGCTGTCCGCAAGGACCATAGGCTGCGGGCGAGAGGGGTCATGCTGCAGGAGACCCCTTTATTCTCCAACCTGAGAGACTCTGCATCTAGTCCCGAGCCCATGGAGGTTGGTGCCACGTCCTTGAAGGAAAAAGAGAGGAGACGCCGTAGAAACAAACCAACTGTGCTTTTACTGTGGATCCTCTGGACATTGGAGAAGGAACTGTCCTTCTTGCCCTTCTCCAGTGAAGCAGTCAGGAAAACGACTGAGTCTGGGTAATAATCGAGGAAGTTGCCCAGACTCCCAGGTACCTTTTTCCTCGCTTGCTAAAATTCTGCTTCCGGTGGAACTAGAACTTGCAGGCGGTCCGGTTGTGACTATCGCCTTTGTTGACTGTGGTTCTTCTATTAATCTGATCGATGCCAAAGTTGTGACTTTTCATAAGATAGGGACAGTCAGGTTAAAAGATCCTGTTAAAATTGTGGCAATTGATTCTTCTATCACCCGGGAGGGAATTTGTTTCATGACTGATACCTTTTCTCTGAAAGTGGGTTCCACTCACGTGGAAAAATTAAGGTGTTTTGCTCTAAATAATCTGCCAGCTGGACTGGTACTGGGTATGCCTTGGCTTCAAGGCCACAATCCTACTATTGACTGGGTCACGGGGGAGATCATTCAGTGGGGTTGTATGGCTAATGGTCTATGTTGTAACTTGACAACTCTTGTCACCCCAGTAAAATCTGTGTCGGTGTCGTCTGTCGGTCTGGAAGGTATTCCGGAGTACCTGAAAGATTCTGAAGACGTATTTTCCGAAAGTGAGGCTGAGGCCCTACCGCCACATAGACCCTTTGATTGTGCCATTAATCTAGTCCCTGGAGCCAAGTTACCCAAGGCACGCCTTTTCAATTTGTCCGGGCCCGAACGTCTAGCCATGAAGGCGTACATTAACGAGAGTCTCCGCAAAGGGCATATTAGGCCTTCTGTTTCACCTGTGGCGGCGGGCTTCTTTTTTGTTAAGAAAAAAGATGGTGGTTTGCGGCCGTACCTCGACTTTCGGGAATTAAACAAGATTACTGTGAAAAATACATACCCTCTCCCCCTAATTCCTGATCTATGTAACCAACTCACCAGGGCCAAGTGGTTCTCTAAACTGGATTTACGTTGGGCATATAACCTTATAAGAGTCCGGGAAGGGGACGAATGGAAAACAGCATTCCTGACGACTGAAGAGCTGTTCGAAACTTGGTTATGCCCTTTGGTCTCACCAACGCTTCTGCTGTTTTTCAGAATTTTATTAATGTAATTTTCTCTGATTTAATTGGTCATTTTGTGGTTATCTATTTGGATGACATTTTGGTGTGCTCGGTGGACAGTCAATCTCACTTGCACCATTTGCGGATGGTTCTCATGAGACTGAGGGAGAATCATTTGTATGCCAAGTTGGAAAAATGCTCATTCTTCATGCAAGAATTATCCTTTCTGGGTTTGATTGTGTCAGGGGAGGGGTTCCGCATGGATCCTAAGAAGGTCCAGGCTGTTACGGATTGGGTGCAGCCTCATGACTTGAAAGGGTTGCAGCGATTTTTGGGCTTTGCTAACTTCTATAGGAAATTTATTAAGGGCTTCTCGTAGGTGGTAAAGCCTCTAACGGACCTCACTCTCAAGAGAGCTGATGTAAAAAATTGGTCTGTAGCTGCAAAAAATTCTTTCATGACATTAAAAAAATGCTTTTCTTCAGCCCCTGTATTGGTAAAACCCCACCCGTCAAGACCTTTTGTCATGGAGGTTGACGCCTCAGAAGTATGGGTGGGGGCAGTTTTGTCTCAGGGCCCTCCTACCCTTACTAATCTGAGACTTTGCGCCTTCTCTAAAAATTTTCCTCTGCCGAGAGAAATTACGATGTCGGCAATAGAGAGTTATTGGCGGTAAAGTTGGCTTTTGCAGAATGGAGGTATTTCCTGGAGGGGGCCGTTCATCCCATTACAGTCATCACTGATCACAAAAATTTGGCCTATATCGAGTCTGCCAAGAGATTGACCCCCAGAAAGGCTCGGTGGGCACTTTTTTTTTCTCGATTTCAGTTTACCATCACATTCCGCCTGGGACCTAAAAACATCAGGGCTGATGCCTTATCCCGAAGCTTTGATTCGGTGTCCCCTCCAGAACCTCCCTCCTCCATTCTTCAGTCAGGAGTAATGATGGCCGAAATCTCATCTGAGTTACAGAGAGGGATTTTGGTGGCCCAGGCTCGGGCTCCGGGTGGTAAACTCCCTTGTAAATTGTTTGTACCGGAACGTTTCCTTCTCAGACTTATGCAGGAATTTCGCGATTCTATGTTGAGTGCTCATCCTGGGATTGCAGCTACCCGGGGGGCAATTGTGAGGAGTTTCTGGTGGCCCTCTATGGTAACAGATATTAAAAAGTTTGTGACTGCATGTGGGGTGTGCGCTCGTTCTAAAAGTTCTCAGGTCCGGCCGGCCAGGGAGTTGGTGCCTTTGCCAATTCCGGATAGACCATGGACACATTTGTTCATGGATTTTATCAGAAATCTTCCTCCTTCCAGGGGCAACTCAGTGATATGGGTGGTGGTGGATAGGTTTTCAAAACAAGCCCACTTTGTACCTCTCCCCGCGTTACCATCTGCTGAAACCCTGGCCCGTTTATTTATTCAGCATATAATTCGGTTGCATGGAGTGCCTATGAATGTGGTGTCAGACAGAGGGGTACAGTTTGTGGCCAGGTTCTGGAGGTCTTTTTGCAAAAAGCTGGGGATTTTGTTGTCCTTCTCCTCTGCCTATCACCCAGAGTCTAATGGATAGACTGAGCGCACGAACCAATCATTGGAGCAGATTCTGAGATGCTTGGCCTCTTCCAGGCAGGAGGACTGGTGTGAAGTATTGCCCATGGCAGAGTTTGCGTTCAATGGTCGTGTGAACCAATCCACTGGGAAGTCTCCCTTTCAGATCAACTATGGGTTTAACCCACATTTTGGAGAGTTTTCCTGCAAGGATTCAGGTTGTCCTGGTGCTGAGGATGTGACACAACGTCTTAGAATTCTTTGGAAGGAGGTTCAGAGGAATATTTCCAAGGCCCAGGAAAACTATAAGTGGTTTGCTGACAGGAGGAGGGGGCCAGGTCCAGCATTTGCAGTAGGGGAGAATGTGTGGCTATCCACCTGCAATATCAAGCTTAAGATACCATCTTATAAATCTGGGCCCCAAGTTTATTGGCCCATACAAAATTGGGAGGTGGTTAACCCAGTAGCCTACCGACTGCAGCTGCCTCCTTTAAAATTACTGATGTCTTCCACAGGTCCCTGTTAAAGCCTGTGGGGACTGTGAGAGAGGATTCCTCATCCAATGCTCCGCCAGTGCTGGTAGAGGGGCAGCTGGAGTATTAAGTAGGGCGCGTTGTTGACTCCCGGTGGGTGCACGGAGACTCCAGTATCTGATGCACTGGAAGGGGTACTCTCTGGAGGATCGGTCATGGGTTCCGGCCAGTTCAGTGCCTGCCAATCGTCTGGTGCGGGCTTTCCACGCCAGATACCCAGACAAGCCTGGGGGTCCAGTGGCCCCCCCCATTAAGAGGGGGGTACTGTCATGGTTTGGACAGTGTTCTTGCCCTGCACTCACAGGGTTAAGTGTACGTGGCCTCTTTCTGGATCTGGGAGGGGTATTTATACTCACTCTTTACCAGGGTTCTCTGTCAGCTATACTGTTCTTCTGGCTGTGTGTCTGACCCCTGGTGTGCTTGTATACTGCATAGCTTGTTTGCTTCCGTGTATGACCCGGTCTGTCCCCTCACTCTGTACTCCGTCTCTCATTTTGGTATTATTGTCTTTTCTGGTTCTGACCTCCTGGCTTGGCAATCGTTACTCCATTACAGTTTGTCCCTATTGTACTGTCTATTGCCCGTTCTTGTTTTCTGATCTATTGCTACGTTCTGACTATCCATTCTGTCTAACCCTTTGGTACTGTCGTGCTATCTTGTGCTTTGACCCTGGCTTGATCTGGTTTCTGTCTCTGTCTATGCCTCTTGGTAACATTGTCCTGTAGTTACCCTTCTAGGAGTTTTCCTCAGCTCCTATTTCCCTGGAGTTTAGACCATGCCCTCAGCAGTCACATGCTTCAGGTTCTGTGAGCCTGGAGCATGCATCATCACCACTGCTGCCCCACTCCACAGGTATCTTTGTGCACAGTTTTGTACTCAGGACACGCGCACTGGCTTAGTGAGCAAGTGCAGCGCGATGTTCCTGACAAGTATTTTCTGTGCTTTTCCATTGTCCGGACCCCACTCAGGATTCATCATACTTTTCATTATCCAAATGCCACTGGGGTTTTCACACAGTTCCATGAAAAGCAAGAAAGAACCTTCACGGACCACATATTGGTTCTGAATGTCATGAGGGTCAACCAAAGTCAAAAGTCCTTCTTGGAGAACCAAATGGAAAGGTCTTACCAGATTGTCTGCCCCTCTGAGGTCATTCTATCCATCTCTATAAGTCAGTTGTGGGTCAAATCCCTTGCCATTCAGACCTGATGCAGGGTGTCCTGAAAGCTTGAACTAGCAGAACATAGCCCCCCCATCATTGAATTAGATGGGGACTAACCAGAAGGTCAAGCTTTCAATGACTAAAACCTGCGCCATTAGTCATGGTATCGTGTTAGAGAAATCCACCTTCCATAAAGCCAACATGACTCACTGGCCAACCCTCGTGAGGTTCAAGACATGATGTGTTGGTCTTTGAAGCCTTACCTAGCATGGAACAGTGTAAAAAGTGTCTGAAAAGTCACTCATTGCAGAGTTTCTCACACTTTCCATTATGTGGATGTCACCACCTGATTTAAGGCTTCAACAACTTCTAGGACCTCAGCATCGGATATTAAAGCTCACATGTTCAACCCTGACCAGATGCCACCAGGAGTCCCGAGTCCCAAAGTCTTCTGTTTGAGAGGGATCTTACCAGGAGGTCAGAGATCCTATAGGTTATACCTGGCATATAACTGAGAGAAGCCCCTAGAGGAGTGGTGTTTGTATAATGGAAAAGTACCATTCTATGTAAGATCTAATAAAGAACCAATTGTTGGCCGAAATCACTTTGTGTGCTGCAAAATACCAGAATATATCACTAAAGAGTCAACGTCATTCATTTCCATTCACTGCCAACATGGGTGATTCTATGCCCCCATCAAAGTCAGCACCAGTATCAACGTTCTATGGTCAAAAAGAGGGAGTTTGGCTGGGATTGTAGTTCTTAGAGGTATCATGGATTTTTGGCTGGCAATCCGTCATCCCCAGATGAAAGGACCATCTTTCCATCTACCTATTTATATTCTCCTTACCATGCAAGGCATGGGCTCTAATAATATACAGTGGATAATAAAAATACTGTAAGTTGTAGTGAAAATTAATTTTTTATTATCTAGTGAAATTCAAACGGGGATGAAAAAATTAGTAACCTCACTCAATAAATATGAATCTTGTAAAGCAGCACATGCAGCGCTAATATTATAATACCGCAATAACACCTCCAGAGCCCAGACGTTGTGTAAAGTGCATTAACGAAATTAAGGAAATATATGTATCTTGGTAATTGCAATTTTACAGTCAGTCAGCCTCTTCCTTCCTTCCTTTCATCCCTCTTTAAATTATGATTCTCTGGCCCATCACTTTACAGTAGAAAATCCTGGAAAAAAAACTCACTTTTTCTCATTTTGTCAGGGCCTGCAACATCTGGCAGAATCATAATAGGTTTGTTGGCTGAATCTACCAATGTATAGGTCTGCAGTAGATCAGATTTGCCCTCGGTGTCACCATTACTCTTGGGAATTATTCAGCTGGCAAATCGTGTTGGATCGGACACAGAACACTTACTGCAACACAGGTACAGCTCAGGCTTCTTACTTTTACCGGGATGAAACCTCGTCTTTCCTTAAGGATACAATTTACACAGTTGCTGCCATTCTTAAACTAGAAAAGTAAAAAAAATTCACAAAGTAGAAAGTTAACAAAGCAAAAACCACTCAATATGAAGGAGAGATTTTCCTTAAAGAATCTCTCCTCCCAACAAAATTTATGTACTGATGTCATATTATATAGCACTGTGTACTTACAATTGCTCATTTTGCCTTCCTACCCAGTTAGTATTTTCCATTTGGTCTGTGACATCACATGCTGAAAAACTGACTAGCTGAATCTTTCTTAGCTTTACTTGAAAACAGGAAGTCTCTTTTCTCTGCATGAGTCATCAATAGTACTACAATGATGTAGAATTTATATTACTCGCTTATATGTTGCCATTTCCTTTCCCTAGTTCTTTGCAAACATCAGCATTACTATCACCATTGGGGCTCAGAAACTAAATATTCTATCGGTATGACTTTGGAATGCAAGGAAAAAAACCTACACACCTTGCAGATGTTGTCCTTGGTGGGATTTGAACCCAAGAACCCAAAGATGCCAGTCTGCAGTGCTAACCACTGAGCCACTGTGCTGTCCAAAAGAGGTATCAAACTGCATGAGAACACAAAGGCTGGTTTCACATTTGCGTATTGAAGACCTGCAGAGGGCTGCGGACAACCTCCGTGATGCTCAGCCCACTGCTGCACCTCCTTCAGTCAGCTCCACCTACATCTACATACTTCTGCACGCGGCTTGTCTACCCTATCTTTAACATTGGGTTCACAGGTCCATGTGGATGTATGCGGATACCTCCACACGCGTCGTTTTGACGATGCGGCGACCGCATCAAATTCCAACATGTTGCGATAGACGCGGGTCGCCGCATCGTCAAAACGACACATGCGAAGGCATCTGCATACATCCGCACGACCTGCTTACCCAATGCTAAAGATAGGGTACGCAGGCCACATGCAGAAGTATGCGGACGTAGGTGGAGCTGACCGGTGGAGGTGTGGCAGTGGGCGGAGCTTCACGGAGGAAGTCCGCAGCCCTCCGCAGTTCCTGCATACACAAATGTGAAACTAGCCTAAGGGGTTTCATTAGGGGCACTATTTTGTGTTTGGGAACACAAAAAGAACTGGATGGGGATAGAAGCGTGGCTTAACTGTGGCTAAAATATGTGTCTCTTTTCTGTCCGTAAGAGTTGGGATGTATGGAGATCTGCATCTCACTAATGAAAGCCACAGATCAATCGGTGTTTTGTTGGGATAATTTGTCATTCGAATCAAAAAACCATCACAGCCAAATAAGATCACGTGCTTTGCCCTGATGAGGGGCAACACCACGAAACATGTGTCTGCAAATTGAGATTCTGATTTGACTTTTAACCAAAATTATGTGGCAAGGCTCATTAAAGGGTCCATATTGACATTTAGGATTGCTACTTCCAGTAGGTGTCACTAGAGTTCAAGTCCTCTACCTCTCTGAATTTAATTTGCATATTTAATTTTGAAGAGTAGCACTGCTGGGCCTATCAGCCTCCTTACCTTGGCATGCCACTCTCCATAGCCAAAAATGTTACCTTTTAAACCAACTATGGCATGCCTGTCTTCGATCCCTCCCGTATGGTCACTTTAAAAGCATAGCATGTCATTTCTCCCCGGGCGATGCAGACGGCATATTTACTGTAATACATGTGTTTTCTAGTCACTGGTAGCCTCAATAAATGCCACAAAGGCTGCTCATGTCTACATTTAGGAGGTGGGTGGACATTATGCCCGCAGCACTTTCACACAAGTTAACTGTGCACCATTTGTGGAATTCGTCAGCCTGGGACATTCCTCTGCTCAGGTGGGATTGCAAAAAAAGGCATCTATACAAAAAAAGACAACATAAAACTTTATGGTCTTCTCGTAGGTGTAAACAACAATTTGGGTGACAGTGACACAATATCAGTAGGCCGCCTCGACAATTTGCCGGGTAAACAGGCCCTCACACTGTTCTCTGCTTTTTCTCAGAGACCAGCATTTGGAGCCACTTTTCTCCAGTTACACAGTCACACAGTTGTGATTCCGGGAGCTTCTGTTCTGGAGAACAAAGTCAAGATTTAATGTCCTTGTAATGTTTATGGTGTTTGCACATAAGTGACAAAATGCGAGCTGGAGCTTGGAGAACAGGACACTGGCTACCAGAAGTCCATGTGTCTGTCCCATGTCTCTGAAGAAAATATTAGTTCTCTAACTACTTCCCACGGAAGTCTCTCTTCTATTGACATCCTGCTGTTGTGTTTGTCTTTTCATCAAGAATAGAACCAAGAATAAGGCCCCACTAATTTTTCGCTTTCCTTGCCTTTTTTCTAGATCTGTTATCGATGACTGAAGCTTTTCTATGGTTATACCACAGTACTGAACTTCACCCAACGCACTGGACAAAAAAAAGTCAGCTTTGTTTTGTTTTTTTGTATTTTTCCAACTTCTTACCCCTTAAGGAGAAGCCAATTTTGGACTTTAGGAACCATGCTTTTTTTTATATTCGCATTCAGTCAATATTTTTTATTTCGTTTTTATGATCATAGGTGTATGAAGTTAGAGAGGGTTTTTTTCTAATGGTGTCGTTTTGAAATATATAGAATATATTTAATAACTTGTAATACATTTTTTGGGTTGTTGGGAAAGGGAATAAAGGGAAGTTTTTACTTTTTTTATATATATATTTTTATAGCTTTCACCATGCAAGTTAAATGATGTTTTAACTTTGCACTTTCAGACAGTATGATTATGGCAATACCATATTTTATAAGTTTTAATACTATTGCATAATAAATACTTTTTAAAGAATAATTATTTTTTGTGCTGCAGGACTTTGATAGTCATAGAGAAGGAACTCTTTAAGGATTTGTGTTTTTGGAAATAGATGATTTTTTTAGTGATACCATTTTTGGACACATACAGTCATGGCAGAAAGTAGTGGCACCTTGAAATTGTTCCAGAAAATGAAGTATTTCTCCCAGATTGCAATTACAGATGTTTTGTTATATACATGTTTATGTATTTTGTGTGTATTGGAACACAAAAAAAAACACAGAAACAAAAGGCAAATTGGACATAATTTCACACAAAACCTTAAAAATGGGCAGGACAAAATTGTTGGTACCTTTCCAAAATTGTGGCTAAACAACTTAGTATAAACTTTGAAAGTAGAGATGGGCGGACACCTGGAGGTTCGGCCGAACAGTTACAAAAAGTTCGGGTTCGGGTGCCAGAACAGTACCCGGACCCGAATCTGGACCCCACTCACTTGAATGGGGGGGCCCAAACATTCAGCATTCTGCCACGCTGTCATGCATGACAGCATGGCATACATCGCTTCTGATCGGCGGAGAAATTATCCCCGCCGGTCAGAAAGCTGCGGTTCCCACGCTGTCTAAAGACAGCATGAGCGCTCAGCTGTCATCAGAGGTACAAAGTTTACCTCCGGTCACTGGTGTCAGCTGATGGGACTACTGATCCCATCATCCAACACCTGCTGCCGCGAATTACAGTGAGCAGGAGCGGCAGATGGGAGTATTTATCAGCCACTCCTGCAATGTAAATGAATAATTAAAAAAAAAAATGGCATGTGTTCCCCTGTATTTTTGCTAACCAGCCAGGCAAAACTCACAGCTGAGGGCTGCAACCCTCAGCTGTCAGCTTCAGCAAGGCTAGTTATCTAGAATAGAGGGGTCCCCATGCTGTGCCCCCAGCTGTGAGTTTTGCCTGGCTGGTTAGCAAAGATACAACGGAATCCACACCTTTTTTTTTTTAAATATTTACAGCGCAGGAGCGGCTGATGATTACTCCCATCCACCGCTCCTGCTCTTACTGTAATTAGCAGCAGGTGTTTGGACTACTGATCCCATCATCCATCAGCTGACACCAGTGACTGGAGGTAAACTTTATACCTCTGATCACAGCTGAGCACTCATGCTGTCTTATGACAGAGGGGGAACCGCGGCTCTCTGACAGGCGGGGTTGATTTCACGGCTGATCAGAAGCAATGTTTGCCGCGTTATCATGCACATGACAGCACAACAAACACCTGGTGTTCGAGCAGCCGAACCCAAACAGTAACACAAACTTCCTGGTGAAGTCCATGTTTGGTGTCCATGCCCGAAAAGTAGGTGTTTGGTACGGATGCCGAACTTTACTGTTTGGGTTCCCCCATCTCCAAGTTGCAACGCAGGATGGTGGATAAGCAGACCCAATCAAGCTCCAAAGAAATTCAGCTGTCCTGCAGGTGCAGAGTGAATTAGTGTCAGCGCAAACTGTCTGTTGACATTTGAGTGAAATGAAACGCTAATGGCAGGAGACTCAGGAGTAGAGATGAGCGAATTTGCTTGGATTCGGTTCCGAATACGATTAAAATCGAATATTGTTTTTGCAATATTCATTGAACACAACCGAACGTCATTAAAGTCAATGGGAGTAAAAATTACCGAATATGTTTGGAACCAATGATAAGACCTACATTTGGCACGAATATTGTTCGAATATGGCTCGAATATGTCAAAATCAGATTAAGGGACAAAATCTGAACAAATTCGCTCATTTCTACTCAGGAGGACCCCACTTCTGACACAGACACATAAAAAAGCTAGACTACAGTTTGCCAAAATGTACGTGAATAAGCCAAATTCCTTATGAGAAAGCGTCTTGTGGACATATGAGACCAAGATACAGCTGTTTGGTAAAGCACAAATTTCTGTTTGCCGAAAATGGAATGAGGCCTACAAAAAAGGAACTTAGTTCCTAAAGTCAAATATGGTGGAGGCTCAAAGATGTTTGTGGTCATTTTGCTCTCTCTGGCACTGGGTGCCTTGACTGAGTGCAAGGCATCATGAAATGATGAAATTAAAAGATTTTGGGTAGCAATGTAGTGCCCAGTGTCAGAAAGCTAGGTTTGTGTCCTAGGTCATGGGTCTTTCAGCAGGAAAATGATCACAAACTTAATTCAATAAGCACCCAGAAATGGATGGAAACAAAGTGCTGGAGAGTTCTGAAATGGCAGCAATGAGTCTGGACCTAAATCCCATTGAACACCTGTGGAGATATCTTAAAATTACTGTTAGGAGAAGGCGCCTTCAAATAGGAGAGACCTGGAAAGGTGTAACAAGCTTGTTGTTGGTTATAGGAAGTGATTGATTGCAATTATTTATCCCAAAAGGTGTGCATGCAATCAAATATTAAGCTGAGGGTGCAAACAATTTTGTCTAGACAATTTTGGAGGTTTTGTGTAAACTTATGTCCAATTTACTTTTTTTCTGCTTTTTTGTGTTGTTCCAATACACACAAAGGAAATAAACATGTGTTTAACAAAATATATGTGTCATACATATGGATCGTGGACCCACTATGCCACAATCCTGGCTTACTCAAGAGGGACATGGAGAAGCAGCTACTTGATGCGTGCTAGAACTCACAATGGTGGAGATAGGCTTGTGTTACTGGTAGCTGCCAGGTACTACTCCTGGGCAGTCCCTGGTACTGCAACAGTAGCTCAAGTGTCAGGAACAGCAGCATGGACTTGGAGTCACTGACAGGACAGAATACAGATAATGGCTCTAGTTCAGACAGTTTGGATTCTGGAACACAACACAGGACGGACACTGGTATGGGTTCAGGTACCGACAAAGCGGTTTCAGGTTCAGGTACTGCAGGAATGGCTTCAGGTTCAATACCACCGGAAGAGCTTTAGGTTCAGGTACCACTAGACTGGTTTTAATATTCAGTCAACACGGGTCTCAGAAAGAGGTTCTGGGTCAAGGGTTTCATGAACAAAAAATATACATTTTAGCCTTTTGGAAAATATGATAGTAAGGCCACATTCATACATTCAGTATTTGGTCAGTATTTTACACCAGTATTTGCAATCCTAAACCAAGAGTGGGTGAAAAATGTAGAAGTGGTGACGTGTTTCTATTCTACTTGTCCTTTGATTGTCCCACTCCTGATTTTGGCTTACAAATACTAATGTAAAATACTTAGAGATGGGAGGACACCTGGATGTTCGGGTCTGGCAGGTTCAGCCTAACAGTTACAAAAAGTTCGGGTTCGGGTGCCAGAACAGTACCTCGACCTGAACCTGAACCCCATTAACTTGAATGGGGGCCTGAACATCCAGTGCTTGCTGCGCTGTAATGTGTATTACAGCGTGGCAAACACCATTTCTGATCAGTTGGGAAATCATCCCCGGCGGTCAGAGGGACATGGTTCCCACGCTGTCAAAAGACAGTGGGAACACTCAGCTGTGATCGGAGGAATATATGTTGGCAACCTTGGCATATTAAACCTTTTGTGTGACTTAAAACCCCTATTCTCTTATTACTTCTTGCCAAATTTATACTTTTCCAAAACCAAGAAAAGTACATGTGTGTCCAGATTCTGCATTATAGAAAGGGGGAGAACAAGCAGACAGCAATTACAAACATTAAAAACAGAGTCTGTGGGAAAATGAAGTGGTAACTAACTGATAAATCCTCCTATTAAATCTTTATTCATCCTTCTGTAAACGTCTTTTAAATGATTCAGTTTCTCGATATTCCGCAAAATCCCTGAACACTAACAATTAATGGCCACTTGTAAATTCAGCTGGATCAGATGTCAGGCCAGAATGAAGCAGAACCCTGAGCTTTGTCTGGAAATGCAAACATTATATAAGCATTGGAAATCATCTCCGACGTTCATACATACAGAGACCACTTGCCAGCTATAACTTACTGACCACTACCCATGAAGTCTTCTACCACTATTCACCCATAAGTGGACATGATGCATTATTGTCTCTAGGCAGATACACCAAAAACCCTTTCTATAACTTTTACATCAAAAATGTCCAAAGGTTGGCTAAGTTAGTCCCAGAACTGGTACATCTATTGCAAAAATGTTTTTCTTTATCTTTTTGTAGATCAGCTAAATATAATATTAACAGGGTTTTTTTTTTACCAATATGCAAATAAAATCCTGATGGACTGTAAGCCTCATCCAGTCTATTGACTCCTTAGAGACATGGTGCAATGAGACTTTTTAGGGTCTATACTAAGAAGATGAACTTGTTTTAATTCTCTTTACTAACCCACCAAAACTTGGTGGTACTATAACTCCCAAATGACTAACTCGTTATCTTGGACTTCTATTTGACTCCCTATATCCAATCACTCGCTTATGTAACCTGTAGATTAAAAACATCTTCAGGATCCAATCTTTTCTTACCTTTAAAGCTGCAAAAATTCCTACTTCATTCATTCTCATTGTCATAATTGTATCTCTCCTCTTTCCAATCTATCCTGAATGCAGCAGGTAGGCTTATGTTTCTGCCCAGCTGTTATACTTACGCCTCCATCCTGTGCCAGCCATTGCACTAGTTGCCCAGCTGCTTCAAAATACAACAGAGTTACCACACCTATCCAAAAAACTGTCCACAATTCTGCACTGCCCTATATCTCCTTCCTCATCTCCGTCTACCACACTATCCATACTCTCCATTCTGTTAATGATCTAAGACTCAAAGCCTTTATAATTCGAACATCTTACTCCATTTCGAAGAGTCATTTTTAGGTAGGCCTATCATCACATTTACTATTTTAACTTTTCCCAGTATTTCCTTCTTAGGCCAGGGTCAGACTTGCGAGTACAATGCAAGAAACTCACGCGAGTCTCTCGCATCAATACCCGGCACTGCCGCCGGCACTCGGGACAGGAGTGTGCAGCTGCATAGAAATACATGCAGTTGCACACTCCAGTCCGAGTGTCAGCGGCAGTGTTGGGTATGGATGTGCGAGTTTCTCGCATCACACTTGCAAGTGTGACCTCGGCCTTACACATTATTTCCTCAGAATCTGGTCCTTTCCATCATCTATTCCCACACACTCGATGCACTAAGTAGCACTTTGTAACTGGACATCTACAGAAACTGGCTTGTGATCGATTCATGCAGCTTTACGTGAACACTTTAATTTATTATAAAGGATAGTTAAACCTTACCCTATAAGCACATTTTTACATTTCTATCACAATTATTCCCTCAGATTGTAAGCTCTTGTGAGCAGGGCCTCCAGTCCCTTGTTTGGACTTGATAATCTGTGATGACTTATTTTAAATGTTCATATATCCTTTGAATTGCGAAGAGCTGCAGAAAATGTTTTTGCTAAAAAATAATAAAAATGATTATTGAGGAGATATTGAATGATTTACATTTTTATTCACAGGCACCATCGTAAAAATTAGAATAAATTTCCGAAAAATTGGATCCATTCTTTCGCGCCTTTGGTCTTTCCGCCTGCTCTTTGCTTTAGCGATTGATACTTTGGCTAGTGCAATAAGGGAAGACTCAAAGTAAGCCCTAACTCTTCGTAATGCGGGAGAGAGGGGACAAAAATGGGATCTTGTCGTTAGGTTGCTGTGCGCTATTATCACGTGAGCACCACCCCTTTATAAAGTCCATAAAAATTAGCACTAAATAAAAAGTCCCATAATTCTGGAACCTTATGTTTTCAAAGTGAAAAACAAAATAATCAGTGGAGCAGAAGGGTTGCTAATTCTATTTTTATGCTTTTCTAGAAAACTAATCAAAAATCAAGAACAGCCTTCTTTTTTTACGGACACATTAGAAAACCATAATAAACCATTAAGATTTTACGTTATTTATGTCTACAGCCCATAATTTTGATATGAAGACATTAGCTGCATTCATTGTGAGCTGTAACAGAATAATAATTACAATCATAGTAATCGGTATGAGTTTCTCCAGCTTCAAAATAATCAGGGAAACTTCAATTATTTTTTACCGACGGGGGAAAAAAAAGTGAACTATTTTTATGTACCGTCCCGGAATTTCTGGATGGTTGGAAACCCTGGGGAGCAGAGCGAATAAAATTCTAGCAAGAACTGTTCACTTTTAACTTGATGACAGGTCCTCTTTAAGCATTAGTATCAAAGTAGACATTTCACTGGTATTTTAAAACTGAGTACATCCAATTGGCGCTGCTCCACTGATTCTGGAACTGTTTTTCTTTTTCTTCTGTGCTGCTCCGTTCCATAGTTATGTCCCCCCCAGTAAAAATTTTGCTTATTTTTTTTTCTTTAACCAACTGGGCGTAGACCCCAGAACTGTTCTATGAGTGGTTACTTTTTCTCCCCTGATGCTGGCCAATCAAAACATGGCCACGCCCACAGACCAATTCTATGATATACTCCCAGTTGTCTGAAGGGAAATTTGCACCAAAATTACCGGGGGACATAACTTTGGAATAGAAGGGCACAGAAGAAAAAGAAAAACTGTTCCAGAATCAGTGAAGCAGCGGCAATCGGAGGAGGGACTCTTTTTAACTTTAAAAAATCCAGTGAAATCTTCTCTTTAAAATCAATGGTACAATGATGTGTTGTGCCAGCAAAGTCAAGACTCTCTTTGTAAGTGAAATCTGCTCAGAATAATAATTGGGCACGCTGAATAGGGAAACCATCTATTAACTTAAAATTCCCTGACAGGGTATGTTAAAGCAAGTTTTCTCTACCAAACATATTGTTTGCGTTCCTAAAAAATGTTGAATTTAAACTACCAACTGATATTAATTAATGTGATGTACCTCTCTTGGAAGCTTATAAAAACAAGATCTGCACCATGCCAGTAGATCTCCTATTTGTATGGCTCGTGACTGTTTCCACTCCTTTCATATATCACTGATATTAATGACAATATCTATGCTAGCAGCAGCGTTAGTCAGGAAGGGTGATAATATTAGATATTACATGACGGAGAGGCTCTGACACCAGAGAAAGAACAGACCTGCTCGTCCCCAGGAGAGAAACCGATCGGATAAAAACAAAGTGACAGACAGTTCAAAACAGAGAAACCACTTCTTTATGATCAAACCAGTCAAGGTCTCGACATGTACAGTAGCTCGGAATATTTCGAATTACCAAGAATTAATATATTAAGCCTGGAGCCTAATGATGTCCTCAGAGGGTTTAAAGGGCTATATACTAAACTTTCCAGAAGACACATAAAGAGCATAAAGACACTTTCCTTTCAAGGAAATGTTTTACAGATAAGACTCATGCAAGCGGAGGCAATGATTGTTACGGGAAGATCTATATACATTTTACTGCTAAATTGGCTTCCTGGTAAGAACATCACAAACTTTCACAAAGCACATGTCATCAGGTCTATTTGTAAAAGGGACTAATACACAAAGTGCTGACATTGTTTCTGAATAGGTGTATGGTGGCACCGGCCAACTAATGGTCAGAGAACGTCAATCGCTCATTTCTGATTTCGAACTGCTCATTGTTTCTTGTTCCCCAGAGATAAGCCGCCTGCCAAAGTATCACTCAGCGGCTTTCTCGTAGAAAATGGTTGGCTGAACTCCGCTTGTGTCTGGGGAAGGAGGCTGAGATGGACATTGGCCAAAGTATTGGCTGAAGTGTCGTTCGACCGACTGCCATCTAATGTGAATGATCGGATTCAGTCTCTGTTCATGCTTGCATTTGGTGTACCATTTAAGGTCCATCTTGGCAAAAACAGCACTTTTAAATGTAAGAATAATAAAGCATGCATCCAAATAACCAAAATAACCAAAAATTTGGGTATGTGCGCAAGGAGTGTGTGAGAAATTTTTTTAAAAGAAAATGCTTGAAATATCAAGATTTCACTTGTCTTTTGTTCACCACCTCAAAAAAACTCCTTGTCCACAAAATCTTACAGATTAACCTGTATCCTAACAGTAAACTAAATTACCAGCTTCTAGAACTAATGTAAGATGTATCATTACATAGTCTCCAGGAAAATGACCTGAGGTCCCAACTTCAGGACTGCTGAGTGAAATGCCAGCATCAGTAATTGTACCAACTTGGTTCCGGCACAGTTATTCTCTACGTATCCATGCTGCATACTTCCTCCGTTATGTTACATGCCGATCATCCTGATGAACGTCATCGGCCATTGTGGCCATTTTGAGCCTAAAACTGTGATGTCATTAAGAATGACGTGACTTTGGTGATAGGACATCAGTACAGCCAATGGACTGGGGTTCCTCACTGTGGCCTCTATTAGATTTTATTGATCATTGTGCAGAAATTAGGGAATCACTAAGGCCTCTTTCACACATCAGGTTTTCGCCGTCAGGCGCGATCCGGCGCTTTTGACAGAAACCGGATCCGGCGAAATGCAATGCCGGATCCGGTTTCCCCCCCATTGACTTGCATTTGCGCCGGATCGTGCCGGATGGCCATGCGTTTCATCCGGTTTTCGCCGGATCCGGCAATGTGTCGCGATCCGGCGTCTGGAAAAAACGGCTACTGTAACGTTTTTTGTCTCCGGCGAAAAAGCCGGACGCGCCGGATCCGGCGCTTCCGGCTTTTTCACACAATGAAAACCTATGAGCGCCGCAATGCGCCTGATCCGGCGAAAGCCGGATCCGGTGGCCGGATCCGGTTTTTTGGTCTGAGCATGCTCAGTAGCTCTGCCCACAAGACATATATAAAAGCAAGACAGTGGGACCCACAGCCACACCCAACATGCCACCCAAGAAAGCAACCAAGCGCAGCAGGAGAAGGCAGGAGACCACTGCAGCACCATCAGCACCACCACCACCCCAAATGGAGCAGCAAATGGAACATGCTGAGGAGGGGAGGCCAGCAGCAGATGAGAGACGGTAATTATCAAATCCCCCATTCATCCAAACTAGGGCCATGGAATATCAAGATATTCATTGGCCCTTTGTTTCTCTTTATTCAACAGCCGCCCAATAGATGCAGCAGCAGCAGCAGCAGCAGCAATGGCAGCAGCTGGAACACCACCCACAGGCATGGAGTGTGGCCACCAGGAAGACAGCACATCATCTTCTGGGAGCCCTCCCTCGCATCGTCAGCGTTTGATGGTAAGTTTTTATTTCCAAAATCCATCATCTCTGTAATATATGTGTATTCATTGCCTTTTATTTCAAAACAGGATTCACAAGATGAAGAGGAGCTCCCAGAAGAAGAAGGAAGGGGTGGACAGACACTTGGAGTGGGCTCACAATTGGTAAGTAAGTTTTTTGCATCAAACGCAGAAACACAACATCACACTACACACAACACATAGAAAACAATGTTCTGCAGACCACACACAGCAAACAAATGCCTACATCCAAAGACATAACATTTTTTGTTTTCTTCTCTAGTCTTCCCAATCTGGTGCTCCGCCAAGAGGTCCTCGCAGTGCCTCCCAGGGTCGTCGGCGACAGCAACGCGGCGGTCACCAGCGTGTAAGTATAAATATTTTTGCTTTGTTTTTTTGCACTTTTTATTTCATTTCTTTTGTGGAGGCTAATTATGTTATTTTTGTCTTTTTCTTTAACAGCCTTCACAGCGTGCTCCCGACTCTGACGGTGAGGATGGAGGACTCGATGTGGACCACCTCATCGATCTCGTCAGAGAAAGGGAGCCGCTCTGGAATATGGCTGACCGCCGCCACGCTGACCTTATCGTTACCCGACGACTCTGGGAGGAAATCTGTTCGCTCCTTGTGGGCCGCTGGGAGGACCTCGATGTTCGGGCCCAGATTAAAGAGCGTAAGTATATACAGTACCGGTTGCTTGATGTAAACCAGTGTTTCCCGAACTCCAGTCCTCGTGGTCCCCACGGATCATGTGTTCAGGATTTCTATTTACTATGGAAATCCTGAAAACATGACCCCTGGGGACCATGAGGACTGGAGTTTGTGAAATACTGATGTTGTATACTAACCACTCCTTTCTCGTTTCAGGGAACAGAATTGTGAATCGGTGGCGGTCTGTGAGGGATCGTTTCAAGAAGGAGTTCAATAAAGAGATGCGGGCCCCGAGTGGATCTGGAGGACGCAGGAGCAAGTACAAGTACGCACAAGCCCTGTCGTTCCTCCGGGAAACAATGGTCACTAGAAGGTAAATATTACACACCACATGTGAAAAAAAATGTTAGATGTAACTTTTTTTTTTCAGCCAGGGCCATACCATGTCAGTATTTTAATTGTTTTTTTTTCTCTTTATTCCACAGCACGATGAGCAGCACTCGGGAGCCTGCATGATTGGACCCTTCTGCGGCGATCCCTGAGGAGACCGGCACCGAGGGACACTTCGACCGCCCCGGTACATCTGCACCTTCCCAGCCTTCCCACACATTCGACCCATCTGTCCCATCCACCAGCACAGGAGCATCGTGGCCGCCTACATTACATGAAGCTGCTGGTGAGGAGATCGCTTTCCCTTTACCCCACCCTTCTGCCCCTGCCACCTCTAGTACACCTGCGGGTACTGGGCGGCAGCGGCAGAGGGGTCAGGAAAAGAGTTATGCGCCAGAGTTCTTGCATCTGAATGCATCTTTCCAGAACTGTCTAAAAGTCTTGTCAGAGCAAATCTCCGCAGGCTTTCAGCAGATCAACTCCAGCATTCTGGAGGTGAAGACACTTTTGCAAACCATGCATTCAGAAGCAAGATCTTCGCCAAACCACACCTTTTTCAGGTCTGTTGTGGAGCGCATGGCAACACTATCTCCTACCCAGCAGATGCATGTAATGCATTCGTGCCACGGTGCTCTACAGCAGGTTACCTCCCAACCTCCACCTCCCACCACTGTAGTTCCTCCACATGCACCCCCTCCAGCCACTTTCCATCCTCCCCCTCCTATTACATCTGCACCCCCTCCAGCCACTTTCCATCCTCCCCCTCCTATTACATCTGCACCCCCTCCAGCCACTTTCCATCCTCCCCCTCCTATTACATACCAGCAACCTCACCAGTACCAGCAACCTTCCCAGTACCAGCAACCTCCCCAGTACCAGACATCTCCCCACTTCCAGCAACCTGCCCCGTACCAAACTCCTTCCCCGTACCAAACTCCTTCCCCGTACCAAACTCCTTCCCCATACAACTTTCCATCAACATCATCTGCTCCTACAGTCCCTGCCCAACCCTCCACTCCACCGCCCACCACCTCTTCTGCCTCCCACATGTCCACCCATTCTGTAGCTTTTTCCACACCATCACCTCTAACTGTTCCTTCCCCACCACGATCCCAGTCCTCTCTCCACACTCCCATTGTTGAAGGGTCCCGCAGCCCCTCCAGCAGTATTTCCACCCCACACTACACCGAGTTATAATGGTTTTTTGTAATAAAAATGCCCATTTGGTTGGTTTCAAACCTTTATTAAAAAAGTTTTTTTAACTTTAAAAACAGTTTACACAAAAAAAAATATTTTAAATAAAAGTTAAATTATTGTTTACACTGGTTGTCTGTCATTTCTTTCTGCGGCGAAATATGTTTAAAAAAAAGGTTAAATACAGGGTATTTAAAAGGTAAAAAGGTATTCAAAACCAGGTATATAACTGTGGGTAAATTTTAGCTTTTTGCCACAGTTGTGTTCCTGGTTGTGTTTGAAGCAAAGTATTTCACCTGAAAAGTTGTGTTTATTGTTGGTGATTTCCTAACAATGTACACAACTTTTGTTAAAAGGTGAAATACTTTGCATAAAACACAACCAGGTACACACCTGTGGCCTAAAGCTAAAAATAGAGACCATGACAAGATAGCCAACTTTGGTTGGCAAAGGTATATACTGTTGGTCCAGAAGGTACACAAGTTTGGTTAGGGCACAAATCTCTCACACTCTGTCATCCTGCCAGTGTACTCTGCCTTGAGGTGACATAAAGTATAGTGCAAAATTGTCCCTCATTACTGAAACCGTCACAGAACTTCTAGTGGTAATATTTCCAATGACAACATCCATCTTCGCCAGTAACTTGCTCTTCTCTCCAACCTGCACTTTCTCCTCTACAACCTGTCAAAGAAGGGCTGTAGGAACATGCTATATATAGTTTTCCAGTAGCCAATCCCGTTCGGAAGGCCACAAGGGTCAATTTTAAAAACCGGATCCGGCGTAATCCGTCGAAAAACGGATAGAAAAACGGATGAACCGGATGAGACGGATCCGGTTTTGTCTGTCAAGAACAAGACGGATCCGGCAGAAAACCGGATCCGGCACATCAGGTTTTACAAAACATTTGCCGGATCCGGCATTCCGGCACGACGCCGGATCGCGCCTGACGCCGAAAACCTGATGTGTGAAAGTAGCCTAAGTTACTCATTTAGATCGGTTCAAAGAAATAGCTGCCCTAACAAAATTTAGGGCTATGGTTTTTAATTTATCTGTTGCTATGAGGAATCTTTTTGGCAACGCTTCATGATAAAAAAGACTGGCAAGAAGACTCCAAACACTGGTCTCTTTAATAGGAGAAAATACCCTCCTGCCATACGAACAGTCTCCTTCAGCCAGATAAACCCTACTGTGTGCTAAAATGAGAGAAACATTCCTAAACAGATATCTATAGATGGGTGACTTGTCCGGCTTACACTCCAGGTTATGTTACAAGACTCATTAAAAGAAATCTGTCACCAGGTTTTTACTAGCCCATCTGAAAGCAGATGTATCACTTTCTGGGCTGCTTACTGCATTTTTTATAAAATTACTGTTTTATCTGCTGCAGATCTACCAGTGCTGTGAATGCTGAGCTCTGTATAACCCCACCCCCACCACTGACTGAAAGCTGCCAATGTACACTGTGCATAGGCAGAAAGCTGACAATCAGTGGTGTAGGCGGGGTTATACAGAGCTCATAAATAAGGAGGTCTACCTGGCAGCAGGTGAACTAATCCTCTAGTGATAAAATCACTCGGTTATTAGCAGGAGATTATCAAAACTAAAACAAGTAACCCCGTAAGTGAAATCGCTGGTATCAGGGTCTCTAGCCCTATATCGTACTGTAAGATTTGGTTTCAAAATGTAGTGACAGATTCTTTTTGAAGGATCCAAAATTGGCTTGCGGGGTAGCTATTTTTTTTTTTTTTAAAAAAGGAGCCATAGTGATTATTTTTACAACTGAGAGCCTGCTACTTTACATATTTTTACTGCTCTAATTTATTCTATTACATGAACGAGAAAATATCAGAAGGATAAAATCTTTGACCTAACGGGTTTATTCTATTTTGCAATTTTCCATGTAACATGGAAATATCGCCCCCATCAGCGCTTATTTGAGCAGTAACAATGGGCATGATGACATTTTTTTTTATTTTTGTCGCTGCATTTATAGACCATCCCATAGGACATTCGGATATATAAAAATAAAAAAAATAAACAAAAAATGTCTCAGCTACAGTCTACTCAGCTGCAAAATATTAGGATAATACCACAAAATTAATCCAAATAAGTAAATAAATAAAAGTTTTAATATTTGCGCTCAGAGATAGAACTGAATGAATACTAAACTCCCCCTTGCAGTAGAAGTGAAAAACTGAGTTGAAAACCTGAAAACAGCGTTAAGGGTCAGGCAACGCCCACTTGACTCTTTGCCATAAACTTCAAAAATAAAAGAATAAAAAAATACAATTCAGATTATCTGTATGCACCACATGTGCGAAGTTCACCATGGAGCTAGAAAGAATGGAAACTGTCCATAGAAAAAAGAAAGATTACCTTGAGGTTAACTTCTTTGAACTAATAGTGCTTAACAGTCCAGGTCCTGTGGAGAGGAGGTTCCAATAGAACGATAGCGATAATCCTTATAAAATCCAAAATAATGTCACCATATGAAGAGAAGGGATTAATGCTTTAGGTTACGGACGCTTGTCCCGGCCGGAGACAGGCGTCCCATCTGCAGTGCGCCCTCCTAAGCTGAAGGCGGTAGCGGCGCACGCAGAATAAAGCTGACAAGGTCCGCAGGACCTTGCGTGACGTCACAGTCACGTGATGACTCACGTGACTAGCTATGGAGAGCGGTGAAGCTCAAAAAACATCCAACGCGTTTCTGAATCAACGGATTCCTTCATCAGGGATACTCCATAGCGAATAGATAGCATTTATATACCCTCCACCTTCAAAAGTTCCAATTCAGACATTAAAAGCAAAAAGTTCAATTTCGCTATTTAGCCCATTAGGCATCAGAGTGTCCATCATGAAAATCCATTTACTTTCCTCTTTTGACATTTGATGGATAAAGTTGCCTCTCCTCCAGCTCCTATTAACCACTTTGATGCCTGTCACTAATATGCCTCTTATAAGACCCCCATGATGAATTGAAAAATGATTTGAGAGGGGGTGACCACTAAATTTATTCTTAATATTCCTCAGGTGTTCCGCTATCCTTATATGTAATGGACGTATAGTCCGGCCAATATATAGTTTTCCACAGGGGCAGGTGATTCCATATATAACCCCCTTGGTTTCACAAGTTATAAAATCCTTAATTTTGACCTCCCGAGATTTATTTGAAATGGACAATTGCTTTCTGAGTCCTAATTTCCTACAAGGTCCACATTTGTTGCATGGAAAAAACCCTTTTGGGGGTGTATGTACATGCACATGATTCATCAACATGGGTTTAGGAATAGAAGGGGCTATTGTATTGCCAAGATTATTTGCTTTCCTAAAAACAAACCTGGGATAAGCTGGTAGCATTTCACCAATCACTTTATCATTCTTTAATATGTTCCAGTGTCGGTTAACAATCTTTCTAAGGATTTTACTGTTGGCGTTGTACTGCGTGATGATGGGAATATCTTCCATAATAGAACACTCGGTATTATTCTTTTGTTGTATCAGTAAATCCTCTCTCGGCATATTTCTAACAGTCTCCCTGATTTCGCCCAGGGACTTAATGTCATACCCCTTTCGGACAAATTTATTAGTCAGAAACACCGCCTCCTGGTCAAAATCTTGTATTCTAGAGCAATTCCTGTGAGCCCTAATAAGCTGGCTTTTAGGTACATTCACAAGCCAGCTTGGAAGGTGGCAGCTATCCAGAGAAATGAAATTGTTAGAATCTGTTGGTTTATGAAAAACCTGAGTCTCTATGTGGTCATTTTCAATAAAAATTTTAAAATCTAAAAAGTTGATCTCTTTATGACTGGTGGTGGCTGTAAATTTTAAAAAATATTGATTTTTATTTAATTCATTTAAAAATTCTCCCAATAAAATAGGTCCACCAGACCAAATAAAAACAATATCATCTATGAACCTCTGCCATAGGACCAGGTTCGCCCGTAGGGAACCTCCCGGGTAGATAGTTTCTTGTTCCCACTTGCCCACATACAAATTTGCATAACTCGGGGCGAACCTGGTCCCCATGGCAGTTCCCCACTGCTGGGAGTAGTAGTGCACCCCAAATCGAAAAAAGTTGTGAGTTAAAATGAAATGTATACAGTCTAAAATGAATTGGACCTGGTCATCCGGTAGACCGCCGTCCTTGATCATAAAATATTTTACTGATTCACACCCTTTGTCATGTACTTTTGGTAAATAAGAGAAGGATCCATCTGATGTTTATCTTGCTGAGATGCAAATTCTTTTGAAGTGTGGTGTGGAAAGAGGTTTTTTAAATAAACAAGAATTGGAATTTATTAACAATTTGCATCCCAGGAACCCTTATTTTTATTATTTACCAAAAGTACATAAGGATCCACTAAACCCACCCGGTAGACCAATTATATCGGCACTAGGGGGCCTTACGGCCAATTTATCAAAATTTATTGACTGCCATTTACAGAAGTTAGTCCCAAAACTTCCGGCCTATTTGAAAGACAGTACACATATTTTAAGAATTTTGAAAAACATTGAGTGGCAAAACCATTACATATTGGGGACACTAGATATTGCCTCTTTATATACTGTCATTCAACATGACAAAGGGTGTGAATCAGTAAAATATTTTATGATCAAGGATGGCGGTCTACCGGATGACCAGGTCCAATTCATTTTAGACTGTATACATTTCATTTTAACTCACAACTTTTTTCGATTTGGGGTGCACTACTACTCCCAGCAGTGGGGGACTGCCATGGGGACCAGGTTCGCCCCGAGTTATGCAAATTTGTATGTGGGCAAGTGGGAACAAGAAACTATCTACCCGGGAGGTTCCCTACGGGCGAACCTGGTCCTATGGCAGAGGTTCATAGATGATATTGTTTTTATTTGGTCTGGTGGACCTATTTTATTGGGAGAATTTTTAAATGAATTAAATAAAAATCAATATTTTTTAAAATTTACAGCCACCACCAGTCATAAAGAGATCAACTTTTTAGATTTTAAAATTTTTATTGAAAATGACCACATAGAGACTCAGGTTTTTCATAAACCAACAGATTCTAACAATTTCATTTCTCTGGATAGCTGCCACCTTCCAAGCTGGCTTGTGAATGTACCTAAAAGCCAGCTTATTAGGGCTCACAGGAATTGCTCTAGAATACAAGATTTTGACCAGGAGGCGGTGTTTCTGACTAATAAATTTGTCCGAAAGGGGTATGACATTAAGTCCCTGGGCGAAATCAAGGAGACTGTTAGAAATATGCCGAGAGAGGATTTACTGATACAACAAAAGAATAATACCGAGTGTTCTATTATGGAAGATATTCCCATCATCACGCAGTACAACGCCAACAGTAAAATCCTTAGAAAGATTGTTAACCGACACTGGAACATATTAAAGAATGATAAAGTGATTGGTGAAATGCTACCAGCTTATCCCAGGTTTGTTTTTAGGAAAGCAAATAATCTTGGCAATACAATAGCCCCTTCTATTCCTAAACCCATGTTGATGAATCATGTGCATGTACATACACCCCCAAAAGGGTTTTTTCCATGCAACAAATGTGGACCTTGTAGGAAATTAGGACTCAGAAAGCAATTGTCCATTTCAAATAAATCTCGGGAGGTCAAAATTAAGGATTTTATAACTTGTGAAACCAAGGGGGTTATATATGGAATCACCTGCCCCTGTGAAAAACTATATATTGGCCGGACTATACGTCCATTACATATAAGGATAGCGGAACACTTGAGGAATATTAAGAATAAATTTAGTGGTCACCCCCTCTCAAATCATTTTTCAATTCATCATGGGGGTCTTATAAGAGGCATATTAGTGACAGGCATCAAAGTGGTTAATAGGAGCTGGAGGAGAGGCAACTTTATCCATCAAATGTCAAAAGAGGAAAGTAAATGGATTTTCATGATGGACACTCTGATGCCTAATGGGTTAAATAGTGAAATTGAACTTTTTGCTTTTAATGTCTGAATTGGAACTTTTGAAGGTGGAGGGTATATAAATGCTATCTATTCGCTATGGAGTATCCCTGATGAAGGAATCCGTTGATTCAGAAACGCGTTGGATGTTTTTTGAGCTTCACCGCTCTCCATAGCTAGTCACGTGAGTCATCACGTGACTGTGACGTCACGCAAGGTCCTGCGGACTTTGTCAGCTTTATTCTGCGTGCGCCGCTACCGCCTTCAGCTTAGGAGGACGCACTGCAGATAGGACGCCTGCCTCCGGCCGGGACAAGCGTCCGTAACCTAAAGCATTAATCCCTTCTCTTCATATGGTGACATTATTTTGGATTTTATAAGGATTATCGCTATCGTTCTATTGGAACCTCCTCTCCACAGGACCTGGACTGTTAAGCACTATTAGTTCAAAGAAGTTAACCTCAAGGTAATCTTTCTTTTTTCTATGGACAGTTTCCATTCTTTCTAGCTCCATGGTGAACTTCGCACATGTGGTGCATACAGATAATCTGAATTGTATTTTTTTATTCTTTTATTTTTGAAGTTTATGGCAAAGAGTCAAGTGGGCGTTGCCTGACCCTTAACGCTGTTTTCAGGTTTTCAACTCAGTTTTTCACTTCTACTGCAAGGGGGAGTTTAGTATTCATTCAGTTCTATCTCTGAGCGCAAATATTAAAACTTTTATTTATTTGGATATATAAAAATGGCAGTATAAACCGCTGTAAATATGAAAAAACACATGCTTACCTACAGAAAAAACTACTGCAATTTAACGGTCATAACCGCCCCTGTATAAAGTCATTAGTCAAACCGGTTAAAACTGTACAATAAAGCTGAAATAAATGATATCCTTACTTCATCTCCAGGATTTCTTCAAGTTGTTTTCGGCGGTCTATCATCAAATTGTTCAGGTGTGCTTCCTTGTCAGCAAGTGATTGTTGAGTTGAGGAGAGACGAGCTTTGGTGGAATCCAGCTCCTGTCTTGTCTTTTCAAGAGCATTCATGAGATCATCCATCTAAAGAAAGAAAAAAGTAATTAGATTTTTTTTTTTTTCTCTTTTGGCAATTACCAAAGAGATTTCCAATTAACCTTCTACATCAGAGCATACCTAAGAAAACTGGACAGAATCGCTTAGAATTAGCTTCAAAGGAGAAGACTCTACAGCTGACCATCTCTCGGGACACTATTCATTCTAACTAGCCTTAAAGAGCCGATGAGCAGTATTAAGTAAAAACATTACACAAGTTTATATAGTTTGTGTTTTGCTTTAATTTACATTGCAGGAAATTATAGTGAACCGGCTTCATATAAAACTTTAAACTGTTACGTTTCATTCCTAAATTAGTTCTGTTCTATTATTTGTTTCCTGTCATGGATCACACTAAAACAAAAAGTAAAAATCAGCAACCACTGATGACATTCTGGTTTAGTGATTACTTCTGCTGCCATGGAACACCTACAGGTTTGAATATGACTACGACTCAAAATTAAATTGGCATTTGCATTTTCTCATGGTAGTGCTGTAGCTTCATCCAGGATATCCAGCTTCCGTCTGAACTGGCTCCCCATTACCCAAAGACTCCAGTTCAAAACCCCAACCATGACATACAAAGTCATCCACAACCTGAGTCCTCCATACATCTGTGACCTCGTCTCCCGGTACTTACCTGCATGAAACCTCCGATCCTCACAAGATCTCCTTCTGTACTCCCCTCTTATCTCCTCTTCCCACAATCGCATACAAAATTTCTCCCGCGCATCCCCCCCTACTCTGGAACTCTCTACCACAACATATCAGACTCTCGCCTACCATAGAAACCTTCAAAAAGAACCTGAAGACCTACCTCTTCCGACAAGCCTACAACTTGCAGTAACCACCGATCCACCAAACCGCTGCATGACCAGCTCTTCCCTCACCTACTGTATCTTCACCCATCCCTTGTAGATTGTGAGCCCTCGCGGGCAAGGTCCTCTCTCATCCTGTACCAGTCATGACTTGTATTGCTTAAGATTACTGTACTTGAATGTATTATGTATACCCCTCCTCATATGTAAAGCGCCAAGGAATAAATGGCGCTAGAATAATAAATACTAATAATGTTAAAAAAAATCTACTATTTTGGCTTTCTGTAAATTTTTGTGAGCATGTCTTGGATAATGATGTTGGCAATAAGCTAGAAATTTGACATGGACAATTTCTGAATGACTTGTGAGCTCCTTCAGAACGCCATGGCGAAACGTACGTTGGGAGTTTTTACTTTTTGGTCAGTCTTTTTTTATATATGGTATCTTTTCATTTGATAATTGTATTGAATTATTCTTTTACTATTTATATATTCTATATAACTAGTATGTGGATGCATATACCTTATTTGCAGATCATTGTATTCTATTTACTTCTTTCAATTCTATGTCTTTTATGTACAGCCATTTAATTATTATACTGTAGACTATAATACTGATTACATGATATACCTAAATCCTATACTTTTCCGCAAACTTTCTTTTGCATAAAGTTCCCGATGTTTTAAATCTAAATTTTTAAATCTTAAAAGTCCATAAAATTGAATTTGTAACTACTGCTAATACATTCTTTTTAAAAAAATTTTAAATTATGTTCATAGTTGGTCTTTGAAGGTATGGAAATGCAAAAAGAATTAAGAAAAAAAAAGTAATTTGCCAATATTGTGACCTCGGCCAGGCAAGGGTTCTACTGATTGGATATAAATTTATCGTTTGGCATATTGGTCCAACCAACAAGAGTCCAAAAAATCCCACATGTCTCAGAGTATTTCAGATACCTGTCTACAGTCAGTTCTTAACATGATCTTGTGTAACACACAAACAAAAAAAGGGGTAACCAATCGCAGCCAGCAAGTAGTCAAAATCTGTTCTTCTCGATGGATGAAAACCTTGATAACAGTCAAGGTATAAAATGGCTGTAAAGTCCTCTTGTAAGTGAATGATCTGACTGATGCATCTAGTATATGTGATAAGCTCTACGAGTCTCTCCATTAATTTGGAGTCAGTCTAAAAACTATGAATAAAGAATTATGTCAACATCAACTTTTCAGTGTGGAATGAAGACACATAATTTATATTAAATTATTTGTAGTATGGAATGTTTTCACTACTGACAAATTCTGCTTTCCAACATTAGGAATTAAAATTATAATAAAAGTATAAATACATTTATTTGAAAGCGTTGACATATTCTGTAGTCTTGTAGGGTCACACTGTGGATTTCGCACCAAAGACAGTTTCCAGGAAAAATAAAATCCTTGTCACTTTGATTTTGGAAATAGAAATGGGACAACAATGGTAATTTATGGGAACATACCAACTTTAAATATGTATTTCTTTGGTTGGGAATCAAATTAATTGTGAAAACCATTGTTGGAAATAAAGTTCATTTTTAAATTTTAAACACTGTAATAACCACCAATTATTTGTGGTACACAAGATAGGTGAGCGTCCATTGTTGATATTGTGTGTATGGGTGTGACACTGTTTGTATTCCAGAGCTACAACAATAAATCAACTATTGTCGAGCCTATGGCGTTCTGCTTCTGCCGCACAATCATCCATCCTGATAAGTAAATCTTAAATGGGTTTTCTGCACGTTATCCTAACAGTCGGGAATGAAAAAATAACCAATAATCGTCTGTTAGAAACCAGCGCCACTCCAGTGCCGGCGCTCGGGTAGTCCCGCTTGGTCTTTGTTTACTGTGCTGCAGTGATGATGTGCCGTACATTCATGCGACTGCTGCAACCAACCACTGGCTTAAGTGATGATGACTGTTGAGGTCGGTGATTGGCTGTGGCAGCTGAGTAGATATAGATGAAGTCATCATTGTCAGGAAGGAAACAAAGACCGGAGAGGAACACTGAAGCATTGGAATTGGACTAGAGGGGAATATAAAAGTATTGGTTATTTTTTTTAAATTTTGCCACATTTCCTTCTGCTAGGATAATTTTATTAAGCTTCTAGAAAACAATATTTTTCTCCTCCTCACTCCTTCTGTCATAGAAACCTTACATATGTTACATCCATAGTTACACAGTCATAGTGTCTTCTTCATTCATTTGTGTTAATCTCCAAAATAAAAAAGCACACAAAAATTAGAACTTGCACATGACAGCTGCAAAAGCAGTACAGAAGTTCCCAATTATGTAGTATTGTGCTAAAATTAAATGCTTATTTTGAAAGTCATTAAGACACAACATCTTGCCAGATGGTGTCAACTGTGTGAAAGTAAGGAACTAAACTGAATAGGACTGTCATAAAATCCACAGTGGTTAGCACTGTTGCTTTGCAGCATTCCAGTCTAACAAGGGCAAGAGATTTGTATAGTCTGCCATAAATGTTAGATGACTGTTGGACGAATAATGGTTCACCTAGGTCAGCTGTCTCATATATAGGAGCACTTGTTCGGCCAAGAGCTCCTATGTTCTCTATTTGAGAGCTGCTGCTGTTATGACTCTGTTGTCAGGTGATCCGAGACCAGGGGCTCCTTCCTTGTCTCTAACGATAGGGGGTGCCCTATCTCGCCCTGTTCCTTGGTATTACCTCTGAAGGTGAAGATGCCGGGGCCTCATACCTTGCCTTAGCTCCTGGATTCGCCCTCAGTCTGTACCCTTCCCTCACCCAGGGAATAGGGAAGTAGTAGTGCACTGCAGTACACCAACCAGACTAACAAGGTAACATAAACAGGGGTAAGGAAAAATACCAAACATACAAATATACATTCACATATAACAAAGGTATGCAACGAGGAGTGAAGGATGGGGTTAAACAAAAGTAGGAGAAGAAAGGGAATTATCACACTCACAAAACCAAACAAATGTCACAGATAAGCCCACCAACACCTATCCTTCTAACCATGCAACATAAGCTAACTCTGACTATGTGTGTTAGTCAGGACCCAGGTTATATAGGGGATGGGAGTGGCCAACAGTGCACAGCTGAGCCTTTGCTCCAGGAGCTCTGAACAGAGCAGATTAACCCCTGCACTGCCTAAAGGACAATATGGCCTTCCTTTGTTTCTTGGGTTTCCAGTTAATCTTGTCTCCTCCCGCACTACAAAAACAAGATAATAATAGTAAAAATGTATGTCTATTCTGCAGCACTTTGCTATTTAGAGGGGACATGTACAAGCAAAATTAAACATTACAAAGTAACACATAATTCAGCAACAACAAGGTGAACTAGATGTGTATTTCCTGAAGGAAGTACAGATAGTGCTTTGAAATGGAGCCCGGGCTGCCCCTTTAAGAGAGACTTGCCTGCTGCCCCTGCAAGACTTTCAACTCAGGATCCGTTTTAACTGTGGGTGCCTTTCAGGGGCCATTTTGGCCTCAGGGTCTGATTTGGTGGGTGAGGCCCCTCAGGATCTGATTCGGTGGCCTGGGCTTCTCAGGGCTTGAATTGGTGGCTGGGATCCCTCAGGGTCCGATTTTGTGGGTGTGGCCCCTCAGGGTCTGATTTTGTGGGTGTGGACCCTCTGGGTCTGATTTTGTGGCCGGGGCATCTCAGGGTCCGATTTTGTGGCCGGGGCCCCTCAGGGTCTGATTTTGTGGGTGGGGCCCCTCAGGGTCCAATTTTGTGGCTGGGGCCCCTCAGGGTCCAATTTGGTGGGTGGGGCCCCTCAGGGTCCGATTTGGTGGGTGGGGCCCCTCAGGGTCTGATTTTGTGGGTGGGGCCCCTCAGAGTCTGATTTTGTGGGCGGGGCCCCTCAGGGTCCAATTTGGTGGGTGGGGCCCCTCTGGGTCCGATTTGGTGGGCGGGGCCCCTCTGGGTCTGATTTGGTGGACGGGGCCACTCTGGGGCTGATTTGATGGGCGGGGCCACTCTGGGTCTGATTTGGTGAGCGGGGCCACTCTGGGTCCGATTTGGTGGGCGGGGCCACTCTGGGTCCGATTTGGTGGGCGGGGCCACTCTGGGTCCGATTTGGTGAGCGGGGCCACTTTGGGTCCGATTTGGAGGCCAGGGTGGCTCAGCCTCCGATTTGTAGGCCAGGGTCGATCAGCCTCCAATTTGGAGGCGGGGTGACTCAGCCTCCGATTTGGAGCCTGGGGTCATTCAGCTTTCGATTTGGTGCGCCGGCCCTTTAAGACTCATTTCGGTGCGCCGGCCCTTTTAGAATCACTTTGGCGTGTCGGCCCTTTAAGAGCCAGTTTGGCTCACTGGGCTTCTAAATCCACTTTGGCGCACAATCTCTCTCAGGGGCATGCGTCATGTGATGAAGCTAGATTTGCATTTGTCCTGTGGGTTTCGCTTTAAGAGCTGATATTATCTGCCAGAATCTGTGTCCTGGTTAGGTCATGTATAGTTCGTAGGCGCTGGCATAGTAACTGGGTCTGCCTGCGCATGTCAATGAGCTTAACTGCCATTTGAATCGCCTCAGGGCATGTTTTCCCTGTGGCAACATTTTCCCATTGAAATGCATTGAAGAAAATGTTTTTTCAAACGCAAATTGCGCAAAAACTACAAATCCGATCAACACGAAAAATACTTAGCACACCACTCGTGGACGCTGGCTTCGAAACGACACCTCAACGGAGTCTGTGCGTGTAGCGGTTCGGGCCGCATTAATTGCGGAAAATCAACTGAATAATAATAAGCAGAAGAAGAATAAGTTAGCAGTGTTCGGATTACAATATAGTGCTTTCTTCAGAAGCACTATAATAATAGTCATGCTCAAAAACTTACAAGGAAATTGGGAAGACACAAAATGTAAAATAGTGCTTGTATTATATGGTCCATCCATCAATATAATAAATAGGAGCATTCATATAACGCTGCATGAACCAGTCATCAGCCAGTATCTTTATTTATAGATTTAAAGTTGTGACGTCGGCGGCTTCGCTTCGGGTCCCTAACGCCTTCCATGTCTTGCTCCTTAAGCCTGTTGTTCTGAATCGGTTTCACTCAGTCCCACCTCCTTCTTCTCAGCCAGTAGGGGCCGATGACGTCTTTGAGGTGAAAGAAATTCTTGCCGTGAAAAGAGTTCGGGGGCGCACTCTCTGCCTCATTGGAAGGGTTTTGGTCCCGAAGAGAGGTCCTGGGAACCCAGGGAGAATGTTAATGCTCCTCTTCTATTAAGGAAATTTTTATCTAACCTCAGGAGAGGGAGACGTAAAGGGGGGGAACTGTCACGTCGGCGGCGGTAGCCGCCGCCGCCCCAGCAGCAGTGGGGCCTGCCACCACCTATACTCACTGGCGCTTGCCTCCCCGCTCTCTGCCCGCCTCCTCCTCCTTTTCCTCCGTCCGGTGTGTGCCTGCTTCCTGCAGGCGCCTTAGGCCGCGGGCGCGTGCTCTCCAGGTCTCTTAACCCTTGAGCGCCCGCCCAGAAGCCTAGGAGTCCAATCAGCCGGCAGCACCGGGTATATCAGGCGTCTCCAACATGGTGGAGACGCTTGATTATCGTGTGCCTTTCCTACGGTATCCTGGCCCAGTGTTTAGGGGTTTCCCTTCTCACTCTCTGTCCTGTACTCCGTGTCTCAGTCCAGTACTCCGTGTCTCCGTCCTGTACTCCAGTGCCCCGTCCAGTACTCCGTGTCTCCGTCCTGTACTCCAGTGCCCAGTCCTGTACTCCGTATCTCCGTCCTGTACTCCAGTGCCCAGTCCAGTACTCCGTGTCTCTGTCCTGTACTCCAGTGCCCCGTCCAGTACTCGTGTCTCCGTCCTGTACTCCAGTGCCCAGTCCTGTACTCCGTGTCTCTGTCCTGTACTCCAGTGCTCCGTCCTGAATTCCGTGTCTCCTTCCTGCACCCCAGTGCCCAGTCCTATGCTCTGTGTTACCGTCCTGCTCCCACTCTGTGCTTCCTACTCCCTTCTTCATTCTGTACTCAGTCCTGCACCCCTCACTCAGTCTTTTGAGCCACCCCTCTTGGGTCTAGCAGTCGCGGCATCTGTCTTCCGAGGGCCTGCCCCTAATGGCCCCTGTATAGGGGTCAGCACCACCTGGCGCGCTCGCCCCTGGGAGCTCCAGTGCCGCGATCCAGAGGGTCCACTCTCGGACGTAGCCTACCCGTGGTCAGTATACGTCACAAAAGTGCTACTGAGTGCATGAAAGGTGAGGAAACATGATAGGAGGGACCAGATTCTGAGCCAAAATTCAAAAGGAGAAACAGGGAACAGTTAGATTACTGAGGTGATGTGATACAGTTGTGGCCAAAAGTATTGACACCCCTGCAATTCTGTCAGGTAATACTCAGTTTCTTCCTGAAAATGATTGCAAACACAAATTCTTTGGTATTAGTATCTTCATTTAATTTGTCTTAAATGAAAAAACACAAAAGAGAATGAAGCAAAAAGCAAAACATTGATCATTTCACACAAAACTCCAATAATAGGCCAGACAAAAGTATTGGCACCCTCAGCCTAATACTTGGTTGCACAACCTTTAGCCAAAATAACTGCGACCAACCGCTTCCGGTAACCATCAATGAGTTTCTTACAATGCTCTGCTGGAATTTTAGACCATTATTCTTTGGCAAACTGCTCCAGGTCCCTGATATTTGAAGGGTGCCTTCTCCAAACTGCCATTTTTAGATCTCTCCACAGGTGTTCTATGGGATTCAGGTCTGGACTCATTGCTGGCCACCTTAGAAGTCTCCAGTGCTTTCTCTCAAACCATTTTCTTGTGCTTTTTGAAGTGTGTTTTGGGTCATTGTCCTGTTGGAAGACCCATGACCTCTGAGGGAGACCCAGCTTTCTCACACTGGGCCCTACATTATGCTGCAAAATTTGTTGGTAGTCTTCAGACTTTATAATGCCATGCACACGGTCAAGCAGTCCAGTGCCAGAGGCAGCAAAGCAACCCCAAAACATCAGGGAACCTCCGCCATGTTTGACTGTAGGGACCGTGTTCTTTTCTTTGAATGCCTCTTTTTTTTCTCCTGTAAACTCTATGTTGATGCCTTTGCCCAAAAAGCTCTACTTTTGTCTCATCTGACCAGAGAACATTCTTCCAAAACGTTTTAGGCTTTTTCAGGTAAGTTTTGGCAAACTCCAGCCTGGCTTTTTTATGTCTCGGGGTAAGAAGTGGTGTCTTCCTGGGTCTCCTACCATACAGTCCCTTTTCATTCAGACAACGACAGATAATACGGGTTGACACCGTTGTACCCTCGGACTGCAGGGCAGCTTGAACTTGCTTGGATGTTAGTTGAGGTTCTTTATCCAACATCCGCACAATCTTGCGTTGAAATCTCTTGCCAATTTTTCTTTTCCATCCACATCTAGAGAGGTTAACCACAGTCCCATGGGCTTTAAACTTCTTGATGACACTGCGCACGGTAGACACAGGAACATTCAGGTCTTTGGAGATGGACTTGTAGCCTTGAGATTGCTCATGCTTCCTCACAATTTGGTTTCTCAAGTCCTCAGACAGTTCTTTGGTCTTCTTTCTTTTCTCCATGCTCAATGTGGTACACACAAGGACACAGGACAGAGGTTGAGTCAACTTTAATCCATGTCAACTGGCTGCAAGTGTGATTTAGTTATTGCCAACACCTGTTAGGTGCCACAGGTAAGTTACAGGTGCTGTTAATTACACAAATTAGAGAAGCATCACATGATTTTTCGAACAGTGCCAATACTTTTGTCCACCCTCTTTTTTATGTTTGGTGTGGAATTATATCCAATTTGGCTTTAGGACAATTCTTTTTGTGTTTTTTCATTTAAGACAAATTAAATGAAGATAATAATACCAAATAATTTGTGTTTGCAATCATTTTCAGGAAGAAACTGAGTATTATCTGACAAAATTGCAGGGTTGTCAATACTTTTGGCCACAACTGTAGGCCAGTATAAAGAGGGATGTTTTTAGGGCACATTAAAAATTGTGGATGCTGGGAAATAATCAGATTGTCTTGGGTAGAGCAATCCAGAGAACTGGTGCAGCACAAGAGAAGTCTTGTATTTGGGCGTGGGAAGTTTGCATTGTAGATTATGCTAGCCTTAGGTCATTAGTGGAATGACGAGTAGGGGTAGGGTGGTATACAGAGATACAGTAGTTTAGTTATATTAGTGCACAAAGGAAAGGCACTCGATAAGATTACACACATGGCAATATAGGAGTTCACAATTATGTATTTTCATACTCAGTTTCAAGCTCAGAATAAATGTCTTTATGAAAGAGCATCTTGTAAGATGTCTAAACCTGGAAAGATGTTTGCAATTGCAGACAATATTTGGAGTTAACCAATTGCAGGGTTAAAAACCCATGGAAAAAAGTGTTCAGAGTGTAAAGCCTTTTACAAATGCTTTGTTGTAGAACCCACCACATCCCTGTAAAATGCTCCGTGTAAGTGTTACGTAAACACACTTAAGAAAATGAGGTCTTTCGATCATTATGTTTTCCTTCAAAATCACGAGATGACTCAACGATAATTGTAAAAACAGAGATAAGAGCCCTCGAAATTATGGATCATTTTATTAAGTTTTCGTTTTAGAACTTTACAGACGCATCTAGAATATTTTTTATTTGAACAACTAACAAAAGAGATGGGTTTATAAGCCAGCTGCAACTTACCAGAGATCTCAGCTGGGGCGTTTTACGAGAAGAGACCAGAAAGTGTTATCTCACCTTGCACACTTTTTAAGTAGCGGAATCTGTACTTGGTTACAAGAGAATTTTTGCTTTAGTTTCTTGCCTCTTCGGAGGGGTAGCAGATGAGCGTCATTCAAATTAATCACCATTGGCACCAGTCACTACTATATTACCAATACCATAATTCTCACCAAAAAAATTACCCTTCAAACTAAATCTTTACTAGATCATATAAAAACAACCAACCACTGCACACGTGAATTCTTTAATCAGAAGTATAAAAGTTTAAGTATCCTAAAATGGGACCATCTTCCTATTTATGCACTATAAAATTTCCCTACCTTGCCGTGGAGGTTGTCACTCTAGGGTCAACAAGATGGTGCCCTCACTCAACGTAGACTCACCCTCATTCACCCTGGAAAACCGTACCTGTGATATTCTACAACGGTGAAGACCCAAGAAAAGGATAAACGTAAATCATCTCAAATCCTTTGTATGACCATAAGGAAAGAAGTAAAAAGCAAAGACTGCCCCAAATGATTTGTTTAAAAAAAAAATGATACTCAACAGCTCTCAGAACCATGGCTCATGCAGTAAACATGATATATTACAATATTAAAGTCATAATTGGGTCTAACAGGCTACATTCCCTGGATATTGCCATTTGCAACAAAATGTCACTTACGGTGTATTAATGTTGATTCCATATGCTTTTTCGCCTCTACGCGTTTCCCCACCTCTCAGAGGTTCATCAGGAGATTTCCAGATATTTGTGATGACCAAGCTCATTCTGCTTCATCCCTTTTTCCATGGTGATTTATTCAGAGCATTGAGCATGCAATATCCCCCCAAAACTGCTAGAAAAAGTTGGCAAGTATGCATACAGTAACATAAAACTTGGACATTTACTTTTAAAGGGAGCCTATCATTCATTTTGTTCCGACAGACGCTATTTAATAAAATAGCATCTGTTGCAACAAAAATGACTGTTCAAACCAAGCACGGCTGCTCAGTGTAACCTTGGCTTAGCCAAACAGTTCAGGGCACCTTCCTACCTACTTGTTTTCCACCACCACCTTTGGCCCTTGTAAAGTCAGAGCTGTCAATCAAAGAAGAGGAGACCAGAGATGGATGCGAAACAAGTAGGTGGGAAGGTGACCGGAACGGTTTCGCCATGCCAAGGGTTATCCCGAGCACCCGTGCTTAGTTTGAATAGTAATTTCGTGTCGACAGACTCTTTAAAGACTTCAAAATGTCCCAGCTGAGGTCTTCTAGAGTACTAAAGAGCATTCAGAACCACATCCACATACAGCCCTCCCTAAATCCTACCATTAAAATTGATTTACTTACCTTTACTTCCCAGAAATTACCTAGACAAATAGGAGACATGGTGTATATTATAGCACGGCGGTATAATAGCTCCTTATGCACAGAATTACTGGTCTCCTTATCTTTCCCCTACTGCTAATCACACACAGAACCATGGTCTACAGCCCAGAGGAACGAGTTCTGTGATGTGCGCCGTACGCTTATAAAATACAGATGTCAGATAGAAAGCATTATAGTCTATGTAAATGATAAAGACGGGCTCACTCCAGTCTACAGTAATTGGGCACAACCGAACTCTGTGGCCGTCAGATAAAAGCCTTTGCATCTCGTTTTCTCTTTCTGCTCTTCTCGTATCTATACAGATGATGTGGGAGATTCGCCGATTATCCTTGCCTTATAGTGACACCTTTTGGAACTAGAGGAAATCGTAGAACACTGGAATTAGATCTGACAGCCGGTTAGGACCTTTTATGCCATGCCCCGCAATATTCCCTTACTTTTCATAATAAGCTGGCAGACAAAACATTTATCTCAAGGTCACAGGAAAGGTTAAATTAGTTTGGGCAGGTAAAGTAGCAGCAAAGGTATCTTTCAGGTGCTTATCTCCAAAGTAAACTGATTAAAGGGTTTATTTTTGCTTTCTATCAGCAGTAATCTGGAAGAAAGCCTGACTCTAAAGGTCCAGTCACACACAGCGATCTCGCTAGCGAGATTGCTGGTTTTGTGACGCCACAGTGATCTCGCCAGCGAGATCGCTGTGTGTGACGGGGATCAGCGACCGGCCCCCCTGCCGGTTATCACTGATCATGCTCGATTGGCCTGGGCCATTTTTCGATCACTGGTCTCCCGCTGGCCAGCGCGCATCGCTGCATGTGGCAGTGAGAGACCAGCGATCAGCGACGCTGGACGCTGGTTTCTAATGTAAACATTGGGTATCTAGGAGTCGCGCGGCTCTTAGATACCCGATGTTTACATTAGAAACTAGCGTCCAGCGTCGCTGGTCCTGATCGCTGGGGCTGTCTATGTGACAGCTCACCTTGATCAGCCTAACGATGTCCCAGCGATCCCATCATGTCGGATCGCTGGTGGGATCGCTGGGACATCGTTATGAGTAACGGGGGATTAAGTGCTAATTTACTCACCACCATAGGAAAAACTATGAGTATTCACACTGAGCCTTACAAAAGTCTTTTTCGGGTGATTTCAACCCAGATTCCCCCTGTAAAAACACCACAAAAGCACCCCGCAAAATGAACATATTGCATCGCAATATCAAAAATGGCATTATATGTTCCATCTGATGTCACTTCTTTTAACCATATCGGGGTTCAGAACCCGCCTACTGTCTAGAATTCACAAAATAGAGGGACAGATGACAATGGTGGAGTCAATGCAAGAACGAGGTCAAAACATCTGTACACATAGGGGTGATTCATTAATTAGAGTTAAGCGAATAGGTTCGGAAACAATCGCCAAATCTGAATTTGCTATATTTGTGCCATATTGTTACCCTATTTGTGCCAAATTTATGTTTTACCATCGAATCCGAACATATTCGCTCATTTCTACTCCCATTGACTCCAATGGCATTCGGTTGTGTTGGGCATAATAAGTCAAAAAATGTTGGGGGCTACTCCGCAATTGCGCAAAAAATACTGTGAATGTTGGCATCTTCACACCAGTCTCGGACAGCTATGCCAAATGGGTGTAGCATGGGTGGGATTGGGTGTAGCATGGGTGGGATTGGGTGTCTTCACACCCACGTGTCGAATTCATCATAAGTTACACCACTAAAGTGGAGTAACTTATTCCAGAATTGTACACCACCTCGCGTCAGGTGTACTTTTCTGGTGGCGGTGCACACTGGAGCATGCCGATTAATGAATTAGATCATTGTACTACAGCGAGCTCTCCATTAAGACTGTCAAGAGCTTTGTTAATTATCCCAAAACCTTAGGGCCCATTCACATGTCAGTTATCACGTACGACGGCTATTCTTGTATTTCACAAACAGCACTTGTACCTATCATAGTCTATTGCACTGTAAGCGTCAGTGATGTGATTTTTTGCAGGTCCGCGCAAAATCGCAGAGGCGTGTTCGATGATGATTCAAGTGTCGGATCAAACTCAACAATGAAAGTCTATGGGTCTGTGATAAAATCAGATCGCGGACTGATAGATATGAGACGTTAGAGAGATTTTTATTTTTTTCGTAAAAAAGCAACTGATGAAACTCCGACCAAACTCTGATGAGAATTACTGATGAAGCTCGTACGACGCGTGCACGAGCCCTTTGACATATGTCAGGCCTCCAATTATGTAATAAAAGGCTGCAGATATTTTTACATTCCAAAATGAATTCCAACATGGAGACAGTACTAGAATAATAGAGCTGCAGCTGGAGAGTGACAGGTCGAATTGGCTTTTTTCCAGCCATCAGATGTAGAGTATTTTTTTATTACTGTGACCTGCAGGCTGGGGGATTGCTGTGAACACCACTGGGGATAGTTACTGAGCGCAAATATCATAAAAGGCCACAATAAATCAATCAAAATGTGGTATGCTGAAAAGGCAGCCACATACAGAAAGATCATTGTACACTTCTGACCATCAGAGGTTGAAACAATAATTAGTTGGTGACAATAATAATTACTATCACTCCTAAAATACTTTTTAGGCATAAAAGTATTTACATTGATTTTTCTGGCTAACACAGTGCCACAATATAATTATTGTACATCAAAAGTATATATATACATTTCTCAAAGAGGTTGTCTCATGTTCTCTCCAGCTTGCAGTGGGCTCCTGATAATAATTCAGATGATCACCATGGCTTGGCCGCTGGCCTGGACTATGCGCTTTCCCATTCTCCAAGCAGTGTTAGCTTTGTATCTGAAACATCAAAGGAGCGCAGGGGAACTAAAGCTGTCAGAGGAGTGCAGGGGAACTAAAGCTGTCAGAGGAGTGCAGGGGAACTAAAGCTGTCAGAGGAGTGCAGGGGAGCTAAGCGGTAGAGGAGTGCAGGGGAACTAAAGCTGTCAGAGGAGTGCAGGGGAACTAAAGCTGTAAGAGGAGCGCAGGGGAGCTAAAGCTGTCATAGGAGTGCAGGGGAACTAAAGCAGTAAGAGGAGCGCAGGGGAACTAAAGCTGTCAGAGGAGTGCAGGGGAACTAAAGCTGTAAGAGGAGTGCAGGGGAACTAAAGCTGTCAGAGGAGTGCAGGGGAGGTAAAGCTGTAAGAGGAGTGCACGGGAGTTAAAGCTGTCAGAGGAGCGCAGGGGAACTAAAGCTGTAAGAGGAGCGCAGGGGAACTAAAGCTGTCAGAGGAGTGCAGGGGAGCTAAAGCGGTCAGAGGAGTGCAGGGGAACTAAAGCTGTCAGAGGAGAGCAGGGGAACTAAAGCTGTAGAGGAGCGCAGGGGAACTAAAGCTATCAGATCAGCGCAGGGGAACTAAAGCTGTAAGAGGAGCGCAGGGGAACTAAAGCTGTAAGAGGAGTGCAGGGGAAATAAAGCTGTAAGAGGAGCGCAGGGGAAATAAAGCTGTAAGAGGAGTGCAGGGGAACTAAAGCTGTCAGAGGAGCGCAGGGGAATTAAAGCTGTCAGAGGAGTGCAGGGAACTAAAGCTGTAAGAGGAGTGCAGGGGAGCTAAAGCTGTCAGAGAAGCACAGGGGAAATAAAGCTGTCAGAGGAGCACAGGGGAAATAAAGCTGTAAGAGGAGCGCAGGGGAACTAAAGCTGTAAGAGGAGCGCAGGGGAAATACATTAAAGCTGTAAGAGGAGTGCAGGGGAACTAAAGCTGTAAGAGGAGTGCAGGGAACTAAAGCTGTCAGAGCAGTGCAGGGGAACTAAAGCTGTCAGAGGAGTGCAGGGGAACTAAAGCTGTCAGAGGAGCGCAGGGGAACTAAAGCTGTAAGAGGAGTGCAGGGGAACTAAAGCTGTCAGAGGAGTGCAGGGGAACTAAAGCTGTCAGAGGAGTGCAGGGGAGCTAAGCGGTAGAGAAGTGCAGGGGAACTAAAGCTGTCAGAGGAGTGCAGGGGAACTAAAGCTGTAAGAGGAGCGCAGGGGAGCTAAAGCTGTCATAGGAGTGCAGGGGAACTAAAGCTGTAAGAGGAGCGCAGGGGAACTAAAGCTGTCAGAGGAGTGCAGGGGAACTAAAGCTGTTAGAGGAGTGCAGGGGAAGTAAAGCTGTCAGAGGAGTGCAGGGGAGCTAAAGCTGTAAGAGGAGTGCACGGGAGTTAAAGCTGTCAGAGGAGCGCAGGGGAACTAAAGCTGTAAGAGGAGCGCAGGGGAACTAAAGCTGTCAGAGGAGTGCAGGGGAACTAAAGCTGTCAGAGGAGTGCAGGGGAGCTAAAGCGGTCAGAGGAGTGCAGGGGAACTAAAGCTGTCAGAGGAGAGCAGGGGAACTAAAGCTGTCAGATCAGCGCAGGGGAACTAAAGCTGTAAGAGGAGCGCAGGGGAACTAAAGCTGTAATAGGAGTGCAGGGGAAATAAAGCTGTAAGAGGAGCGCAGGGGAAATAAAGCTGTAAGAGGAGTGCAGGGGAACTAAAGCTGTCAGAGGAGCGCAGGGGAATTAAAGCTGTCAGAGGAGTGCAGGGAACTAAAGCTGTAAGAGGAGTGCAGGGGAGCTAAAGCTGTCAGAGAAGCGCAGGGGAAATAAAGCTGTCAGAGGAGCACAGGGGAAATAAAGCTGTAAGAGGAGCGCAGGGGAACTAAAGCTGTAAGAGGAGTGCAGGGGAACTAAAGCTGTAAGAGGAGTGCAGGGAACTAAAGCTGTCAGAGCAGTGCAGGGGAACTAAAGCTGTCAGAAGAGCGCAGGGGAACTAAAGCTGTCAGAGGAGCGCAGGGGAACTAAAGCTGTAAGAGGAGCGCAGGGGAACTAAAGCTGTCAGAGGAGCGCAGGGGAACTAAAGCTGTCAGAGGAGCGCAGGGGAACTAAAGCTGTCAGAGGAGCGCAGGGGAACTAAAGCTGTCAGAGGAGCGCAGGGGAACTAAAGCTGTCAGAGGAGCGCAGGGAACTAAAGCTGTAAGAGGAGCGCAGGGGAACTAAAGCTGTCAGAGGAGTGCAGGGGAACTAAAGCTGTCAGAAGAGTGCAGGGGAGCTAAAGCGGTCAGAGGAGTGCAGGGGAACTAAAGCTGTCAGAGGAGAGCAGGGGAACTAAAGCTGTAGAGGAGCGCAGGGGAACTAAAGCTGTCAGATCAGTGCAGGGGAACTAAAGCTGTAAGAGGAGCGCAGGGGAACTAAAGCTGTAAGAGGAGTGCAGGGGAAATAAAGCTGTAAGAGAAGCGCAGGGGAAATAAAGCTGTAAGAGGAGTGCAGGGGAACTAAAGCTGTCAGAGGAGCGCAGGGGAATTAAAGCTGTCAGAGGAGTGCAGGGAACTAAAGCTGTAAGAGGAGTGCAGGGGAGCTAAAGCTGTCAGAGAAGCACAGGGGAAATAAAGCTGTCAGAGGAGCACAGGGGAAATAAAGCTGTAAGAGGAGCGCAGGGGAACTAAAGCTGTAAGAGGAGTGCAGGGGAACTAAAGCTGTAAGAGGAGTGCAGGGAACTAAAGCTGTCAGAGCAGTGCAGGGGAACTAAAGCTGTCAGAGGAGCGCAGGGGAACTAAAGCTGTCAGAGGAGCGCAGGGGAACTAAAGCTGTAAGAGGAGTGCAGGGGAACGAAAGCTGTCAGAGGAGCGCAGGGGAACTAAAGCTGTCAGAGGAGCGCAGGGGAACTAAAGCTGTCAGAGGAGCGCAGGGGAACTAAAGCTGTCAGAGGGGCGCAGGGGAACTAAAGCTGTCAGAGGAGTGCAGGGAACTAAAGCTGTAAGAGGAGTGCAGGGGAGCTAAAGCTGTCAGAGAAGCACAGGGGAAATAAAGCTGTCAGAGGAGCACAGGGGAAATAAAGTTGTAAGAGGAGTGCAGGGGAACTAAAGCTGTCAGAGGAGCTCAGGGGAACTAAAGCTGTAAAGCAGTGCAGGGGAACTAAAGCTGTCAGAGGAGCGCAGGGGAACTAAAGCTGTCAGAGGAGCGCAGGGGAAATAAAGCTGTCAGAGGACTGCAGGGGAACTAAAGCTGTCAGAGGAGTGCAGGGGAACTAAAGCTGTCAGAGGAGTGCAGGGGAACTAAAGCTGTAAGAGGATTGCAGGGGAACTAAAGCTGTCAGAGGAGATAAAGCTGTCAGAGGAGCGCAGGGGAAATAAAGCTGTCAGAGGAGCGCAGGTGAACTAAATTTGTCTGGATCCAACAATCCTTCCAGTTTCAGAACAGCGCTTTCAAGCTCTACAGAAAAGATGTTGAGAGGAGGACAATGAAAACAGGGGAAAACATTTAGCCTATGCGTTTCAAGCATTAAAGACCTTAGTCTTGATCTCTCCCTCTACAGAAAAGAGCCTTTAAGACCCGCTCTCTTTCACTTGGAGACAGGCTAACAGCGATAGAATGCAGCAGGGATGAACAATAATCAATAAAAATAAAAATCCTTGTGTTCTTGAGAATTGCAAAGTTACTGCAATGCAAAGTCGGGAAGTTATCCCCTACACCACAACTAGGGGATAACTATCGAACCTGAGAACATCCCTTTAAGGCCACGTTCATATGTTCAGCATTTGATCAGTATTTTACATCTGTTTTTGAAAGCCAAAACCAGGAGTGGGTGATGAATACAGAAGTGACGACGTGTTTTTCTTATAGTTTTCCTGTGATTGTTCCACTCCTGGTTTTAGCTTACAAATACCGATGTAAAATACTGACCAAATACTGAAGGTGTGAACGTGGCCTAAGTCAGGTAAACCAATAAGGAGAACAGAAAAAATCCAGACTTGTCCAACATCTCCTGATGTGATTGAGATCACAGCACCTGAGACACTACTTTTTTGAAGACATAAAAAGGCAACAATAACGCCCTCATAGTAATGTGTGTGACTGGCTCCATCACGGTGACTGATGCCATGTGGTACATAGCATTTGTAGTCAACAACAAACAATAATTCTGTACTTGTAGCCAAGTTTTTAGAGTTACATGTGGATAGCATATATCAAACATCATATACACCGAATATTAGTATTTCAGCAGCTGTATATAAAGGAGGAATATAAAAAACTGCAGGGAAAAAAACAGCATTGAAAGAGATGGATCAAGCTTGATTTAATGCAACTTTAATTTCTAAAAAAAAAAAAATCCACAGAACTTTCCTTTTTCAGAAATACCCAATCTTATTTTAAAAAAAAAATCTCTTTTCACCAGGAACGAGCCTCGTGATAAAGTCATCATAGGGTTACTTATCAGTTCTCGGATGGAATCTGGTAATAAAAGTTTAATTCTGTTACAGCACTCCTAGAGGGAAAATTAAGTATTACAGTAGTCATCAAAAATTAATGGTCAGTGCTTGTAAAGTAAGGACATATTGGGTCCTTCACAGCAGGAGGCTAACTATTATGGTCTCTTGCTAATCCTTAAGGGTCCTGGAAGCTGGATCTCCATCTATTAGCTAAAAATTCCCTAATATGAAGTTTTGAAACTGTGGATTATATCCAGAGAACCCTTCAATGTTTCAAAATTATAGAAAAGTATGTAAAAGACAGCTAAGTGATATACTATAGTGAGCGGAGAAATGTTATAATATTCACTAAATTGTGGAAGTCAAAATTGGGAGCGAGACCCTATTTCACATGGATGAAGTGATATTAGATGGGACATAAACACATCACAGACTCCCCTGAACACTACTGCTGAGCAACTTAAACAACTCATAAACTTTTACGTCTGGGTATTGACCCCGGGACTTGTAGAGATACTTTTGGTCACTGTGACGTTGGGGATCGCAGATGAGTGAAAAGACCACCATGGTCTTACGAAGCTCCCTGAAAATGCTCCAATCCAGAACTAGACATATCTTGGATTCTATTTGCTGAAGGCCATTAATCAGATGTTGGGTATTACACGAGTCCCGTGGAAAATAGAGATTTGTTTAAATCCTGTAAGTGGCAATTATTCTCTGTATGACCTGGAAAAAGTCAGCAGTCTTTGTGCTTAACCTCCCCTCATCTGGTGCCTTTAATCTTTATTTCCACTGTCCTCTACTTGGCCTCTTCTAAAAGCTTAAAGGGTGTGACAGCTCTTTTGTGGCTGGGAAGGTTTGGAGAGGTATACAATGTAACACTGTACTCTGCAGCTTTACCCTAATGTATGAAGAGTCCAACATTATCCCCAATGCATTACTACGTCAGTGTTTGTGAAATCTTCTAATCTTACCAAGAATTGGGCCATGTACGGAGAGCCGGATTATTCTGACTCCAAAACTGAAAAATTCTTCTTTTTATTGTACAACTTTATAGACAAATATGATAGAAATGGAAGATATTGTTTAGAAGGGGGATTTATGTTTATCCTATGATTAGAAATGACTGGTTTTCTTTAAAGGTATCTTCTCATCATTGATGATGGCTTCACTTCCTGAGAAGTTCCAGGACTCTCTACAGAATGGTGAGGTCAAACTTTGTAACTTTTCTGGTTACTTTATAGCAATGAGTCAAGCCACCTTTGGGGCCAGAAACTACAATGACGCACCAGTCACTTGAATGGTAAAGTGTTGCAGATTCTTGAACAGGAGCTGGTCAGACTGTAACTGAGCAGAAAAAAAAAAGTTCTGCACTTTAGTTTGGGTAATTGGTGAGTTCCGAGATGTTTTACCACTTGAATCATTAGGTTACGATATATCCTAGTTAAAGAAGCACACCTCCCATCAAAGTTTTCATCCTCTTAACCCCCTTTCTGACCTCAGACGGTATAGTACATCTGAGGTCAGAACCCCCACTTTGATGAGGGTACCGGCGGTGAGCCCGCATCAAAACCAGGACATGTCAGCTGTTTTGAACAGCTGACATGTGCCTGCAATAGGCGCAGGTGGAATCGCGATCCACCCGTGCCTATTAACTAGTTAAATGCCGCTGTAAAATATTGACATTTAACGTGCGCTTCCGGCCATCAGGCTATGCGGACCGCTAACCCCCGTCACGTGATTGGGGGTCAGCGATGCATTAGCATAATAATCAGAGGTCTCCTTGAGACCTCTATGGTTGTTGATGTCGGATTGCTATGAGCGCCACCCTGTAGTCAGCGCGCATAGCTATGCAGTAATTCTGCTACATATAGGCGATCTGAGCATCGTCTCTATGTAGCAGAGGCTATCAAGTTTTGGCAGCTTCTAGTCTCCCATGGAGGATATTGAAGCATGTTAAAAGTAAAAAAAAAAAAAAAAAAGGTTTTTAAAACTATGAAAAAAATAAAATATAAAAGTTTAAATAACCCCCTTTTCGACCCATTCAAAATAAAGCAATAAAAAAAAATCAAACCTACACTATTGGGTATCGCCGCGTTCAGAATCGCCCGATCTATCAATAAAAAAAGGATTAACCCGATCGCTAAACGGCGTAGCGACAAAAGTCAAAATTGCATAATTTTTTTTGGTTGTCGCGACATTGTATTAAAATGCAATAACGGGCGATCAAAAGAGCGTATCTGTACAAAAATGGTATCATTAAAAATGTCAGCTCAGCGTGCATAAAATAAGCCCTCACCTAACCCCAGATCACGAAAAATGGAGACGCTACGGGTCTAGGATAATGGCGCAATTTTTTTTTTTTTATTTCAGCAAACTTTGGAATTTTTTTTCACCACTTAGATTAAAAAGAACCTAGACATGTTTGGTGTCTATGAACTCGTAATGACCTGGAGAATCATAATGGCAGGTCAGTTTTAGCATTTGGTGACGTTAAAAACAAATTAAAAAAATTGGAGGAATTGCACTTTTTTTTTGCAATTTCACCGCACTTTTTCTTTACTGTTTTCCAGTATATTATATAGTAAAACCAATGATGTCGTTGAAAAGTACAACTCGCCCTGCAAAAAATAAGCCCTCACATGGACATATTGACGGAAAAATAAAATGTTATGGCTCTGGGAAGAAGGGGAGCGAAAAACGAAAACGCAAAACCGAAAAAAGCTGGGGTCTTGAAGGGGTAATATATTGCAGTCATTATATTATATAGCATTGTGTACTTACAATTGCACATGTTGCCTTTTTACCCAGTAGTTTTTCTGTTTATCGATAGGTCTATGACATCACGTGATTAAAAACTGACTAGCTGAATCTTTCTAAGCTCTATGTAGAAACAGGAAGTCTCTTTTCCCTGCATGAGTCATCATTAGAGCTACAACCAGTGCCAAGTCCCTGGCAGGCCAGCTCCACCCCCTCTTCAACTTCTGACCTAGCTGCTCTGCTCCTCCACACTGCCAAGGACTTTGCAGTAATGTAAATTCTCTAGAGTTTGTGTGAATATTTTCGCAGGTTCCAGTCCATCAGCTACATCAGTCTGTGGCCACTGGACAGGAGTCCTGAGAATCACCTCCTACCTGACGGCATCTGCGGCTCTTTTGAATAGCTGGCCTGGCTAGCTAATCAAAAGAAGAGTCGCAAATACTGCCAAGAAAGAGGTGATTTTCAGGGCTCCCGTCCGGTGGTCATACTTTTTTAAATAAATGTCATTTGAGTACAAAATAATTTTTGGTTCAACAACATATCTTTTGTCAGACTCTGTCAAAAATTTGACACAAGGTGAACAAGGTCATTACAGACAATGCGGGTCTGTGGTCAGTCGGTTAAAACAATAGTTTGGTGTTACATTTCACCCTTCAATGTTCATTACAATTGAAATAGCTTAATGTATATGGGCACTTTTAGTTGGTAGGTCACGTAGCTAGAGCTATGATAGCTGATGATAGGCAACATTGCGAATACAATTTGGACCATATCCTACTGAAAATCTGATTATCCTAAACTCCTACTTAATACGGGCAATGAGGGGAATTAATCATACAATTTTCATTGAAGTCGGAAAAAACATTGCATTCACACCAAGGTCTTCTGCTCATGAGAAGACTTCTACATCCACTCATATACACACGTGGTCAAAATTGTTAGTACCCCTCGACAGAAAAACCCACAATGGTGACAGAAATAACTTGAATCTAACAAAAGTAATAATAAATAATAAAAATCTATGAAAATGAACAAATAAAAGTCAGACATTGCTTTTCAACCATGTTTCCACAGAATATAAAAAATGAACTCATGATATAGGCCTGGACAGAAATGATGGTACCCTTAACTTAATATTTTGATGCACAACCCTTTGAGGCAATCACTGCAATCAAACGATTCCTGTAACTGTCAATGAGACTTCTGCACCTCTCGACAGGTATTTTGGCCCACTCCTCAAGAGCAAACTGCTCTAGTTTTCTCGTGTTTGAAGGTTGCCTTTTCCAGACGGCATGTTTCAGCTCTTTCCAAAGATGCTCAATAGGATTTAGGTCAGAGTTCATAGGAGGCCACTTCAGAATAGTCCAATGTTTTCCTCTTAGCCATTCTTGGGTGTTTTAAGCTGTGTGTTTTGGGTCATTATCCTGTTGCAAGACCCATGACCTGCGACTGAGACCATGCTTTCTGACACCGGGCAGCACATCTCTCTCTTAAATACCTTGATAGTCTTGAGATTTCATTGTACCCTGCACAGATTCTAGACACCCTGTGCCAGATGCAGCAAAGCAGCCCCAGAACACAACAGAGCCTCCTAAATGTTTCACAGTAGGGACAGTGTTCTTTTCTTGATATGCTTAATTTTTCCATCTGTGAACATAGAGCTGATGTGCCTTGCCAAAAAGTTCCATTTTTGTCTCATCTCTCTATAGGACATTCTCCCAGAAAGCTTTGTGGCTTGTCAACATGTAGTTTGGCGAATTCCAGTCTGGCTTTTTTTTATGATTTTTTTCAACAATGGTGTCCTCCTTTGTCATCTACCATGAAGTCCACTTTGGCTCATATAATGACGGATGGTGCGATCTGACACTAATGTTCCTTGAGCTTGAAGTTCACCTTTAATCTGTTTAGAAGTTTTTCTGGGCTCTTTTGTTACCATTCGTATTATCCATCTCTGATTTGTCATCAGTTTTCCTCCTGCGGCCACATCCAGGGAGGTTGGCTACAGTCCCATGGAGCTTAAGTTTCTGAATAATATGTGCAACTGTAGTCACAGGAACAACAAGCAGCTTGGAGATGGTCTTATAACTTTTGCCTTTAACATGTTTGTCTATAATTTTCTTTCTAATCTCCTGAGACTTTCATTCACTTCCTCTGGTCCATGTTGAGTGTGATACACACCATGTAACCAAACAGCACAGTGAGTATCGGTAGCCTTCTATACAGGCCCACTCACATTCTTTTCAGGGGTACCATGATTTCTGTCCAGGCCTATTTCATGAGTTTTATTTTTTCTTAAATTCTGTGGAAGCATGGTTGAAAAGTAATGTCTGACTTTCATTTGCTCATTTTCATAGATTTTTTATTTATTACTTTTGTCAGATTCAAGTTATTTCTGTCACTATTGTGGGTTTTTCTGTCATTAAACGAGGAGTACCAACAATTTTGACCACGTATGTATAACCAGAGTTCAGACCGACACCATGTTGAGTGATACAAATGATCAATTTTTTGGGTCTTTTTAGACAAGGAGATAAATTGTCCACATTTGCCTTTCATTCCATCTTCAACAATCAGGATGTTTTCATTTCAATGATTCTTCAGGCAATTGATCCTTTGAGCACATCAGCAGCACATTCCACTTACATGGAGGCATGTATTGCCAACCAAAGATGATTTTTATCTTGACATAAAAAAATGATCAATGGTAATCAAGCTAATGATTCATTACTGGTTGCTGATTGCTTGCTGAACTGGTTGGCAGAGATCAAGAATGATCCTTCATACATGGAATCGATCAGGCAATCATTTCCCTATGTAAAGCTACATTAACTCCGAAGTTTTGTCTTTTTTAAAGAGTTTTTAGCAGTAAACCCTCTCCAAAATCCTCCACAAAAACTCTTGGAAAACCATTAGGGTATGTACACATGGTGGCTTTTAGAACCCGGCGCAACCATTGCGCTTTGTCAGGCTAAGCTGCTTCGGCAAAACTCTGTTGGTTGTTTTTGTGAAGTGGCTTTCCCTGTCATGGGTGTGTCAGATGCTACAGACAGTTGCTCTGCATCTGGCTGCAGAATTTCTTTGCGTTTGGCATTGCAGGCATCTTCTTAATCCTTCTGACTTTTGGACCCAGTGGCAACCTCCCTCCGACTCTAAATTACACATCTTGACTTGGGTGTTTATTGACTCCCAGTCTGCTTCAGGGAGTCGCCAGTGATATTCACATTTTCCCTCGTGAAGGCTTGGAGTGATAGCAGTCGTCTATCTTCCTCTCTGGTGCTCTTGGAGGACGTTTGGTGTTACCTCTCTGAGTCTGCTCGAAGTTGCTTCCCCCTTGTTTGTCTCCCTTCATCTCTTTAGTGTATAGTGGGGACTGATAAGTGCAACTCCCCTCCCCTTCCCTATTCAGTGTCTAGCTCTAGGGATATACAGAGCTTAGGTTCCTGCTCAGCGATTGGTGTGGAACCAACATAGGGACGGTAGGGCAAGCAGGGTGCTATTAGATCTGCCTAGGGGTTTCCACTCACACTTCCCTTAGTGTTTGGGCTTCCTTCCTCTACCACTCTTGTTACACTTAGTCTTCCCACACTGTGCGTGACATTCCCTTGGTTCTTGCAGTGACTCTGCTGCTAACATCTTTTACTCTGTACAGTAAATTATAAAAAGCACTGGGAGTCCCAGCAGAATAAGCCCTAAAGGATGAGCATGTCATTTCTTTTAATGAATTCTGACAGTTTGTAAATTCTGGAACAGTTAAAAGAAGTGATATAAGATGGAACAAGTCCACAGCAATGTAGTTTTTGGCATTGCTGTGCACTTTGTTCATTTTATGGGGCACTTTTTCTGCACTTTTACAGACAGATTCTGGGCAAAAAGCTTTACATTTCATTTTTATTGGAAATCTACTTTTTTTTGGTTCATACAGAGAGTTTTTTTTAGTTACTTTTTTATCCTGAAGAAGTTTTGAAGAACACATAGCAAGAAAAAGAAAGTGCATGACACCTCTTTGAAGAGGATCCTGGAGGAAACTTCTTCAAACTACAAATTATCAAAAGGCTGCAAAGAAAGCATCAGGAAAAAAACTCTTTGAAAACTGTTAAAAACCTCATCAAAAACGGTTCGAAATACTCATGATTTTTGAGATCTTCAAAAAAAAACTTTGTATGCAAATAGTCTTGAAGGCACGTTGAGTGCTGTAAAGAAACCTGTTATGGCTGACAACTGAGCCTCCTGTTTCCTTGTCATTTATTATCAGAGGCAGTGGTCGATCATATGACGTACTATCCGAATTACACATATTCGCGAAAGGTCCAGCTACCTGGCAGCCGCTAACGTATCTGGAAGAAAATATCTTCGGACTGAAAACAATTAGGCTGTGTAATTTTCTGCTGAGTCTCCTTAGATAAACCATGCAGAGAAAGCAGAGCAAGTGGTGTAACGCACTGCGCTGTCAGGCCGGCCTCTCTGGTAAATGTCAATAGCACTGCGTATAAAAGGTGACTAAAGTGCGTACCAATGTTGATCTTTGTAGAAGGCGTGCCTACAGTCAGACACACATCTACTATTTCATCCACCGGGTCAGCCCTGGGGAGAGAGGGCACATTCTCAGTGTTATTGCCAAAACCCCAGTCGTAATACATCTGTTACACTGCGCTACAGTTTGGTCACTTCCTAACGTGATGTGTAATCATGGAATATAATTGAAGATCTAAGGCCAAGTGCTATTCTCCACCGCAGGAAGCTGCAGCCTACTCGCTCTTGAGTTCAATAGAGTTGCCCGCAAGTATGTTTTTTTTTCTAAATGCAAAAGATAAAAAAAGAGTTAAGATAGGATGGATTCCAAAGAGAGGAACATCGGGATGATAGATGGGCTTGCCATTGTTAATTGTCCCCTTCCTTTTCGCACAAGAAAATCCACCTAAAACGCAAGTTGCTTTGTATAAACAAGCCAACAGTTTCCTGTATCTCATGGATCAGTTCCTCATCCCGCTCATTGAAAGGTATTCTTTTACTTATTGCCCATTATTTATATCACACAGACATATCCTAGAGCATTGCATGAAGGATGTGACCACTCACATGGGCCCTGTCTCCAGCTAGGTCACAGCATAAGGTCCCAATCCCACACACACCAACTAAAAAAGGATCTCTAGGGGATAAATGCAAGCACAATGAGAATATAAAGAAGCCAAATCTCTTTAATTTAATTTTTACAATTGTTATCCATTATGCTGACTTATATAGCGCCATCATATTCGACAACGCTTTTCAGAATTTACTATCACTGTCTCCATTGGGGTTTACTGTTATGGATCTGTAACACAGGACTAGGGTAGAAGGGGGAAAACGGACCCTACACTATGACTAGGCTGATACCCTAAGATGGAATGGGTGACCCATTCCTTGCAAATAGACCCACCAACGATTCTTGGTTAATCTCAAGTGAAGACCTATAGATAGGGGGAGGGGGGTCCCTGAAAGATCTAAGAACTGGGTAGAAAAACGGGTCACCTCCTAATAGAAAAGACAGAGAAGGCTGCAGAAACCAACTGAAAACAGAAACTAAGACTAGCAGAACCAGAGGTCCCAGCTGTACAAATTACACACAGAAGGCAAAGCAAAGCACCAAGTCATAACTCAAGCGGATTAACACTGTTGTCCAGCAAGGACTGGGAGGCAGGTGCTGGTTATTAAAGAGTGATACAAACATCTGACCCAAGACAAGCACCCAAGCACCAGAGGAAAAAGACCAGCAGCCAGAACACCACAAGAAAATGGCGGATAGTCACAAACTAAACAGATTCTAACATTTACAATCTAAATTCCTTATCAGTATTGGAGTACTAGAGGATCCTCCATTAAGCACAGGATCTGACATTTAATATGGGCCAAATGTTTCATAAAATGGCTGTAATTTTTATTGTATTTCTGGCTGGAAAAAAAGCCTGTTGGGGCCGAAACGTTGTATGGTCTACCTCATTTTTGCATGTTCACTCTGATTTTAAGGATGGAATAAAAGCTACATCCTATCCTGACTATCTCTGGTGCCTTTGAAATTTTGGAATTTCAATAACTGAGGTTCCAAGCAGCTCGTGCCGTCAATCCTGGAGGAGCTCACGGATTGGCTGTCGACCTGAAGTTAGCACTGTAGATAATAAAGGACATAAGGAGCTGTGGCTGAGTTGAGATTCAGCACTGATCCCAGGGAGGGGCTTCAAAGCACAGTTTGTTTTTTTACAAAAAAAGCTGCAGCCTAGTAAAGTGGTTTTCCCGAAACTAGAAGATTCCTTTAACAGAAGACAAAAAGTAGCGTTGACATGGGAGCCAATCATTTGCCACTAGCTTTTATGTTCTAAATATGAGGATTTCATGTGAGTGGTGCAAGGGTGCTCCATCATTAGACTGAGCCTCCATTTACAGAGGCAAATTTAGGGGAAAAAGGAGGGTGTAGGTGGTGTGTAGTCAATACTCACCTCTAGTGGTATAACTTGAAGCTTGTGGGTCCCAATGTAAAATCTCCAACTATTACAGGTCTTTAATATTAATATTCTTTTTTTTTTTTTTTTAAATGGGCCAAAAAGACTTTTTGGGCCCCCTTAGACTCCAGGGCAATTCCAACCCCTGCACCCATTATAGTTACACCCCTGCTCACCTGTGCAGCTCCATTGCAGAAGTTCAGATTGTCCCCACTGGTCTCTAATTACTTCCCTGCTAGTCATAGCAGTCTATTCCAGTAGACCCCAGTCTCACCACTAAGGCCAATGGTTAGATGCAGCAGTCCCATTCCTGTAGGACTCATCACCGATACTGGGAAGCTCCGGAACTGAACAGGTTTTGTGTTTTTCTTGTTTTATAAACTTTTTATTAACTACTGTATTCTTTTTTTAATCAACCTAACTAGAAACTCTGACAAATATCTGTACAACGCAAGGGACCTGGATGGCATGAAATAAAATCTGTATTTAATTGATGGAAAGGGGAACGAAAGATTCCATATTGCATGTGTGCTTACTGTCATACCGTATAAAACACTTATCTGACTCTCATTAGGCAAGACTTATTTAGAAAAAAGTGATGATGGAAGCCATAAGACAAAACATCCTAAAAACAATATTTATCGGAAGCAGCAGGTCCTATTTAGAAGCCTGTTTTCCTGTTGGGCCGGGCCTGCACTTTGATGTTGGGCCATCTTAGAACCATTGATTTCATTAGGGTAATTCAGAAACGATGCCTTCTGGACAGAGCATTAGCTCCACCGGCTATGGTCCTGAATATTCATAGGAAGGCTATCCCTCATATGGATGAATTTTCTGTAATCTGGAAGAACACAACCTTGACATAAACACAAATAACAAAATCTAAAACATGCTGTCCACATAGGCCACTTTAGATACTGTATATTTTTTATTTGCCTTCCTATTCTTTACACATGTCTTGTTATTAAATGAAACTTTGGGCAATAACTGAAATTCTAAAGCCTTAAAATAAAGTTCACAAAAGTCTACATAAGAGGTATTCAGGATTCTAAAAAAAAAAATAAGATGTTGCAATAATAAAAAAACAGCAGTAATAAAAATCTAACTCATTCCTTGCCGGTCTTTAATGACCGCTGCCAGTGTGTTACCATTGCAGCCATTCAGTGGTCTTACTTAGTAGTAATGTTCCTCTCTTCTTGCATCATGGCTCGCCCCTAAACTACAATGACCTGCGATCGCAGAGACCATGGATTGGCTGCAGCAGTCACATGCTGATAGGTTGTCCAAAAAGACCGGGAGGGACCCCTGGAGCACCAGTGCTGGATCAGCTGGGATAGAAGAGGGGAGTAGTATTTATGTTTCTATTTAAACATTTCTACCTATTTTTATTGATTTATTTAAGAAATGGCATGCTCATCAATCTAGTGCTGATTCTCTGGAAGTTCCTGTGGGGCTTTATTGGCCACCTGCCGGTGTGTGAGCAACCCAACCATTCAGTGGCCTTAGTAGTAATGTTTCTCTCTTCAGGCATTGATGAAGATCATCAATGTCTGAAATAGCCAGTGGTATGGCCGGAGACCATTGATGATCTACAGCCGTAATGTGCTGGTAATTTGTCAAAGACCAGGAGAGACCCCCCTTGAGTATCTGTGGAGATCAGAAGGGAGCGCTGGGTCAGAAGGATAGAAGAGTTGAGAAGTGTTTATTTATTTCCTTATTAAAATAAATTGTGACAAAGTCACTGGTAAAGTACTGGAGGGGAGATATGTGTCACTATGCTTAATGGCATCAGTGATGTAAAATCCAGAGTATTTTCCACCAGCACAGTACGTGCTGAGAGGTTTAAGCCAAGTTGCATAATGGGCTGGTTTTTATGTGGACATCCATAGAGTGGGTGGGGGGATGTCCACCTTAGGGCCCCGTCACACATAGCGATCTCGCTAGCGAGATCGCTGCTGAGTCACAAGTTTTGTGACACAACAGCGATCTCACCAGCGAGATCGCTGTGTGTGACATTGATCAGCGACCGGCCCCCCTGCCGGTATCACTGATCGCTGTAGGAAACCGCTGGACATTTCTTTTGTCGCTGGTCTCCCGCTGGCCAGCACGCATCGCTGCGTGTGACAGGCGGGAGACCAGCCATCAGCTGGTAACTAACGTACACATCGGGTATCCAAGGGACGTGCATCCCTTAGATACCCAATGTGTACGTTAGTTACCAGCGAGCTGATGCGCTGATAACTAACGAACACAACGACGCCACGCGCTCGGCGTCGCTGTGCTGATCACTGGTGAAGCTGTCTGTTTGACAGCTCACCAGCGATCACATAGCGACTCACCAGCGATCCTGACACGTTGATATCGTTGCCGGGATCGCTGGTGAGTCGCTATGTGTGACTCCAGCTTTATCGTCACCTGCGGAGTCGGCACCACTGTGTGCTGACAGGATCTGTGTGATGTCACAGTCGTGTGATCAGTCACATGATGGAGAAGGCAGTGGCTGGGGATTTAATTGTTGAGCCACTGTTTTTTTTCTGTTGCTGTGTTTGGAGAGGAGAGACTCCAAATGTGGCCCCAGGAGGAGCTGAAGACTGTGTGTTTCCTGCGGGTGAGGCCTGCAAGAGACTCTATTGAACTTTATCTTTGTTTTTGTTTTCCCATTAGGCCAGAAAGGCCATGTTTATTTTGCTGAACCCTGCCATGGTTTGTGCTGCGCTTTAGTAAACCAGCAGGTGATTTACACAAGAGGCGTTCCTATGTCTTCCTCTGCAATACTATTTATTGATTACAGAGTATATGCTCATTTTGTTTCCATCTTAGATTTTATCTGTTAAATGGCCAGCGTGTGAACGCGCTCTTGTAAGGTGCACGTACCAACTTATGCTACGGCTCATTTCTTTTTGTTGAGGTTCAGCTTCAGTCAGACCTTGCGAAATTTAACAAAACTCTCCCCCCCCCACGTCACCTTATAAATAGTACAAAAATTTTATTTTTTTTGTTACAGATCTTATACAGGAACCAATCAACTTCATTTTGTGGGCCACTGCTCTGCTAGACCTCATGGGTTACGTTGCGGCTGGCCGAACCCGTCATGTTGGAAAATGAGACGACAAAATTACTAATGGATATTCTGGTTCTCTGTATACTTTAGGAAATACAAGGTATAATAATCATAGGGCAAAGTACAAGTTATTTTATTTGCTTGTTAAGCTCAAAAATACCCAAAAACCTTCTCTCTAGCTTTCTATTACACACACATCATGTTGCTCAGAAATCATGACTAAGTCAAACTTGTCTCCATCAAATCCAATTATATGTTCTCCTGTATAATGAGCAACGTCTAAGGTGATCAACCTTAAAAAGACAAATACGCGAAGAAGTCCAAACACCTTACGTCAAAGGATTACAAGCCTTAAACTAAAAATATGTGAAAAGCTTTCGACTCAGGCGCACCTGAGCACTCAGCCGGGTGACTGTAAATGGATGTTTATACTCCAGGAATAAACAGCCGTTGTAGGTACACAGCCTATAAACACAGCCTGGAACCGCCGGGGCTTATAGTGAAATGTACTCTATTCGGTCACAAATTCCATGCACTTGTACAATTATACACAGGGGTCCCGGCTTTCAGTCGTCCTTTAACCCATTTTTTCTTTTAAAAGCAGCAAACGACCCCTGTCCCCTTGTACCCTGCAAGTTAGACAAGGAATGGGTTACTTTTAATAGGTTTTCAGTGGAAATAAACGTAGCTTTTTTAGTCCTTAGGCAAGCTGATGGCTGGAATGTGGAGATAATTATATCTCAAGCTAGTCCTCGACTTCAGGTCCCATATAATATCACCTTTAAGATCAGGCCAAGACATTCCAGACTGAATCAAGGTTTGTTTGTAAAAGGATTTAGCACTTTCAGATCCCATATTGCCTGGAAGACCACCAATTTCCATGTCTAAATATCAGCTTTTATCCCATTCGTAGAATGCATAGAAAGCAATGATCGGACCTCGCACAAGCTACTCGCTCCCCGCCCCCACCTTGCTCATTAGTAAACCTTGAGTGGTCCACAAATGGGTTTGCCGAGGAAACAAAACCCCTATGATTGTGTCTCCACTAATCAGTGACAGACACCTATACAAACACTGGACTTTGCAATACTGTCTCCAGTAACCTGAAGGCACTTGGACTCTCGAAACGTTAGTGTAAAACATTATGACTTTGCCCGGGTGAGGCCGCCAGGAAAACATTTACTAAGAAAATATGACAAGAAACTTGCTAACATTTTTCATTGATTCCATAACCACCTAGTCATTTCCCCCAAAAGGAAACATGATGTAACTGAGAAGCGCTCAAGAAAAAGATGTTTCTGGTTAGGACTAATACCGTAATGACAACCGATCCAACGATTTTCAACAATTATAAAGGCGGTTAATTCAACAGCAAAAGGGTCTGCAAAGATGTCATTCTCTTAATATTTAGGAAACTTTGTAGAATTTTTTACATCAAGATTATGTATTACATGACAGTGAAAAGACTAAAGGCCCCGTCTCACATAGCGAGATCGTTAGCGAGATCGCTGAAACGTCACAGATTTTGTGACGCAACAGCGATCTTGCCAGCGATCTCGCTATGTGTGACACATAGCGGCGACCGGGCCCCCGCTGCGATGTCGCTGATCGTGCTTAAATGTCCTGGGCCATTTTTTGATCGCTGCTGTCCCGCTGTCCAGTATGCATTGCTGTTTTTGATGCCGACGAGCGACCTCCTTGGCGACGCAGAACTCAGGGACGCAGGCGGGAGTCGTCAGAACAGCTGCTGTGTGACAAGGTCCCAACGACCGCCGAGGTCGTTATATGGATCGCCGGATCGTTGCTGCATCATTGAGTAGATATGTTTGCTTGACAGTTTACTAGGGACCATTTAGCGACATTCCAGCGATCCTTACCAGATCGTATCATTGTCGGCATCGCTGATGCGTCGCTATGTGTAACGGTACCCTAAGCCAGACCCTAAAACCAGCTAACTTACTAAGACCAAAGGCCAGACTCCTAAACTTGTTTGGACTTAAGGCAAAACCTATAAACTCATTTAGACCCCTAAAATTATTTCAGATGCCAGACTAAGCCCCCTAAATGAATTCAGGCCGCTGAATTAATCAGACCGACCACCAAACTGAAAATCAATCAGACCTTAGGCACACTTATAATTATTTTAATCTCCATGCCAAACCCCTAAAATTAATCAGACCAATAAAAATTATTCAAACCCAAGATCAGCCCCCAAAACATTTCAGACCTTTTTTGTTGGGACTGGAGATGAGAAAATTTGCAAAAGTTTGGATTTGGTAGATTTAGTGGAATTAAAATTGTCCTCTTCGGACTCCAGAGAAAAATAAATACAGGGTTTAAAAAGGAAAAAAAACAATCACTTTGTCTTTGTCTCACTTCTTTTTCTGTATAGCTCTCTGTACCGATCCTCGAGCCCTGTAGCCCAGCCTTTAATCTTCATAATGCTTTTCAGGCCGCCGACGTAACGTCATGGCACAGCGAGTTGATGCGCGAAGGGGTACACATACCATTGGTGCAGCCGAATGTGGGCCCACGAAGTAAGAGGGCCACTTTCATTTCCAAGTAGGTAGAATTGTGCATAATGATGAGCTATTAGACTGCAAAGAGCCCATATATTGTTCTTGCACATGGACACTCTTCTTCCTGTGTATGCTCCTGGATGCACGGCATAGCATCACATGAGATTTAGTTGCAGACTAGGCTCTGAAGAGCATTGTGAGCATGAAAAACCAGACTAGAAAGAGCTATCTGTATGGATGACCGGGCACCGGGTAACGCAGAGGCACAGGTCAGGCACAGGTGAGGGACAGGTGAGCATAATTTTTTTTAGACACCTTCCTGGCCGCCATTTATTATTGGAAACTTTGGAAAGGAGGGGACAGAAGAAAAAAGAAAAACTGTTCCAAAATCAGTGCAGCAGCTTCTATTAAGGGGTACTAATTTTTAATTAAGTATAGCCAGGGTTTTTATCAGGATGAATAGTCTTAATTTTTAGATTATGCAGGTCAATAGCTGAACCTGAATAAGTGTACGGTCCGTGCTTGTGTGGCACCCGAGGGTCCGGTCGCCACAGAGGTACTGCACCTCATCCAGAGGTGTGGTATCCCACCCTCAGGTAAGGACGGATCACCACCCAGGACTCCTAACACTGCACTCAACACACACATTAGCCAGTCAGGGCACCTGGGCGTACCCTTCGGGAGGATGGCCTCATCCCAGACTGGCTAGGAAAGGGTGTGGGGGGTTAGTGTGGAAGGTAGGTAGAGTGGGAGGAGCTTAGGTAGTGGAGTGATAGTTAGGCATCCAATCAGAGTGAGAAAGGTGACAGTTAGTGGGAGGAGCTAGTTCTGAGGTAAAAAGATCCTTCCAGAAACTAGTCAGTCGATGACAGGACAGCGTAAGAGCAGTATTGACGTGAGAGGACTGAGGGTCAGAGAAGAGAGAAACACCTTGACCAAGCTCCTAATAGAAGGAAGGGGTCCTAGGGGCACGGATAGTGCGGAAGCCAACCGTGGGGCCCGTATCCTGGAAAGGAAGGACCAGGCCAGAGTGAGGGAGCCAGCCCCTGAAGCTAGTGGAGAACTGCAAGGCTCAGCTAGAAAGCCAGAGGCTGAGGTTACTTTAAGTGCCTCAGCCACAAACACAAACATTCTGCAAAAAGGCAGCAGTAGGGATAAAGGACCCCGGGGCCTGACCCACGTCGCCCGGTGTGATCCGTGGCTGCCGGCTTGGGACACTGCTTGTGAAGGCGCAGGGCAGAAAGGAAGGGGGAGATCAGTGCAAAGACACGACCTAGAGAGGAGAACACAAAGAGGAGTCTTGAACAGGTGTTTCTGATCTACCTGGGAGTTTGCCGGACCCCTCCCTCGGAGGACACAGTACCAAGAGGGTCATCTTGTGCACAACACTTGTGAGTAAAAACCCAGAAACTGCACCTGTGTCCTTGGAGTGATTTACAACTCGCCTGCCATACACTGCATACACCACCACTGTCACCGGCTCAACTGCCCTGGGACACAGCTCTACTTGTGGAGAGCTTTACCATCCCTGCTGCCCTAACACCGTCCCAGAGGATCTGCAGAGCAGCGTCGGCTTAACATCTGCATTGCCGAATACCACAGGTGGCGTCACAATTCCCCTTTTCCCCTACAACTATCCTATCATCTTCCCCCTTCATCTGCACTTCCATCATCTACATTGGACGCCTAGTGCCACGGATCGGGTCACTATCATCACCATGACACACTTCCCCTCTGAAAGAGCCTGACCGACCCGGTATCGAGTTCCCCCGGCCCTGGGGGGCGCTCCATTTGTTCTGCAAAAATTCAAAAATAAAAAATAAATAAATTCACTCCTTTTTCCGATAAAACTCCGCAATTTTCTTTTTAAAAATAAGATTAGTGTCCAACTTGCAGTATAATCAAAGAATTGTCATCAGGCATCTGAGAAGCATGACCACCCAGACACAAGGTAGGATCATCTGGAGAAAACTATTCATTTCAGTTGTCAGGAGCCAAAGTTGTCTTGAAGGCACTTAATGAATAAAAACATTAATAAAGAGCCGAGCAACACTATCAAACTGTCCCAAGAAGAAAGGGCCATTAGTAATTGACTGAATAGGCCCATTATATTAGAAGGTCAGAGAAGATTTATTTCATATGCAGGTTGTAAATGTTGTCATAGGTCAAACTGTACTCACTTGACTAGACTGTCTGAAACAGAAGCATGACCTCATAGTGCCAGAGGCTACCCATGTATTTCCCTCACCAGCCGCCCACCTGTTTGTCATAATATATGCAAACAACTAAATACAGAAGAGGGCTGCACTTATCCTGATGGAGTGACTTCAACAATGTACTACAGAAAGTCTGCCCTGGTTAAGTACAGTAACATTTCAAGGTCATAAAAAAAATACTGCCCCACGGTAAAAGAAAGAAAACAATGAAGAATAAGAGCTGTGATCAGGACTCAGATCCAATGTCAACTTTACCATTCTAATAAAAGCAGCTGGTCAACATAATAAGGATCAGATTTAACCTAATTCTTCAAAGTAATAACTATTTAGGTCGAAACTGTAACTTTATCACACCTGGTACGTATTGAAATGACCATGTGGGAACAAAAGTTGCATCCAGGTGATCACATGAAATAGAGCAACTTCTCAAACATTTCGGAAGAGTTATAACTATAAGATGTCTATAAAGGTGTATAAAGTGTTGCACACATGGTCCTAGTACTACGGGATCCAATTCCTTCCCCTGGATTCACTGCCCTCTGTTGTGCTCCACGGTTGCAAGGCGTGGCTCAATGATATCATCTTCCTTGACCTATTTAAGGCCCACTAGGACATGCCTGTGTCTTAGGATCGAGACTCTAGAATTCTGTGTTGGGTGTGCGCCATCTTCTGTGCTTACTGTGTTTCAACTTGCTTCCATCTCTGCTGTGTTCCACTTCATCTGTCCTACTGCTCCTGAGAGACCATATTGTCCAAGTCTTCACAGTTCTACGTGACCTCTAGGATACTTCACCAATGCCTGGGGTACATCTAGACTGGGACTTACTAGATCGACCTCACCAGGTGAGCATTGCATAAAGCTTCTCCTACTACCTTTCTTTTTATACAAATAAATGGCTAATATAGCTGTGAGAGAAAAGGTATTTTTTAGCTCTGAAGTGTTCTTTACCTCCTAGCCTCCAGGGGCACCATTTTTTACTTGAGGTGAAAATGTAAGTTATGGGATATAAACCAAATTTTAAGGAATGTATCATCTGGAAACTCTGGTTGCAAAGCTGAAGAAGCAGTGCTTTCCTGGCATCTGGTCTCACAAATGACCTTCTGAGGTTGATTGACACTTTTTGTGCCAGAGAGAAATAGACAATAAAGTAACCTGGAAGAAGTCAGTCCAAGCAATTTCTCATCTGTATCATACTGTAAGGTACAAAAGCAAATAAATACCAAAATTTCAGTGTTTTAGAAGTCATCCTGAATTAACAGATTTGTATCATTCATCACCTCCTTGGTAGTTGGCGAGAGTTTTCAGTCCCTAAAATGGTGAGTTACAGAGGGTAAGTGCCTCGATAACCCATACATTACAGAAATTAGTATGATTTTGCGTTGGCACTGCCCAAATCAAACTTCAAAAAAGTACCCGCTTGACTGTTCCCTTCTTTATTTTCCCTTCGTCTTTGATGATTTCCTCATTGTGTGTGAAAGGCAGAATTGTTCCACGAATGCCTGTATTTTCCTGTATCTTGCCAGAGCCTGTCAAGCCCTTGTGCAAAGCGTCATTCATCTATTCAATCTTGCCTCTCTTCTTAAGTGGTGAGCAATGGGTAAAGTATCAACACGTGGAACTGCCCGGAACCTGAATCCTGAAACCAGACAGCAGCTGTTACATTTTATGGGATAGTTACCAAATAGAAATTACAATTACACTCTGCGTGTTACATGAGCTAGAATATACACCATCTCACTTAGAAATGACAGAGACTTCCCAGCTAGACTGTGAATTCTAAACAAAATCATAACATTCTAAATGTTACAGGGATTACCAAAAAAAGAGCAAAGTGCACTAGGGCTTCAAAATGTACCTGATATTTTATAAAAGTCCTGCAGAAAAGGATGCTCTTGCTGCCATTATACCCAAACTGACTTTACTGTACATGCTAGCCAAATATATTCAGGAACTATCCTGATTCTCATGCTCTGTAACTTCTGATCCACTCCTCTTCAGTGGGTGATTCATCTTAGTCATCATTCCGCCTGCACTTTAGGTGCTAGAACTTACTTCCCCTCAGTTACCAAAATGCACTGCTCCTGTCACAATCCAATGACTTGCCTTGCTTTACCACTTACTGTAGAGAGACAAAGACCTGCCACCACTGAGTGTAGAGACAAAGACTCACCATCACTTACTGTAGAGACAAAGACCTGTAACCACTCACAGTAGAGACAAAGACCTGTCACTACTCTCTGTAGAGACAAAGACTCACCATCACTTACTGTAAAGAGACAAAGACCTGCCACCACTGAGTGTAGAGACAAAGACTCACCATCACTTACTGTAGAGACAAAGACCTGTCACCACTCACTGTAGAGACAAAGACTCACCATCACTTACTGTAGAGACAAAGACCTGCCACCACTCACTGTAGAGATAAAGACTCACCATCACTTACTGTAGAGACAAAGACCTGTAACCACTCACTGTAGAGACAAAGACCTGTCACCACTCACTGTAGAGACAAAGACTCACCATCACTTACTGTACAGACAAAAACCTGCCACCACTCACTGTAGAGACAAAGCCCCACCATCACTTACTGTAGAGGCAAAGACCTGCCACCACTCACTGTAGAGACAAAGACTCACCATCACTTACTGTAGAGACAAAGACCTGTAACCACTCACTGTAGAGACAAAGACCTGTCACCACTCACTGTAGAGATAAAGACTCACCATCACTTACTGTAGATACAAAGACCTGCCACCACTCACTGTAGACACAAAGGCTCACCATCACTTACTGTAGAGGCTAGGACCTGTCACCACTCACTGTCGAGACAAAGACCTGCCACCACTCACTGTAGAGACATAGACCTGTCACCACTTACTGTAGAGACAAAAATTCACCACTACTTACTGTAGAGAGTCAAAGACCTGCCACCACTCACTGTAGAGACAAAGACTCACCATCACTTACTGTAGAGACAAAGACCTGACACCACTCACTGTCGAGACATAGACCTGTCACCACTTACTGTAGAGACAAAAATTCACCACTACTTACTGTAGAGAGTCCAAGACCTGCTATCACTCACTGTAGAGACAAAGACTCACCATCACTTACTGTAGAGGCAAAGACCTGCTACCACTCACTGTAGAGACAAAGACTCACCATCACTTACTGTAGAGACAGACCTGCCACGACTCAATGTAAAGACCATGAGTCACCACCACTTACTGTAGAGACAAAGACCTGTCACCACTTACTTTAGAGACAAAAAATCACCACTACTTACTGTAGAGAGTCAAAGACCTGCTGCCACTTACTGTAGAGCGACAAAGATCCACTATCATTTACTGTAGAGCAACAAAGACTAGCTTTCACCTCATTTTATGCATTTTGGCATTATTGCTGCAATAGGAGATAATATACTTATACTAGACCATGGGCTTGATGTCACTGGACAATTGAATGGTGTCATCATCCCTAAAAATATGAACCTCATTTGCCACCGCCACAGGGCAAGTGGGAAGAGCCGGGCTAAGCACCAGAATTGATGCATCTAATAGATGTGCCTTTTCTGGGGTGGATGTGGGTTGCTATTTTTAGGCTGGGTTGGCCAATATCCATGGCCCATTGCCAGCCTGGAAATACTAGCCCCCACCTGGCTGGTTGTCAAAATGGGGGGACTCCACATGATTTTTTAAAATTATTTACTTAATTTAAAATATGGCGTGGGGACCCTTCTATTCTTGATAACCAGCCTGACAGTTGAGAGTTGCAGCCCACAGCTGTCAGTTTTGACTGGCTGGTTATTAAAAATACAGAGGAACCCACGTCATTTTTTAATTTTAATTTATAGCACAGCCGCCGTTTGCTCTCACTGTTAACAGTTGAATACAACTCTCAACATTGACTCCAGCTAGTGCTGATTGCAGCGCGAGCAGGTGACCATGATGTGAGCTGTGTTCATTTCAAAACCCGGTGCTGGGGAACAACGCAAACAATACCGCTGATTTCCAAGTGCCAGTACATGTCACAGTGATGTCACAGGGATATCATCCGTGTGTCATCAGTGTGCACGTGTCTGGGACATTTTGCGGCCCGTGCTGCTACCGGAATCACTGAATCAGTGAACTTAGTCTTTTACCAAACTTTGGCTGACTTTTGCCGATTTTTTTAGGAAAAATGCTCGGGAACCCGAACACGAATCCGAATGAGCTTTGTTCGTGCAGAATTTGATCAACTTCTTCTTCCCTTGTTTGCTAAATCTGATCAACAGTGAAACCTGAGCAGGGGCATTGTAGTCAGTGGTGGAGGTAGTGATGCTGAAAGGCAGGTATGAATAATCTTTTGAACATTTTAATCCATTCATCCTCCACCGACATGTAAGTAACTTTCTCTTGCCAGAACCAAACAATTGCTCTCCAGCCAACCATGATGTTAGGACACAAATTATGATCAGGTAAAACAATAAAGCCTGAGCCTTTCCATCATCCGGGTACATGCACCATCTTAAATTGTTATGACATCTTATGCTCCAATGGAAACCTTCCATAACATTCGTGTATGCTTATGGTATTATACAGAAATGTGAAGAAAAAAACCTTATGTTTTGATAAACTGCGGTGGGATGAAGACTTTCGTCCTGATGTATTACTATGGCTTTAGAGATGACAGGCAGCCAGCGACATAATCTAGAGTATAAATGTGTAGTCAAGTCTAAGGCCGCGACGCGCCGTAACACATGTAACCTTAAGCGCTAAGAGCATGTTGTGCCATGTTACTGGGACAGTAAAGAATTTAATCCAACACACTTAATCGAAAGAGAAGTATGTCAATTAATGGAGAGGAGCCACTTAAGGTGAAATGAGCAGGAGGGATCTGTCTTAAATTTAGGTGAGAGGAACACAAACCGAGGATAGATGTGCTTTTCCCGTGACCGGGGATGAGACAGCGGAGCTCTGTGCTTCACTCTCAACACGTGTAATTACATTTGACAGCGCACCAGTAATTTAATGCATTAACATCAACAGTGTGTGGCCCCAGCTTTTAGTCAGGCGGAGGGCACATTTGCATGAACGTGTGAAGTCTGACAAAGGAGGCATTTTTTGACATGGAGCAGACTAGTGCCCATAATGATAGCGCTCTAGTCTTCCTGCAATATCATAAGGTACCTTGAAGGGTATATGTCTACTTAATTTTAGGAAAATGTGATCTCTTCCCCTATGTCTTTACAGGATTACATTCACAGCCTTAGTGTTTATGCAATGGGCTGTGCGCAGTTAAAAATTAAATGATTGTACTCGCCCTAGTGCAAGTTTAGCTAAGCAAGGAGAAGCAGAGGAGCTGGTGCCGACACACACTTAAAGAGGTTGTCCACTGCTTTTACATTGATGACCTATACAAACTAAGCATAGGTAATCAATGTGTGATTGCCCAGGGTCCAACACCTGGCACCTCCGCCGATTAGCTGTTATCGGTGTCGGCGATGGTGACCACCAGCTATTAGAAATCACTTGCAGAGTTGGCCGCCTTCTGATTGTGGCCGAGGCAGGGTACTACACATACACCTATTGATCTGAATAGGTGGCGGATGCGCAGTTCCAAGCCTCGGCCACTACCAGAAGACAGAGCAGCTCGGCAAGAGAGTACTTCCGCCCGGCGGTCACTGCCGTCGACACCGATAACAGCTGATTGACAATGTATCCTAAGGATAGGTCATCAACTTAAAAGTAGTGGACAACCTCTTTAATAAAATTCTGGCTTCGTCTGAAGCAAAAAAAAATGTTTGCTGTTTTTAGATATTTTCTGCACCTCATTTCTTTGAAAACTAGGGAATGGCTTGTCAAAAGTAGTGCGACTTAAAATGTGCCACTTTGTGCCAAACATTTGGCAATCAAATGGTCTGTAGTAAGTGAATCAATAGGTGGCAAAGTTTGACACAAGTGTCTAAGGATGGCGGTGTGAGCCACCATGATAAATTTGGTCACATCCAGTCTAAGGCTAGGGTTACATGACCGTATTTTCTCTCATCTGATAAAATCAAGCCAATTAATGCAGAACTGAATTTTCTCAGATGAGGAAAAGATGGAAAAAAACTAAATTCTCCATAGTCTCCATTCTATCAGTCCATGAAAGTGAGACTACACTCAGATGCCATCTAAGTGTAGTCCATTTTTTCCATGGACTTAATGACTTGCATCATCGAGTACCATCCGAATATCAGATGCATATTGTGCATCTGATATTGTTCCTTGAACAGACTCTGTCCGAGGCAAAAAAAACGAATATGTGCACGGCCTCATAGAATAAGACTGTCAATTTTTTGTCCGATCGAAAATATGGTCATCTGCACAAAGCCTAATTCTGAATTGTCGAAATGTAATGATCTAATTTTACAGCGTAACATGTTTCCTGTACGTACAGCATGTAAGAAGAGTAACTAAAATCCATTATGAAGGCTCAACCTCATTGTCTGAGGATCCAAAAATGGCCTTTGCACGTCAGTATTTTTCACGTCGGAGAAAAACAGGACTATTTTCAAAGTTTGGTCCGGTGTCCTCAGTTTTTCTCGAAAATGGAGAAAAAAAAGGCAAAAAGTTTCTCCATCTTCACCTATGTGACAGCTCGTTAAAATTGGACTATAGTGGGATGTCATCCGAGTGCGGTCAGATTTTTTCACAGACCCATAAACTTGCATTGTCGATTTTATTCCGACCCTCATATCAAAATCGGACATGGCTACATGATGACTTTGGGGTCGCTGCTACATCGGGGCGCTATAGGCATGAATGAGGTCCCATTGCAAAATCAGCACTACCTCGAATGCGACAAGCAAGCTGTGAAAAATAAGACTCAGATTTTTTGCCACTTGCCTGCCATAGTGTAGGTGTCAGTGCCGCGATGCAGCAGCACAAAGCAACAATTAAGTCATGTCCAAAGTGGCCGTGTAGCTCTAACCTCTCTAAATAACTCATTTTGTAGCCTAAAGCTAAGGTCAAGTGGCTATAAACCTTTCATACTATCACTTTAAGGTCTACTGTATACACTTAGTTTTACTTGAGCAGTTATACTCAGACCCTCCATTAAGTTTTGGCTCATCTGTGTAGATTTGTAGGCACAAACCTAAAGCAAAGACAGTAAAGACTGACACCTCCTGGATAGATCTGAAATTGATTGTTAGCTGGCGTATCATTAGATTTTGTATCCTCCTACTGATCTTCCTCATTGTGGTGATCATTAAAGAATAACTGAGTCGGTATTTATTTGCTGCTGTAGGTCCAATTCTGGCAAAAAAAAACACAAATTTGCATGGAATCAATGTAATCTATGCCATTATCCCAATCAAGACTTCAGATTTAAATTAGTTTTCAGATTCTCAAACTTCTAAATCTGTACATCTTATTATTTATCTAGGTGTGGACCATAAACACAAAAGAGGAGACATATCATAAAATCCCTTTAAACCATTTCTCAACAATCCAAAAAAAATCTAACATTCAAAAAAATATAGTTTAGTTTCTTTTAGAACCATTTCCTAAAAGGTGAACATTTTTGTCACATGTCCTATAAACCGTAACATATTCACGGCTCAGTGATAAATCACCAGTCCACTTCATGCTGTATGAAAAACTTATAGTGCTCCCGTCACCTCTCCTGATAAATTTGTATTTACCGTAAAAAATAAAAATATCCATAGAATTTTATCTTACAACTTTGCATTGTCTCATCCCTCTGTTATTATCAATATTGGAAATATTTAAATAGTGTAATCATACCGTTTGACAATAGGGAATGTCATTACATAGACCACCCATGTCAGCATTGATTGGACAGAGTCCGAAAATAAACCTTATTGACAAGGAGAATAGAGGAATACAGTTTTTCAATGTATTTAATTTACACATTTCCAAGAGGAATAAGCAGCGTACAGTCCGCAGTAGAGTTTTAAGAAATGATGTGCCATAAATTGTTAAATGATGCAAAATACAGAAATGTAATAAAACAGACAGGACAGAAAACAGGTCTTCTTAAATATAGCGCTAAAAAGTTTAGGAGCTGATTGCACTGAAAAACTACAAGTTTATATTTCAAGGATAAATAATATCACTCATGTGTGATGGACGAAGATATAGGAGGTGAAGAAATGTCATGAACGGACTTGTTACACCTTATACAGGGCTGCTCTGGGATCAGTGAGCTCTGCACTACCAACCATTCTGTCACACAAGGGTAGACGCCAGCAACTATTTCAACTGGATGTGCATCTGAGATTGTGCATTCAGCTGAAACGGCTCCCTTTATTTCAATACAAGTTATGGGCCAATCAGAGGCCAACAGCTGACTTTGGCATGCCCGTCACACGGGGCGCATGAAAGTAACGTCATGTGCAGATCATAGCTGGAATGCCGAAAATGCCACACGTAGTGGGAGAGGGGGAAGGTAAGAATAATCTTTACTTATTTAAGAGCAGCAGAATGGGGAACATTATATCAGGAAGGGGCCTAGTATGGGGGGGACATTATACCAGTAAGGGGACAACATGTTTGGCATTAAACCATTAAGTGGCCATGGATGAGTGACATTATACCAAGAAGAAGTAAAATAATAGGGGAAATTATACCAGGAAGGGGCCAAGGATGGGGGATACTATGCCAGGAAGGGGCCAAGGAGATGGTGACATTTTACCAGGAAGAGGCACATTATTAAAGGAAGGGGACATTGTCAAAAGATGGGGGATATTATCAAATGGGGATGAGGAAATATGAATGTCTTTATAGGATCAAGAATGCTACAAGGAACCATACATCTGACTCATCAGACTCTACTTACGCCATTGCTGTCAGATGTTAGTAAGGACAGACAAAAAAGCAAGGGGCCGGACATCATACATCGGGGGGGGGGGGTGAGGGGTTGAATGCTATAAGCTGGTGGCAATGGGACTGATTAAAACAACAAAATTCACTGAGAAAAGTTTGCGTCAATTTTTTTGTACATAAAATGTAGATATAGACTGAGAGATATAGACAGATTTATACACTATACACACATACTCCACTCTTAGGGCCTGATTCATTCTGCGTTTCCACCGGTTTTATGCTTAGTTTTACATTTGAATCTCATTTTTCTTTAATTTGTGACTTTTTTAATGTCTATTTTATATGTGTTCCCATTTTTGTTTTTTGTTTTTTTGTTTGCCATTTTGGGCAGATTTGGGGATTCCAGAAGTTTTGGCCGATTCATTATTTGCAACTTTTTGAAAACTCGCAAAATTTGTCACAGATCTGCCCCAGTCACACCTCCCAAAGTGATTTTATCTATGCCACAAGTTTTTTCTTAACTTTTGCGAAATGTGCAACTTTTTCTGCCCTAAGAAAGCCACACAAAAAATGTTAAAGACAAAAAATATAGATGATATAAAATTCATGTAGCGCAAGACAAAATGAAAAGTAACTTGAAAAAAAATCCACAAATCATAAAAATCGGGGTCTTAATGTAATTTCAATGCAGCAAACTTGATTTTCAGATCATTTTCTGACACCTTCATTTTCAGCAACTAATATCCTGCTATAAATCTTAGAAGGAAATCTCCCTCCTCCGGAGAGGTAGTTGGAGGCTTCATTACAATACTCATTTCCAGTTTTATTTCCTTGTCTCCTAGGGATGTTCAGAGAGTGCAGTTTACACAATACTCTGAGACCCCTATCATTTGCTCAGGAATCTTTAAAAAAAAAAAAAAGATTATAAAGTTTTATGACCATGCTCAGTACAATTGTGACCCTATTACATATCATTTAAGAGTGTTCTTCTACAAAATATCCAGAACAATGAAAGATAATATAAATATACAGCGCGGTTTAATGAAGAGCATGTGTAGTCACCATCACAGATACTACATCCAACCTTCTTAAATTAATGACCAATCTGAGATAAAAGAACATAAAGTAAACTGAATCTTATTTCCTCTACATAAAATACCCAATTTAGCCTTAGAAAACCCGTTATCTCAAGACAAGAGCACGTTCTTAAAGTGCAAGTGCATCCACTGCAACAAATACAGTACATCCAACTGAGTTCTTAACTTTAAAACTCTAAACCATATTTCAAATCATGTAAGGCTCCATTTGAGGAATTTTGGATTCCATTAAAACATATGCCAAGAAAGATTTCGACATATACGGTACTGTGCAAAAGTTTTAGGCAGGTGTTAAAGAAAACATTGAAAGATAAGAATCTTAAAAAAAAAAATTGAAGTCTTAATAGTTTATTTTTATCAATCAATAAAATGTAAAGTGAGTGAAAATAAAGAGAAATCTAAACCAAAATTTAGTGTGACCACCCTTTTGCCTTCAAAACAGCATCAGTTTTACTAGGTGAACTTGAACTTAAAGAGTTAGCCAACGTTGCACTTGACTTTCTCTGGCAGGTCGATAGACAATGAATGTGTCATGATCCAGGTTGGATTATGACAGATTTTGAACAAGTAACCTTTTTTTTTCCTTTAAGCTATTTGCGTAAAGATAGTTTTGCCCCCGGTGGCCATTAGGGTCACTACACTCTGGTTACTTTAGTTTAGTTGCCCCCGGTGGCCGCTAGTGTTATTGCACGTGATTATGAAGCAGTTGTGATTCCCTGGCTCCTACCTATAAAGGAGTAGCAGGTGGTCTCACTCACGGTTGGTGTTTATTGCTCATTTCCAACCAAGTCTGGTGAAGGAAGGAACTACAGAGAGGAGTTCCTGGCAGCTCAGTGGAGCTCTGGTGTAATAGCTTCAGGCGGAAGCTGAATTCAGGTGTCGAGCTTCAGGGGTGAAGCTGAACTTAGGTGTTATACTCTGTTGCTGGGAGCAATAGCAACAGAGCAAATCTAAGTGGTGTTTTTCCCTGTTTGTTACTTTCCTTGTGTGTGTATTAGTGCAGTGGTGGGATTAGTTTCTGCACCGTCCAATTCACTAGAAAGGGATAGGTGCAGGGCGAGCTAGGGATTGGAGGTATTCAGCTCATCGCCAGGTGCGCAACCTGCCTAGGATCATCAGGAGTGTGGGGACACTGACTCAGGGGAGTGCAGGAGGTCTCCACGTCCCCATTCCCTATTACAGGGCCCTCCATTGTAACGGTTTCCCTGGTGTTTCCCTTAACTCTGTTTAAATTCGCCCTGCTGGAGGCGGTGTATCCAGGTTCACGGGTGTTATAGAAATTCGCCTTGCTGGAGGTGGTGTATCCAGTCACACGTGACATTACATTATCACCAACCTCAACATTTTTCTCTGGTGAGCCATGGGCCAAGTTCAGACCGGTGAGCAGTTGCTGCTGATCCTCACTGAGAAGAGTGAGGAGCTGAATGATGTGTTTAAGCAGCACCTGCAGCAGAATTAAGGGTCTGAGGCCTACCCTCTGCCTCAACTAGAGGGTCCATTTGCGGCTTTGGTGAAGATGCGCCTTGGATTCCCTGCTGGGGAGCAGGACTTGCTTATACAGGTGGATGTACTCAGGCAGGTGGGAGGAGTTGGTGTCCCCATGGTGCTGCCTGGTGTTCCCCAAGGTGAAGGGGTACGTCCCTGTAGTGAGCAGACTAATGATTTAGTCCTTGACACTCACGCTGAAACTTCGGTAATATCAGAGAAGCCGTGTCCCCCTGGTCATGTGGAGAAGATGTCCTGGGAGTGTATATTTCCTCCTCGCCCTCAGAAGGCACTATGTCAGCAGAGGTGATGGTTGGCGAGGTACCTGAGGGCATACCGGTGCTTGTTAACAGTGGAGCAGAAGTCAGTCCGGTGGATGCTCAGTTTGTCCAGAATCATGGTGTGAGGTATGAGATGCCGGACGATTGTCAGGAGTGTGGGGACACTGACTCAGGGGAGTACAGGAGGTCTCCACGTCCCCGTTCCCTATTGCAGGGCCCTCCATTGTTCCCCGGTGTTTCCCTTAACTCTGTTTAAATTCACCCTGCTGGAGGCGGTGTATCCAGGTTCACGGGTGCTATAGAAATTCGCCCTGCTGGAGGCGGTGTATCCAGTCACACGTGACATTACAGAATGTGGCAGTGTTGTGTATGCATGGTCACCACTTCTGTCTAATGAAGCATTTCAGAGCCCAATTCTCAGGATCGGTTGGGATTCCAGTTGCCTGACCACCAGCATTCAGCAAATTATCACCTATCCTATGGATAAGTAATAACTTGTCCAGTTAGGAAAGACTCTTTATGAAAATATGTGTTGGGTGCCATATAGGAGTCCATATGGATTCCAATATACATAAATGTGCAGCATATATTTTTATTGGATGCAACTGCATTGCTGCCGTGCTTCATTAAACAGTGATAAACCTTAGTGTATAACACCTAAGCAGAGGGTAAACCAGCCCCTGTTGGCTTTCTAATGACGCGTATATCAAATACACCAGGATCTTTAATCTCACATACTGCAATCACAGTGTAAAAGTGACCTTAATGGGGTTGTCCTGGGGACCACATCCACTATCAACCATCAAAACATATCAAAATAAATGTATTATGCATGTTGTACTGAATTTACTCTTAGCAACCACTATAAGGGAGATAAATAGCAGATGGCAACTTCACCCGATATGATCAGGAGTGTAAAAAAGGGCTCTGATCAACCATGGAGAACCTTTCCTAAAAACAGCTCCTGGAAAATCAACATTTAAAAGATACATTTCCTCTAAGAGGAAGAAAACTGTTTTTCTTGTGCTACCAATTGGAGGTAGCAGCCCAACAAGTCACCCTTTAACAAGCCTTGCCACTTGACATTTAGGCAAACCAGAGTCTCCTCCAAAAGAAAGACACTAATACAGATCTGCTGTTTTCCAAGTTCTCTCATCCAACCAACTAGAACCCAACTTGGGATTGACGAGGTTAAGAACACCTGAAATTCCTTTTAGAGAAACCTCTATCATACCTAAATATCTTAAGTAATTTGCAAATGCTCATTATGGATATGGACACCTTGGGTGGTGGTGGCGGAAGACGCATTTATACCTTAATGAATATATTCTGCGCTAAAAATTTATTTTAATATTGGGTTACATTAAACCTTTTGCATTAAAACACATGCTGTGACAAAGTCACTGGTAAAGTACTGGATAAGAGATATGTATCACTGAGGTTGATAGCTTCAGTGATATGAGCCTAGGGAAAATGCTCCACCACAAAAAGTGCTGAGAGGGGTTAATCAGCCACTTTAAGGGCTAGGTTTTTTGTGAACATCTGAAGAGTGGGTGGGAGGCTCTTCACCATATCTCCAGCCCAGGCTGTGGTTTAGCAGGTAAATACTCAGCCTTCTGGGTCATTCATGTTTGGTGTGCCTGGAGGCAGGAGCTCCAGGACTTTGTTTATGCTATACTAAGCTGAACTCTCTTGTTATTCCTGGGCGGGCGGATACCCGCAACCACATGGACTGTGCTATACTTTATCTTTTGATTTCCCGTTATGACAGAAAGTTCATGTTTATTTTCATGAACTTTGCACTAGTTTATACCTTACTTTAATAAACCAGCAGAAGATTCAAACGAGAAACGTTCCAGTGTCTTCCTGTGTGAGAAGCTACAATGTCTAGCACAATGCTTTTAGGTTAGAAAAAATCTTCAAAACATCTGATATTAACTTGTAGCCATCTCTAATTGATGGCACTATAGCGCTAGCTCTTTTCCTTTTGGAGAAGAGCTCATTTGCATGTCAATGCTCATCGTAACATGACTGTATACTGTATTGGCCTATTTAATAATGTGAGCAGATCAGATTTTACAGATTTCATACCAATGCTTCTCCATAAGAAGTTATTATTCTATATTAACTATTAGGTATCATATATATATATAAAAAACTAATTTTTCAGCCCTTTTCTTAATTTTAAAATCCAGTAAAACCAGGCTGCTTTCCCTCAAATTACAACCAAGCTTAATAGGCCATGGCATGAGCTAACCACGTCCTCACATTTTCTGTTTAAATCTTGTGCTGCTGGGGTTCTTCCAGATATTTTTTTTCCCCCTAACCGCCAGAGATATATGTATAGTTTACAAGCAGGGATTTATGAAAAAGAAGGCACATAAGTCTTGGTATTTGCAGACCTTGGCAATTGTATTAAGGCTGCTTATCCTCAGTGGGTCTGAATGCAGCAATACAGTATGGAATCTGGAGAGCAGATATAATGTTACTTACTTCCAATCACAACATCAAGCAGATGATATCAATACATTACTCTGCTCCTAGATTTAGCCTATGTTCATGTAATGCAAAACATATGAGCGAGCTGAGCAGTTCCTCTCCGTACAGTATTTGAAGTCAATCACCCGGGCTGTGCTGGTTGTCCTCCTAAAACACACATCATAGCATACACTAAGGGCCCATTGATACCGGCCAGAAATCCGGAATGTGGACTCCTACCATCCAATTTCTCAATTATTTTCCGGCAATTACCCGATGAGTGAGCAAAACCTTTGCTCGTCGAGTGAAAATATTTTTGAGCAAGTTTAAAAATCATCATTCTCACCAGCACTTCATCATGTGAGCATGTGGTCATCTTGGCCATAAAGCCCATTCATCAACTTGTATGCAGTCAATCAGAAGTCGTTTAACGGTTGCGATTGGTCGGTGTTTCTGGGCACTTAGCTTATTGGGGAAATGGGGATTATTAAAGAGGACTTTTCACTGGAATTTTTTTATTTAAACCACCTCAAATTGGTGGTGCTCCACTGATTCTGGAACACTTTTGCTTTTGGTTTCTTCCATTCCAAAGTTATACCGAAAATAATGATGCCAATTTTCCCTTCAACGAACTGGGTGTATATCACAGAACTTCTCTGTGGGCGTGGCCACATTTTGATTGGCCAATATCAGAGGAGAAAAAGGAGACGCCCACAGAGAAGTTCTGTGGTACACACTACTAGTTGGTTGAAGGCCAATTTGCATCCTTATTTCTTTGGGGCATAACTGTGGAACAGAGAACACCAGAAGAAAAAGAAAAACTGTTCTACAATCAGAGGAGTAGCAACAATTTGAGGAGATAATAAAATCTAGTGAATGGTGCTCTTTAAAGGGGTTTCTTCACTATAGACATTTACCACCTACCCACAAATAGGGTGATAAATGAATGACTACAAGGGCCCCCACTATAAGAGTCTTTCAATACAGTCACAGGATGCAAACATCTCCTCTACACAGGTATACAGTAAGGTGTAAATATATCTGAGCCATGTGGATTAGTTCTATTGTGCTTCAGCATATGATAAGTGATGATGACAAATGGCATCAGATGTCATAAGGCTTTTTCACCAATTTATACTGATGAAAACTGCATTTTATGTCCCAGCTCCTCGAAGGGTTTGATGCCACAACTGATGCACAGTATTAGTGTGAACAATACCTTAATAAACTATCGGATCTGCTCTTACATCAGTTACCCTCCTGCGTGTCATTGCTATGTTGGAGAGGAGAAAAGGAAGATGGCTGGAAAGATGAGAACAAGACCCAAGTAGGAATGGGAGATTGCCATCTACATCCTAGTGATTGGTGAGGGCTCCAGTCAAAGGGCCTCAAAAAATCATTCATTTAAAACTTATCCTATGGATTGTTGATAAATGTTACAGGAAAAAATGATTTCAATGCATCTATGCATAAATTGATTTACTGGAAAAGTTTTCAAATTATCATACTTCTTTTTTTTCCCAGGATGCCTTATCTGGACTGTAAGACTCTATGCCAGATGTAATTTTCCACAAGGTGAAACGTTACCCGCCCCGATATTGGGAAAGGGTTCACAGGGATATCTGCTTGCTGACGCTAAAACAATAACCTCCCAATGTGCTACCGACTTTCTTGAGAATAGGAAAACTGGATTTTGTCTGTCCTATTTATGATGCTGTATAGGCAACTAAAGGACGACACAACGTAATGTACATGCAGTTGGCTCCATGTTCTTCCCAAAAAGCTTCTTTTCACGCAAGAGAGAAGCGATGAAGGACTGGACCGGAAAGCAAGAAGATATTTGCTCTTTAGGACTCTCTAATGACTCATGCTCAGTAACTTTCCCATAGTGATCACCTGTTCACTGCAGAGCAGCCAATAGAAACAGCTTGTAGGCCAGGTTGGTTGGTTGAACAGGTTTCAGCTTTTTAAAACTTGGTTGCTCTATAACATGTAAAAAAATTTAATTTCTTTTCACTGGATCATTTTTTTTAGACATCGTATAAATTGCAGCTACTGTATTATTTTATCAAAAAATCTGTGAAAAACACCAGTAAGGTCAATAAATTGAGTAGTATATACCAGCGACCCTTACAGCAATTATTTGATATAGATATAAATTAAAAACTCAACCTTTAATATAGTCTCAATATAAGACAAATACAACCACACAAAAACACATAACAAGCAACCGTGTCACCTATTAAACACTGCGATGGAGTCCTGATATCACAGACTGCCTAACAACGGAGGTTGGCACCCTAAACATTATCAAGATTGGCGCCCCCGTTCCATGGCGGCTGTACCCTAAAACTCCTAGATGACCCTGAATAAGTGCCACAATTAGTCACTCAATTACTCAGAAAAGGAGTGTATAGGGGTTGCCAATAGGTAGTTGGATAGGCAACAATAGAAAAAGGTGCAAAAATAGTGCAAAAAAGACAAGGCAAAGTGACAAGTGCAAATTGAAGTACCTAACTTTCTGTTCCCTGTACTGAATACCTTCCTGTCTGCGGAGGTTGGCACCCTACTGGTCAGCGGAATGGCGCCCCCGCTCCACGACGACTTACCCTAAAAATGCCCTATTATGACTATCGATATATTAGCAGGGTAATAACAATGATATTTCTAGAAGGCAGACCTAAATAAATGATCCATATTATACAATATGTATACACAATTTGTAGATAACAAAAAGAAGGGTACTGATATTTTGATGCTAGATAGGAAAAACGCGTTGAGGTTTTGCCTAATAGGATCATCAGGAAGTGGATAGTTAGATCCACCTCCTGATGATCCTGTTAGGAGAAACGCATTGAGGTTTTGCCTATCATCAAAATATGAGTACCCTTCTTCTTGTTATCAACAAATTGTGTATACATATTGTATAATATGGATCATTTATTTAGGTCTGCCTTCTAGAAATATCGTTATTACTCTGCTAATCTATCGATAGTCATAATAGGGCATTTTCAGGGTAAGCCGTCGTGGAGCGGGGGCGCCATTCCGCTGACCAGTAGGGTGCCAACCTCCGCAGACAGGAAGGTATTCAGTACAGGGAACAGAAAGTTAGGTACTTCAATTTGCATTTGTCACTTTATGTCTTGTCTTTTTTGCCCTATTTTTGCACCTTTTTCTATTGTTGCCTACCCAACTACCTATTGGCAACCCCTATACACTCCTTTTCTGGGTAATTGAGTGACTAATTGTGGCACTTATTCAGGGTCATCTAGGAGTTTTAGGGTACAGCCGTCGTGGAACGGGGGCGCCAATCTCGATAATGTTTAGGGTGCCAACCTCCGTTGTTAGGCAGTCTGTGATATCAGGACTCCATCGCAGTGTTTAGTAGGTGACATGGTTGCTTATGTGTTTTTGTGTGGTTGTATTTGTCTTATACTGACAGCTACTGTATTATTAATTTGTACTGATCTTCACAGTGAATGTAATATGGAATGGTGGACCTACCCCTTTAAATTTTATTTGAAAACACTAGAGCTGTAGGGGCAGATGGTGCCATTGCACAAAAATTCTGAAGCTTAGGGGAGGTCTGGCAAAAATTAAGAGACCACTGCAAAAATTTTCAGTTTGTCTGATTTTTCTCTTTATAGGTATATTTTTGAGTAAAATGTAAATTACTCTTTATTCTATAAACTACTTACATGTCTTCGAATTTCCAAGCACTATATTTTGTATTTATTTTCAGAAAATGAGAAATGGTCCAAAGAACAAAAAAAAAACCCAGTGCTTGCAGACCTCAAATAATGCTAAGAAAACAAGTTCATAATCATTTAGAAACAACAATACTAATGTTTTAACTCAGGAAGAGTTCAGAAATCAATATTTTAAGGAATAACCATGATTTTTAATCACAGCTTTCATGCCTCTTGGCATGCTTTCCACCAGTCTTTCACACTGCTTTTGGGTTACCTTATTCTACTCTTGGTACAAAAATGTAAGCAGTTCTTCTTTGATGGCTTGTGACTGTCCATCTTCCTCTTGATTACATTCCAGAGGTTTTCAATGGCGTTCAGGTCTGGAGATTTGGCTGGCCATGACACGGAATTGATGTGGTGGTCCTTCATCCACACATTGATTGACCTGTGTGCTATGGCGCATTGTCCTGCTGGAAAAACCAGTCCTCAGAGTTGGGGAACATTGCCTGAGCAGAAGGAATCAACTGTTTTTCCAGGATAACCTTGTATGTGGCTTGATTCATACGTCCTTCGCAAAGATTAACCTGCCCAATTCCAGCCTTGCTGAAGCATCCCCAGATCATCACCGATCACCAAGTTTCACAGTGGGTGCAAGACACTGTGGCTCGTACGCCTCTCCAGGTCTCCGTCTAACCATTAGATGACCATGTGTTGGGCAAAGCTGAAAATTAGACTCATCAAAGAAGATTACTTTACTCCAGTGCTCTATGATCTAATCCTTTGGCAAACTTTAGCCTGGCTCTCCTTTGCTTCTCATTGATGAAGGCTTTTTTCTAGCTTTACATGACTTGAGTCATTTTTGTCCTCTGCCGGTCTGTAGCTTTGTTGTCCCCAATGTCTTCTGCTTAACCTTGTTGTAATGGACTGCCATCTTAGAAATTTTAAGGATGGACGCAACATGACGCTCGCTCACTGTATCCCTCTGTTAGTAAAGCCAGAATTGAGCCCTTTTTTCCTCACTCAAGACTTTTCTTTTCAACTCCTTTAGCATGGCTAAAAGTTAATTTTTCATTCCTATTACTTTTGGGATATTACTAGCACTTGTTTTCACTTCCGGCTTGTCCTATTGCAAGAGGATTGTGAACACCACAGCAGGGTTTTTTATACTTTCCTTCGTTAAATAAGATTTGGTTCAGGTGATCACCTAATCAGAAGAACATTAAGTAGAATGAGGTGTACTCTGGTTGAAATTCAACTGACACTGGAATGGAATGGCTGTCAGACATGTAGAAAAGCTGATTTTTATAAAACTGTGCAGTGGTCTCTTAATTTTTGCCAGAGCTGTATCTCCTCAACCCTTATAAGACCAATACTTCAACAAATTCATGATAATTGAGGTCTCATGAGCTTCACGTTGAACCACTGTAGAGCTGGTAGGATAAATCTAACTATACTACAGACACAAGTAATTAGTTTCTTAGCTCAAAACTTGATTGGCAATGCACTGATTGCATAGAAAGCCATTATTGTTTGTTAAACAATTTAAGGCTAATGTGACCATGAAAAAGTTGCAATGATTAAGAGAATTCAAAATTAATGTCCAAAAGGTCTATCAGATGCTAGACACTCCAAACATTATATTAACCTCATAATACCCAATATAACAGTGAAAAGCTATCTAGGGTTATAGAAAGTGATTCTAGCCAAAATATAAAATGTCAAAAATTTATTAGAATAAGTTTTAACACAATAAAGTAATAAAACAAAAAAACAGGGTGGGAACAACCTCATAGAAGGGGGTATGTACACAATGAAGCTGGGTCACATATACCTTAGGGCAGGGGTCCCCAACCTGCAGCTCAGGAGCTACATGTGGCTCGCGGTCCCATGAACTGTGGCTCGCGACTGTCTGCCAGCTTGGTGCGTTAGGTCCAGGTATAGCAAACAGGTATGAAGAGCACATCTTAAAATGGTGAATTTTGTGAGTAGCCCTGCACAGAGGTGCAGCACATCTGCACCTCTGTGCAGGGCTACTCACAAAATTCACCATTTTAAGATGTGCTCTTCATACCTGTTTGCGGTTTTACTGGTCTTAGGGGTTTAGAGATGTTTTAGGTATGGTAAGATGGAGGATGGTACTACGTGTTAGAGGAGATGCTCAAAGCTGGATATAACAGTGTGTTGGGAGTCCTTGATGGGAGAATACTGAATGGGGGTATTGTGGGAACCCCTCGATCTCAGTGTACTGCTTTGGAGTGATTTCTGTGGAAAAGCTTTGGTTATAATTATACCTGTAATGGGGAATTTGGTTGACACTACTTTGAAGGGGGTGGGAGCTGAATGTGGCTTGTGACCCTCTATCTAAGCTGAATGTGGCTCTCAAGGTCAGAAAGGTTGGGGACCACTGCCTTAGGGAATCCTGAGGTCTAAAGATACAAATGTGACAAATGCACCAAGAAAATTCAGCAAAGTTATATAAAAACATGGGATTACAATAATTCCCTTAAAAGTTCACATACAGTATGAAAACTATCTTTAGACCTCAGGTTTCACCAAGGTATATGTGACCCAGCTTCACTGTGTACATACTGTACCCCCTTCTATGAGGTTGTTCCCACCCTGTTTTTTATCTTTGTTACTTTATTGTTTTTAAACTTATTCTAATAAATTTTTGGCATTTTATATTTTGGTTAAAATCACTTTATATATCCCTAGATAGCTTTTCACTGTTATATTGGGTATTATGAGGTTAATATAATGATTAAGACAAGTCCAACAATGACAAAATTCTCGTGATTGATAATATGAGTAGAACTCAACACTCAGGAGGGGTATGTAACAAGCAAGGATGAAGTTGTATTTACAATCCATACAGTCCAGAATGAGAAATTGATCCAACCCTGACCTTCATCAGAATAGGTAGATTGTGTTGGATAGGAAAATCATAGGTAGAGGAAATGTGATAGCTTTCTGATGAAGGTCCAGGTTGGATCAAAGCATCAATTTTATGTTCTGGACTGTCTGGAATGTGAATAAAACTTAATTTTTGTTGCATAACCTCGAGTGCTCAATTCTACTTAGATTATCTATCATAGATTTGAACCCTACTCAGGCACCTTCCCGTAACTACGGAGTGTCGTATACACCTAGATAGTAAAATTCTTGTGATTAACATGTGACTTTTTCCTCCATAGGGAAACACTGGCATCACGATACTGTTGAGGAAACAATGTTGCCGCCACTATCGCAAAATTCACCATTAAGCTTTAGCCTATATAACATGGGTATAAAAAAAAGGGTCTCCAACCATATAAAGCTAAAGAAAGGCATCTACAAAGTATTGTTCTTTCCTTGTAAATTCGACTCTACAGCTGCGTCTTCAGCTGAAAAAGGCAAACGCACATCTGTTTCCTAAAATAAAGAAATTGTATAAAGGTTTCTCCTAAACAATTGTGTGTGGCCGGCCATACCAAATGAAACACAGTATACGTTTTACAATCTTTGATCTAAGTGGATGAACCATGAACAATTACAAGTTTCCTATAATGGCTGAATACATAGAAAAATGCAAAAATTCCATATTTCATTGTGCCAAAACAAGGCGCCAATATCTTGTCACTAATATAATATATTATCCATATAACAGCAAGTTTCACTGTGTGTGGTTTACCTTCAACCACCATCCAGGGTGGTTTCTCTCTCCCACACAATACATATTTTTTTTCTATGGAAGAAACTATTAGGAGGTGTTATATAGAAACTATGTCCTAAACCTGCCAGTCATTTTTTTTTTTTTTCAAAATGCAAAACAATCACTTAACCATACAGCTCCGAGGTCCTACACGGTTTATCCTTTAATCACACGTTCCAATCAAAACCAGGTTATGGCCGGTGTGACGTCCATGTCAGCTGGATCATGCTTAGGTTAGTTAGGCAGTAACTCTAAATAGGATGAATTACATGCAGGCAGTATTACACGGCCACAGACGTCTTCTCACCTAGGATGAGATTAGCCTGTCTTCAGCTTGGCGAGACTGCACTACATTTCCTTGTCATCAAGAAAGTCAAGACATGGCCAGTTTCCAAGATAATGAAATTACAGTGTCATCTGAACAATATGTGTGACTTCGGAAATCTGCATGCTCTCTGACATTTGCTGGGTTTATTGCAAAAGCTGAACACCCCAATTTCCGCTATTGAGCTCAAGTTTCAGGCTCAAAACCAAAAATTACTAACGCCTTTATAAAAAGGTCAAACAAGCAATTTTCAGTCATGATCACTGTGAACCTCCATGAAGGTTTAATTCGTCTTTGACTTTCCAAAGTATTTGGCAACTGCACCACCGGACCATCTTGATACCCCATTGAGGAGGTAGAACATGATTACATACCATAGAACCAAGAACATGGTTGATATTTATAATTAATCTTTCGCCACTACTCTGAGGTCAAATATCATATTTACAGTCATGATCACTGTGAACCTCCAACTTATTCACGTTGCCAAGCTTTTTGGCGAGTGCACCACTCTTCCATCCTGACAGCACTAAATGAGGAGGTGGAACATGAGTACGCATGATAGAACCAAGAACCTGGTTAATTTTTGCTATAGTGTTTCTTAACTACATCAAAGTCAAACAACCAATTTATATTCAGGATCAATGTGACTTTTCATGAATGATTACTTCATATTCCCCTTGCCTGGTATTTGGAAAAAGCACAAGTGGTCCATTTTGACTGCCCTACTGAGGTGGTGGAACATAATTACACATGATAGGAACAAAACAATGTCAACTGTCCCTCTAGTGGAGTAAAGCCATTGCAATTTCTGGTGAAGGTCAGCAAGTTGGTCATCGCACTCCATAACTAGGCTTCGAGTGTAGGGCTCTTGAGACACTGTTTCTAGGCTCTCTCTATGTACCAGTACTTATGCAAAGAAATATCATCAGATAGATTGACTCAACTGCAGAGGCAGGAATGACAATTTCAGGATTATTTTCAAGCTGAGTTCTTGTAATTATGCACAATTACAGTAGCAGTAGCTGTAACCGTAACCACTGCAGTCGGTAAAAAAGACTTATGACCCAGAGATGCGAGACATGATGTCAGACACAGAAAATGAAGAAGGGGGAAAGGTTACTAAAGAGTTTGCGAGGTAAACAGGGAGAAAGGGAGGACAAACTTCTAAAAGGCAAACATTATTGCATGGAACGCAACAATACAATACTGTAAGATTCCCAAGTCGTGGGACATGACAGCACTTGAATATGAGGGTAAAGGACTTGAACTATCTAGTTAGTTGGTTCCTTTTGAAGTTCTTCTTGGGGTAGCTGTATAAAGTATTCCTAATGGAAATGGGATTTTTCAATCAGTGTTGTGGTTAAGTGTAATCCAAAATTGAATTTGATTCAGGATTCTACTCGACCACAGCACTGATTGAATTATCTCATTTTCATTTGGAATACTTTGCATAATTCCATGGATCCTCCTGGGCACCGGTCGGGATTACAACAGATACAACTACCACTACAGTATCTAAAAAAAAAGGCACTTGGGCCCTTTGTAGTCTGGGTTTTATTACCAGAGTTATATTATGAAGCGATCTCCTTGTCTTTTTTGAGATACACCTGAAAAATTCTCAGAGTAGCAGTCACTCAATATTTCTGTTAATGTACTTTATTCTTTTTTTCATTTGATTTTAGTGGTGTTAGTGGGGGATTCTTTTTTTATAGGATTTTTGTAAGATATTGTACCGGTCAAAAGTTTGGAAATACCTGTCCATTGAAGTGGTTCTCAATATTCTTATAGGAATATGCACATTGTGGATTCAGACTGCTGGCAGCAAAACCCATGTGGAAACAAGGAGGGAAAAAACAAATGTGAGGAAAAACAGAATATGTGTTATTCCTTAGATTCCTAAAAGTATTAACCTTTTACTATGATGACAGCTTTACACCCCCCTTGGCTTTATCTCAGGCAGCTTCACCAGGTCATCACGTGGAATGGCTTGCAACAATCTTGAAGGCGCTTTCGGGGGTGATGATGGACTTGTTGGGTGCTTTACGTTCATTCTATGGTCCAAATCATCCCAAATAATCTTAATTGGGTTGAAGTTGGATGATAATGGTGGTCATGTCCATTGCATGAACAACTTTGCCCAAACCTTTGACTGGTACTGTACATGTGCAAGTACACACGTGGTCAAAATTGTTGGTACCCCTTGTTTAATGACAGAAAAACCCACAATGGTCACAGAAATAACTTGACTCTGACAAAAGTAATTATCAAAAATCTATGAAAATGAACAAATGAAAGTCAGACATTGCTTTTCAACCATGCTTCCACAGAATTTAAATAAAAATAAAACTCATGAAATAGACTTGGACAGAAATGATGGTACCCCTGAAAATAATGTGACAAAAGGGACAAGTTAAATCAAGGTATGTCCTCTTATTAGCATCAGAGGTGTCTACAATCTTGGAATCAGTGAGTGGGCCTGTATAGAAGGCTACAGATACTCACTGTGCTGTGTGGTGACATGGTGTGTATCACACTCAACTTGGACCAGAGGAAGCGAAGGAAAGAGTTGTCTCAGGAGATTAGAAAGAAAATTATAGACAAACATGATAAAGGTAAAAGTTATAAGACCATCTCCAAGCAGCTTCATGTTCCTGTGACTACAGCTGCACATATTATTCAGAAATTTAAGCTCCATAGGACTGTAGTCAACCTCCCTGGACGTGGCCGCAGGAGGAAAATTGATGACAAATCAAAGAGATGGATAATATGAATGGTAACAAAAGAGCCCAGAAAAGCTTCTAAACAGATTAATGGTGAACTTCAAGCTCAAGGAACATCAGTGTCAGATCGCACCATCCGTCGTTGCATGAGCCAAAGTGGACTTCATGGGAGACGACCAAGGAGGACACCATTGTTGAAAAAAATCATAAAAAAGCCAGACTGGAATTCGCCAAACTATTTGTTGAGAAGCCACAAAGATTCTGGGAGAATGTCCTATGGACAGAACAGACAAAAATGGAACTTTTTGGCAAGGCATATCAGCTAAAACCCAAAACACACAGCTAAAAACACCCAAGAATGGCTAAGAGGAAAACATTGGACTATTCTGAAGTGGCCTTCTATGAGCCCTGACCTAAATACTATTGAGCATCTTTGGAAAGAGCTGAAACATGCCATCTGGAAAAGGCAACCTTCAAACTCAAGACAACTGGAGCATTTTGCTCTTGAGGAGTGGGCCAAAATACCTGTTGAGGGGTGCTGAAGTTTCATTGACAGTAACAGGAATCGTTTGATTGCAGTGATTGAGTCAAAAGGTTGTGCAACAAAATATTACGTTAAGGTTACCTTCATTTCTGTCCAGGCCTATTTCATGAGTTTTATTTTTTTTTTAATTCTGTGGAAGCATGGCTGAAAAGCAATGTCTGACTTTCATTTGTTCATTTTCGTAGATTTTTGATTTATTATTGCTTTTGTCAGATTCAAGTTATTTCTGTGACTATTGTGGGTTTTTCTGTTATTAAGCGAGGGGTACCAACAATTTTGATCACGTGTGTATCTAATCTGATATATGTCGACACTGCAGTAGAGCAGTAAATGCAACGTAATTAACATTCTGCTGTTGCTATGTATGTCTCCCACAACTACCAAATTTTTTTCAAACATTTGGTAAATCCTAGATTACCAGGCCAATAATTCCACTTTATATAGTCAATGGTATTTTTCTGACAGTAAGGGTAAGTTCACGCTAGGCCTTTTTTCGGCGTTTTTTTCTGCAGCAAAACTTGTTCTCTTGGCAGGAAAGAAGTTGCAGAAAAAAACATGTTTTACTTGCATTTTTTGCAGCGTTTTTGATTCTTTTTTGCTGCAGTTTTGGCATGCTAGATTAGTCTCTTTTGTATGGTGATAATGTTTAGTGTTGAAAAAAAAAAGTTCTGTTCCATATAATCAGGTTTTGGCACACAAAAACTTAGCAAATCCTGATAACTGCCTTTTTGGTGCCCTTTTTTAGCATTTTTTTCACCACCCACTCAAGTCAATGGGTGAAAAATGATGAAAAAACACTAAAAGAAGTGACCTGCTCTATGTTCAAAAAACACGCAAAGCACAAATCACTGATGACAAAACAAAAACAATGTGTGTGCATGAGATTTCTGAAATATCAGACTTTGCTGGTACTGAAAAACACAGCTGAAAATTGGCATAAAAAATGCAGGAAAAACTCCCAAACTCCCAGTGTGAACTTAGCCTGAGTGCGTAAAGGGGTTGTCCAGCACCAAAAACTTAAGTTTTATCATGTATTCATTGGAATGTTGAATGGGCAGTCATCACATCGGAAATCCGAAAGGAAACTACAAAATTGGAAGCGCTAGATTGGCGGGTGCCCGGAGTGATATGTAACACTTCCTTACTTTAGATCTATCCATTCTTTTTGGTAAAGAATTAATAATAAACACGGACATGGAAGTCTTTCTAATAAGCCCAATATTTATTATCACGTTTCTATGAACTGTTACTAAGTAACAGAGATAAGTTGGAAACAGAATGGGACAAGTATTGATAACCATCACTTCAACTCATGACAAGTGCTAGATCATGTAAAAACTATGTTGACCCCGACCATTTACGCGGATGTATCATGCATCATGTATAGGAACTGTACAAGAACTGTACATGTAAATACTGTACATGGCAAGTGTTTGCTGGTCATACAGTAAAGTATTCAAACCCGTCAGACTTCACAAAACTATTTCTGGCACTCACCAAACAAACGTAAACTCGCTAATCAAACATGTTCCACATTTTTCCATTCTGCAAATAATGTCTCCGCACAATGTATGAAAGATCTTCTCGCGTGTAGAACATGAAGAGGTCATAACTCAATCACAATTATTATTAATGAAAGTGTTGGGGAAAGAAAACATTGACAAATAAATCAAATAGAGGCCAAAATGCCATTTTTCAAGATGTAAAATAAAAAAGTCAAATAGTGTCTTACACCGGAGTCCATTAACTGATCAAACAGTTGCGTGTATGAGAGTTAAGCTTTTAAAATTATTTTCTGACACTAATGGAGATAGGATAAATGCCATGTGTGTGCTTGTCCTTGGCCCCCTTCTTTTCTCTCTCTACACGGCCCCAATTGGACAGACCATCAGCAGATTTGGCTTTCAGTACCATCTTTATGCTGATGACACACAACTATACACGTCTTCCCCCGACCTTACCCCCGCTGTACTACAGAACGCCAGTGACTGTCTGTCCGCAGTCTCCAATATCATGTCCGCTCTCTATCTGAAACTCAACCTCTCCAAAACTGAACTTCTTCTGCTCCCGCCGTCTACTAACCTCCCTAAATCTGACATTTCCTTCTCCGTGGGTGGTACCACAATAACGCCCCGGCAGCAGGTGCGCTGTCTGGGTGTTATGTTTGACACCAATCTCTCCTTTACATCCCATATACAATCCCTTGCCCGCTCTTGCCGCTTACACCTAAAGAACATCTCTAGAATCCGCCCTTTTCTCACTATGGAAACAACAAAAACCCTCACTGTTGCATTGATCCACTCTCGCCTGGATTACTGCAACGCTCTATTAATTGGCCTCCCCGTCACTCGACTATCCCCTCTCCAGTCCATACTCAATGCAGCAGCCAGGATTGTCCATCTGGGTAATCGGTACTCGGACGCGTCCGCTCTTCGCCAGTCCTTACATTGGCTGCCCATTCATTATAGGATCCAATTCAAAGTACTTGTTCTCACCCACAAAGCTCTCCACAGTGCGGCACCCCCTTACATCTCTTCTCTCATTTCTGTCTATCGGCCTAGCCGTTCGCTGCGCTCTGCAAACGACTTTCGACTAACCTCTGCACTAATCCGTACCTCCCACTCCCGACTCCAAGACTTCTCCCGTGCTGCTCCTATCCTCTGGAATGCTCTACCCCAAGAAATCAGGACTATCCACAATTTGCATAGTTTTAGGCGCTCCCTCAAAACACACCTGTTCAGAGCGGCCTATCACATTCACTAATCAAAGTCATTCTCTGTGTAAGTGTGCGTGCGTAGCCCATTCACTATCTCCATCCATCCTTCACTCCTGCAAGATGGCTGGACCTTCATTGTAAATACACCATTGTAAATACACACCTGTACTCTGTATCTCCCTCACCTCATTGTAGATTGTACGCTCTCACGAGCAGGGTCGTCTTATTTCGTCTTATTTTGCTTTAATTATTGTATTGTTAGCGTTGTTACTTATGACTTGTGTTTTGAAACTGTTAAACTGTAAAGCGCTGCGGAATATGTTGGCGCTATATAAATAAAGATTATTATTATTATTATTATTATTGTCTAGATAGAATACATGACAAATAGCTGTAAACTTTATAGGAGAAAAACGTGTGTGTATGTACAGGGTGAGTATGAAGTGTGCCCTGCGCCTTTAATTAATGCCTTTCTTATAGTTTACCATTTAGTGTCCAAATATCACATTTCACACAGTCTTCAAATACAAGGTCTGATCACCGCCATCTTACAGTGTCCAAGTAACAACATCAAACCAAATAACTGGCAGGTACAGTATAATGCCTGATAATCACCATCGCATAGTGCCCAAATAACATCACCATAAAGTGCCCAAATAACACAGCCATATACAATACGATGCCTGATTACCACCACCTCATAATGCCCAAGTAACACCACTAAACTAAATAACTGGCAGGTACAGTATAATGCCTGATAACCACCATCGCATAGTGCCCAAATAACACAGCCATATACAATATGATGCCTGATTACCACCATCACATAGTGCCCAAGTAACACCACCAAACCAAAAAACTGGCAGGTACAGTATAATACCTGATAACCACTATCGCATAGAGCCCAAATAACATTACCATAGCATGCCCAAATAACAGCCATATTCAATACGATGCCTGATTACCACCATCACATAGTGCCTGAGTAACACCGCCAAACCAAATAACTGACAGGTACAGTATAATGCCTGATAACCACCATCGCATAGTGCCCAAATAACATTACCACAACGTACCCAAATAACACAGCCATATACAATATAATGCCTGATTACCACCATCACATAGTGCCCAAGTAACACCACCAAACCAAATAACTGGCAGCTACAGTATAATACCTGATAACCACTATCGCATAGTGCCCAAATAACATTACCATAGCATGCCCAAACAACACAGCCATATTCAATACGATGCCTGATTACCACCATCACATAGTGCCTGAGTAACATCACCAAGACAAATAACTGACAGGTACAGTATAATGCCTGATAACCACCATCGCATAATGCCCAAATGACATCACCATAAGGTGCCCAAATAACACAGCCATATGCAATACAATGCCTGATTACCATTGTCTTACAGTACCCAAATAACTTTTCCATAAGGTGTCCAAATAACAAACCCAGATACAATACATTACCATCATCTTACAGTGCCCAAGTAACATCAGCGAAGGGTGTCCAAATAACACAGCTAAACACAATCCTGTATATTGGCTGATGCCATCATTACACAGTATCCTAGTAACATCACCATAAGGTGCCCAAATAATGCCATCAGATACAACTCACTGCTGGATTACCACCACCGCACATTGCCAGATACAGTACACTGCTTGATTACCACGTCACACGGTACCCATGTAAAATCAATATAAGGATCTCAAGTAACACAGGTGGATACAATACACTGCTTGACTACCACCACTCAGAGCCCAAGAAAGACCATAGGGCGCCCCAAATAAAAATGCCAGATACAATATAAGGCTTGATGATTATCAAGGAAAGACTAGAAGCAATGGGATGAAACTGAATGGGAGGAGACACAGATTAGATATTAGAAAAAACTTTTTGACAGTTAGAGTGATCAATGTGTGGAACAGGCTGCCACGAGAAGTGGTGAGTTCTCCTTCAATGGAAGTCTTCAAACAGAGGCTGGACAGACATCTGACTGGGATGATTTAGCGAATCCTGCTTTGAGCAGGGGGTTGGACCAGATGGCCCAGGAGGTCCCTTCCAACTCTATGATTCTATGATTCTATGATTCATTACAAAAGGCTCCAATAAAGTCACCAAAATGTGCCCAACTAACATTACCCAACCAATAAGCAAAGTAATGTAGCTGCATCCTTATGCAGGTGTCTATACCACCTGTGGGATTGGGGGTAGATCCTCTGGGTACCCAGGCCATTAATTTGGCTTTGAGTACTTATTATGTACAAAGAATAATTGTACATTTCCTGGGCTGAATTTTGAAATTGTAAAAAGTGATGAAAAAAGAAAAAAAAATACCGAAAAGGGCACAAGAAAAATGTAATTTGCGCTATAAACTAGACATTTTTCAAATATTTAGTGTTAATTAGCCCCATAGATATTTTTACTATTAAAAGGTGGTAATAAGAAGTGAACCTGAAAATCCAAAAACATCATTAGGAAATATTAATCACATAGATGTATATATATGTAAATATATATATATGTTTTGTAATTTCCCAGAATTTTTATTTTTTTGGTATATCCACATGTTATTAAACCTAATTACACAGCATAACAAAAAGCAAAAACTAATAAAAGAGATCAAAAAGAAAAACAACAACTAAACATAGGAAATATTTAACTAATACATTGTGATCCCAGAATGGCTACACATTGGTTGTCTGTGGGACTATATCTAAAAGAAAATTACAGGAAAACCCAAGGACTAAGTATAGAAATGAAGATAAAGGTATATCTAGAACAACGAGGTTTCATATCACCGCAGCTGTAAGACAATCAAGTCCAAATATTATGATATTTGGCGACTGCTACCTGTCTGTCGCTCAATTCCTCTGGTAACAATTACAGGATGACTAGTAATGAGGGGGGTTCTTGATTTTGGAGGAGAATAACATCATGTCAATGAAACGACCTCTCGGCTGGAAATCTTACTCTGGAGGTAGCGAGATAACAGCCCGACAGTTTATCATAGTGGAGGACAAGAATGGGATATTTATCTAGATGGGCTGTCCGGCTGTCACTGTTGGAAATAGTTTCATTTTCATCGCTTTGCGAAAAAATAGATTGTGATAAAAATATATATGTATAAAAAAATTTTAGTTGCATTTTTACAGATCACTTGAAAGTTTCAAAGTTCCTCTGTGCAAATCGTATTGTCAAAATTCACCAAAACTGTGGCCAGCAAGCCAGACGGTAGCGACTGGAGATATAAACATTAATAAAAGATTTAGTTCAGTAGAGAGCACAGGGTTTTCAATGGAGAGAGTAGATTAGCTTGCTGCCAGATTCATGGACCAAAGCAATGATTTATCATTGAAATTCAACATGCCTGATCCTTCTCTCCCGATATCATCTGTTGAGGAAGAGTCGGCAGGTCCCAGTACTGGGTGGGCAAGTCCTGCCAAAATCAGTGGGTTTGACCAACTTCTCTCTACAACACATCAGTTGTCCTGCCACATGAAGCTGAACCATTTTCAACAATCCCAAAATCTTAAAATGTAATGTGTTTTCAGAAAAGGAAGTTTTTTGTAAAAATGTATAAATTTTTTATTTCTGTCAATGTTTTTTTTCCCATATATATTTATTTTAAAAATAAAAATTAAACATCTTGCAATTTGCACACTGGCCACTGGGGTTATTTTGCACACCTCCTTCCTGTTCTTTCAGGAAACAGCACATTTACATTAGCCACAATGTAAAGACTCTGACCCTTTCTTTTGGATTGAAGCTTCTAATGAGCGTGTGCAGAGGTCATTGTGAAATTGCCTATTTAATTGATGGTTCCTGCTTTATCAGCTGTGTATAAAGATGTTACCGGTCACTGTCATCCTGCCTCTGATGATAAGGAAACTGCAGTAAACCCTTCCTAAAAGGACAGGAAGTAAGTCTAACAAATGCCCCAGTAGCCAGTAAGAAAATAGAAACATTACAAATTTTTAGGTTTTTGTAATAAAGATCGTGATATGACAAAATATATATATTGCCAATTGTTTTAAAAGAATACACAAAAAACTTGACTTAAAGGGAAGGTGTCATCAGAAAATGACCTATTGAACATCACACTGCGTGATTTTGTGTTACAGAAAATTAGACAATATAATCCTACAACATCTCCATAAAAACCGCACCTCAAATAACAGATAGTGGGAATTCAATCCGGCAGCGCAGTTTGCATAAAAGTGATGACAGGTATGAAAATCGAAATATAAACTTTTCTAGTGCGATAACCGCAGTCCCCCATCATCATGTTGTATTTATGTGCCCTAACCGTCACGCCTGGGTAATCCTGTGACATATTCCTGTCATTTACCACAGCATGCATCACTGGAAGACACGGCTCATAATGCTCCGATGATCCAACAGTAAAATGCTAAGTACAGAGGAAAGAAATGGGTTGTTAAGCCTTTTTATTGGGGTTGCTCCACTTTACACTGTGAGGTTGGCCTGGTTAGATGAATCGATAGATGGAAATGAGCGTGCTTGCGCTGTTCCACCAATATTAGCGCTGGGTCTACCGGAGCTTGGTGTCATTGATGTACCACATGAGTGCTACAGTCCATCTGCAGCCACTAACGGGCTGAAGTTCTCACACTTCCCTCAGACGTCCGAGTTTCAGCACTCATGTAGCATAACAATGTATCAGTGGGACAATGCAGCTGCGGGAATTATCCGTTTTATTATTTTTACAGTGGGTATTGTCAAGGCTGGTGTTAGGGGCAGGAAAACTAGGTATTTGCCAATGGTCCCCACTCCCCCAGGGTCCCCATCTAGTGGTCGTTATGAGGCTACACGGTGCCGTGCATTGGAGCTGCTGAGGAGATACGCTGCAGAGACTGGAGGAGCGGGGGAACGAGGAGAGATGCGTAGGTGAGTATCGTATTATTTTTTTTAATCATTGAATACATGGTGGCCATTATACTAGAGGATTATGGGGCTGCATTATACTAAATGCACTCTATGCGGCTGCATTATAGCATATGGGGTGGAATTATACTCTATGGGGCTACATTACACTCTATGACTCTGCATTATATTCTATGGGGCTTCATTATACTCTCTCGAGGACTATGGGGAGTGCATTATACTATATGTACTCTATGGGCCTGCATTACACTCTATGACGCTGCACTATATTCTATGGGGCTGCATTATCCTCTATCGAGGACTATGGGGAGTGTAATATATTATATGTACTCTATGGGGCTACATTACACTCTATGACGCTGCATTATATTCTATGAGGCTGCATTATACTCTATCGAGGACTATGGGGAGTGCATTATACTATATGTACTCTATGGGCCTGCATTACACTCTATGACACTGCATTATATTCTATGGGGCTGCATTATACTCTATCGAGGACTATGGGGAGTGTATTATACTATATGTACTCTATGGGGCTACATTACACTCTATGACGCTGCATTATATTCTATGGGGCTGCATTATACTTTATCGAGGACTATGGGGAGTGCATTATACTATATGTACTCTATGAGGCATTTTACCATATGGGGTGGCATTATGCTTTATGGGGCTTCATTACACTCTATGACTCTGCATTATATTCTATAGGGCTGCGTTATACTCTATCAAGGACTATGGGGAGTGCATTATACTATATGTACTCTATGGGCCTGCATTACACTCTATGATGCTGCATTATATTCTGTGGGGCTGCATTATACTCTATCGAGGACTATGGGGAGTGCATTATACTAAATGCACTATATGGGGACTGCATTATACTATATGTGGGCTGGATTATGCTGTATCAAGGACTATGGGGTGCATTATACTGAATGGAGGACTATGGGCAGTACATTATACTGTATGGAAGACTATGGGGAGTACATTATGCTGTATGGAGGATTATGGGGAATGCATTGTACTGTATGAAGAACTATGGAGTGCATTATACTATGGAAACTGCATTGTACTATATAGAGGACTATGGGGTGCAATATAAAATATGGCGGACTATGGCATGCATTATAGTATATTGAGGACTATGGGGAGTATATAGTACTATATGGAGGCCTATGGGGTACATTACACTATATGGAGACCTATGGGGTGTTCATTATACTACATGGAGGAATATGGGGTGTGCTTTAGACTTTATAGAGGACCATGGGGTGCACATTATACCATATGGAAGACTATGGGGCACATTATACTATATGGAGGATTATGGGGTGTGCAGTATACAAGGTGGAGGACTATGGGGTGCATTATGTTAAATGAGAAAAATGCTGTCTATTCATCAAGTGATTGCATTGTTTACGCAAGAACAAAAGTCATTGTTCTCAGCAGAACATCACCCACTGAAAACTGCAGATATGCTGCTGATAACATGATACTGTATGTGGAAAGACTGATCTACTAATGATAGTTTTTTGTCGATCGTTCTTCCTCAGCCGATGTTAAGAGGTTGGGAAAAAAAAGCATTGAACGACTTCAATAATGTCGATCGCGCTTGTTTAACGGCATGAACTCAGCTTGTATAGATACAACCGAAATGTTTCTGTGTGATGGTGCAATGTGTGAGCATTTGGAGCCCTGCTTTAAAGTTTTGCCTTGGGTCCCACTTCATCTAAAACCGGCCCTGGGTCTTGGTTCACTATTTTTTCACATTTCAAGAACTCTTGTCACACATAGACTGTATATAGGAAGAGTTATCAGTCACTGACTTCACGCTTGGTACATCAGCAATAGTGGAAAGTAAGATCTGAACGCACCTGTAGATGCTGCGAGTTGTCCGGTATGTTATCATCCCTCCGACGCATGTCATCTATGTTCCTTTTCTTCTCCATTTGTTGATTGTGCTTCAAGTTGGCAGATTTCTTGTTCTGATCTTTCATTATCCTATGATATAATGTAAAAAAAAATGTTTAAGAAAAGAAACAATGGAAAACAATATAATGGGTCAAGATGCATCAACACAACAATGTATACAATTTACTGAGACGTTATTATTCACTGACAAAACAACGTTATTTAATAACTTTTTCAATATTAAAGGCGTTATTCGATCTAGAATGATAAGTCTGCAGTCACTCTATCAAGCATGCGATATGCATACTCCCGGCCAGGACCTGTCTAGTGGGCACAGATACAAGTGTATGGAGTGAGGCAGTGCCCATTAGCCAGGTTCTGATTGGAGTTTCATCAAACCGTGAGCATAGCGCCATCCGATTCTCTAAAATGAGAAGATGGAGAAAAAAAAAGTCTCCACCTTCTCCATTCTGTCAGTCCTTGCAAATTGGACTGCACTCAGATGTCATCCGAGTGCAGTCTGATGGTTTCCATGGACTCACTGTCTTCCATGGAGTGCCATCTGAATATCGGATCAGACTCGGGCATGCAGCGATTTTTTTTTCAGTACGAGGAAAACATCTGACATGTGCACAGCCCGATAGAATAATATTGATCCGCGAGCTAGCGGATGTTTTGTTGGACCCGACTCGGACTGAAAATACGGCTGTGTTCACAAACCCTTATACTGAGTAACTGGAAAACCTAAATTCCTGATCTCTTGTCTTGAGCTAGATACTAGTTATGGAAGCCATAGCGGCTCATAGAAAATAGTGGATCAAGCTTTCTGTGCCATAAAGTATATAATAAATATAATAATACATAACAATGTCATAGATCTGAATTAAAGGGAATCTATCAGCCCACATAAACTATATACTCGTACATAGCATTTAGGGGGATAAAATCCCTATAAGTATCATGCCATTAATGTTCAAATCGCAGCTTCTGTTGTGCAGAAATGGAAGTCTAATCATACATGCTAATTGGGGTGCTCAGTGCACCCTTGGTGTGGCCGAGAGGCTGAGTGCACTGTTACACCCACAGGTTTTACATAACCCCGCCTCCCTGACGGATGACTGACAACACTGGTTTATTGGCCACACCAAGGGTACACTGAGTACCCTAATTAGCGTATTTGATTCGACTAAAGCTTCTGCGGAAAGGAGACAGCCATTAGAATAATAAAGTTGCAATTTTTTTTTCATAGGGGCAATAGCTCCTTAAAAACCATGTGCTTGGTTCCTCCTCTCAGTTTTGGCTGACAGACTCCCTTCAAAGAGAACCTATGACATTGAACCTGCAGTCTGATCTGTCAGCAGCGGGTTATAGAGCAGGAGAAGCTGAGCAGATAAATGTAAAGGTTGTCGGAAAGGATTTAGTATAATGTATGTTAATTTATTTGAATCCCTGTCCTGTCTATCCTTAAGAGTCCAGTGGGCGGTCCTAATCATTGATCGCCCACTGTCTCAACCCACTGGACTCCTAAATCCTGAATAAGCAGATATTTCCATAAGTAAAATACAAGTTTTTCTGAATTGTTCTCCATCATCCCATATATCATTCTGCTCAGCTACATAGAGCCCGTAGACTGCTCGGAATTTTCAAGTTAAGAGATTCCCTTTAAGCTATGTAAATAGCGTCACTAAAATGTCGCTCTAAAAAGCTTTCAGGAGAATAATAGCTCGCTGCACAATAAATGCGCAGCCATTATCACGTCGCTGATGTTAAGAGTTTGTCGCCACTTAGGTATTAAAGTTTTTAAATAGTTTTTAGCAATCTCACACCCTCGTCTTGTTGATTTTGGAGGGGATGCACATATTATGCAATTAGTATGTGAAACGGCAGCCAACCTGCTAAACAAAACACCACGCAAGATAATTTGTCCCCTGTTCTCCGTCACGGAGTAGCGATGACATGCGGTAAGAGACTGGAAGGGAAGAGGCAGAGAGAAGCTTGGTATGCGTTTAGCATCTGTCAATCCAACTGGGCAGGAGAAGACGATTTATTTTTTTACTCATTTCTGGTTTTCAACAAGGCAAAAAAAAAAAAAAAAAAAACTCTCAAAGGATTAAAATAAAAATGGAGTAGCTTGCCCCCTATGGTCAAAATGCTAAGCAATGGAAAGTTAACCGTATGAACAAAACTAAACAAGAGGAGAGCGATTTATCAATAGTGGCATAAAATAATTAATCGTATAAAGTAATATTATAATACAAAAATGATAAAGATGTAAAAATGGTGCAAATTAGCATCGACGTTGTAGGAACAGCCAGTGTAGGCTGACGATTCTGTTAACTCGCAAGACAGATTGTTTGAGATGTACAAGGCAGAATAGTTTACTTTACCTTTGTCTTTTGCAAAGAGGAATCATTTGATAGTAAATGATAAAAAGTAGAACCTTCTGGTACTGGACTGCTCTACATTCTGCAAAAGTGGTGCCAGGTGTCACGCTGTGACGGTGTTAAGTAAGGGAGGTGGCCCTCTAACTGTCCCTGGAACTGGGACATTAACTATCCCTGCCCCAAGGGTACTCTTGAAGGTAGAGAGGCCTGGGTCTCCAACCTTACTATACTCTTGTTAAACCCTAATCTGTCCCCTCTCCCACCCCATGAGGCATGGGACAGAAATGTAAAAAAACCAAGACACAAAGACGAAACAAGGATAACACAAGACCACAATCATACAAAAGTACCCACCAAAAATAGGGCTGAGGAAAGGGACAGGAAGGAATAAACTGAATAGGAATAGGACAAGGCAATAAACATTCACATACACCAGATCACTACAACTACTACTCCAACTACACAGATTAGCACAGGAAGAAGATTCTTTCACCATCAAGGAAGAAATGCCCAGAGTCAATAGATATAGGGTCTAGAGATGATTAGCCACAGCAACAGCTGTGTGCACAAAAGCTAAAAGTTCCCCGCCAGCATGAAAGAGTCCTTAACCCCTTCAGCTCAGAAGGAAAGGAAATCCATTTAAAATAGGACATGAATCACACCATCTCTGAAGAGGACCTGCAATTCATTACCCATTGTGATCTTCTAACTCCAGCTCTCCCAGGAGGGACATGACACACCCGTGACACCAGGCGCTATGTCCTAATTCTTTCCAAAAGTTCTACAAGATAAAAGAGGCAGAAGTCTTGAGGTACAGTAGTTTGTCCATCTTTGCCTCTAAAGTTGCCCACACACCTTCTATAGATTTTGGCCCATCCAACATATGTTCCTCATGACTCAACTATACATATGCCCTGAGCTTGGCCAAGCTAGCATGTATTTTAGTTGGAAGACTGGGCTAAGGGCATTGAAATTTCATACGTCCAATCCTACTTTCCAACAACACTGGATAGAGGACAGTCAGGAGGCACCAAAATAAATAAGATTGTCAGTCAGTCCAACCTTAATTAATGGGTTCAGCTAATTTTACTGTAAATGTGTATGGACAGTTTGAAGAGGATTGTTTTCAGCTAAATATGGATTTAACAGGAAGAAATGGATAGCACTAAATGTTTAAATTTAAAAAAATAAATTATCTTCAAGCAATAGTGCAAAACCAGACAGGGGATGTACAGGAAGCACAAAATCTATGTACGTTTCGCTATGGTCTATTCTTCTTCTGGCCCAATCCACAATTGGACCAGAATAAATGCAAACCATTGCAGAACAGCCATAGTCTTTGCGCTTTGTACCTCCTCCATCTGCTTTTGTACTATTGAGCCAGAAGCAGCACAGACCAGCGCAAAACTACTGTAGCCTTTGTGCTTCCTGTAACCCCTGTGCCTGCTTTTTGCACTAGTGGACCTGAAGAAGTGCAGATCAGTGCGAAACAGCTGTAGCCTTTATGATTCCTGAACTTTTCTGTGTGCTTTTGCACTATTTACAAGAAAATACTAAAGTTTTTCGGGTTTTTTTTCTTCCAGGGAGTGCTATCCCTTTCTCCCTATATTGAAATATATATACATTTGTACTTCAGGGATTTGAGCATCACCAATAAAAATGGTTATATTTATGGAGTTAATTGCTCTTATATAAAAAAAAAAAGTTATGCGCTTTGCTAATATATTTTATGAGTGATGGGCGCCTCGAGCTTGAGACACAACTCTACGTTCTTCTGAATTGTGTGTGTCTTTGCATTGGCTGATAGGACTTGCATAATTTAGTCTTATTTGAATTCAACGTACTTTTAGCTGGAAAACTTCTTTAAGACGTAACTAGTACAGGATCAGATGAAGGGGAAATAGTCAACTTAAAAGGGGATCCACATGCCCCATTGTCCACGGAGTGCTACATTTAAAGTTTTTACATTTTCGAGATCCGTATGGAAGAGTACGATTATCTGTAGAACATGCCGGCATATTGCACTTCTGAATAGAAAAAACACAACTAAGCAAGGTGTTTCATACAGAAGACAGACGCTTCAGACCTAAATGTACTGTATGGCAGTATATGACTACTATCTGATCGTGAACTTTACCTACAAGTTGTTAATGAAAATGACCATTCCTCCAAAACCTTTAAGAACAAGGAAGCCGAGTGTAAACATTCTATAGAAATGAAAATATACATGTGGTTTTTAATGGAAAATCATCCTGATGGAGACATCAGCCCCAGTCCAACATTCCTGTTGAAGTAGCTGGTGGTTTATATAAGGTAGGCATAAAATGTATAATCCTCCTTTGTACCAAACCTAGGTCCAGTTCATGATCTACAATATAAGGCTCCTTATTCTTTGCTCCAAAATGCTAAGAGGAAGACTCATGACTTTATTGTGGCCATCATCACATGTCTGGCCGTGAAGTTATTGTGGACAACCTACATGTCTGGCCATGATGTTGCTGCATTCACCCTTCAAAGACCGGCCATCAAGTTAAACAGTTTTGGACATCTTTACAAAACAACCATGAAGTTGTTGTGGACATCTATAAGACCGACAAGATCTTCACAAGTCATCTCATAATGTTATGAACATTTTTTGCAAGATTGGCCATGATGGTGTCATAGACTTCCTTACTACTCTGGCCATGATGTTGTATATTTGGATAGTCATAGAAAAAGGCCAAGATGTTGGAGAGAGTATCCTTAAAAGAAAGCCATGATGTTATTATGGACACCATTACAAATCTGCCAAGATGTTGTGGATATTCTTAAAAGACTGGACAATATGTTGTCAAGGACATCCTTACAAGATTGGCCAGGATATTGTTGTGGACATCATCACAAGTCAAGTCACGATATTGTTGTGGATATTCTTATGACACAGACCAGACCAAGATGTTGTGTGGACATCAAAGTCGGGTCCTTATATTGTGGACATCCTTTAAGACTGGCTAAGATGTTGTTGTGTTATCCACATAAGACTGACCTTGTTGTTGTTGAGGATATGCCAATGAGTCTGACCGTGATGTCCATATGGACATACCAACAAGATCAGACTCGTGAACTCCAGCATTGTAGAGGTCATCCTTCAACGACCTTCTACTTTTTTGCTGTGGTATCTCTGTACTCATTAAGGGCCTCCCACACCGTCCCTCCTTTTATATGTTCCCACTTTTTCTTCAACCACCCCCATATTAACATCTTTTGATGCAGCTGCTCATATAGTCTAATTGCTGCTCATAAATCGACAGGAGCCTTGGGAGTCAGATTTCCCTTCCACGAAAAAAGTTAAGTTTCTAACATTTCCTTGTTTTAAAAAAAAAATCCACTAAAGCTCTAGATATACAAAGTCTCAAAGACCACGCTAATCATGGGTATGGCTGCCACTCGACTCAAGAAAGCATCAATCTAGACTCCACGAGGAACACAACTGTACAAGCACGTGGAAAATGATAAAACTATGGGGTATGAAATCTGTTTTTACGAGAAACCTATAGATTTGATAAATATGTAAAAAAAATGTATGAATTTGTGAGAGGTGATATGGTTTCAGGGGGGGCTCAAAAAAGGTATAGGAACAGGTGACGCTTGTTGCATTATTCACAGGGCTGGTCATGTGACAAAGGGCCTGGGCTACATCAACATTACATCATCGGTGTAAAGTCTTTTTAAAAAGTCTCAGCGCTCGGCCATTTCTTGTGATGTGTCAAATGAAAGAATATGCAATCATCATCGCACACTTGAAGAAAGGAGCGTTTAAAAGCCTCGTCCATAGAAATCCCATCTGTCTAATTTATCTACTACACTGGCGGATAATTCCAGCAGAATACGGAATAGGAAAGACTGTTTATTTTACTTGATTAGAGTGTTTGTCTTCTGCTGCTGGGGTCTGTTTTCCCTCCAATCGTCTGCCTTTTATCTGTATTTATTTTTCTCCGAGGACCTCTTGCCGCTGCCGGCCTTTGTCAAGATCATGGCTGGTGTGTACATACACAGAGAGATGGAACAAATACATAGCAAGTAAGGTATGCCATTCCATTAAAGGCAACATTCGGCTGGTACAATGGCGGCGGGGTTTATTTTCTCCTTAAGTTTTCTATAAAACATATAAAAAAAGAGTCATTCTATACACGGATCGCGCTGCGGCAATATTACCCGAAATACAACTGCAGAAAAATACTGCCCCTAGTGGTGAAACAATATTTCTACAGTGAGAAAAATATTTATTGATTTTTTTTTTAGAGGGGAAAAAACCTCCACCCTGGGCTTAATTTTAAGAGTGCATTAGTTTTATAGATAAAAAAAAAAAGTTCCACCCTTGCTTAATTTTAAGTACAGTAATTAGTTTTGTGAATAAATTTTTTAAAAAAATATTATAGTCATAGCCAAAGTCTCTTATCATCAATATTACCGGAAATACAATTGCAGAAAAACACTGCCTCTAGTGGTGAGATAATATTTCTACACTGTGAAAAAATATTTATTGATTTTTATTTTCTTGGGGTGGGGGGGGAGGAGGGGAACCTGAACACTGGGCTTAATTTTAAGAGTACATTATTTTTGTGAATAAATGCAAAAAAAATTATAGTCTCTTATCTTCAAAAGTACAAAATAAGGTCAAACAAGCGAAATTTTAGTTAGCAACTACTAGATTAGTTGGGTTTCAAAGGCTAAAAGCCTCACTAATTTGTTTGCAGCCTGGGGGACTAGTGCCATTTTTGAATGGAGCGGCAGTCCAGCATGCGCTCGGCAGCTCTATTCAATCTTTATTGGATTGCCAGAAATAGCTAAGTGGAGCACTCAACTATCTCCGGCAGCCCCTAAGAGAACAAATGTACTAACGGAACACGTGTAGCTACAGCTCCAATCAAACAGGGGGCACAATTCCCTCTCTTCTGGCGATTGGTGAGGGTCTCAACACTTGGGCCTCCCATGATCTAGAAGTTATCACTTATTCTAAGGACAGGTGACCACTTAGCTCCTCACCAACATACAAATAATAATAAATGAACAAAATTGATCAGATCAGATTTTCACAAGTCCTAAAATTAATTCAGGAGAACCATATCAAAAAAAGTAAAAAATATTTAGACTTTTTAAGAATAAATTATCCAATATCACAAGCCTATACAAGTCAAAAGTATGTGAACCTTTGCTTTCAAAATGTTTCCAGTAATTATTGATCAGAACCCTCAGGAATTTTAGCCCATTGCGCCCTACGAAAACATTTTCACTTCTGGTATGTAGGTAGGTTTTCTCCTATGATTGGGTTTTCTCTTCAGATCCTTCAACGACATTTCAGTAGCACTAGGACTTAGGCTTGGCTTTTATAAAATGGATCTGGGTCGTTGTCTCGCTGCATGACCCTTGTTCTTTTGAGATTCAGCTCATGGACAGATGTCCTGACATTTTCCTTTAGAATTTGCTGATAAAATTCAGAATTAATCATTCTATCAATTATAGCAATGCATGCTGATCGAGATGCAGCAAACAGGCCCAAACCATGATACTATCACCACCGTGTTTCAAAGCTGGTAGTGTTTTTTTATGCTTCAATAAAAAATTTTTTCCTCCAAACATATTGCTTCTCATTTAATCTAAGCATCTGTAGACTGTGTACCGGGGTAGGCTCCCCAGGATACAGCAAGGCCATGAACAAGGAAAGCAGCCGTCACCATACTGGTCTGATGAACATTTACTTACAAATTTAGATGGAAAGGTATTCTAACAAAAAGAAGAAAGTGAACCAAGTTAACTCATACAGGTGCTTCTCACAAAATTAGATCATCAAAAACTTAATATTTTTCAGTTCTTCAATACAAAAAGTGAAACTCATATTATATAGAGTCATTACAGAAAGAGTGATCTATTTCACGTGTTTATTTCTGTTAAATGTTGATGATTATGGCTTACAGCCAATGATAACCCAAAAGTCATTATCTTAGTAAATTACAATACTTTATAACACCAGCTTGAAAAATGATTTTAAAATCCAAAATGTTGGCCTACTGAAATGTATGTTCAGTAAATGCACTCAGTACTTGGTAGGGGCTCCTTTTGCATCAATTGCATCATCGACTGGGTGAGCATGGGATGGAGAGTCTCCAGCTGGTACGTGGTACTACAGCTGACTTGCTGGAGGTACCGGCTCCTGGGGATTTAGTCTCCACTCTCTCCTGACAACGATGTCACTCCAACCTTCTCCCCTGTCGGGAGAACTGGGAATGAATGGAATCTTCTGTTGCCCAGTGCGGTCTACGTTTGCCTAGGACACAAGGTTCCATGGATGGCGCTGGATGGAGCTGCAACACGTCCTCCCTCTTCCAACTCTCACCTTCTTCTCTCAATGATGGCCACGATCAGCACTTTTCTGTGATGCACTTCTTCCTAGTTGCTTACACCGCCCCCCAGTCCAGGCTCTGTCTGGTGCTGTCAAAGTACAGTCCAAACCAGCAAAACAGTCCATTTAACATTGCACAAGTCTCTGCCAACAGAGGGGCTGTTCTAACGTCTCCACACTGAACTCTGATATTTATATAGCTCTGAACACAAGTTCCAATAAGAGTCTATAGAGGAGTAACAGGGTAGATAGTTGCCCCTTTGACCTGTAGGGTTAGTACTGTGCACAACTAGTGTTCTTAATGTTCATGCAGTGCATTGCCATATACATTGTTATTGAGATAGACCACCAGCTGTAAATAAAATGTTAGTGTCATCCAAATGGTTAATAGTGAGTGATGGTCACTGGCATATTCCCTATAACCTCACACATCAAGAACATACTGTTCCAATAGCCTCATAGCTTAACTAGTAGTGATGAGCGAGTATGATCGCTACTCGAGTTTTCCGAGCATGCTCGAGTGTTCTCTGAGCATCTTGGGCGTGCTCGTAGATTATGTTTGTGTCTCTGTAGCTTCATGATTTGAGGCTGCTAGACAGCCTGAATACATGTGGGGATTCCCTAACAAACAGGCAATTCCTGCATGTGTTCAGGTCCGGCAAATCATGCAGATGCGGAGAAACAAACAATCTACGAGCATGCCCAAGATACTCAGAGAACACCCGAGCATGCTCAGAAAACTCGAGTAACGAGCACACTGGCTCATCAATATTAACTAGTTGATCTTAAGCAAACTGCAGATAGGCAGCAAATTTCTTTTTTTTTTATCAGTGGCTTTCTCCTTGTCATCCCATCATGCTCACCATTGTTGTTTGGTATCCTCACAATTGTTGACTCATGAACAATAGCACTAGCTATTGTAAGAGGCTTTTTGTTACATAGAGGTTACCTTGGATTCCTTTTGGATCTTGTGGACTATTATATGTCTTGCTATTGGAATGATCTTTGTTTGTTGCTCTCCTGAAGAAGGTTATAATGGAATTGAATTTTCTCTAGTTGTACACAATCTGCCCAACTCTAGATTGGTTTAGTCCAAACTCTTTAGAAATGGTTTTGTTTTGTTTTCCAGCCAACAATTCTTCTTCTAAAGGTCCTAAGAAATGTATTTTGCTGATAAAACATACACTTCTACAAACATGTGTTGTGAAGGTCAGACTTTGATAAATCCCTGTTCTTTAAATAAAACAGGTCACCCTTTCACATCTCATGGTCATCCCATTGATTGAAAACACCAGACTCTAATTTCACCTTCAAATTATCTGCTATTCTTAAAGGTTCACTTGCTTTTGACTCTCAGAGAAAATTTGATATTGGATAATTTTCCTAAGTAATAAAACATAAAAACCTAATAATTTTGACTCACTGCTTTGATTTGGTTCTCGCTTTAGTTCTTGCAGTTTTAAGCCCAATTCATGCACAAATATGGACAATTCTGAAGGGTTCACAAAACTTTCATGCAAGTCCATATTTTATACATACATATTATTTTATAAAATGCGCAGAAATGTAAAGTGCCAATAAAGCACATGTTTCCCATAAAAATAGTCTCTATCAACAGCCTATAGATGTAGACCCAGTGTTTTTGGAGCACCTCTCGTGTGTCCATGTCGCTCAGGAACAGCACGCTTCCTAGCTATGCATGTGGTGATGAAAGCTTTGGAGAACATTTGTCACGCATGTGTAAATTCGACTCACAGTAGACAGGGACTATTAGTGGAACACGCCATTTGCCACTTTTCAGTTTCTGATTCTTAGAATAACAGCTTTCTTTCTCTTAATCCCCTAAACCCAATCTGTTATTCATTGTTCAATGATGTCATGAGACTAAAGGGCACATCTTGAGATTCAAATTTTTTTTTTTTTTAATGTTTGACGATATAGCAACGGTAATTAGTAAATGCAAAAAAAAAGAAAAAAGAGTGAGGCTACACAGAAGAAATGCATGTGGATACTTCTAGTAGCTTGGGTAGCATTAATAATTAGGCAGGCCTAAAAGATCGCAGGTCATTTCACACTCCTCCTATAACTGAAATGTGGTTTATGATAAAAGTCAAAAATCTAGATTAAAACAAAAAAAGCTAGTATGGTTTAGGTCTCACTCAAATGTTTGATTTTTTCGTACGAGTGCTATCCATGGTTTTCAAGGATAGCACTCATACCTATGACAGCCTATAGAGCCATTCACATGGCCGTGGTCCACAGAAAATTGTGGAGACGTCAAATTTTGATCCAAGGGCTGGATCAAGATCGGCAATGCAAGTCTATTGTTCCATGAAAAAATTGCACCGCACTCAGCTGACAGAGAGAAGGTGGAAAAACTTTTTTTCTCCACGTGCGAGAAAAAAAAAAAAACTTATGACACTGGGACCAATCTATGATCGAAGTCTGATCAAAATAATCGGTCCATTTTTCTCAAACATCTAAATGAGCCCCAAGACCTTAAGGATTGACCAGTTTAGAACACCCATTTCCATATACTCTATAATCTATTTAAGATTTAAAGGGTATATCCGAGATTTTAAAAAAAAGGGCATATATTTGCTAACAGAGGCAAATACCTGTCTGTTGTACCCGGTGTCGGTCATTGACCGCTCTTGCCAGAGATTCAGCTACTCCCTCTTAACAGAGCAGCAATTTGTCTTCCTCTTGACAGGGCGCAACTACGGGTGTCATGCTGACAGCGGGATTTCCCAAATTAGGTAGCGGAGAGCCAGCTGTCAATCACCATGACATCAGTAGTCCCATCATGTCAACAGGAAGAGAAACCGCTGCTCTGTTGATAGGGAGCAGCTGAATCTCTGGCAGGAGCAGTAAATGACTGATGCTGGGTACCAAAGACAGGTAGTTACCTCTGTAAGCAACTACATGCCTTTTTTTTTTAAAGTCCCGGATATCCCCTTTAAGTTGTTTAGGACCTTAAAGAGGTTGTTTGGACCAAGAAAAAAGTTCCCCAGGTGCTCGACGCTGAAAGTTTTGCACAAAAGTTGAGACTAAGTATGAGAAAATGTTAACTCCTACACAAATGTCTATCATTCCCTCATTCTTCTATTTTCTCGGTAGCTGCAGTAATAATGCTAAGCTCCAATTTATATCTCGTGTCAGCTGCTTGCATAGGGAACAGCTACATTGACTTAAGCCAGAAGAGCCCCTTTTATGTATTTCCCACAATTCCTTATAGGATCGCAGGCTTCCGATCCTGGTGCCAGGGTAAACTACTTTTCAGCACTTTTATTTACCCATGTACTTACAGAAGGCTGAAAGCCATCTCTGCAACATCGAACGCTTATTTTTTTTTAACGTGTTTTAAACTGGACGTTGTGTGGTGCATAATTAGCATATTCCATTCCTTAACTATGCCCTGACATACTGGAGTCACTCCAGCTTATCGGAGCTTTTGCCATTTCCACCTCTCCTATGTCCCTGATGGAATAACCAAGAAGATCACAAATAATGACCTACATATAGAACTAGAACTTACAGATGGGCAAAACCCCTTAAAGGGAATCTGTTACTGGTTTTTACTACATCATGTGAGAGCAGAAGAATGTATGGGCAGATACCCTGTTTCTAGTGACTTCTAGTCACCTACTTTACAGGGTTCTGAATTTTGATTAAAAACAGTTTTCTCAGCTGCAGATCTAGGAGTGCTACTCTGATTGCTGAGCCCTGTCTAACTCCACCCACAGCTGTGATTGGTTGCGTTCTGTGTACACTGTGCATAGGCAGAAATCTGTCAATCAGTGGTGGAAGCGTGGTTGGACAACCAGGCAGCAGATTTACTCATCCTCCAGTGATAATCTCCTGCTGATATAACAGAGATGTTATGAATAGAGTTGAGCGACTTTTGGTTTTTTAGGGTCGCGTTTCGTTTCGTGAAAAGTCGGGTCGAGCAAGATCGTCCGATTATAGGGAAAAGTCGGGGTCGTCCCGAAACACGAAACCCAATGTAAGTCAATGGGGAATAAAAGTCGGCAGTGAGAGGAGGACAGGAAACACACCTACAGTGCCCATTTGAATGCCAAAAGCATCAATTCTTCTTACTTAAGCTTGTCAACCTTAATTAACTTCATAATACAAGTTACGCACTGAAAAATGGGGGTTATTTGGCTAAATTTGTGGGGGGGGAGGGCTGGCTGCAGGTTTTCATGTGCCCTGGGCGAAAGAGCGCCCCTTTAACACATACCACAACTCATCATGCTCCGATACGGCAGAGAAATAGCGGTATAGTACAATGAAAAATACCTCACTTTTTACATCTCATGACGAGGCCCATCTATTTCTCCATACAAAATCATTGGTCCCATATAATGTTTGAAACAGTATATGATGAGCTCCACATAATGCTACAGTATATGTTGGTCCCCATGGATGAAACTCCACTGTCTTATGGGCCCAAATAATGCTCCAAACATAATGGGCCCCATTTCTAATGCTCTAGTGTATAATGGGCCCTGTAAATGCTGCTCCAGTGTCTGATGTCCACCTTTGGAATGTTCCAGTGTATGGTAGGCCCCATCTATCATTCTCCAGAGTATAGTGCTCCCCAAAAATTGCTGTCCCAACATTGAAAACAATCAAATAAGTCTCCTCGCTAGGGAATCCCTGTACTTGTCTGGACAGGTGCTGTAGCTTGCTTAACAGCTCGCCAGCCGTTCTCACGCCCAGTATGGATTGCACGTGATTGCACAAAGGTTAGAAAGGGTACCGTATCCCTGGATAACATGTATGGATAGCGTACACATTCAAAATATATGTCTATACAGCATGAGGCAGGCTCAGACGGTGTTAGGCCCAGTATGGATTGCACGTGATTGCACAAAGGTTAGAAAGGGTACCGTATCCCCGGATAACATGTATGGATAGCGTACACATTCAAAATATATGTCTATACAGCATGAGGCAGGCTCAGACGGTGTTAGGCCCAGTATGGATTGCACGTGATTGCACAAAGGTTAGAAAGGGTACCGTATCCCCGGATAACATGTATGGATAGCGTACACATTCAAAATATATGTCTATACAGCATGAGGCAGGCTCAGACGGTGTTAGGCCCAGTATGGATTGCACGTCATTGCACAAAGGTTAGAAAGGGTACCGTATCCCCGGATAACATGTATGGATAGCGTACACATTCAAAATATATGTCTATACAGCATGAGGCAGGCTCAGACGGTGTTAGGCCCAGTATGGATTGCACGTCATTGCACAAAGGTTAGAAAGGGTACCGTATCCCCGGATAACATGTATGGATAGCGTACACATTCAAAATATATGTCTATACAGCATGAGGCAGGCTCAGACGGTGTTAGGCCCAGTATGGATTGCACGTCATTGCACAAAGGTTAGAAGGGGTACCGTATCCCCGGATAACATGTATGGATAGCGTACACATTCAAAATATATGTCTATACAGCATGAGGCAGGCTCAGACGGTGTTAGGCCCAGTATGGATTGCACGTCATTGCACAAAGGTTAGAAAGGGTACCGTATCCCCGGATAACATGTATGGATAGCGTACACATTCAAAATATATGTCTATACAGCATGAGGCAGGCTCAGACGGTGTTAGGCCCAGTATGGATTGCACGTCATTGCACAAAGGTTAGAAGGGGTACTGTATCCCCGGATAACATGTATGGATAGCGTACACATTCAAAATATATGTCTATACAGCATGAGGCAGGCTCAGATGGTGTTAGGCCCAGTATGGATTGCACGTCATTGCACACAGGTTAGAAGGGGTACCGTATCCCCGGATAACATGTATGGATAGCGTACACATTCAAAATATATGTCTATACAGCATGAGGCAGGCTCAGACGGTGTTAGGCCCAGTATGGATTGCACGTCATTGCACAAAGGTTAGAAGGGGTACCGTATCCCCGGATAACATGTATGGATAGCGTACACATTCAAAATATATGTCTATACAGCATGAGGCAGGCTCAGACGGTGTTAGGCCCAGTATGGATTGCACGTCATTGCACAAAGGTTAGAAAGGGTACCGTATCCCCGGATAACATGTATGGATAGCGTACACATTCAAAATATATGTCTATACAGCATGAGGCAGGCTCAGACGGTGTTAGGCCCAGTATGGATTGCACGTCATTGCACAAAGGTTAGAAAGGGTACCGTATCCCCGGATAACATGTATGGATAGCGTACACATTCAAAATATATGTCTATACAGCATGAGGCAGGCTCAGACGGTGTTAGGCCCAGTATGGATTGCACGTCATTGCACAAAGGTTAGAAGGGGTACCGTATCCCCGGATAACATGTATGGATAGCATACACATTCAAAATATATGTCTATACAGCATGAGGCAGGCTCAGACGGTGTTAGGCCCAGTATGGATTGCACGTCATTGCACAAAGGTTAGAAGGGGTACCGTATCCCCGGATAACATGTATGGATAGTGTACACATTCAAAATATATGTCTATACAGCATGAGGCAGGCTCAGACGGTGTTAGGCCCAGTATGGATTGCACGTCATTGCACAAAGGTTAGAAAGGGTACCGTATCCCCGGATAACATGTATGGATAGCGTACACATTCAAAATATATGTCTATACAGCATGAGGCAGGCTCAGACGGTGTTAGGCCCAGTATGGATTGCACGTCATTGCACAAAGGTTAGAAGGGGTACCGTATCCCCGGATAACATGTATGGATAGTGTACACATTCAAAATATATGTCTATACAGCATGAGGCAGGCTCGGACGGTGTTAGGCCCAGTATGGATTGCACGTCATTGCACAAAGGTTAGAAGGGGTACCGTATCCCCGGATAACATGTATGGATAGCGTACACATTCAAAATATATGTCTATACAGCATGAGGCAGGCTCAGACGGTGTTAGGCCCAGTATGGATTGCACGTCATTGCACAAAGGTTAGAAAGGGTACCGTATCCCCGGATAACATGTATGGATAGCGTACACATTCAAAATATATGTCTATACAGCATGAGGCAGGCTCAGACGGTGTTAGGCCCAGTATGGATTGCACGTCATTGCACAAAGGTTAGAAGGGGTACCGTATCCCCGGATAACATGTATGGATAGCGTACACATTCAAAATATATGTCTATACAGCATGAGGCAGGCTCAGACGGTGTTAGGCCCAGTATGGATTGCACGTCATTGCACAAAGGTTAGAAAGGGTACCGTATCCCCGGATAACATGTATGGATAGCGTACACATTCAAAATATATGTCTATACAGCATGAGGCAGGCTCAGACGGTGTTAGGCCCAGTATGGATTGCACGTCATTGCACAAAGGTTAGAAAGGGTACCGTATCCCCGGATAACATGTATGGATAGCGTACACATTCAAAATATATGTCTCAGGAGGCAGGCTCAGACGGTGTCAGGCACAGTATGGATTTGACAGCCCAGATTACACAGCGGAGGAGCAGGGAGAGGTAAAGATTGCAAATGCTGGGGCCCTGGCCAAGCAAGGGGGGCCCACTCGTGGGCGTCGGTACTGGCACTGGGCCCCTCAGTACAGCGGTGTGTCTGACGGCGGGTGTGCACCACCACCGTCAGAGACACTTGATTGCACTATGAGGGACCCTGTGCCAGTGCCCGCGCCCAAGAGTTGGCCTACCCACCTGTCCAGGGCAATGGCACTCACACGGTGTCGTGCGGTAGGTGGTGACCCCGGCCATGGGGGGGGAGGCAGCACAGTTATGGAGTTTTAGAAAGTGGCATATGTTGATGTTGGACATTCAGCTGATGCAAAAGGCGAAATAGGTGAAGTACCAGGAAGAGGTGGACCAAAGCAAGCCATTTTTCTGTCACCCTATGTGTCATCAGGGGAAGGTGGGACAAAATCCTTGGAAACCCAAGCGTGGTTCATTTTAATGAAGGTTAGATCATCCACATTTTGGGTTGACAGACGGGTCCTTTTTTCTGTAAGGATTGATCCAGCTGCACTGAAGACTCTTTCCGATAGCACACTTGCAGCTGGGCAAGCGAGCTCCTGTAAGGCATATTGGGCCAATTCAGGCCAGGTGTCCAGTTTAGCGGCCCAATAATCAAAGGGGAATGACCTGTGTGGGAGAACATCGATATGGGAGGAAAAGTAGTTTGTAACCATAGTTGACAACTGCTGTCTCCTGTCACTTTCCATCGATGCAGTATTACCAGTTGTGTGAGCGGTATTTGAAAAATCAGTCCACAACATTGTCATGAAACCCCTGTCTCCAACGCCACTTCTGCTGTGTGCACCACGAACACCTCTGCCAAGCTGCCCCCGGCCCGTACGGCTCTTGTGAGAACCATCACCGCTGCTGTGTGCTGGGAATGCCTCAAGCAACCGATTTACCAGAGTTGCTTGTTTATTAGCCAATATTAGGTCAAGGTTCTCCTGTGGCATGATGTTTTGTAATTTGCCTTTATAGCGTGGATCCAGGATGCTGGCCAACCAGTAGTCGTCATCGTTCATCATTTTGGCAATGCGGGGGTCCCTTTTTAGGATCCGCAAGGCATAATCTGACATGTGGGCCAATGTTCCCGGTGTCAATGATGCACTGCGAGTGCTGGGTGGAGGAGCACTTTCTGGCAAATCCACATCCCTCCAGTCACACACAAACCCTGTACCAGACCTTGCCACGCCAACATTTTCACTTGCCCCACGAGATGCATCCTCCTCCCCTAAGTAATCATCCCCATCATCCTCCTCCTCCTCCTCTTCTTCCTCCACCTCGTCCAGGAGAGGTCCCTGAGCAGACAATGGCTGAATGTCATCAAGGATTCCCTCCTCCTCTTCCTCCTCATCAACATTGGCTGCAGACGCCTGCTCCTTAAGGTGCGTCAAAGTTTGCATGAGCAGACGCATAAGTGGGATGCTCATGCTTAGGATGGCGTCGTCTGCGCTTACCAGCCGTGTGCATTCCTCAAAACACTGAAGGACTTTACAAAGGTCTTTCAGCTTTGACCACTGCACGCCTGTCAACTCCATGTCTGCTCTCAAAGTGCCTGGCCGTGTATCCTCCCACAAATGCATTATGGCCTGCCTCTGCTCGCACAGCCGCTCCACCATGTGCAGGGTGGAGTTCCACCTTGTTGCAATGTCGATAATGAGGCGGTGGTTGGGAAGGTGGAGCAATCGCTGCAGCTTCTGCATACGAACGGAGTGTACAGGCGACCGGCGGATGTGCGCGCACAGTCTTCGCACCTTCTGGAGCAGGGCTGTTAACTCCGGATAATTTTTGAGGAAGCACTGCACCACCAGGTTCAAGGTGTGAGCCAAGCAAGGTATGTGGCTGAGTTTTGAAAGGGCTATGGCTGCCACAAAATTACGGCCGTTATCACTAACTACCTTGCCTGCCTCAAGATGTACACTGCCCAGCCATGACTCAGTTTGTCGCTTCAAGTACTCGGCCAGCACCTCGGCGGTGTGTCTGTCGCCCAAACACATCATCTGCAACACAGCCTGCTGACGCTTTCCACTAGCTGCTCGATAGGGGGACACATCGTGTGCAACAGTGGCAGCTGCAGATGGAGTGCTCGTACGACTGCGCTCTGTGGACGAGCTTTCGCTTCTGGAGGAGGAGGAGGAGGAGGAGGGTCGAACGCCTACAGCCAACTGTTTCCTATACCGTGGGCTAGGCAGCACTGTCCCACCACCGATGTCCCCTGTGGACCCTGCATCCACCACATTAACCCAGTGCGCAGTGATGGACACGTAACGGCCCTGGCCATGCCGACTGGACCATGCATCAGTTGTGAGGTGCACCTTTCCGCTCACTGACTGCTTGAGTGCATGGACAATGCGGTCTTTCACATGATGGTGGAGGGCTGGGATGGCTTTGCGAGAGAAGAAGTGGCGACTGGGTAGGTCATAGCGTGGTACTGCATAGGCCATGAGTTTGCGGAAAGCTGTGCTTTCCACCAACCGAAAGGGCATCATCTCAAACGAGATTAGTTTGGCAATGTGGGCGTTCAAACCCAGTGTACGCGGATGAGAGACTGAGTACTTTCTTGACCTACTCATAGTGTCTGGGAGGGTGAGCTGGACTTGAGAGCTGCATATGGTGGAAGGAGCGGTGGACAGGGCGGACTGAGAGAGGGTTGATGATGGTGATGGAGTTGGTGTTCTTTCTGATGGCCTAGAATCAGTCTTTCGTTGATATAACAGTGGGATTCCCTGACTGCTGTGGCCTTGCAACGACACCTCAACATTTGCTGCTGTGCTAACCGGTGGGCTTACAGTGGGGGAAACAATGTAGCGTTGCTGACTACCTTCGTTGTGATCAGTTGCACATGTGGCACTTGAGGTTTGGTGTTGTGTCCACGCTTGCAAGTGCATGCTGGTTAAATGTCTAAGCATGCAACTGGTATTCAAATTTTTCAGATTTTTCCCTCGGCTAAAGGTCTTTGCGCACTTCTTACAGATAACCTTGGCCTGATCATGAGGATTTTGTTCAAAAAAGTGCCACACTGCACTCTTCCTACTTTGGCAGACATTTTGCGGCCTAGCACGCTGTGATCTTTTGACCCTCTGGACAAGCTGTCCAGCAACTCTTTTGATGTTTGGAACCTGTCTTTGGAGTGCTCCGGGCCTGCCAGATAACAGCTGTTGCGATGTCGATGTCTGCTGTGGATGCTCCTCATCTGAGCTATTGGAAGCAGCACCCTCTTCCCCCAATGGATGCCAATCTGGGTCAACAACTGGGTCATCCATCACCTCCTCTTCTATGTCATGTGCACCTTCCTCTGTGTCACCGTGTATGGTGGTATAGTGTGTGGGAAGGGGCACCTGAGTCTCATCAGGGTCAGAATCTGGCTCTGTACACTGCGAGGACAATGTAGTGCTCTGAGTGAATGTACCAGCAGAATCATCCATCAGCGGCTGTGCATCAGTGCACTCCATGTCAGATTCATCTTGGCCTGGGTAATTCACCATTTCACTTGATAATCCAGGCATGGTATGTGAAAACAGCTCCATGGAGTAATCAGTAATATGGCCTGCGTCATCCTTCAATCTTGGTTGGGGTGAAGGACACAAGGAAAGGTGTGGTTCATGAACATGAGCCTCCAATGACGACTCAGTGCTTTTACTTTTTACAACTGAAGAAGAGGAGGCGATAGAGCTGGAGGCTGAGTCAGCAATGTAAGACAAAACTTTTTCCTGATGCTCTGCCTTTAAAAGCGGTTTGCCAACTCCTAGAAAACTAAGCGTTCGAGGCCTTATGTAGCCAGACGATGATGCAGGGTCAGCACCTCCTGCATTCGGTCCTATTTTGCTCTTGCCACTACCATCAGATCCACCACCAACACCATCATTACCAGCTGCCAACCCCCGCCCAATTCCACGGCCTCTTCCACCAGCCTTCCTCATTTTTGGTAGAAATGTAGACAAAATCCAATAAACTATATAGTAATGTAAAACAAGGTACAAGGTGTCTATAGGACAGGGGAGTTTTAGAATTTCTGCACACACTTGTGGACAGTGGACACTTGTGGATTGTGTGAGGCCCACTGATATCTGAGCGCTATGTGACACGCTCGATGGCACAGCTGCCTGTGACCAAAGTGACGAGAGGATAATGGAGATTTTGAATCTCTGTGTACACTTTTGGACACTGGACACTTGTGGATTGTGTGAGGCCCACTGATATCTGAGCGCTATGTGACACGCTCGATGGCACAGCTGCCTGTGACCAAAGTGACGAGAGGATAATGGAGATTTTGAATCTCTGCGTACACTTTTGGACACTGGACACTTGTGGATTGTGTGAGGCCCACTGATATCTGAGCGCTATGTGACACGCTCGATGGCACAGCTGCCTGTGACCAAAGTGACGAGAGGATAATGGAGATTTTGAATCTCTGCGTACACTTTTGGACACTGGACACTTGTGGATGGTGTGAGGCCCACTGATATCTGAGCGCTATGTGACACGCTCGATGGCACAGCTGCCTGTGACCAAAGTGACGAGAGGATAATGGAGATTTTGAATCTCTGCGTACACTTTTGGACACTGGACACTTGTGGATGGTGTGAGGCCCACTGATATCTGAGCGCTATGTGACACGCTCGATGGCACAGCTGCCTGTGACCAAAGTGACGAGAGGATAATGGAAATTTTGAATCTCTGCGTACACTTTTGGACACTGGACACTTGTGGATGGTGTGAGGCCCACTGATATCTGAGAGCTATGTGACACGCTCGATGGCACAGCTGCCTGTGACCAAAGTGACGAGAGGATAATGGAGATTTTGAATCTCTGCGTACACTTTTGGACACTGGACACTTGTGGATGGTGTGAGGCCCACTGATATCTGAGCGCTATGTGACACGCTCGATGGCACAGCTGCCTGTGACCAAAGTGACGAGAGGATAATGGAGATTTTGAATCTCTGCGTACACTTTTGGACACTGGACACTTGTGGATGGTGTGAGGCCCACTGATATCTGAGCGCTATGTGACACGCTCGATGGCACAGCTGCCTGTGACCAAAGTGACGAGAGGATAATGGAGATTTTGAATCTCTGCGTACACTTTTGGACACTGGACACTTGTGGATGGTGTGAGGCCCACTGATATCTGAGCGCTATGTGACACGCTCGATGGCACAGCTGCCTGTGACCAAAGTGACGAGAGGATAATGGAGATTTTGAATCTCTGCATACACTTTTGGACACTGGACACTTGTGGATTGTGTGAGGCCCACTGATATCTGAGCGCTATGTGACACGCTCGATGGCACAGCTGCCTGTGACCAAAGTGACGGGAGGATAATGGAGATTTTGAATCTCTGCGTACACTTTTGGACACTGGACACTTGTGGATTGTGTGAGGCCCACTGATATCTGAGCGCTATGTGACACGCTCGATGGCACAGCTGCCTGTGACCAAAGTGACGAGAGGATAATGGAGATTTTGAATCTCTGCGTACACTTTTGGACACTGGACACTTGCGGATTGTGTGAGGCCCACTGATATCTGAGCGCTATGTGACACGCTCGATGGCACAGCTGCCTGTGACCAAAGTGACGAGAGGATAATGGAGATTTTGAATCTCTGCGTACACTTTTGGACACTGGACACTTGTGGATTGTGTGAGGCCCACTGATATCTGAGCGCTATGTGACACGCTCGATGGCACAGCTGCCTGTGACCAAAGTGACGAAGAGGATAATGGAGATTTTGAATCTCTGCATACACTTCTGGACACTGGACACTTGTGGATGGTGTGAGGCCCACTGATATCTGAGCGCTATGTGACACGCTCGATGGCACAGCTGCCTGTGACCAAAGAGACGAGAGGATAATGGAGATTTTGAATCTCTGCGTACACTTTTGGACACTGGACACTTGTGGATTGTGTGAGGCCCACTGATATCTGAGCGCTATGTGACACGCTCGATGGCACAGCTGCCTGTGACCAAAGTGACGAGAGGATAAGGGAGATTGGATTGCTTTTAAAAAAGCAGTTTGCGGAGCAGTGGGTAAACAGCAATGCCAGCGTGTCAGGAAGCCTTAAAAGGCAGCCCAACAACCAACACCACTGATACACCACAATATAGCCTCCCCTTGCACTGCACACACAGTGACTTGTGTGTTGTGCAGGCCAAATCGCTAGCAGCAGAAGCAGTTTTTTTGTCTTCTTCCCTGCCTAACGCTCTCCCTACAGAATCAGCAGCAACCTCTCCCTATACTAAGATCGGCAGAAGTAAGATGGCGGTCGGCGTGCACGCCCTTTTATACCCCCTGTGACGCCCACCAAAGCAAGCCAATCACTTGCATGCCCTTCTGAAAGATGGTGGTGACCCGTGCCTAGGTCATCACGTTGCCCACAGTGTCCGTGGATCCTGATTGGCTGAAAAAGAGCGCAAAACAAACTTTTGAAACGCGACTTTGGCGCGTAAGTCGCCGACCTCGTGGCCGACCTCATCCTAGGGTCGGGTTTTGTTTCATGAAACCCGACTTTGCCAAAAGTCGGCGACTTTTGAATTTTTTCGACCCGTTTCGCTCAACTCTAGTTATGAAAACTACACTGCCTGTTTGGCTCATTGCCGGATTTTGTTTTTTTTTTCCTGAGATACATGTACCCTATCTTGCATAATGGAGCTCTCGTTCAATTACTAGATCTGAAATGGGGGGCCTTCATTGGAGAGGGTGGGCTTGGTTTCCCCGAGTCATATCTGTACAACCGGTGTTCTAATCTTAAACCGTTCTGTATTCTTCAGGATAAGCTCAATATGTAAACAATGTACTGTTCCATATCCTGCAGCTAAGACAAGCTCTGTCAACTGAGTTTCCAAATGTTCCTCCTGCCCTACACGATTCTCTGTTGGTTCGAGTGCTGTTGAACAAGAGTTTTCGGCACACATCCTAAGCGCACATTTATTGAGTGTTGTATCTCAAAAGACAAAGGGCATAGCAAAGATTGAAAGTCATAGTGGGTCGAAGAGGACATGCCACCGAAAAATTTGTAAGCCAATCAAAAGATGTCATAAACTTGAACAAAAGTACGGTATCTAAAGATGCGCCCCATTCATCATCCAACATGAGCCAATATGATAAATTTGCTGCATCAACTCAGGTTCTAAGCTATCTTAATTTAGGTCCGTAATAAAAAAAAAAAATTTGCCCAAAATCTTTCTCTAAAACATAACTTGAGCAACACAGCCACTGCTTTCTCCCCAGGACAAATATTGTTTCCAACTTACCTAACCATCTAATTCTAAGGATAGAATTCAAGATACTTCAATGTGTTTTCTAACACTTTTTTATTTTAGAAATGGGCTCATAGTGATCTTAAACCACACATTTACCACCCTCCACAGTTCCTCAATACTGATGCCTGCGTCTCCCGCTTTTCTCCTGGCTTACTCTTCCAATGGGGTCATTAAGTGACCGCTGCGACCAAACGGGAACCAATGACTAGCCGCAGTGGTCTCTCATCTGAGCCTGAAGAGCGAGCTAGGAGACCATCTCTTATGGGTTAGATGGCAGAAGACCGCTGCAGCCAATCTCTGACTGGCTGCAACAGTCCCTTGATGTTGTCCACCAGAAGATGTAGCGAAAAAAAATGTCAGAGTCGGTAGATCACGAATAATATATATACAGTATATATATAATTTATTTTATGGGCCTTCTTTTAAATAAAAAAAGTGGTCAACAAACCTTATATTTTTATGTACATCACAAAGAAATGTCTGAAATACCAGTAAAACATACAATACATGTGAGGTTAGTTTCACACTAGCGTTTATTCGACGCAGAGCATGGCGCCGCTAAGCCCCGCCCCCTGCCGGCTCCCTGCCCGCCCCATCCGGTCATCGCCGCCTACTATCGCACATGGACGCTTGCGATCTGCGCACCCTATCTTTAGCATTAGTAGGATTTTGGCGTGCGCTGCGCACTTTTGAAGGTGCGCCGTGCGCGCCGAAAAGCAACATGCTGCATTCGGCGTGCACGGGCGCACCTTCAAAAGTGCACAGCGCACACCAAAATCCTACTAGCGCACGGCCAGCGCACCCTATGCTAAAGATAGGGTGCGCAGATCGCAAGCGTCCATGTGCGATAGTAGGCGGCGATGACCGGATGGGGCGGGCAGGGAGCCGGCAGGGGGCGGGGCTTAGCGGGGCTGTGCGCTGAATCGAATAGACGCTAGTGTGAAACTAGCCTTAGACTGTCAACGTGCATTATGATATTTGACGAGCTCCAGAGGTTTTCCAAGACTTGTAACTGAGCACATTTCTCAGCATTAGTGCCATACAAGACATGAATAAGCTGAGAATGCATCTCCTGAGCAATGGTATCTCCTGAAATAGATAAGCGTCTGTCAATCCTGTATCTGGTATCTTATCCATCCACTTCCATTATCAGAAAAGCAATGTAGATAGGAGAAAAGGGTTGTCACATACAAGTACGATAATTAGCTGAAGTATTCTCTAATTATATATTTGAAACAAATTGTTCCAGCAGAGCGTAGCTGCTGGCAATGAGTTTGTGGTAATGAAGATTACAATATATTGACTGATTGGACACTTAAAGAGTTTAATGCAAGAATAATTTATGAATCAAATGTCTAGAAAGTCCAAGCATAAAAATACCTTTTCCATCCCTGTGTCTCCCTTGGGGCTGCTGCTAATCTGTGCTGCTGGAGATCTAGTCTGGACAGAATCAGTCTCCTTCCCCCTCTGGCAGCTGACAATATAGTGTCTATCTACTTTTCCTACAGAAGACATCTTCTCAGCTATATGTCTATGCTGCTGCAGAGGTTTTGCTCCTTCTCTGACGAGCAGAATAGAAAGTTATTTTTTTTAACTTGATACCCAGCATTGAACGTAGGATCACTTAGAACTGGTGATGTGTATGCAGCAACATAGACGAGTAGTCTGCTATACTTTCTGAATATCAGGTGGTACTGTACCATGTCAGTAGATGGAGGACATTATTCATTTACTAGAATTTTTTAATAGCGTGTAAATGGCAAAATTGTTAATTTTGAGGGATTAGACAACCCCTGTACTTGCAGAGTAAATAATTATGTTTAAAAAAAAGTTAGAACATGAGGATTAGAATTAAATCCTCATTTACAGATTACATACTGCTGCACATAATAGCAGGGCAGCAACAAGGAAAATTCTCTGAAGCCTCACGGGGCTATTATTGGGATCACTGTGGCTCTGTTCACACTTCTGGCTTTTATTCTCAACTGAGTCATGACAGGTTTGACTCATTCCTTTTTAAATGGTAAAACAAGTTAATATATATCTTATCAAAGACATCTAATTCCTTCTCCATTTATGAGCCACTTCTTCCCATCCTTCTAACTCCTGAGCTTTTCATCCTCCCTGACAAAATAGCTCAACTTCGTCTTACTCAGACAAGACTGGCTGCAGGCTCAATGTGGCGTAAAGTGATATAACCCATTATGCTCCATGAAAACGGAAGGGGGAAGAGAAGTGAGGAGCAGGGAAAGAAATCAAGCAGAAGGGGACAGAATCATTGTGCTGAGCTAACAAGTCAAGACAAGATGCACTGCCAGCACACTGGGTTGTCAAGTTATACCCATTATTATATTCTACAAAGAAGTGCGGGGTCAGCAAAAGTTAAGATCACAGATAGAAAACAAATAGAGGGCGACATGAAAAGACTGTGCTGAGCTTTCTAACGAGTCTTTTATCTCACCCCAGAGCTGGATTCACATAGACACTGCTCAGTACTGATGTATTATTTTCTCCATGCTGCAGCTGCTTCTGGCTGTGTGCTAACTAAGGAATAAAGTGCAGGGGTAACTATTTTTCTGTATGTTATATGGGAGACATTATGCTAAGATTCAACTGTAAATTCTAACATAAAGCCTATAGAGAAAAGACTGATGAAATGCAAAATAAATGGCCAGATATAGTGTTTTTCCACAAATCTAGAATGGAAATCCTGAATTCACTGAAAAAGTGGTGTGTGTTGTGAGCTCATCTGTTCATTCATCTTTTGTGTCCGAGGATCTCCCTCTTCTGGTGAAGGAAGGTAGTGAGGCTGATTGGGATGAAAGAAACCAAACACCTGATCAGGTGGATGGTGACTGGGTAACGGGAACTACAGACTGGATATAAGGCAGCCGATGCCCTTCTGAGTCGCTGGTGATTTCTCTGCTGGATTCTTGGAGACCAGTCTGATTCCTGCTTCCCAAATATAAGTTTTTGCTCTGCTATTGAACTTATTAGTTTTGGTTTTGTTTATCTTGTTTTTTGGAGTTCTGCCATCCCCGGCCGGGGGTGTGCTGGATTCTTTTTCCTTGATCAGTGTTCTCTTTTGCTCTGCTTCCAGAATATTCTGAGTGCTGATATAGGGTTTGAAGTCTAGTGACTTCAAGGTCCTTTTTGCTCATCAGTTGTGTTGGTAATATTTTTAGCAGGGTTTTCTCGGATTGCAGACATCAGCTTTTCTGTCCTGTCCTTTTTAGTTAGCTTGGGCCCCATCGTTTGCTCAACCTATCTTTCTATCTGTGTTAGTGTTTTCATCTTGCTTCACCGTCATTATATGTTGGGGGCTGCCTATTGCTTTGGGGTCTGCTCTGGGGCAGTCAGTTTTTCCCTTTTCACTCTTTAGGCTTATGTAGATATCCGGCTGTGCAGAGGTGTCTAGGATCACCGTAGGAACACTCCACGGCTACTGCTAGTTGTGTGATAGGATTAGGGATCTGCAATCCGCTAGTTTCCAACCTCTCTGATTTTCTGGGCTGAGCTTGTGTTTTGTTTTTTCCTCCTCGGTGACTCAATCATAACAGGTGTGCCCAATGCTTTTATCCAGTGTTAAAGAGTTAACAGGTAACTGTTTCTTGAATTCTCAGTTACCTTTTAACACTAAATGGATATAAGCATTGGAACACATCACTTAATCAGTGATTTCAGAATGTCTATTCAGTCCCATTGCTACAGGTGTATAAAATCCAGCCTCTATCAATGCAATCTACTTTAAAAGATGTTTGTGAAAGAGCAGGAACCACTGTTGTAACAAGTTTGGTCATGACGTTTTTTTTCCCCCCCATAAATATTCTTCCATCACATGTGAGTGTTATTTTTGAGAAGTACAAGGAACTGCAGCAACTCAGCTATGAGGTGAAGACTCCATAACATTACAGAGAGTGGTCACCGAATGTTGAGGAGCAGAGGGCAGAAAAGTCACCAACGCTCTGCTGACTCCATAACTCCAAAGTCCAGACCTCCTCTGGTATAACATCAGCACAAACACTGTGCCCCCCTGGAAAATGTATAGCTGAGCAGCTTGCAGCCTTACATCACCAAGCACAATGCAGAGCATCAAATTAAGTGGTGTGAAGCTGCCACCACAGGACTTTGACGGAAGCTTGTTATGTGTAGTGATGACTAGAGATGGACGGACACCTGGATGTTTGGGTCCGGCAGGTTTGGCTGAACAGTTACAAAAAGTTCGGGTTCGGGTACCAGAACAGTACGCAGACCTGAATCCAGTGGGGGGGACCGAAAATGCAGTTTTTGCAATGCTGTCATGTGCATGACAACGCAGCAAATACCGCTTCTGATTGGTGGTGAAATCATCCCCGCCGGTCAGAGAGCCGCAGTTCCCACGCTGTCAAAAGACTTCTCTTTCAGAAGTGGTGTTTCCCATGCTGCCATGCACATCGGTACGGACGTCAAATTTTACCGTACTCTTCAGCTTCATCCATCTCTAGCGATGACTCAAGCTACTATACCTGGCAATCTGATGGATGAGTCTTGGAAGAGGAGGGACAATGCTATGGGCTTTTTTTCAGGGGTCAGCCTTGGTCCCTTTTTTTCCAAGAAGGGAAATCTAAGTAATTCAGCATACAAGACAAAAGTGATATGAATGATAAGAGGCCTATCTACATGAGGGCAAGCGGGGCATCTGCCTCTGATGCATCCGGCAGGGGGCGCCGTCGAGCTGCCTAATGCCACAGTACGAGTTTTCTCCCTCCAGCAGCAGCATTTTGCCATCCCCCAGACAGGGAGATGGACATTCTCTGAGCAGGCTGTCAAACTGACAGCCATCTCGCAGAAAGTGTAGCACACACTGGCTGACAGTGAACAATTGTACTAGCATCTTTCAGACATGAAAACAATTGAAGCTCTGACCATCCATTCAGGGCAACCTCAGCAGTGTGATCAGGTCATGAGATCATTCTGCTGATATCACTCGCCAGTGCTTCAGAGGCGTGCATTGGTGGTAAGTGCTCCTGTGGAGCTGAAGACACTGAAGATTTAGTGTAACTTTGGGGAAATTTGGTGTGAGGGGAGATTCAGTGAAGGGGTGGAACGGATATTTTGGGTAACGGGAAGTGAATATTTAAGGACAAAAATTTGTGGAGCAAGGAAGGGACAGGTGCAGACAATTTTGGGAGCGAGAGAATTTTGAAAGCACAGTATGAGGAGCAAGGGGGAGATGGGGGCATATATGAGGAAACAATATGGGGGATGGGTGCAGACAGTACGGTGAGTGGGAGATGGGTGCGGACAGTATGATGAGTGGCAAGGTGGGTGCTAACACAGTATGCTACACATACTGTATGAGGAATGAGGGGGGAGTGTATGAGGGGGATGGGTGTAGACACAGTATGGTGAATGGGGAGGATAGGTGCAAACGCAATATGAGGAGGGAATGTATGGGAATGCAGTATGAGGAGTGAAAGAGGGGAATGTATGCGGACACAGTATGGGGTGTGAGTGGGGGTATGGGTGCAGATATATTATGGTGAGTGGTGGGATGGGTGCAGACAGTACAAGTAGTGAGGGATTGAGTGAAGAATTTGTGCAGACACAGTATGTGGAGAAAGGGTAATGGGATGGGTGCGGACAGAGTATTGGCAATTGGGGGGATGTCTGAGGAGGAAGTATGGAGCGTAAGGCTAGTTTCACACTTGCTTTTTTTTGCAGCGCGTTTTTCCCGCAAAAAAACGCATTGAAAAAACGCATACAAAAGCATACAACTGCTGCGTTTTTTTCAAGCATTTTTATGAGCATGCATGAAAAAAACGCAGCGTTTTTATGCGTTTGTATGCGTTTTTAGTGCGTTTTTACCGCGTTTGCGTTTTTTCCAACATTAGGTGGCCCCTCACACTAACCCAAACCATGACTTTACTAACCCTAACCCTGACCCTAACCCTAACCCTAACCCTAACCCTGACCCTGACCCTAACCCTTAACCAAACCATACTTAACCCTAACCCAAACCTTAAACCCTAACTAACCCTAACCCTAACCCTAACCCTGACCCTAACCCTAACCCTGACCCTGACCCTAACCCTTAACCAAACCATACTTAACCCTAACCCAAACCCTAAACCCTAACTAACCCTAACCCTAACCCTAACCCTGACCCTAACCCTAACCCTGACCCTAACCCTTAACCAAACCATACTTAACACTAACCCTGACCCTAACCCTAACCCTGACCCTAACCCTTAACCAAACCATACTTAACCCTAACCCAAACCCTAACTAACCTTAACCCTAACCCTAACCCTGACCCTAACCCTAACCCTGACCCTAACCCTTAACCAAACCATACTTAACCCTAACCCTGACCCTAACCCTAAACCAAACCATACTTAACCCTAACCCAAACCCTAACTAACCTTAACCCTAACCCTAACCCTGACCCTAACCCTTAACCAAACCATACTTAACCCTAACCCTGACCCTAACCCTTAACCAAACCATACTTAACCCTAACCCTGACCCTAACCCCAACCCTAACCCTGACCCTGACCCTAACCCTAACCCTAAAGCCCCTTAACTAACCCTAACTCTAACCCAAACCCCTAAATTCCATGGTTAACAAAAAAAAACGCATGTGCAAAAAAACGCATACATGAGCATGCCAGTGCGCACGTATGCGCATCCATAGGCTATAATGGCAATTTTTAGCGCAAAACGTGCGCATATGTGCGCATGCGCTTTTTTGCAGGGCCAAAAAATGCAACATGCTGCGTCTGGAAAATACAAACGCACACCCCAAAAAAACGCAGCGCATGAAAATCGCATACGTGCGCTTACCAGCGCGCAGGTATGCGCACCCATGTTAAATATAGGGGAAAAAACGCATGCGCAGGTATGCGTTTTTTTCCAGCGCAAAAAAACGCAAATGTGAAACCAGCCTAAGGGGTAAATATATGAGGAAACTGTGGTTAGCTGGGGGGGTTTGAGGAGACAGTACGAGGTGGGAGGGAAAAATCAGTGAGGAGACCGTTGAGGGGAATAGTGTGAGGAGACAGTATGGAGGAAAAAAGTGTAGGTGGGCACAGAATAGAGTAGTGTGGGGGGGTAGCATAGAGTAACATTGTAAGGTCACAGCTAAAAGGGGACAGCAAGCCAAGGAGGGGGGAGTCTGATGAGGGTGCACACTATAGAGACTGGGCCCTATAGGGGCGGATACAGTGTGAGAGGACAGTGTGAAGAGGGGGCCCAGTATAGAAAGGAAAGGGCAGTTTGGAAAGCGTGTACCATAAAAGGGACAGCGTGGGGTCATATTTGGTGCCGGGAATATAGTAAGGAGCAATTATTTTTTCAGGGGCTCAGCGTAGAGCACTTTTTTTTTTATTCAGGAGCATTATAATGATACTATTATTTTTAAGGGCATTATGTTGGAATGTTCTGCACAAGACTGGAGAAGTCTGCAGAAACGACATGTGGATGAAAAAAGTAATCATGGCATTTGGACAAGATGAAGAAAAAAAAGAGAATGGCTCCAATTGGAGACAAAGTCATCTATCAGGTACCTGGATGTAAATGTTTTTGTGATACTGACTAATTCTCATATTTTTTATTTATGTTAGTAGCATTAAAGGGGTTGTCCAAGTTTGTGATGAGTCTGCAGTCAATCTATGTGACTGTAGACTTCTGAATTCTCGCAGTGCACGCTGTCAGGATTCTCCGGCATCATGCGATCTCGTGGAGTAGACATCTGTGGCCTCACTCAATGAAAATGAACACGTCTAGTAGGAATGTGTCCAGAAGTATACAAATCGCATACTTGTGCTCACACTCTTGCCACCAGCAAGGGAGAATACTAAAAGTGTACAGTGCATGCGCTGTGAGAATTCAGAAGCCATCAGTCACATAGACTTACTGCAGACTTTCATCACAAACCTGGACGCACCCTTTAATTAGAAAATAAAGTCCTGTAGCTAGTCTGAACAGAGTGTAATATGCTCACTGTCAGGATTCAGCAGGTTGCAGGCTCCAGCAGTCATCACATGGCCACGTCCATCATATGCAATTTTCATGCTTGACACCCGACAACGAGCTTTTCTTCCCGCTTCTCTCAGTTTTTCACTGAACATTGAGAAAATTAGGGAGGGCAGATCGTCGGCATGTGACTAAGTGTGCTTGGGGTGATGGGGGGTGCCAAACTGTATTCTATGCCCAGGGTACCGGAAAACCATAGACACGCCTCTGTGCATGGCGATAACCTCAGTGCAGAGTTATAGAATATGTTTGCGCTACATAAGCAGCAAAAAAAAAAAAAACTATTTTGCATAAACAAGCAATGCAAGGTCTTTACACTGCCACCTAGTGTGGAAAATAGTAATAAAAAATAAAATAAAACAAATCCTTATAATAAATCAGTTTCATCATTAACCGTGAAATAAAAGAGGATTAGTCACTTTTTATCATCACAAACGTTTTGAAAGGAAGTGACAGCAGCAGATAAGCTTTCAAGTTGCCAATGAAACTGATGCTGCACTTAACACATTAAGCCCTTTTTGGCTGGGTTTTAGCATTTTTTTTCCCCCTGTCAGTGCTTTGTTTGCTTTCTGTGCTGCTGAAAGCAATGTGAATGCTTCCAGGGGTCATTGTAAAGCATTTGCCTCTCCCTGGAAAGACTTTATTTTTTTTATTTTTGTCCTGTCTCATTGTAGCACTGTAATGAGCACTGAGTAAACATCCTCTTGAATTTTATCAGCATTACCTTTCTAAAGATTTCCAGCCAGAAGTATTTTCTTCCTTCCTACCCGCAAACTACTATAGCTTATTATTATTATTATATATATATGCACCTGCATGGAAAAAAAAAAGAAAAAAGTTTTTTTTTTTTTCTTTTTTCAATATCGAAATCATAAAGGATTCTTTAGTTCAAACACTTTCTGTCCAATGTTGGGCTTGTTTAACTTAGATGAATAGATGGATTAGGCTGAGTAAAGAGAAATGTGGATGTTTAACTAAAACTACAAAAATAATAAAATGTCCAGTTTGCTGCGTGTGGTTGAGTCATTAATTGATTTTCCTCTGTATATTAAAAGGGGTTAGGGTAAAAGTCTGCAGTCAGTCTATGAACTCCAGACTTGTGAATTTACAGCGAATGCACATTAGATTGAGGATTCTCTGGTGCAGGGGCCGGGAGTGGGCGGTCATGTGATTTACATACTTCCGGTCACATTCCTACTAGACTTAGCCAGCCTCACTCAAAACACTTGCATTAAGCAAGTCCTCACATGTCTAGTCGGCACATGATCGCATTTATGTAAATCACATACTTGAGGTCACGTGCTCACCGATCACAGTGCCAGAGCATGCGCCTGTGATGATTCACAAGTATCCTGGTTCAGTCACCGGTGAATCTTTAGAAGCACATGTGGCGCCCTGTGTCTTTGCCGCCACAAAATGGTTAAATATGTACTGTTTTGTATGTGTTTTGTAAGCAATGTGAGTTATGCTTTCTCTGCTAGAGACCACAACACACACAATTTACCTCACTCCCTTACTTGTCTGAAGCTTAGAGCTTTGCAGACATACCCTAACTGGGAGGGGGAGGAGTCAAGTGGTTGCTCTCTGTGAAGAAGAAGGTGGAGGAAAGATGGAGAACTCTCCTGGAAGCCATTACATGTGCTCCCTCCAAGAGTAAAGCTAAGAAGAATCAGGGAGTCAGCCCCTAGGCCATCCATGCTTTCAGAGCAGGGTGGTAAGCTGAGAGACTGTGTCAGTTTATTCAACCAACAGCAGAGTGTTTTCCCCAGGAAGACAGCAGCAAACTAGCATCAGTGAAGGATTGTGCAAGAAGGAACTGGAGCTTCACACAGGATCCAAGCTGCAAGTTGCCAGTGGAGGAAAACATAGTGAGTAGTGGCTATACTGGAAAGTTCTTGACTCTGGGAAGCCTTGGTCCCAGAAGGGATTAGAATAGCAGGAAGCTTACACAGAGTCACAGCAGAGTGAAGGATAACTCCCATTCTGCAGAGCAGACTGTAAGCTGGTGAGAGTTGTAATATCTCCTCTGAACTGCACCTGAACTACAGTAAATGATAAAGTGACTTTCCTTGTCTCCTGCCTTATTACTCTGTGCCTTCTACTTTCATCACAATCTCTGGGGGTCAGCCCTGGTTGGAGAGGATTAAACATCTGCACTGCCATCACTATCTACTCCCCCAGGGATCATCTGCGGTGCCGGCTATACTACAGTCAAACACTCCAACTGGCATCACGAATCGCTACATAAACTTTATCCCTAATCAATGCTCCCCTTTTACATGACCGCCTGGGGCCACGGACTGGGTCACTGCCACTGTGACACATCCCTTTAAGACGACCAGCCCAGTACCGAGTATCCCATGGCACCTGGGGCACGTCACACATACACCGTGCGGGCACCAGGAGTGGGCTTTCATGAGATCACAAGTATGTGATTTCCATACTTGTGGCCACATTCCGACTAGACTTATCTGGCCTCACTCAATATGCAGCACCCACTATGGCCGAGGGCACTTGGTACCGGGCCGGTTAGTTCTTCAGAGGTTGTCAAGGCAGCAGTTACCCGGTCTGTGGCCCTGGGCGTGCAGTGGAAATAAAGTTGGTGATTTTGGGGATTAAAGATGGGATTTAACGTGACACCACCCGTGGTTTTCGGCAATGGATGGTATGGCCAACACTGCAGTTCAGATCCACTGGGGCAGTTGGTGACGCAGCAGAGTTGGTACAGCTCTCCACGGTTAGAGCTAGGCCCCAGGGCAGATATAAAATAGTAGATTATGGAAATGGCTGTGGTGCAAGACAGGTGATGCTAGTAATAAGTCAGAGGACACAGTGGAGTGAAGTCTTCACACTTTTACTCACAGTTCTTCCAGTTACAATCCCCAGCCGGGGTGCTGTGTCCTCCGGGATGCTGTACTGCGCTGGTTCCCACATCTCCTGCCCTGCGCCTTACAGACAGTGTCCCAAGCCAGCAGCCTTGTTCCTGTTGGGTGATGTCCTCTAGGTCCCTTTGATCCTATCTGGCTGCCTTTTCAGCGAATGTTTGCGGGTTTGGCTGTAGCACATACAGATACTGCAGCCTCTGGTTTTCTAGCTGAGTCCTCAGTTCCTCCACTAGTCTGGGGCCTGTCCGCTACTGCGACCTGGTCCCTCCACCCGACTACGGTCAGCATGGACTCGGGCACCATGGGTAGATTCTTCACTTCCTGTGCCCATAGGACCCTTCCTTTCTCTTTTCACTCTCTGTCTAGTCTAGGGAAGAGCTCCTCACTGCTCCAGTCCCCAGCACTAACTCCCTACTCTGTCATTCCCTTAAGCTCCTTCCCTTCTCCACCCACTCCCTCTAGCTAGTCCCTCCCAGGCCTGGAGAAGTCTAGTGTTGGGTACTAGTGAGTGGGTACTGGGTAGTGTCCCCTCCTTACTCAAGAGAGGAGTACCACACCTTTGGCTGAGGTGCAGTACCTCTGTGGCGACTGGACCCTCAGGGGCACCACAAATATACTTTGGCCTCCTTCACACTTCTTGGTGATTCATGTACAGGTAAAACCAGTATGGGTGAGATCTGTGGTCCGTGTCCTTATGCCATCCGTGTGTACATATGCGTCATCCGTGTGTCCATGTGACACGTACCACTGCCTGGGAAAAGCCTTCTCCTGCTGCTGAACGCAGCTATCTTCATTGTCACCTCGTCTCCCTGAGATCAGCGTGACCAGGAGACAATGATGTATGTTATATTCAGCAGCAGCTGTGTCCCTGTTGTGTAAAATAAAGAATTAAATGAAAGAAATGGCGTGGCCTCCTGCATAATTTTTATAACCAGCAGAGGGATAGCCCACAGTTAGGGACTGATGTTAATAATCTGGGAAAAGGGACAATATCGCAAAAGCATTGAGCAAGGAACACAGCTGCTGCTGAATACAACTTCCATTATTGACGCCGGGTCGCGCTGATCACAGGGAGACGAAGTGACAATGATGAGATCTGCCTTCAGCAGCCGGTACCTGGGAACAGTGCAAACTCTACCGCTTCTTCCCAGGCACCGGTAAGTGTCACACTGATGATACACGGATGTCATCCATGTGTCAGTGTGCACATGTGGGCATGCATTTTGTCCATGCTGCTGATAAAAAACTGACATGTCTGCAGGTTTTTAACATGGACACATGGTCTGTGATAAAAACCTGACATGTGTGCACCACTATGGCGTACAATAGGTGTGGGTGTGTTTGTATTTGCAGACCTTAAAAAACGGACCGCATACGGACACAAGAAACAAATGTGTGAAGGGGGCCATGCATTGAGAGAGGCCGCACATGTCTAGTTGCCACATGACCACAAGTGTACAAATCACCTATTTGTAGTCACGTGCTCGCTGATCTCCGCTTCGGAGTGACGACATAAGGATTCACAAGTCTGACTCACAGAGTGATTGCAGACTTGTACGCTAAGGCTGGACAACGCCTTTAAGAGGCACTCAAGGTAACAGGTAGGGGAGTTGTCTTTATCTATGTAAAAAAAATACACATAGGTTTCTAAACCTCTGCTTTTTCTCAGTCTATATCAGGCCTTAAATGTAACATGGTAACATAGTTTTGAAGGATGAAGGAAGACCTTATGTCCATCTAGTTCAGCCTATTTTTAGTGCAGCTGTTCTTCATTTTTGATCCTGGGGAAGGCAAAAAACCCACAGAGTAGAAGCCAATTTTCTCCATAGGGAAAAAAGTTCCTTCCCCTAAGCTGGGTCAACCATCTACCTATAATATTCTGTTATTTGTAACCTTCAATACTGTTACTCACAAGAAAAGCATCCATTCCTTTCTTAAATTCATCCAGTGAGTTGGCTATCACCACTTCCTCAGGAAGAGAATTCCAGAGCCTCACTGCTCTTACCGTGAAGAACCCTCTTCTATGCTGGTGCAGAAATTGTCTTTCCTCCAAACGAAGAGAATGCCCCCTTGTTCTTGTCACAGTCCTTGGTACAAACAGTTCATTGGAGAGATCTCTGTATTGCCCTCTGATATACTTGTACATATATATTAAGTCTCCCCTAAGTCTTCTCTTTTCTAGAGTAAATAGACCTAATTTTGATAACCTTTCTGGGTATTGTAGTGAACCAACTCCATTTATCATTTTAGTAGCCCGCCTTTGAACCCTTTCAATGCACTGATAACAGAACGTACTCATTGTTTTGGTTGATATTTTTCATATTCCCCAACTAACAGCTAAAGGACACCATATGTAAGATACTAACGTCCCAATGACTTGGGAATAAAGAGTCTATGGACATGGAGTAGCGATTCTAACCAAAATACCGAAAAAAATGAACCCACAAGAGTATTGGCTGAACATTCAGTGTAGCCAGTGACCTTCAATGGAGACGTTAAATGTCCAAATTGATGTCTGCTTCTAAAGCAAGTTAGTAAAATGCATTCCTGCCAGCCATTCCCTTTGCAAAAACAGCTCCGCGACAGACATTTTATATCAGCTGCCAATTTCCTTTTATGACCAATCAGGTCTTAATGAAAATGGCCTTTTGTGCATTCAGTTGAAACGTAAACTGCATACGGCCATAAAGTGAAAAGTTACAAGTGAAGTTTTGAAGACAAGCTGAATATTCTTGGAATCCGTTCAAGCTGCGCGATTTCCATATCCTCTGCGCTTATATTACTCGCACCTACAGGACACCAGATAAGGCTTTCAACGTTTTTAAAAGCCAAATATGTCATCTCTTCCCAAAATAAATAAAATTAGTAATATTTCTATTAAAACGTACAAAAACAGTTCATTCCCACGTATTAATGCACCTTTCGCTAAACAGAGGCAAGCCGATGAAATAATGCCCAGCACAATTATACGCGCGGTATATAGAATATTTGCATTGACTTTTCCTACTTGTTAAAAGTTTTCAAAACTTTTACGGGCGCTTTGACATTACGTCTACTGTAATAGATTGGGAGGACTGAATTTCATGCACTGTTATAGGCGAACCCTTATAGTATTCCTAAGAGACATTAACCCTGAAGAATCCCAAAGGCTCTTGCATTTCTTAGGAAGTACAACATGGTTAACGGAAAGAGTTTATTTCTTCAGTGGCGTAATGTTTCACAACAAATACTGATGGAATCCGTTGACTTATTGACCATTTTATGCCCCTTGTGAGACATGCAGCCGCGGGGACTCGGACATAGTATTCGAGCACGCCGAAGACACTCTATTAGCACCCGAGCATGCTCCGATAACACCTTATCCCAGCCCGTTTGTTCAACACTAATAGAAATGTAATTTAAGGGCTACAATTACGACACCTATAGCAGAAGCAGAAGCTTTTATAGACCTTGTCACAGCCATCATCTATCACTGCTTTCCATTAGTGCAGTAAGCTATTTATTAGAGAAAAACGGATCTTTTGAAATTCAAAATTCACCAGATTTGCCAAATTTTCTCCAAAATTTTGATTGGTAGTAAATTAATTGACACAAGGACAACGGTAATACCTCCAAAGGGGTGAAGCAGAGGGATAGGACTTACAACCCATACGGACGCGTCACTCGGAAGGGACGTGTGCGTGTCGCAGCCAAGGTTTTGCGTTCGACCAACCAGATATGGGTTTAGCGTTACATTGACAGGATACTTCAGCGTGGCACAGATGAAAAAGACACATTTATAAACATGCAAGATTGTACAGGGGGTCGGATAACCACAAATTGAGGCAGTTAGGTGCATTTTTTGGTGGTGATGTATCCCACCCATAATACAAGCTTCCCCTGATGAATCGAAAAAGAGGAAACGCGTTGGGAGCTGCTCACTGCAAATATTCAATACCCAGGATAAAGTGTTGTTCCAGTAGGACCACTACTCCATAAAGACCTGCGGGGAGGGGTCTTGATTCCTTACTCTGTACATGGGTGAGACTGTTTCATCTTTTATATATTTTAATTCACGGATTAATGTTTATTTGATAGTTCTTACTATATGTTAAGGAGCTCCCCTTTTAGATTTATCCTATAGGGCATTATGGGAAAGGCTGAGTGGCCATGCAAAAATGCATTAGCCCTCCGTTTCATGCTTCAGCAGTGTGGGAAATATTGCAGGGCAAGTTTTTTTGCATACTGCTAATCAAATATCAAAGTGTTTGAATTCACCTGAAACAGTAAATTTCAGGTAATTTGACTCAAACCCAATCCTCCGCAGAGCAATTTACCATTTAAGCCATCATTTGTGTGTACATGAGATTTACACCATTTTTGAATATTACATGACTTGTATCCTGCTTTTTCCACTGGTTTTCCTCTTTGCAGCTACATCTCTAATTTACAGTTGTCTCTGAGATAGTGAGTAGAGATTAGCTGCTATTATGATATATACCATAAAAAACACACAAAGAAGATGAATTCTTGCAGGCCTTTCTCTATATCACAGAACCAGAAACAGCAGCAGTAGCATGGAAGACACTGTACAGTAGTACTGAGCAGTGTAATCATGAATCCAGCACTGAATTGAAACAAGTTTGATAAAAGTTGCAGCACACTCTGGCCATGTCTGCCTGGTCTCTCGCTGTGATGCTCACCTCCTTCCTCTCCACAGAGTTTAATAGGAGCTGTAACCTGATACTTCAATGAGCTGATAGTCTGTCTTGCTTTAACCAAGAAATATTTGAATTTGAGTTCAGTTGGTAGAAAGAGGGAAGAAGTGGCTTAGGCTGGGTTCACATTGCGCTAGGGCAGTCCGTCTAACGGACACGATTTTAAGCAGCCAAAACGCAATGTATCGGACATTGTAACGCATCCATAGACTTGCATTAGTATGACGCATCGTAACGCATGTCAAAATTGGCATGCGTTTTCAGCATTCCGTTTTCGGGTCCGGTCAAGCTAGCGCACGGGTAACGGAAGCGTTAATTATGCCATTGAAGTCTATTGCAAACGCAGCCAGACGCAAATTAATCAAAATGTCTAAATGAAACCATGCGTTGGATGGCGTTAATGAGGCTTTTCCACGTGGTAATGTGACAGCAAATAGGATTTCAGCCATTTTGGAGCATACACAGGGTGTGAAAGGCACCATATGTATTCCAGAAAAAATTCACTTCATGGATCCAATATCTCCTTTGGGAAATACACCTTGTCTGCCGAAGTCGCAGCTGCATCAAGCGAAAGCTAACAAGCTCAGACACAAACATCATTCACTCAATGCTTCCAAAATGGAGAACGTGTGTCCACCCACACCCGACGCTGACAAAAGGCAAAAAAAAAAAAACGAACCACTTTATTGACAGTTCCTGAAGGCAGACAAATGGATGCTTCACAAACGGACATCAAAATGACAGAACACAGTCACATGCGTTAACGCAAAGCCAAATTTTGACAGATTTTGGCTCATTTCAGCACCTCCGTTTAACGGATTATACTAAACGCAATGTGAACCTAGTCTTATAAGTGGAGAAAAAAAGCAGATTTCACTGATAAGATATATTACGAAGTTTGTTATATCAGCTTGAATAATTGATTTCTGCAAAGTTTGCTGAAATAAATTATAACTTTTTGAGTGTCCCCTTTATCCCCTTGAGGACCCAGACATGTTCACTTTTGTACTTACATTTTTCCATCCTTTTGTATCAAGAGGCAGATTTTTTTTTTATTCTATAGTTGACAAGTATATGAGGGTTTGTTTTTGCAGGATGAGTTGTAGTTTTGAATAACAGCATTTATTTTACCAGATCATGTACTGGAAAAAGAGAAATAACTGGCTCTGCATGTCACTATTTAAAATGAAACAACTAAGGCCTGTTTCACACTTACGTTTTTCTCGGCTGTTGGCAGCCGCCAAAAAGGTGGAGAAGGGATTCGTAGCCGTGGAGACACCAACGGGAGCCACCGGACCGTTGGTGCGCCGGCATCCGCTGATGTGGGAAAGTTAAAGGAACCGTGCAGAAAAAAAAAATACCGCCGATGTAGCGGGATGAAGAGGCCGGGCTATTGCGGGAATCTGCAGGTATCGCGGGATGAAGAGGCCGGTGTATTGTGGGAATCCCCAGGTATCTCGGGATGAAGAGGCCGGCGTATCGCGGGAATCTCTAGTCATTGCGGGATGAAGAGGCCGGGCTATCGCGGGAATCCCCAGGAATTGCAGGATGAAGAGGCCGGCATATCATGGGAATCCCCAGGTATCGCCGGGGAGAGAGAGAGAGAGAAAGAGAGAGAGAGAGAGATCATCCAGCCAGCCAGCAGTGAGACTGGATTCAGGGTTAAACATGCAGAAAAAGAAAAAAAATGCGGATCCGGACACCAAAAAAACGTTGCATTGTCCGTCCGGCGATCTCAGCGGACGCCAAAATTTTGGCGGATCCGCACAAATACGGATGCAACGGACGATCGTCAGTCAAAATCCGCCGATAATGAAAGTCAATGGGAAAAAAACGGATCCGCCAAAAAAAATGGCAGATCCGGTTTTTTTTGCAAATCGGCGGATTTTGACTGATGGTGACAAACGGATGTGTGAAACTGGCCTTAGATGCAATTGAAGTGTAGACTTTCAGGTTTCATTAACCACTTTCCAAAGTTGGGTGTAATAGTACACCCAGGTCGGACTCCTCCTGTCAGCTGACATGTGCCCGCAACAGCCACAGGTGGAATTGCGATTCACCAGTGGATGTTAACTAGTTATATGCCTCTGTCATTCTCTGACAGCTGCATTTAACTTGTGCTTACCGGAAGCGCGTCCTTTATCCAACCCATCAGTAACCCCGTCACATGATCGCAGGTCACCAATGGGTCGGCATTACAACCAGAGGTCTGAAGCAGACCTCTACGGTTGGCAAAGCCAGATTGTTGTGAGCATTTCTGCTACACACAGGCGATCTGATCATCAAATGTGTGTAGAAGAGGTGATAAAAGTAGTGCAGCTTCTAGTCTCCCATGGAGACTATTGAAGTATTCAAAAAGTGAAAAAAAGTTTTTAAAAATATTAAAAAAATATATATAAAAAGTTAAAATCACCCCCGTTTCGCCCCTTTCAAAATAAAACCATAAAAAAATACACATATTTGGTGTCGTCGTGTCCTCCTGTTCTATCAATGTAAAAAATAATTAACCCGATCGTTAAATGGCGTAATGAGAAAAAAAATCAAAATGCCAGAATTATGGGGTTTTTTGTTGCCGCAACATTGCATTAAAATGCAATAAATAAAAAAGAACCTAGACATGTTTGGTGTCTGAGAACTCGTAATGACCTGGAGAATCATAATGTCAGGTCAATTTTAGCATTTAGTGAACATGGTAAAACAAAAAACAAAAACAAAAAACAACTGTAAAATTGCACTTTTTTTGCAATTTCACCACACTTGGAATTTTTCTCCCATTTTCCAGTTCATGATATGTTAAAACCAATGATGTCGTTCAAAAGTACAACTCATCCCGCAAAAAACAAGCCCTCACATGGCCATACTGACCGAAAAAAAGTTCTGGCTCTGGGAAGAAGGGGAGCAAAAAACAGAAATACAAAATCTGGACATCACCATGGACATCACCTAACACTGGGTTTCCTCCGGGGTGATGCTTTGCCAGGCCTTTACTACAGTGGACTTTAGTTGTTGTTTCTTTCTCTGTCTTTCTGCCTTAATTTTGTCTTAAGCATGTGAAATGCTGCTTGATAAGGTTGAGATCCGTTGACTGACTCGGCCATGGCAGAATAGTCCACTACTTTGCCTTAAAAAACTCCCAGGTTACTTCGGCAGAATATTTTGGGTCAATGCCCTTTTATACTGTCAAGCATCGTCCAATCAACCTTGCTGCATTTGGTTGTATTAGGTTGAGCAGAAAGTATCGCCCACTTCAGAATTCATTCGGTTGCTTCTGTCTTCAGTCCATCATTAAACACTAGTGACCCAATGCCATTGGAAGCCATGTATGCCCATGCCTTCACATCTCCATCATGTTTTACAGAGGATGTGGTGCGCCTTGATCATGAGCTGTTCCAAGCTTTCTCCATACTTTCTTCTTCTCATCATCCTGGTATAGTTAGACCTTCGTTTCATCTATCCAAAGAATGCTATTCCAGAACTAGGCTGGCTTCTTGAGATTTTTTTGGCATAGTCTAGTCTGGCCTATTTTTAAGGCTGATTAATGGTTTGTACTTTGTGGTGGACCCTCTGTACTTGTTCTCATGAAGTCTCTTTTTGGTAGACTAAAAAACTGAAACACCTACATCCAGGAGAGTGTGCTTCACTTGGGCGAATGTTGTGACAAGGTTTTTCTTCAGTATGGAAAAGATTCTGTGATCAACCACCACTGTTATCTACAGTGAACGTGCAGGCCTTTTTGAATTCCCAAGCTAATCCTTGCGCTGTTTTCTTGCAGAATGTACCAAACTGTAGATTTGGCCACTCCTAACATTTCTGTTAACTCTCTAATGGATTTCTTCTTGTTTTTTAGTCTAAAGATGGTGTGTTGCTCTTCCATTGAGAGCTTCTTTGACTGCATATTGTGGGTTCATAGCAATGGCTTCCAAATGCAAATGCCATACCTGGAATCAGCTACAGACCTTTCACCTGATTAACTGATGATGATTAATGAGGGAATCGCTCAGGTAAGCCATTATAGAGCTTTTGAGATAAATGTCTAATTACTTTTGGTCTCTTAAAAAAAAAAGAGGCAGCTACATATTAAAAAGCTGCAATTCCTAAACCCTTACTATACTGTAATCTATAATTAGGATGTGAATACCCTCAAATTAAAGCTGATATTCTGCACTTTAAACCCATATTGATTATGTAACTGTATCTTGGATACGTTTTGGTAAACAGTATTGATGAGCGAAAATGCTTGGACAAGGTGTTATCCGAGCATGCTCGGGATGCTAACCGAATATTTTGGCATGCTTGAAAAATATGTTCGAGTCCTCACGGCTGCATGTCTCACAGCTATTCAACAGCCACAACACATACATGGATTTCCTGTTTGTTAGGTAACTCCTGCTTGTGTTGTGGCTGTTGAACAGCAGCGAGACATGCTGCCACGGGGGCTGCAATATATTAGAGAGTATACCGAAAACATTCGGATAGCAGCCGAGCATGCTCGAATAGCACCTTATCCAAGCACGTTCGCTCATCACTAGTAAACAGCAAAAGTGCCAAATCTTGGGTTCCTGTTCAAATATTTCTGGACCTAACTGTATGAAAAAGGGTTGTTGCAAACTGAAAAATGTAATTTTATTTTATTTTACCAGCAGATAAGTTATTTTACATTAGACTAGTAAATAGTTAAAATATAAATTTTGACAAATACGGTATATAATCTACTTCTCTCTTCAACAGAAGTATTTGCTCTTTGCCTGGCAAAAGCTGAACCGGTTGGCTCGTACAAAATGAAATTCAGGCACGGCCTACAGAGTTCATCGCTATGGCTCTCTGGAGCAATCTCATTTTCTGCTTCTTAAAAAATTATCTCCAAAATAAGTAACAAGCTGCTCTTGGTTTTGTCAAACTGACAACTCACAAAACTGCAGATGGCTGTTAGCTGCATGTCATCCTCCTTAAAGACCTCACACATCTCGGTAAGGTCTAACCTCCCACAGAACCCACTGCGTAGACCAACAGCACTGAGCTGTCCTCCCAAATTACAGAGCTGGCATCTAAATGAGAGGTCATCAGCATTGACGCTGGAATCAGGTAGAAACGCTTGTGTAAAGTAACAAAAACGACTGAAAATGAAATGAAACAAATTGAAAAACAAATGTGAGCTTACATACTAACTTATGTGCTGCTTGTATCTATGGGTTTACACTGGTGCACGAGGTGGGATAAGCAAGGTTAATGTTCCGTTATTCATGGAAAAAAAACACATCAATTACAATCAATGATGTGTAGGACATCATTATTTCATCACCAAAGAACAGAAGAAAACAACACAGACCATCATCCATCAATTCTAATAGACAACAAAGTCTACTATCCATAAACCGTAAGAGTAAAAATAGACCAAAATCCATTAATAGTAGAAAAGACCATTATCCATGAAGGGTGGAAGACAATGAAGACCACCATTTATGAGCAGTACAAGTCAATGAGGGCCACTGTTCAGGAATAGTAGGAGTAAACATAGACAAACACTAGAACATGATATAGACTTATCTATGAAAAGTATAAGATAACATAGACCATTATCCAAACAGTAGGAATAAAGGCCCCGTTTCACATAGCGAGATTGCTGAAACGTCACAGATTTTGTGATGCAACAGTGACCTCGCCAGCGATCTCGCTACGTGTGACACATAGCAGCGACCGACCCCCCCGCTGCGATATCGCTGATCGTGCTCAAATGTCCCAGGCCATTTCTTGATCGTTGGTGTCCAGCTGGCCAGAATGCATCGCTGTGTGTGACACCATAACAATGACGAGCGACCTAGTTGGCGACTCAGAACTAAGGGACGCAGGCGTGAGTCTTCAGAATAGCTGCTGTGTGACAAGGTTCCAACTACGGCCGAGGTCGTTATACGGATCGCCGCATCATTGCTGCGTCGTTGAGTAGATCTGCCTGTTTGACATCTTGCTAGCGACGTACCAGCGATCCTTACCAGGTCGTATCATTGTCGGGATCGCTGGTGCATCGCTATGTGTAACGGTCCCTAAATATAGGCCACTATCCATGATGCACTAGCGATCCTGACCGGGTCATATCGCTGGTCGGGATCGCTGGTGCATCGCTAAGTGTGACAGTACCTTTAGTCCATACGTCAAATCTGAAATGACTCATTTACATACATACATTTTTCTCCAGACTTTTTTCCTGTATATACCTGAGCGTTTAGAGTGTATGAATTGTGGCTTGCCCAAAGTATCCATATCTTGATGCAGTACTTTGCTGGCTTACTCGGTATACAGTATATATTGTATGAACATGCGCCTACATCGGAATGCCACAAGTTGTTCATCCACAGTGACATTTTCACCAGTATTGTATAATTTTGTAAGAATCTAAAGTTATCCCAAACTTCTCCAATAGCGGCTAGTGATTAGAGAATTATCTGATGTTAGCAGAGGACAATTTTCTTGCCTGGGCAGAAGGCTGCCAATTCCAAATTACATTTTTATTTTCAGACTGAATTGCTTGCATCGGACTAGATGTCTGGGCATCGGGCCTCATCAGATTCAACTTCAGAATCAGAATTCTCGTAATCATTTTCCCGGCCACTTATGTGGTCCTCATCTTTGGACACATTCTCCAGTTGGATATCTTCTTCAGAATCTTAGTTGTTGGCAAGCTTTCACAATTCGGCTTCACTCAGTGGACGTCTTCGCCACATTTTTATCCAACATTCGAGCACACACGACTTTCACGGGGTAAAATCAGCATTGTGTAATAAAATAGCACTATATGACTAAACAACAATGATAAAAAAATTGCAACAAACACTAACCAGTATAGCAACAATAAGAGCTTACCGTATATACGACAGCGAAACAGACCTGCACAGACCTCGCCTCAAAGCCCAATCAACTGCAGTGACTTGCAAATGTATCGAGCGCACGCATTAACTGGAGAAATTAATAAACAATAGTAGATGCAATAGATAATCCACAATGAAACTATAAAATTATTTATGTGACTGAAAATATAGCGGGAGATCTGTATAAAACACAATTGAGATATATTGACTCAAACGGTACATATGTAACAATCATTATTTCATAAAAAAAAAAAACAACAACACGCATAATAACAACACCCATCAAAAAAAAATCACCTAACCACGATTTGCAGATCCTTATAATAAATAATCTGCAGCTGCACAATTTTTTTGGGAGGAAGTCAAATTGACCTGAACAATAGAGCAGGGTTAAATAGACCATAAACCATGAGCAGTAAAAGACATCGAAAACCACTATCCATAAAAAGTAGGACTAAACGGACTCCACGATCCATGAACAGTAGAAGAAGACATAATCCACTATATAGAAGCAGTTGATTATGGCATAGACCATTAAGCATTAACAGTAGAAGACGACTTAGACTAATAACCATGAGTATCAAGACAGAGCTAAGACTACTATCTATGTACAGAAGAAAACAAAAGATGGTGTAAGACTAGGGATGTACCTATAATATGTGCAGGTATTGCAAATGCACCGTGGTCCTGGAGACTAGGGGGTCCCAAAAGGTCATTTTGCTCCATATGAAAAGAATATTATGATAAAAGTCTTCTGATAGTTGGGGACCCTGTTGGAGATTTGTATTGGGGCCCACAAGCTACTATTATCCATTAACAGTAGACAACAAGAACTACTATTACACATGAATACTAAAGGCACACACTTCTTGTACGCTGTATGCTTTAGAGACTGCAAGCACTGCTCCAAAAGCTGGCCAGCTCTCTCGATCAGTCTCCTCACTTCCTTCATGCTGCAGAGGCAAAGCCACCACTGCTAACAGTTTGGGGCAGCACTCCGTTTGAACCAGCCGTCATTTCGCTGTTCCAAACTGTCGATCTTCAGGAACACATTGCGCCCCTGTAACCAGGAAGTCGGGTGACAGAGGAGCAGTGCGCGTCAGAATGCTGAAGATTAGAACACACTTTTAAGATTAGAACCTTGACCTGAAGAAGACCATATAGGCCACAATCCACTACAACATGGCATAGACTGGTATATCTCAATTGTAGAAAACGGTAAGCCATTATTTATGACCACAAGACCTATTTATAAGAAGTGGAAGATGACCAGAAAGCAATGTGGCCCGTGACTGCTCTTGGTAATTGTGGCCAAAGTGATCACATGGCATACATACGAATATGAACCCTTTAGCTCGTCACTGGCTGAAACATTCATATGCCGGTATGGCAGGCAATCTCTTCTGCAAGTTAAAGAAAGGCCAATATCGTAGAACTGGGATGACAAAAATAATTCTTAAGAGTCAACTATGGCCATTTTCACTTTGGTTCTCTCATTTGCAGCTGAGAGATTTTTTTTTCTTTTGTAATGCCATGAAAACCCAAGTAACACCTCCTCAAACAAGTTACTGCATCCAACATTCCCAGACTGTACTATATCTTTGCATGCTAGCATGACCAAAATGTTTAGCTCTGACATGAATTTGCATTGGTGGATTTTCCTGTAATGGATTGCACCATAACAAGGTGCCAAGTCCCATCTATCTGATGCTTTGGCATGGAGTTACATGAATATTTTCCTTCCTCGTGTTGCTAGATATCGCTATTTTATATCGCCTTTCAAAAGCTTTACACATTTCCCACAATACAGCATATAAAATATTTGGTGTCTGGTCATCATCCAGCTTCGTGTAAGCAGGAGATTTAGCGGGACAGAACATGACAAATTGTCAAGAGAGAAAACATCGGTTGATGAATGTAGAGTCAAGCTTGCCACTTATTATTTAATGCTTGGAGCCAATTATCAAGGGATACAATTAGCATAAATGATAAACCCATGTACTACCCAATAGCCAAGTAATCTTTTTATGGAAATACCACAAGCCCCTTAAAACGACAGTCACTTTTAAGTTCGGCTATGCTGAATGGGAAAATCTTTGTGCCAAACATCTGGTAATGTATATATTAGCGTCAATGATAATATATTAAAAGCACTAGAATCCTCTCCAAAGTAAGCTTCTCAAGTTCCCATCTGGTTCAGTGGAAAAGTGCAGTGTTCCTGAAGTGAAATAGAAACATCTCATCCCGATCAGTGGCTTTAATAGAATTCTGTCCTACTGGATGTATGTATCACATTTTTCATTCATACTAATAAACGTTCTCATGAGCCGCAAACTGGGCAAATGCTTACATGTGTTACAGAAACGACAAAAAGGCAGGCTTACAGTACAAGTACTGGATGACTGAATGTTCTACTTTTTTTCTTCTTATGTGTCTAATGCCAAAATTTGGAAATACTCTTCCTTCAAACTGACGTACTATTACATGCCAAATGGGCCACCTAACCACAAAAGAATGGCAATCGGGCAATCTAGTCATAATGCAGGCACAGAATCTATGCGATCACAGTGTTCGTCTAACCATGATTGACGGCTTGATTTCTTCTTTAACTGCCGGAAACTTACATTTAATCCCTTAAATGCTCAAATTTATTTGAAAAGGAAGGGGAACCCAGTCAGCCAATAGACCCTACAGTAGGTCTATCACGCACAGTGTGGGAAGACTAAGTGGAAAGGGGGAGTAAGGACCCCTAGGCAGATCTAATAGCACCCTGTCTCACCTACAGTACTATATTGGTTTCACACCAATCACCGAGCAGGAACCAAAGCCCTGTATATCCCTATAGCTAGGCCCTGAATAGGAAAGGGGGGTAAGCACTGGTCAGTCCCACTGTACACTAAAGAGAAGAAGGGAGACAAACAAGGGGGAAGCAACTTATCTTGAGCAGACTCAGAGATGTAACACCAAACATCCTCCAACAGCACCAGAGGAAGTTATCCGACTGCAATTGCTCCAAGCCTTCACAAGGAAAAATGTGAATAACACTTTCTGCTCCTTGAAGTATACTGAGAGTCTATAAACACCCAGGTCCAGGTGTGTCAATTAGAGCTGGAGTAAGGTTGCTACTGGATCCAAGAGTCAGAAGAATTAAGAAGGCGTCTGCAATGCCAAATGCAGAGACCTTCTGCAGCCAGATGCAGAGCGACTGTCTGGAGCATCTGACACACCCATGACAATATCATGTGTGAAGCCAAAACCCTAACATTAGACTTTAAGCCGGTTTCAGGCAAGAGTAGATTTTAAGGACTGTTTCAGACAAGAGTATAGGGGACACATTTGTGCACCCATTTTATGGATGCAAATCCTAGTTTGATAGCCGGTCCAATAATTCAAATTGACAACTTCGTAGATCTCTATGAAGCTGACAGTTCAGAGGCCTAAACCCATGGTTGGGCCAGGGCTTCCTTCGGTATATGGAAGCAAAAATGCATCCATAATACTTATCAATAGTTGGCCTAAAGCCATAAAAATATATATTATCTGGTTTGGTAAACTTCACTTTTCCATCTAATAGGTTGACAGAAGAAATGAGTAAAAAGATTCACAGTACCTAGCTCCAAACTCTGGTCTTCTGTGGCAAAGTTGGGCTTCATTTCTGTATCTGGTATACCATGTCCCAACATCTCCTGGGTGTCTCTGATGCTTCCTAGGCCTCACAACATCATGGCATAATTCTATGACCCACGTAATGAACGGTTCTCCTGTGCCTTACAAAGGCTGGCACGGTACTGGGTCCAACATGAAATGCTGCTAGAGCGAGCCTTTGACAGTTATGGCCTTTGAATACCTGGCACCGCCTGGCGTTCTGTCAATGGTCCGGTCTGCAACTTCGGTACAGAAACTGTCTGGGAGGATGGTGGAGGTCTGTCTGAGGATCGCCTATCGGCTAGGAGCACTTCTGTGGCGGGTCGGCACCCACAAGATACTCTGCCTCCTCAGCAGGGGCAGCACTGGAACTGCCACTCAGCTCCCTTGCAATGGGCTCTGGCTCTTTTCCCGCTCAACGCACTATATATGCCTGCCTTCCCCAAGTCAGTCACATGGCCCGGTCTGTCCTGCACTTTTAATCTTCCCTCCTGCAACGTGGGTGACAGTCCCGGCACCGGCGTGTAAAAGGCACCCCGGCTTTGGTACTCCTCCTTGCATTGAATAAAGGGCAGTGCACATGACTCAGTACTGCACTCATTTCTATTTTTACACTCTAACTGTAGCTAGGGTTACAATTAGGCTTAGGGCATGGGTTAGTTAGGGCATCTAGGGATTGAGTTAGGGTTAGGCTTAGCCCTTGGGTTAGACTTAGGGATTGGACTAGGGTAATAGAATTGTTACATAGAAAATAAAAAAAAACCACTTAGAACTTTTAATTTTTAAAATTTTGGCAAAAAGCAGAAAAAAAGGTAAGGGGGTCAAAGCACAAACTATATGTTAGGCGTCGAGTTTCCCCCACTGCACAAGGGGAATCTCAAGCCATGTCCTCTGTGGTCTCCCTTTCCTCTGCGGCCGCAGAGATTCCTGCTCAGCAAAGACGTCGGTCCAGACGTCTTGCCAAGGCTAATGCTAAGCATCTGGTTGCTCCTTCAGGCTCTGCTGTAACACCATGCTTGAGTCTGCAGCAAACAGATGCTCCAGGGACTAAGTCCTGTGTTTTGCCTATTGAGCATGCCCATGGGACGACCTCTCATTGGAGGTCGGGGGTCACATGCGCAGGTCCCGTTCCTGCTCTGATTTGTTCACTATGGGGAAGGTCCTGGAAGGACGCTGTTATAAAAGAGCCGCATGGCCGCATGGCCATGCGCTACTATAGACTCTTATGTGTGTGGTGTGTTAGTGGATATGTTACCACCCTGTGTGCACGTGTGCCGTTACTAGCACAGCGAGTGTGTGTCTAGACAGGCAGTGTAGGGTGGGAACCCCACTTGGCTCAGCATCTGCACCGGGCGTCCTAAGTCGCATGTGCCTTCAGCACAAACCGTGTAGCAGAGCGAGTTCAACCACTAGTCTAGCCTCCCTGGTGAGATAGCTATAGGGACCTCATCTAGTGCCATAATCTCCATGCACCTGTGACATTTAACAGGGCATACTGGTTAGTGCACTCAGTTGTTGTACTGCTCTGTGGAGTAACAGAGTCAGGTACGTTGCACTCAGTTCACACCGAGTGACGTTTTAACTCAGCGTGTTTACGGGGTTTGCTCACAGCTCCGCCATTGTTCACCTTAGCTGCAGTTTAACATTGCTGCAAGGTGGACCCCAGGCTGCGAATGCACCTCATTATTATTTTATTATTTGGTGCGTACCGCCAGCCTAACACTATATAATTTAATCAGTATTTTCCTGAAATTACATTACACATGGTTGGGTGATAAAAGTTTATTACTGGACTAGTGGCATAAAATACTTGCCATACTCCAGGTTCTTGTCCTGCTGACAAGTTTCATTCCGCCCACTGTCTAGATGTAATACGCCTCCCTCCCCCTTCTAGATATGGTGAGGATTTAAATGTACCCACCCTCTAATAAGCAAATAACCTATAGCATTCCTTGTAAAAGGAAGGTGATCTGTGAGGGGATTTATGATTGGATTGCCTTGTATATAAAGACACGCTCTGGTAGGTGTGATGTTAACCCCTGGAAGAAGGCTGAATGCCGAAACGTACGTAGGAGCTCATATCACCACCCACAGGAGGTATGTTTTTCTCTTGTATTTGAACACTGTGCCTGTTTATGGGGAATCTTAGTGATTAATACATTTGGGGACGTTGGTGCCCACTACTCCCGCATTGTTTGGCGGTTATGTAAGAGCACCACTGTGACCTGGTTTTTTGTATATCCTTTTGTAGTGGACATGTGGGTGATGGTATTTCTAACTGGGTTTCCCACCTTTTTAATGTTTATGTATTGTATGTATTTTTACATGTAATAAAGATTGTTATATTTTGTTTACTCGAGTTCATATCTCTTTTTTTTCGGTTTCTCTGACAAGTTTTACTGTATAATCCAGCGGCGAGTCTCCCCAGAAGACTAGAGGCTATTATAGTGGCTAGACAGAGTCCACCTCCATATTAATGTGAACGGACTGTGTAAAGCACATATGGCTGCGATGTCCACATACGTGTATTGTAGTGTATCAAATGCAGAATGCTTGGAAATTTCGAAAATTACAGGAAACTCGTTTTCCGCAGAGACAGTCTTTCCCGGCTAATTCGTGATGGTCATCAATATTTGCCTAGCACGATAGGATACGCTTTGCTTAGTAAACATTTTGCATACTTAATAAAATGCAACTTGGAGTCAAAATGGCAACTTAAAACAAACATCTGGTGAGCACATTAAAAAGAGCTGTCTTTCCATTGATTAATGTCTATCCTCTTGTGTAAAGGGATTGTTGATATGTGCGGAAATCACAAGTAGGCGCTAAGGGTCATTGTTTGTAAGTAATTATAACATGACCGCCAAGGTCTCGTGAATGATGAGATGATCCCATAAAGCCTCCACTGATACACAAGCCCATTATATATATATATATATACACACTGTATATACACATACATACACACTATGTATGTACGGTGCATTCTTTTATCTCCATCCAAAAGAAAATCAAATGGGTTTAACTTCACAATTAAACTACCAGTTAAAACTTATCGACCAATCACAGCTCAGTTTTCACTGTCTAAACTTCACCTTTTGGAACAGAAGTTCACAGATAGATAGTTGTTCCCATCTCTGCGATGGCCTACAATATGATATAGCGTAGTGATCGTTGGGATGCCCAACCTCCGAGACCCCAGATGCTCCTGAGAATTACGAGAATGCATTGACCCACAGAAAAATGGAGCTGGGCTGTGATAAATGACCCCTTGCAGAGGGATAACTGAAGGAGCAGCACTAACGCCTCTTCTTTCTTATGGGTGAGGATCCTAAAGGTCAGACTTCTAGGGATCATTAAGTTATGCCATTTTTTTTAGTGGCATGTCATCAGTCAGTGAAAAGTGGAATAACCCTTTAATTATGTTTCAAAATGTATTTTTCAATTAACGAGAGTTTTGTGTGTGGGAGTTAATATCCCACCAGAGAAGAAAGATTCTGAGAGCTCATCCTACTTCTATACAGAACATGTAGGCTCTTTTTAAAAAAAAGGGTCAGCACAAAATAAATATTCAAACTAAGTCGTGTCGCTCGGTGCTTCATGGCTGGGCCAAATAGACCTTCCCACCTGCTTATTGTCCTTCTATCGCCATCTTGCTTTTCTTTGATTGACAGCTCTTGTTTTATAAGGTCAGAGAAGGGAGGAAAGCAGTTGGGAAGGTGCATTTACATGTTTTACCCCACCATGAAGAAGCGATTGTGATTTCTATTGTTATTATTACAGACATGACATATCGTTAACAAGGACTAAATGGTTATTTGTTAATTACCCCATAAAAAATAGACCATAATGGCAACTGATAGGTTTTAAGAAGAGCTCCATAGGTAGTGGTCTTTTTCTAAACCTTTGAGGCCCATTATTGTATAGACTACGGCACTGCTAACTTACAATTAATATGTGGCGCCCCTGAGGGTTCAGTCGCCACAGAGGTGCTGCACCTCCTCCTGAGGTGTGGTTCCCCACCATCCAGGTAAGGTGGAGACACCTGACCACACAACATAGTAGTGTAGCAAAGCACCTTTGGTGGCTCCCTGCTTGGAACACGAAGAGTGCTGGTAGGTGAGTGAAGCTTAGTTGCACAAGTGAGCGGGAGATGATTAGGACTAGGTCAGTCTGTGAGAGAACATCCCCTTAGTGGGATGGATGGAGGGAGGTGCTGCAGCAGTCTCCCGTGACCTGGAGCTGCTGGCACTGGAAAGAGATATAGAAAGCCTGATCCTCCATAAGGAAGAAATATTTGTACGAAACGTAAGGAGAAGAAGAGAACTAAGGACAAGGGTCAGAGTGGAGCCCTTCCTCAAGTTCTAAGCGCATGGCCGGGGTCCGGTCCCGAGGTTGTATGGATACTAATGGTCCTGCAGCAGACACCGGAGGAATAGAAGTTGTCACCACTTTATTCCCTCACAAGACTTGGGGGCACAACAGCAATGTGAGTGAGCCGGGACTTGGTAGTAACGAGTCCCCGAAGCAGGCTACAGCTGTCTTCCGTACAAGTAGAGTTCAAAGGAACATCTTAAAGGAGGAACTTGGGTTTAACACACAACCACAAGTACTTCATTACAAGCGCTAGAAAGGAGACGTTCAGAGAAGGCATATGTTGGCGGAGTGTTGGAACGGAGTACTTCATCTTGCTTGGAGGTTGGCTGAGCCCCTGACCTGGAGGACACAGCACTGAGGCGGGCACCTGTATGCACAACAGACTGTGAGTAAAGCTTTGGAACTACATACCCTGGTGTCCTCCGCTTATTCCTGCGCCAACCCACTCAGCACTGCTACATCTCTGTGCTTAACACCGCACCATTACGCTTTCCTCACTATCTCCCCATCTACACTGCCCTGGGACTACAGCCCTACCTGTGGAGGGCCACAACATCATTGCTGCACCACACCATCTGTCCCAGAGGATCTGTCTGCAGCGTCGGATTAACATCTTCATTGCCGAACACCACAGGTGGCGTCACGAATCATCCACTTATAAACTTTAATCATCAGCCACACTATTTCCTTTTACATGGACGCCAGGGCCACAGACCGGGTCACCGCTACCGTGACACTTCCCATTGAAATCAACGAGCCCGGCTCCGAGTACCCCACTGCCCTGGCGGGCGACCCAAATAAACTTACATTTAGTGATATATCAGCGTGTTGTGTTGAGGGCTACCAATCTTGAAAAGTTGGCCAACATTGGTGTTACGCTCACCTTGTGAGGTGGATCCAGAGACTCAGGTCCTGGTGGGCAACGCACCCTGGGCATTGGTGCAGGTAGGTATGACATGCCAGAGGGGCCGTGGGATACTCCGTACCGAGCCCTTTAACTTCAATGGGAGATGTCACAGTGGCGGTGACCCGGTCCGTGGCCCCAGGCGGTCATGTAAAAGGGGTAGAATTGGATGGGGATAAAGTTTATGTAGTGATTCGTGACGCCAGTTGGAGTGTTCGACTGTAGTATAGCCGGCACTGCAGATGATCCCTGGGGGAGTAGATGTTAAACCCGCTCCAACCAGGGCAGACCCCAGAGATTGTGATGCAAGTAGAAGGCACAGAGTAATAAGGCAGGAGACAAGAACAGTCACTTTATCATTTACTGTAGTTCAGGTGCAGTTCAGAGGAGATATTACAACTCTCACCAGGTTACAGTCTGCTCTGGAGAATGGGAGTTATCTTTCCCTCTTTGCTGTGACTCAGTGTAACTTCCTGCTATTCTAATCCGTTCAGGGACCAAGGCTTCCCAGAGTCTAAAACATCCGATATAGCCTCTACTCACTGTGTATTTCACATTTGGCAACTTGCAGCATGGATCCTGTGTGTGAGCAGCTCAAGTTCCCACTTGCACTATCCTTCAATGATCCTAGGTTGTTGCAGTCTTTCCCAGGGAAAATACGATGCTGTTGGTTGTATAAATCCACACAGTCTCTCAGCTTACTACCCTGCTCTGAAAGCATGGATGGTCTGTGTCACGTTGCCGTCAGACTCGGGGCCTGCTGTCCCTGCCTCGGCCACTAGGAGGCGCCAGACAGTCATGGATTTGACCGGGAAAGGGGCAGACGTGGCCAATTGGAACTCTGAGGCAATTCAGGCATTTTCTACGCTAAAGGAGTGCTTTGTGGCCAACCCGGTTTTGGTTCAGCCTGATCTGGACCGCCCATTTATTGTAGAAGTAGATGCCTCTGAAGTCAGAGTGGAAGCAGTGCTATCGCAAGGCACTGCATCCCTCACTCAGCTTCGCCCATGTGCTTTTTTTTCCCGCAAATTCTCTGCCACTGAGAAAAACTATGATATAGGTAATCGGGAATTATTGGTAATCAAATGGGCCTTCAAGGAATGGCGCCATTTCCTCGAAGGCACCAAACATAAGATCACTGTAATTACTGATCACAAGAACCTGACCTACCTGGAGTCAGCTAAAAGACTAAATCCTAGACAGGCAAGGTGGGCCATGTTTTTCTCTAGGTTTGATTTTTTAATCATCTTTCGCCCTGGTACTAAAAATGTGAGGGCCGATACCCTCTCTCGCAGTTTTTGACCCTCACAAGCCGAGGACTGTGAGCCAGTCCCGATATTGGCCAATAGGATCGTTGTGTCGGCAGTGTCTTTGGACCTTCTGGAGGAGATCCGTAGGTCCCCAGAACAAGCTCCTGACCCTACGCCCCCCAAAAAATTGTTCATCCCGGCTACGTCGCCTACAAGTTCTTAAAGAATCGCATGACTCTGTTCTGGCAGGCCATCCTGGTCTCAATAATACCACCAGATTGGCAACCAGGAACTTTTGGTGGCCGACGGTGGTTAAGGACTGTAAAGACTATGTTTTAGCGTGTGAAGTCTGTGCCCGCGCCAAGTCCCCCCATAATCGCCCTGCCGGCTGGCTCCAGTCCTTGCCCACCCCTGAGAGTCCATGGACCCACATCTCCATGGACTTCATTACGGACCTGCCGCACTCAGATGGAAAAACGTGTATCTGGGTGGTGGTGGACAGGTTCAGCAAACAATGTCATTTTGTCCCCCTGTCTGGGTTACCTAACTCTGAAACCTTGAGTAAACTGTTCATTGTGCATGTTGTACGTCTTCATGGTGCTCCGGTGAATATTGTGTCCGACAGAGGTACCCAGTTTGTCTCAAAATTCTGGAGGGCGTTCTGCAAACGCATTGGTATTGAGTTGTCCTTCTCCTCTGCCTACCACCCCGAAACTAATGGTCAAACCGAGCGTACCAACCAGGCTCTGGAGCAATACCTCCGCTGTTATGTGTCAGAACATCAGTCCGATTGGGTGGAACATCTGCCATTAGCTGAGTTTGCCCTAAATAATCGATACCAGGACTCCAATAAGACTACCCCCTTTTTCTGCAACCATGGACTGCATCCGCGCTTTGGTTCATTCTCGGCCAGGATGTCGGAGCTCCCAGGGGTAGAGAAAAATATACATTGCTTAAAAACTATTTGGTCTGAGGTAAACTCGAAATTGAAAGGGGCCCAGGTTAGACAGGCTTCGGCTGCGAACAGACGGCGATCTAAGGGGCCGCACCTGGGAGTTGGAGACAAAGTTTGGCTCTCTAGCAAAAACATCAAGCTTAAAGTGCCATCTGCCAAACTGGGTCCCAGATTTATTGGCCCATACGAAATTATAGAGGTGATCAACCCGGTAGCCTTCCGTTTAAAACTTACTCAGTCATTTAAGTTGCCCAACGTGTTCCACAAGTCTCTCCTCAAGCTGTATCACTCCTCAATACACCCTGTCCAGTCCCCTCCTCCTCCTATTTCGGTCAGGGGTACCTTGGAGTATGAAGTCCAGGGTATCCTTGACTCCCGCCTTGTGAGAGGCTCCGTACAGTATCTTGTACACTGGAAGGGCTACGGCCCGGAGGAAAGGTCCTGGGTCCCCGCGGGGAACATCCATGCCAAAACATTAACTAGGAGATTTCATCTCCTTCACCCTGACAAACTGGGTTTTGAGGGTCTGGAGGCCCCTCTTAGAGGGGGGTACTGTCACGTTGCCGTCAGACTCTGGGCCTGCTGTCCTGGCCTCGGCCACTAGGAGGCGCCAGACTGTCACGTCGTCATCAGACTCGGGGCCTGCTGTTCCTGCCGCGGCCACTGGGAGGGGCCGTGGTTCGCCCCTGAGTGATGGCGGCACCAGAGAAGAGGCTCCTGTGCAGGCATCTGACTTACGCAGGCTCCGCTCCTCTGTCAAACATGAAGGGGTTGGTGCATCACCATCTGGCCTGGTCCTGGGGGCGGTCCTGATGACATCATCAGTCCGGGAGCCTGTGAGGGATGACCTGATTCCTCAAATACCTTGGGACTGGTCTTGCAAGCCGCCGGATATATTCTTGGTTCCCCTATGTGCTACTGTGATTTGCTATTGTTTGACTCTGACCTCAGCCTGGATTTCTGACCCCTCTACTGCCTGATGATTTTGTACCTCTGCCATTCTCCCGGTTTGTGACCTTGGCCTGGATATTCGACTCTGCTACTGCCTGCCGTTTTTCTACCTTGCCGCCCTCCCGGTTTGTGACCTTGGCCTGGATATTCGACTCTGCTACTGCCTGCCGTTTTTGTACCTTGACGCTCTCCCGTTTTGTGACCTTGGCCTGGACTGTCGACTCTGCCACTGCCTGCCATTTCTGTACCTCCGCTGCTCTCCCGGTTTCTGACCACGTTTTTGGTTCCCCGCCTTCTTCCCTATTGGTGACCGCCCTGCTCTGGCACACTGCTCCACCAGACAGCCACCCCCTGGGCCTTGCTACAATTCCAGATCCCTGTATAGGGGTTAAGGGTCTCGGGGTTTCTCGGGGTGCTGTCCCTACTGCAGTCCAGATCCGCGGACGGACGTCACAGTCTAGGGGCTGGTCCCTGATGCTTCTTAGCTCTCACTCCTGGATTTAGCACGTCTTAACATGGCCTCCAAGACGTTCTTCCTCCTTCTTGTTCACACTGAGAACAACAACTCGGCCCCTCGCCCTCCCAGTTAGGGTATGCCTGCAAAGCTCGAAACTTCAGACAAGTAAGGGAGTGTGGTAAATTGTGTGTGTTGTGGTCTCTAGCAGAGAAAGCATAACTCCGATTGCTCACAAAACACATACAAAACAGTACATAATTAACCCTTTTGTGGCGATAAAGACACTGGACGCCACAGGTACATGGGAAACGAGGGCTTGGCACACTCAGGAATTTCAGTAGCAGCAAGAAAGATGAAGTGGAACCCAGCAGGGATGGAAGCAAGTTGAAGCGTTTATGAACATATGGTGGAGCACACTAAACAGAAGTGTAGAGTCTGAATTTCAAGACAAGCGTGTGTCCTAATGGCCTTAAATGCATGTAGGAAGATGATGTCATTAATTTACACCGAAAAACTTTCAAATCCCGACATGATGCACAACACAGGGCAGCACACTTAAGGAAAAGAAGCTGAGCCTGAAATACCTGGGACAGGTGTGTAATATTTGGTTGGTCCACACCTTGGTCACAACCTGTAAGGAGCAGTGTGGCGGATGCTCTGAGAGGCCAGCAACACACTTTAAACAACATGTCCACTATACTACTTCTTTAGGTCATGATCAAGGTCTGGATGGGCCAAGATATTAAACATCTTGAAAAGCATGATATCCTTGAACATGACATGCTGACACATCAATAAATGTAATGTTCTTCACTGCAACAAAGTAGCTGCTGTGCTCATTTCTATATTATCGTCAGGATGTCCACCACCATCCACCATTGACCAAAACCTTTTTTTTACCATTATTGCATCAAAGCCTTTGAGTCTACATAATATTCTCTAGAATTATGATAAACTAGTTGAACCCTGGTCAGAAAATCTCTTTAAAGGGAATTTATCTAGAAAAGCTATTTATCTGAAAATAAAGAAGTTACTGGAACAGCGGCTAAAGGGGAGGAAATGAAGTTTTATTCTCCCTGCAGCCACTTACTTTGATTGACAGCCTGCTCTGCTGCATATGGGTGCAGCGTGTGTGTACAGAGCAGGCTGTCAAAGTACTGAGGAGTGGATACAGCATGACCACTGTACTCGCAAACACCGACCACCAAATGAAGTGTCCTATAACTCCCCTCATAGCTATTTTGTGAATTTTTACAGTAATTCTGATCAAAAAAAGAGAAAAAAATTCAAAAGTAGACAAAAATCTGACTTTTACATATTTGCAGAAATTCCTATGAAAAATCCACTGAGCTACAAGCAGAATTAGAGCTGCACAAAAACTGATTCATTACATCTTTGGACATTTACAATTTAGAGCTGTCAACCTGCACAGTGTCCGTTGATATTACCATTAGTGCTGTAGTATTAAAGTTCATAAATTCCAGCTAGTAGGGAAAGGAGCCAATGGTAACCACGCCCGAATAATTCTCTTTCATTAAAAAACATAAAAAGCATCTCTTATCACTAGACAAATACATAGAACTCATTAAGAGCCACTATTTGTCATGATGCGTGGCCCCTAGGAGTAGGAGGCACATGAGACCGGAAAGTATAATATGTTGGCTTGCCTAGTATAATTTATCAACCAGGCCTCGAAAATCTGAGATGCATTTCTTACAGGTCCTCCATGCTGTAATTATTCTTTACACAACCCCCATATATTCCAGTGATAATGGTGTTTAACAATTTAAGAATAACCAGCAAAGCTTCCCACTGAATTATCTAATCAGCTCATATAGTGATTACTGCTGGCTGTAAACAGGAGAGACCATGGAATAGTACAAGGAGCATACAGGAATGTCTGCGCTACATATGACTTCTGAGAGGTGTCATGGCGGTTATGTAATCGTAGTAGAGATTAAAGCTAAAGCACTATACTAGATTCTCTGTTTAGACAAGAATCGCCTTCAAGAGCCCCAATATTTAGAGATGAGTGGATCTTTAGAAATTCAAATTCTCAACTTCACCGAATTGTCCTGAAAAATTCGATTTTGCAACTAATACATTTTAGCGAATCTCACTACTAGACGGATTGTAATTGTTTGTAAAATACACATGGGGGAAAGGAAAGAGAGACAGAAACCAGCTGACCATAAGAGCTTAAAACTCTACTGAATGGAGAGAGAGAGGACCCTGCTGATCAGAAGTGCTTACACTCTACAGAAGAAAGAAAGAGGAGTCAGCTGTCCATAAAAGCTTATACCCTACAGGAAAGAGAGAGGACCCCACTGACCATAAGAGCTTACACTTTACAGAACAGAGAGTCCGAAAGAGAGAAGGCCCACTGACCAAAGTAGCTTACACTCTACAGAAGGAAAAAGAGAGGACCCCCACTGACCATAAGAGCTTACACTCTACAGAAGAGAGATAGAGGACCTCACTGACCATAAGAGCTTATACTATACAGAAGAGAGAGAGGACTCGACAGACCATAAGAGCTTAGACTCTACAGAAGAGAGACAGAGAGGGCCCCACTGACCATAAGAGATTAGACCATACAAGAGAGAGAAGGCCCTGCTGACTTTAAGAGCTTACACTCTACTGGAGAGAGCGTAAAGATCTTGCTGACCATAAGAGCTTACACTTTACAAAAAAGTGAGAGAATATCCTGCTGACTATAAAAGCTTACTCCCTAGGAGGAGAGATAAAGAGCACTCTGTTGACCATAAGACTCAAATTCGATTCTCCATGTATTGATCCAATCATCTCTACAAATGTATTTTAAAAAGTTGGAAAAAAAATGATCTTATTTTTGGCAAAACAACAATACCCCAAATACTTCATCGCTGTCATGCCATTGGTTCATTAATCTTCCACTAATCTTTATTTATCCCACTATAACAACTAACATCACCACTGTAATTAGCAATCGCAGTTACAATTGAAGTCACATGTAATTTTTGCAACATGGTAAACCAAGACCAGTGGAGGTCAAGGGACCACTGGTGCAAGAGTGATTGGGCATCACAAAGGTTACACAATTAGGGCCCCATTCATTATTGCATTTGTACCTTCTTTTTGTCTAGTTTTTGGTGTTTGTCGCCTGTTTTCATTTTCTAGTTATTTTTCTAAATTTGTGCATTTTTTCAAGTCTATATGTGTACTCATCATTGTGGCCACGATTTGGGGTTTCCGCGTATTTTTGGCTGATTCATCAATTGAGACTTTTTAAAAAGTCGTTTGTACAAATGTACTCCAAGCTCTTATCATTCAGTGATTTTATGCACATCTGTATTTCCCCCATATTCCCTTCCCTCGCATATTTTTAGATATTTTAGCCGAATATATAAATCTTTTTTGCATTAAAAAGTCACAAAAAAGTTTAAAAGCAAAACTAAAGAGCATTTTTTTATGTGGTGCAAAATTCATAAGCCATGTGAAGAATTTGATGTGAAAAACATCAACAAATACCACAAGACAAATAAAAAATAAAAAAGAAAACTCATTTGATGACTAGCATTAATACAATATTACTCTAAATAATATAGATATTACAGTTTTTGTGAAGAACTAGAAAAGTGACAACCTAGGTGTTTGGAGCATTTTCCACCTAAAATTTCTTTACCAAAAAGGAAATTGAACATCTTTCATTTTCGGTACTGGCGTAACCTGAAGCTCCAAACATGGCCCCCAACTTTCATAGTTTTATCTATTTGTATTATTTTTTTAGTATAAGCCAAGGAGAACATTTGGGCAACTGAGGCTCCAGGGCCCAGATACAATGGCAGGCCCTGCACCTGTTATAGTAACACCTTTCCATGCCGGCATACAAATTAGTGGTATCGGCAGCACATTGTCCCATTTAAACAGGGAATGTCCTGCCAATAAAATGGAGACAAAATGGTTGTACTAATGAGTGCTCTGCTCTGATCAGTGATTAATCAGTCTATGTATGTAAACCAGCCATTATAAGAACAACAATCGTCTTGTAAAAAAGTGGACCAATGCTCATTAACAGGCCAAAATTGGACAACTAAATGGACCATTAGTCTTTACAGAAAGCATTGTAATTGACGAAGATTCTCATAAATTGTGAGTGTCCTGTGGATGGTTTATTATTATGCAGAAAACCACAAAACTAGAGGACAGAAGGACATTTCAAAATCCAATTATTATTATAAGAATGGGTGTCCAAAATAACTAGTGCAAATATGGGTACAATATGATGGTTCTGGTCAAGTGCCAGTTATTTAGGCTAATTCCTCTTCCAAGTCATTTTGAGGTTTAACCGAAACTTCTAATTATCATCACATTGGTTATATGATGTTTATGTGAGCGGAGCAAGACCCTGCGTACAATAAGTGAATATGGGGCTCCTGAATAGCCAGATTTCCAATCACACTCCTTAAATTATTTCCGATACTGTTTGTTTACTCCCATGTTGGTGTTTTTTTGTTTTTTTTTGGCGTCAATCGCGAAATCTCCTACATTCAAGCAGTTGGGCAGATAAGTTTGACTATAATTTTTATACAGACTGTAGGTGAAGTCTGGCTGTCATTTTCTTCATACCCATGTACTTTCAGGAAGAGGGAATTATAATAGTCATAGGCAGTTCAAGCTACTGAGGAGTTCAAGCAGAGTAGGACATTGCTAAAAATGTTGTACAAATTTGACCTTCTTGTTCTCTAAAAAAAAAGTCCTTAAAAATTAATAAAATTGGGCTTAATGAGTAAACAAGTGTAACCAGTACAGTGAACCAAATGGGGACCAAAAATGATGGTTGGTATCTGAATACAGTACGCGCAGCAGTGACACAGTAGAACTGAAAGTGCATGCAGTGTGTGTATATATAGAAGACTATGCCTGCAAATTAGCACCTCAAAAGATATAGGTGGAATAAGGAGGTAACCTCTCTCCTTGTGAGAGAGTGACATGGCTGACGTGCCAGTGTAAGGAGATTTATAGGTCATGAAATGCTTTTGCTTTGAACTGAAGAGGGGCAACACCTTGAACCACATCTGTAAATCGAGAATCTTTTTCGCTTTTATCCTTAGTTATGTGACAAGGCTCGTTAAAGGGTCGATATTGACAGTTAGGATTGCGGCTTTCTAAAAAGGCAATTTGCTTATCAGAGGATATAGACACCATTGAGGGCTTTTTGTTGAATTACAAATTTTCTATGTATGATATCTAGGAAAATGCATACTAGATATTTGACCCTAAATTGTTGAATTTCCCCTTCAACTCCCAATTGGTGGTCTTTTGCCTTTTCATGAGTCTACCATCACAGCCAATAGAAGTTGCCACTTTATCTACCAAGGAGATCTTTACAAGGCAAATTAAGAACCATCTGTTGACAACAAGATGGCTTGAAACACGCCTTGCTTTCATATCTTGTCCAGGTAGGAGTTCATCTAATAGTTAATGCCTTTTAGGTAATGTTTTTTCACCCTGACAAATTGTGGGTGAAGCCTTATACAGTACATGACAAAAAAGTGAGTGCAAAATTCAACACTTTACTTTGTAAAGTATGTGGAATAATATAAAACTACATAAATTAACGAAGCTGTCTCCCAAAATGTTCACTTTTGGCTGTAGCCATTGTGGAGAGCGGTGGTGACCAGTAGGCGTCAAACACGGTGAAGATTTATTTTCTTGGTGGTTTTATCACAGCTGATGGAAAACTGCCTTATATATTATTTTAGAATACCAGTCACCACGTTTGTCTAGTAGAATGATTGTTGGTGGTGACTCATAGTGAAAAAGAATTCCAAAAAGTTATTACCTATGGCTGTAATCAGCTTTACGAGGTACAAACGCATTAGAGAAAGGAGCATGCGCAAAATCTACCTCTACGCCGTCACATGTAATTGCTCCGTGTACTGTCTTCGATCATTTAACTCAGGCTTAAAAAAATAAATCTGATATTAAATTGAATCTCTATCAGGCAGAAGAGGTGATCAAAGTCTAGCATAGTCTTACTTTTCCAACTCCATTAAGCCAGTGATAGGAAAAGTGGGATGATGCAGAAGCTCTTCAAAGATGAGCAACCAAAGAGTCCTCTACTTTGCCATCATTGATGGTGGCCATTGATGGTGGCCACCACTGCCTTAGGCCAATATCCTTTGTACTTAGGTCCCCATTACTCAGAGATAAGGGTAAAATCAGTGCTGTAGTCTAAATCATTAGTAAATCTGTCTCGAAAAAACAGACGTCCATACATCATGAACAGTTTAGTCTCTAGTAAAATTCTGGGAAATCCAAACTTCAAGGTAATGTACACAACAAATTAAGATCATTTCTGCTATTTAGTGTAATTAGAATTAATTTTCAGATGGCAAATATGTACCGGCAACTTATACAATCATCCTATTATTCTTAACAATACATCAAAGGCGATGTCGTCTTGTGAATATTTGTACAAAGCAGGAAAAAAAGAGAAAAAAATATGAAGGATCTTGTGAGTTTATGGACGGCTTGCAATGGAAGTTTTACACAACATGCCCGTCCCTCCGCCAGCAACGTCTATAGGTTTCCGTGTAAAGACGCAGTAAATAACCTTATCCATCTCTCCCCCAGATTGCTGTCAGCAGAGGTGTTTAATCAGACCAAGAATGCTTTCCGCACATAAACATAACTTTGATGTGAATTTAAATACAACAAGACAAAAATAAATGGGTGGATTGTACAGCGCGGACTTGTATCCTGTTTAATAGGCGCAGTTCAAAGCTAATGTAACGGCAGATTGCACACGACACGTAAAGGGGGCTATTAATTATTCCCAGGTAGAATTCATCTACACACCACATGCTCCATCATGCTCAGCGGAGAACTAAATTTAGTAAACTTACAAGGACTAGAGCCATTCTTCAAGAACCGTGACACGATAAACTCAATGTTCATAATGAAGAGAAGACAATAGTAAATATTTACAGTATAATTGTGTGTGCCTTGGAAGTTTACAATCTTAAGATAGATGATATAATATATTTCTGAGCTATATGTAAAGGTATATATCGTCATGATCGAAAAGGCCTTTCTTCCTAACCAAAAAAAAGGAAAATAGACTTCTTTTTCCATCAGTAAGGGCTCACTTAGAGTGGCCTATGGCAGCTTTGTCCATCAGCAAGGGCTCACTTCCAGAGACCGATGGTAGCTTTTTCCATCAGTAAGAGCTCAGTTACAGAGATCGATGGCAGCTTTGTCCATCAGTAAGGGCTCACTTCCAGAGACCGATGGCAGCCTTTTCCATCAGTAAGGGCTCACTTCCAGAGACCGATGGCAGCCTTTTCCATCAGTAAGGGCTCACTTCCAGAGACCGATGGCAGCCTTTTCCATCAGTAAGGGCTCGCTTAGAGTGGCCTATGGCAGCTTTGTCCATCAGTAAAGGCTCACTTCCAGAGACCGATGGCAGCCTTTTCCATCAGTAAGGGCTCACTTCCAGAGACCGATGGCAGCTTTTTCCATCAGTAAGGGCTCACTTCCAGAGACCGATGGCAGCCTTTTCCATCAGTAAGGGCTCGCTTAGAGTGGCCTATGGCAGCTTTGTCCATCAGTAAAGGCTCACTTCCAGAGACCGATGGCAGCTTTTTCCATCAGTAAGGGCTCAGTTACAGAGACCAATGGCAGCTTTGTCCATCAGTAAGGGCTCACTTCCAGAGACCGATGGCAACTTTTTCCATTAGTACGGGCTCACTTCCATTGACCGAAGGCAGCTTTTTCCATCAGTAAGGGCTCACTTACAGAGACCGATGGCAGCTTTTTCCATCAGCAAGGGCTCACTTCCAGAGACCGATGGCAGCTTTGTCTATCAGCAAGGGCTCACTTCCAGAGACCGATGGCAGCTCTTTCCATCAGTAAGGGCTCACTTCCAGACACGGATAGCAGCTTTGTCCATCAGTAAGGGCTCACTTACAGAGACCGATGGCAGCTTTTTCCATCAGCAAGGGTTCATTTCCAGAGACCGATGGCAGCTTTGTCTATCAGCAAGGGCTCACTTCCAGAGACCAATGGCAGCTTTGTCCATCAGTAAGGGCTCACTTACAGAGACCGATGGCAGCTTTTTCCATCAGCAAGGGTTCACTTACAGAGACCGATGGCAGCTTTGTCTATCAGTAAGGGCTCACTTCCAGAGACCGATGGCAGCTTTTTCCATCAGTAAGGGCTCACTTCCAGAGACCGATGGCAGCCTTTTCCATCAGTAAGGGCTCGCTTAGAGTGGCCTATGGCAGCTTTGTCCATCAGTAAGGGCTCACTTACAGAGACCGATGGCAGCTTTTTCCATCAGCAAGGGTTCACTTCCAGAGACCGATGGCAGCTTTGTCTATCAGCAAGGGCTCACTTCCAGAGACCAATGGCAGCTTTGTCCATCAGTAAGGGCTCACTTACAGAGACCGATGGCAGCTTTTTCCATCAGCAAGGGTTCACTTCCAGAGACCGATGGCAGCTTTGTCTATCAGTAAGGGCTCACTTCCAGAGACCGATGGCAGCTTTTTCCATCAGTAAGGGCTCACTTCCAGAGACCAATGGCAGCCTTTTCCATCAGTAAGGGCTCGCTTAGAGTGGCCTATGGCAGCTTTGTCCATCAGTAAGGGCTCACTTACAGAGACCGATGGCAGCTTTTTCCATCAGCAAGGGTTCACTTCCAGAGACCGATGGCAGCTTTGTCTATCAGCAAGTGCTCACTTCCAGAGACCAATGGCAGCTTTGTCCATCAGTAAGGGCTCACTTACAGACACGGATAACAGCTTTTTCCATCAGTAAGGGCTCTCTTCCAGAGAACGATGGCAGCTTTTTCCATAAGTAAGGGCTCACTCACAGAGGCCGATAACAGCTTCTTCCATCAGTAAGGGTTCACTTACAGAGGCTGATGGCAGCTTTTTCCATCAGTAAAGGCTCACTTACAGAGACAGATAGCAACTTTTTCCATCAGTAAGGGCTCATTTCCAGAGGCCGATGGTAGCTGTTAAACGACTACCAATGGGCTACATGTTTTGTGATTGCAGGTCGTTTAATAGCCTGTTTAGACAAGCCGACTATGCTTCTGATGGGCGCAGAATAATTAATAATATGAGGTGTTATTGTTCTCGGCAGCAATTCTCATCAGCTGTTAAACGACCATCAATGGGCTACATGTTTGTTGATTTCAGGTCATTTAATAGCCTGTTTAGACGTGTCATCTACACTTCTGATGGTCTCTGAATAATAAATAATATGAAGTGTTATTCAGCACTGCCGAAAAAGCAGATTTTCAGAGTTTACACTGATCAGTTATCGGGAACGTTCAGCCATGATAATCGGCCAATGTAAAATCACCATAAAAGGCAGATTCATACCATGATCATGGAAAAAAAAAATGCTCTCAACACATACAGTACATCTATTGTAAACATTGACTAACATTGGAGAGATGAACGCCAAAAGAGTGATGAGGCTGATGGAGAGAAATCTCCAAAAAGTTGTATGCAAATGGAAGCCTTTTCCTTTTGGAGTAGATTTTGTTTTAGCTTCATATGTTAAGTCATATGGCAAGGCTCAATATTGACTTCCAAGATCGCTCCATCCAAAAGGTGACATTCCATTTACAAATCAAATTTCCCAAGGAGCTTTGCATGGCCTCCAAAATCCTATATGCCAACTTGGTGGTGTCCTTAAGGAGAAACTTTATCCCTTAGACTGGGTGTAAATGTAGTATCTATTTTTTTCATAAGAATCAATGGCAGATAAATATGTATCTGTGTGGGGCAATCGTTCTTTATGGTTTCACCTGTGCCATGCGATACTGTTCTATTATCTGATCATAGTCATACTTGTCTATTAGCTATTCAAATTTATTTCCATGTCAGACTTAAGAGTACTAATTAAGCACTGTGTGGCCATCCCTGAGGCCAGATATTGGCGGAATAGGGGTCTTTGGACCTTCTGTGGCATGGAGTGGAGAGGTGGCCAATGTTACTATGACGGCATCACCAGCTCGCAAAAACTACTGTGGATAAGTGCACGTAAGATCCGAGTGTGAATGGAAGATAAGGGGACCCAAGTTTTCTTAATAGATGGTAGTCTTAGAACCTTTCATTCATTTCAGACATATACTTACAATAAAGCTAAAAGGGATGAACTATTGAAACTCCTGGGGTTGGTTTTGACAGTGTGGTCTAGAACCATATAACATGTGCATCATTGATCAAGAGGACATGGTAAAATAGTCCGGACTCACAATATGTCTAAAAACGTTGTGAACATAAACTGGGTGACCCAAAAGATTCACTGCACACTCATGTACGACGTAATCTATGAATATTTGTTTATTTCGGTATGAAGATAGTTCCATAATTCATTAGCTTCAATGCCATTGACGATCAAGGCAATGTTTTCAATGTTTTGACCCTCTCAGGTCTTTGTCAACTATGTGTCACGATGACCCATCCTGTGTGACGCGACCCGCAGGCCGATAACTAAAACAACAAGACGCGGCACGTGATACTGCCCTGTGTGACATGGCCCGCAGGCTGGTAACTAAAACAACAAGACACGGGGAAAGGGGAAACAGTTACAACGGTGGGCCCTGCGATAGGGAAAGGGGACGTGGAGACCTCCTGCACTCCCCTGAGTCAGTGTCCCTAACGCTCCTAACGTTCCCTATGCCGGTTCCGCACCGGGCGCCGATCAGGAACCTGTCGCCCTAGCACACCCTACACCTATCCCTTGCTAGGGAGCTGGGTGGCGCAGGCACTGGCCCCACCATTGTTCTAATACACACTAAGGAAAAACACACACAGGGAAACACCACTTAGCTTTACTCTGTTGCACTTGCTCCTGGCATCAGAGTCCACCACCAGAATGCAGCTCTTCTCCTGATTCGCTGCCACCAAGCTCTGTCAGAGCTACAAGGAAATCCCCTATGACTCCTTCCACACCAGGGCTAAGACAGTGCTGCAAGGAATGCTCTCCAGCTCCTTCCTCCACCAAGGATGGTTGAAATGAACACTATCACCAACACTGATTGCACACCTGTGACTCTTTTATAGCAGAGCCAGAGAAATCACACCTGCATTATAATCATGTGCACTTAACTAAAGAAACCAGAGTGCAATGATGCTCACCACCACCGGGGGCAAACTTAGAACAAACGACACCACAGTGCAATAATCCTAATGGCCACTGGGGGCAAAAACCAAACTTAAGCACAGCTTAAGAAAAAAAAGGTTAGGCTAGTTTCACACTTGCTTTTTTTTGCAGCGCGTTTTTCCCGCAAAATAACGCATTGAAAAAACGCATACAAAAGCATACAACTGCTGCGTTTTTTTCAAGCATTTTTATGAGCATGCATGAAAAAAACGCAGCGTTTTTATGCGTTTGTATGCGTTTTTAGTGCGTTTTTACCGCGTTTGCGTTTTTTTCCAACATTAGGTGGCCCCTCACACTAACCCAAACCATGACTTTACTAACCCTAACCCTGACCCTAACCCTAACCCTGACCCTAACCCTAACCCTAACCCTGACCCTAACCCTTAACCAAATCATACTTAACCCTAACCCAAACCCTAAACCCTAACTAACCCTAACCCTAACCCTAACCCTGACCCTAACCCTAACCCTGACCCTAACCCTAACCCTAACCCTGACCCTAACCCTAACCCTGACCCTAACCCTAACCCTAACCCTGACCCTAACCCTTAACAAAACCATACTTAACCCTAACCCTGACCCTAACCCTGACCCTAACCCTAACCCTGACCCTAACCCTAACCCTGACCCTAACCCTTAACCAAACCATACTTAACCCTAATCCTGACCCTAACCCTGACCCTAACCCTTAACAAAACCATACTTAACCCTAACCCTGACCCTAACCCTAACCCTGACCCTAACCCTAACCCTAACCCTGACCCTAACCATAACCCTAACCCTGACCCTAACCCTTAACCAAACCATACTTAACCCTAATCCTGACCCTAACCCTGACCCTAACCCTTAACCAAACCATACTTAACCCTAACCCTGACCCAATCCCAACCCTAACCCTGACCCTGACCCTAACCCTAACCCTAAACCCCTTTAACTAACCCTAACTCTAACCCAAACCCCTAAATTCCATGGTTAAAAAAAAAAAATGCATATGCAAAAAAACGCATACATGAGCATGCCAGTGCGCACATATGCGCATCCATAGGCTATAATGGCCATTTTTAGCGCAAAACGTGCGCATATGTGCGCATGCGCTTTTTTGCAGGGCCAAAAAATGCAACATGCTGCGTCTGGAAAATCCAAACGCACACCCCAAAAAAACGCAGCGCATGAAAATCGCATACATGCGCTTACAAGCGCGCAGGTATGCGCACCCATGTTAAATATAGGGGAAAAAACGCATGCGCACATATGCATTTTTTTCCAGCGCTAAAAAACGCAAATGTGAAACCAGCCTTACCTGTGCTTTTTATCAGTCCTGACCCAGCATGGATCATGACACTATGTCGCTGGGTGAGGAAGATGGAAGTGTGATGCCACAGGTCGCACTAGGTTTGGAGTATAAAGGGTAAATTCATCAAGACCGGCAATTTTCTCACCAGTCTTGATAATCTGGTAAAAAAAGGCTTTGATGAAAAGCACTTTTAGTTTCATGGTAGGACATACCATTGGTATAGTATGTGCACCAAGAGGTAAGAGCGCCACTTCCACCTCCAACGCGGGTGGAATTGTGCAATATGATAAGCTCTTGGACTACAAAGGGTCCATATTTTGTTGTTGCACAGGGCCTTCTTCCATCTGTGTCTGCTTGTGATCTAAACCAGGTTTCAGCAGAAATTTGAGGATTATCTCCGAGCTGCCGTAAGGATGAATTCCAAAGATGTATCAAGGATTCAAAAGTGGTTTATTCAACGCGTTTCAGGGTTCATCCTTGATACATCTCTGAAATTCATCCTTGAGGCAGCGTGGAGATAATCCACAAATTTCTACTGAAACCTATGACTGTATCAGGTCGTTGATCGACCTGTGGATCTGCAGCAGCTGCCATTTCTAAATGCTCGTATTTCATCAGCACCAAGTGAGCAGTTTTCTTGGTGCCTCTACCTTGTGTAATGTGGATATGACCCTATTGCGCTTTTTTGTCTCCCCTCTTTCTTTATAAATGTGATCTAAACTAAGCAGTTCCTATTAAAAGCAGGCATGCATGCTCAAATCAGCTGAGTATACATATATCCTCAATAGGGGGAACGCAATAAGCTTCTGATAGATACTTCTGGTGCCGGTTTATCGTCTCTGTCCGCAGAAGGATTGGGTGATGAAAATCAACATGGTTGCCTTTCTTTCCCACATACCCATAAGGCTTTTATCATTTTTGCTCCATTTGTATCACATGCATAATAAACATGAAAGCATTCGGTTTCTCACAAGCCATAACATATTTCTTCCAAAGCCCGCAGTAATAGAAATGAAGAATAATACAATCCCTTTGTGTTTTTACACTGCAGCAATGCAGAGATAAGATGAGAGATACCCGGCCAAAGGGATTACCTCTTAAATAAGAGTATAAGCAAAAGCAGAAACACAATAGCACTGGAAAAAGGCGCGCACAATGATAAGCGCATTTAGATGGCGCCATTATATGTGCGGCGTCTGACAACACCACACTACAGGAATGACAAGAGTAATAGTTTAAGTGAATTAGGATTAGGGAGAAAAAAAAAACTTGGGGAAAAAATGTATTTAGGAAAAATCCCAAGTAAATGAAAATTGAAAATTTGATAAGATATATTATGTCAGGATTTGGAAGATTTTTCAAAAAGAAAAAAAAAGTAAATTTTCAAAGCTACTTTCGAAAGCAAACCAAAATATCACCATGCTTTAAGCATTCGATAGGTCTATGTAGAAGTATCCTACGCATGCACAGAAAGCAAGAGAGATATCAGACGTGATGCTGTACTCACCCATAGCTGAAAAATCCAAATTATAAAGAGAACACATATAAAATAAACAGACATCCATTATTAGGGTACCGCGATGGGCACAAATCTAGGCTCTGAAAATATATTAGAATTGGATTCAATATTTACATATACATGAATGATGATGGTACCAGTAGGCAGAATAAAACATGGAGGAATAATTCACATATTCTATCTTAGGGCTAGAATACAACAGCATCCTTTAGCAGAGTCTCAATGTTATCTCACGAGGAGGGGGGGGAGAGATTTGGGGAAGTTTGCCTCAGCCTGTAACTTCTTAAAAGGATATAGGAAATATTGATTGACGTGGAATTCATCCTGCTACAAACTGAATTTCCAATTTTAGTGAAAGAAAAATAGAGATAACAGAAATTCTGGACTTCGCACATGATAAAAATGAACTGCACCTATGGCTAAAATTTTACCCGGCACTCAACATACTAAAGGAAAAAAAAAAAAAAAAAAAGAAAAACATATAGTAATCAAATATATAAATGGACAGTAATAGAAGTTTCTATTGATCTGTTTACAACCAAGATCTGCCTTTATGACAAGGGGTCATCCTCTAGAGAAAACGGGGCATCCTAATAGGGGTTTTCCATTTTCAGAAAACCCCTCTCAGGTACAGTTCTCATACATGGGGGAGTTCTGCTTTTGAGGGCACATAGGGGAAAATCTGATATTGGGGGTAAACCGATGCAGTTATATCATGGGCACACATGGGTAGCTCTAATATTGGGGGGCACATAGGTGAAGTTCTGATATTGAGGTTCCTCCGGTGCAGTTCCGCTATTATTGAGGGCACACAGGTGCAGTTCTGATATCAGGAGCACATGTGGTCAAATATGATATTGGTGGCACATAGGTGCAGATATATCATGGGCACACATGGGTAGTTCTAATATTGGGGGGTATATAGGTGAAGTTTTGGTATCGAGAGTAAACGGGGCAAATGTGATATTGGCGGCACACAGGTGCAGTTATATCAGGGGCACACATGGGCAGTTCAGATATCAAAGACACACAGGTGCAGTTATATTGGAGTGGCACATTGGTGTAGTCCTGATCTAGAGGCCACATAGGGGCAGTTCTTATATTGGGGGCACAGAAATACACAGTGTGTTTTTAATAAACAAACAGTGCTTTAGTCACCCTTACCAGGTCCAGCGCCGAGTCACCACTGCTGCTCCTGATGTCTGTTATTGTCTGCCGTGCTGACATCATGCTGACAGCATTGCAGACAATCAGCGAGCTCAGCGGCTTCTGCCATCTACTAGAGCCCTGAGATCACTGATTGGCTGCAGTGCTGTCGATATGACATCAATGTGCTGCAGACAATAACAGACATCGGAAGCAGCGTCAGACACTTTGTGCCGAACCAGGGGAGGGTGAGTAAAGGACTTTTGTTTTTAAAACAAAATGAAAAAGCCCCTTTAGTGCATCGCGGAAAGGTTTCATCATCATAGATGGCAAATATTTCCTGTACGAGCAGGAAACTACATGAAACTATGGAACTTTCTGCTGCATGATGCTCTGGTGGTCAAGAAGGGTCTAGTCATCTTTCTTGAAAAATATAATTAATGCAGATGGGAAGGTTTTTTTTTCAGAGATTTATTCTATTTGACATATTTAGAGTCAGGAAAGATTTTTTTCCCAAAATATGGCGTGGTTAGAAATTTGCCTCATGGGGTTTTTATTCTTTCTCCAGATCAACGCATTTTAGACTATAGATTGAAAAAAACCCAAAGACAATAGAACCAACCTTAAAAGGTGTGTTCCCATTCCATTATGTAGTAGGTGTAATAATGATAATATTAGCAATTAGAAATGTAGTATAGTTCTTCTGATTCGCCCTGTCTCTTTTCTCATGTGCAGGATCTTAGGTATCCATGGTTATGACCACTAGCAGCTAGCGGTCACTTCATCAGTGAACGTAACCATGGATACCTAAGGTCCTGCAATGCCTGCCCATGAGGAAAGAGACATAATGAATCAGAAAAACTATACTACATTTCTAATTGGAGGTATTTGCTAATATTATTATTATTACACCTACTAGATATTGGGATAGGGTCTTGGAGATGGGAATACTCCTTTAACAACCATAACACTAAGTTTAACCTGACATCTCACAAGAATAAGAAAAAGTAATGTAAAAAAAAAACTCCATCAAACTGGATAGAATATGTTCACGTCTATTCTCTACAGATGCGCAGAGTTTGTAAATTGAAAAAAGTCTTATGTGTTAATGGTCTTGTGCGATATTTCCTCTTTTACAATAGTACAAATGCCATAAAAATCTTTCATGGCCATTTTGAAGGGACCAGACAGATTAGACTGAACCTGATAGCCAAGTTTACCCCGCTAACACATCATATACCGAGGTGCTAAACTCACACCATTCACACCTATAGGGACACGTCTTGGAATCTACTTCCTCTTGACCTCAACTTATCATCGCAAAGGGAGTTCCTTCCATGTCAACTGAAAATGGGACGAGAAAAAAAATAGTGATATAGAGGGAAATAAAAAAAAAAGGAAAAATTAGGAGGAGGTTCAAGAAAAGTCATCTGCTGTGTTGGCAGCTGTATCTGCATACCTCATGTACACGTTAAAAGGTGACTCCATATAGACTGGGATGTTATGGGACTCGCTTCCAAATTGACTGTTTTGAAAGTTGTAATGTGTAATTTTCCAGACATGGATTCTACATGGTCCCCGGTGACGCGTCACGCCATTTACAGCAATGAATAATGCATTTATTAGTCACTATTTTAAGTTCCATATGTTATTACTGCATGGCGTCCCACACCGCAGGCTGAAATTTACTTATTCGCTTGCCTTAAACATTATGAAAAGTAAAGTTGGGCTTCTCTAAAGCAGCTTGCAGTAAAAAAAACAATGTCATTTTAGCATCTTTAACTTTAAGTTGAAAATTTTCTCCAAACCATAAGACTAAGGGTATTGTTATTTCACATTAGAAAAAAAAAAAAAAACAACACAGTCACTCCTCATGTACCTACATATTTTGGGTCTTTTTCCTTACTGACGTTGCTTTTTTGTAGGGTTTACGTGATCTTTTCTCCCACAGCACAATACAGTACAGCATAGCACAGTACAGCACAGCATAGTACAGCACAGTACAGCACAATGGAGAAGTAATACTACTGCAGTTTCCCTTTGCTCTCCATCTAATACTTACTATTTCATACCTTAGAGATGTTTTAGAACTTTACCATTTCCACATTTATTGGACTAATTTATATCACTGATTTATAAAATGTAACCTGTCGGGTTCCCTAACGCTCCCATTCTGTCACCAGTATCTATCAGGCATGAATGGCAAAAACACAAAGTAAGGAGATAGACCGGACCGCGGGTATCTGCATATCGGGTCCGAAACTGAAAGGGCTGCATCCTCTGTTTCCAGGAGGAAGCCTGAGAGAGGCGGACCTTCCCCTGCTGCATGAGGGAAGCATCAGAGAGACAGAGCTTCCTGCTCACCCAGGAGAGCCGGGAAAGCACGCACAGCAGTGGGGGATAAAAAGGATAAGTGCGCCATGAAGGTCAGTCTGGCGCCGGCGGAGAACACAGCAGAGAGCAGCACACAGAGCAGAGAATAGCGCGCTCTGCTTCCCCCACCGGAAAGTACAGGTTTGGCGACGGGCTGTATAGAAGGAACCCCCGTCGCCTGCAGAGCGGAGTCGTGCAGAGATGTGCCAGCAGAGCAGAGCTAAGCCGGGTGCCGTACCCAGCGTGATAGTGAGTACCACGCACGCTCTGCCGAAGAGTGACCGCATATTTGACAGACTCCTGCATACAGGCCCACAGTTTGTGGATGACCGACTGTCAACTCTCCGCTACCCTCAACGCTAGGAGGTGACCCTAGTTGAAGGCAGAGACTGCACTGGGTGTGCGATGCAGAGAGAGAGACAGACGGCTAGGTCAGAGCCTCACTACCAAGGACTTGTGTACACCGCGAAGCAAAGCCTTGTTTTGGCGGTTCCCCACACTAGACTCAGTACCGTGCTATATACGTTTAAGCACGGGAAATCTTCCTGTTATGGACCTCACCGAGACGTCACGTGCTGCTGTTGTCGGTGCCACCGTTGGAACCCCAAGGGGCTGTATACAAATAGACTACAGACTGATAAGTTCTTACCTTTACTTATTGAACTATCGTTTGTCCCTGCCCTACCCTGCCAATCTCCCAGTTCTCCCCCGTTCAAACTCCCTGCCCCGTTCTTTGTCCTATTATACCCCTCCGTGCCCTGCTATTCCCTGTGTGGAATATATTTGTTGTTAATAAAATCCTGTTGTCTCTTGTCTGTGATGACATCCCTCGTTCCTGCGATTTCTACACATTTATAATCTCAAAATATGCTAACCAGCCAAGACTAGCCAGCGAGGCTTCTATCCCCGCAGACTAGTCCTGACAGTCCCCCCATCATAATTTCCATACAGGAGATCTCACACAAGCATGCAGTGCTGTCAGGATTCTGATGTCCTTCTGTGGATTGACGACTAGTGGCTGCTATTATTCACCTTGATAATTGTGCTGCATTTCCACCCCTTACCACTGGAGGCTGCTGTTGTGTTTCTGCAATCGCCCTTTACCAAGATGGCAGATTCTGAACCTGTGGAAGCCTTCATGTTTCCTATTTAGGCCTACTAAAAGCCACAGGGAACACTCAATTACATTTTTGTAGTATTGTGTCTAGCTGTTAGGCCACGTTCAGTATTTGGTCAGTATTTTACATCAGTGCTTGTGAGCCAAAACCAGGAGTGGGTGATAAATACAGAGGTGGTGATGTGTTTTTATTATACCTTTCCTCTGATTGTTCCACTCCTGATTTTGGCTTACAAATACTGATGTAGACTACTGACCAAATACTGAACATGTCAACATGGCCTTAATCTTGCTTCCATCTCCAGCTCCTTAGAACTGTCTTATCCAGACTGTTCCCACTCCTCTCCAGAATGTTTCCTACAACTCCAATTATTACATCTAAGGACATCTACTACCACTTGCTGTTCCCTGCTCGTGCTCCTCCAGCCATCGGATTCCAGCTTTGCTCCACTAGTATTGTAACAAGTGCCCTGTACTGAAACTATGACAGGGGACCATAAAAGAGATGCCACTCAAGCCAAATTAGAGGGATTACCACACCTGAGGCAGAACGCGTCCAAAAGAATATGTGCCCTGACAGACTATTCCTGGTTAATTAGCACATCATAAGAGGCAATATAAATGTTTTTTGCCACTCATTTCAGCAGAATTTTGGAGCATCACAGATGATTAAAATGAAGGAATATGGCTCTGAAGAATACTGGTGGCAGTTTGGAGGTCTAGGTTGACTTGACGAAACACCTTAAAGCTCTATGTCGGTGAAACATCTATATAAATCTGTCCCTAGACTTCATAAGTTTGAGAACTTTTTTAATCATTAGGCTAGGGCTACATGGCAACTTTTTGTGATTTGATGGTCATTGTCGTAGTACCCTAGGGGTTGTAATGTAGCAGTGACACATATCATCTATGGCCACATGACAGGTGCCACAGCCAAGTCACTGCGTAGCCCCAGTCTTAGATTTATTATTTTTACATAATGAGAAGGAACAAATGGTTATACTACTATAAACAAAAAAAAAATCCAAATATGAAAGAATCATTTGAAGGTACTACTTTTTGGGGGCTATTAGAGGATTCTTTATCTTCGAAGTAATGCCCCATTTCCATGGGCCGAGTCACGTCATTATCTGGCCACCATTCGACTATGCAAATCAATCGATGGTCCTTTTCTTGGCTGTTTAGACAGGTCAATGATCATCCTAAGAGCACATTATTATTAGATCATTAGTAAAAAAAATTTTTGCATACAGAGTATAATTTTAATGGCAACACGTCCTCTTTTTACAGGGATCGACGTGCTGCCGATAATTTTGATTTCTTTAGCAGGTTTAAAAAAAAAATCAATGCAACGGATGAACTTGTAGTTTGCTTTTCGTTGAGTGATTTCCGGCCGGTATAGAAGGGCCTATAGATGGGAATGAGAATTCCTGCTAATTGAAAGTAAGTACAAGTCAAAAAGTCAGACAACACTGGTATTGGGCTAGACAGAAAAGCGTAACAGAAGGAACATATACCTTTCTAGCTCAGCTATCTGCTTGTCTTTGTCATTTTTCTCATTTTCCACCTCTTTCAGAATCTGTAAAAGCCTGTCCACCTCAGCCTGGGCTTTGCCGCACTCTTCTCTGTAATATGAAACTTCTTTATCCAGTTGTTTGAGTCTATCGTTGAGGTCGGGGTTCATCCTGGGATCATCTTCGGCCTCATGAGCCTTAAAGGACCCAAAAAAATAAAATTAGCCTCAGGTAGAAAGCGATTATATAAGAAAAAAATTGAACAAGTAGTGTATAAATATGTGTTACGTAAAAGTGGTGGCATTGAAGAAAATGTAGTGTTGGCACAAAATAAAAGTCCTAATGGAGTGCTGATATCGGGACTGATGTGGAAGTGGTCTATTTTTAATAATTAACTCGCAGAAACCTTATTAAAAAAAAAACTTTGGATGAAAATGGAAATAAGGGCATAATTAAGTTAAAAAAACATAATATGCAAATGAAAGGTCCCTGAGGGGCCTAAATGCCCTTCTACCACATGAGAAGACACAACATTTGCCAACTCTCCCAAAGACAGGCTCCAAAAGAAAGGAAGAAACTTCTAGAACTTCAAGTAGATTTGGCAAATCTAGTGGGTGCCACAAAAGTATCTACTGGAAAGTTTCCTGTGCATGTCACTGTACTGGGAAGATTGGTGGAGTATGGGCCTCCAATTGCATAATCAGGGGGTTGACAAAAGAGGTGTGAAAAGGGTATGGCTTACAAAAAGGGGGTTGGTTATGCAAAAACATACACACTAAAATATTTCAACATAATCTTGTCCAAAAGTTTGTTAGTTTTGAAAACACTTGTATTAGAAGTGGCCCATGGTAAGGAAGGGGCACTAAAAACTTTTAAGTGCTATTATAGGCCCACTATTGTATTTTGTTGCACTCGGTCATCTCCATTAACTAAAGACTTTCCCCAAAATGATGACGTGTAGGTGTTTTTACATGAGGGGTTGTTAAAGGCAAGATTTTAAATTGATATAGTTTACCAAACAATTTATCTTATTTCTTAGGACAAAGGAATGAGTTAACATGTCGACACTTAGGTTACCCACCACAAACATTGCACACTGAAAATGGTAAAACAGGCATAGCACGAAAGAGACAGTCCATGCACCAGAACAGACGTGATTCAACGATGATGTAAAGTGAATATATTACAAGGCATGACAATATATAAATTTTTTGGCCCATTGTGTACTCACATAGCCAGTGCCACAAAGAAATGATACCCCCTGCTTCTCGTTACGCCCCAGGGGTGTCTTCATAAAGTGCAAGCAAAGAAGAAAGAACAAGGCAAGAGCAAGCAATGACTAATCTAAAAATGCTAGAAAACTACATGCAAGACAAATGAAAAAAACAAACAAAAGCAATTAAAAAAGAAAAAAACTAATACCAAAACAGCGGTCAGAAGGTGCGAATTCTTGGCAAAAAAAAATAAAAGAAGAAAATTTTATTAGAAAATTGTTACTGCACAACAGATACTGTTAGCTGACATCAGTTTACGTTACAAAACACTGAAAGGGGAATTTCATTAAATATTGTAGAGATCGCATGAATGGGAATCGGTAGAATTAGAATAGGCATTTACAGTTCTTGTATCCTTTAAATGTAAGAAAAAAAAACTATTCCGCTGATGGGACATGTGGAAGACGCCTCTCTGTGAACAGAACAGGGGACTAAGAAGGAAGGGAAATTACAAATTATGGAAAAGTAGACAATATGGAATGGGAAACAACTGGGAAAGGACAAGAAAAAACAGAATTAAAAAGTTCTGTCTCGTTTTGTCTAAAATAAAGACAGAAAATTGCCCTGTCAATTGAAAACCAAAAACTAGGCTTTTTAGTCATTACAAATTCATATGTTTCTCGGAGCAAAAGTAACCCGACTACCATTGTGCCAAAGTTAAATCCATCAACTTTCCTAGACTTTGCTACAACACATCTGACAAATTAACTAACATTACATCCCTTTTTGTAGCCTGATGCATAACCAGTTTGATTTGTCATTTGGGGGTCTATACAACCACTGTGGGAGATGTGAAGGTTGGCATTTTTTATTTATCATGTTGGACTAAGGAACAGATAATCAGAATTTTTAATACATTAATAGATATGACCAACTTCTAAAATAAAGCAATATTGCACATAATCTGCAGTAAAAACTTCCTATTTTGTGTAGTTCTTTGCATCTCTATGGTAACAGACTACAAATACACTCTGTGTAGTCTGATCCTACATCAGACATACATTCTGTCCCCTGTTATCAAAAAGTAGGGGACAGAGGGAAATGAGTGTGGCCACCAAATGTAGTCTAATGGGGAATTATAGGTCTGCCTAAGCACTGTAGAAACAAAATAGGCGGACATTTTTCATGAAGACCTATTACAAAGTTGCTTCATTTTTACTTTTAGATGTATTTGAGAGAATAAAAATAATTTGACTGGTGGTTATGCAAATATCAGCCATTGAATTAAAATCATCTGCTTAGTATTTGTGTGGGTCCACCTTATGCCACAAAAATATATCTGACCTTGAGAAGGTATGGGGTCAACAAGTCCTCTAAAGATGTTGTGTTGTATCTAGAGCAAAGAGCTTAGCAGCAGATCCTTTAAGGTGAGGCCTCTATGGATGAAACTGGTCTTTCCACTATATTCTACAGATACTGGATCAGGTTGAAATCTGGGTTATTTGAAGACAAAGTCAACACTACACTTTTTTGTCAAATGATTTCTGAACATCTTTTGCAATGTGACAGGGAACTTTTTCCTGCCAATAGAATCTGCTGCCATTAGGGAACTCGGCTGACGTGAAAGGGTGTACTTGGTCAACAACAAAGTGTAGCTATCCACATAATTGCTAGGTGTCAGCAGAATTTTGTCTAAAGGATCATATTGCCTCTGCCAACTTATCTTTTTTTCTGTAGGGCATCCTGGTGCCATTTCTTTCATCTGTTAAGTGTAGAAAACTGACCCAGCTATCAGGAAGATTTAAAAGAATGTATAATTAATTAGCGCAGGCCATCATTTTCATTACTCCATGGTCCAGTTCTGGTGCTTACATGCCCATTGTAGAAAATTTGGGATGGTGGAAAGGGCTATGGACGGTCTGTGTCGTCGTAGTTCATTACGCAGCAAGTTATATTGTAGTGTTTGTCAGTGGCGTAACTTGAAGATCATGGACCCCAATGCAAAAGCTCCAACCGGTCCACAATTATTGCAAGTCTTTATTTGCATTGATCTTTTCATATAGGCCAATTTGGACATTTTGGTTCTCCTAGTCTCCAGGATCCGTGTGCAATTGCAACCCCTGAACCTATTGTAGTTGCGCCCCTACTATTTGTTGACTTTCTGTCATAGACAGCATTAACTTTTTCATTAATTTTGATTACAGTAGCTCTTTTGTGAGATTGAACTAGCATTCACTTTCCACGTGCAATGAGCCTTGGATGCCCCAGAGTCTGTTGACATTTCTTTGGTTGCCCTTCCTTGGACCAGTTTTTGGTATACTAACCAAGATCTGCCATTTTGGAGATACTTTGAAACACTCATTTAGGTATTACAACTTAGTCTTTGTCAAAGTTGCTCCGATCCTTCAATTTGACCATTTATCTGGCTTCAAACACATGGCTGACGTGTGTATCGTTTCTATTTTAGGGTTAACCTCAACATTTATACATGTAATGTGCTGAAATATTTTTCATAAGAAGTGCACAGAATAGACAAGAGTTATTTGACCTTTTTCAGTATGAATTGTAATTCACGTCAGCCATGTGTTTGAAGCCGGATAAACATCTTTATCAACGATTTAGATGAAGGAATTGAGGGTAAACTGATTAAATTTGCTGATCACACAAAGCTAGGAGGGATAGCTAATACTAGAGAAGAGAGCGATTGGATGCAAAAAGATATAAATAAACTGGAGCAGTGGGCATAGAATCATAGAATCGTAGAGTTGGAAGGGACCTCCTTGGCTATCTGGTCCAACACCCTGCTCAAAGCAGGATTCGCTAAATCATCCCAGTCAGATGTCTGTCCAGCCTCTGTTTGAAGACTTCCATTGAAGGAGAACTCACCACCTCTCGTGGCAGCTTGTTCCACTCATTGATCACTCTAACTGGGCAGCAACTAACAGAATGGTTTTTAACAGGGAAAAATGCAAAGTACTACATCTGGGCAATAAAAATGAAAAACGCATATACAGAATGGGAGGAATAGGGCTAAGCAACAGCACATGTGAAAAAGACTTGGGTATACTAATAGATCACAGACTGAATATGAGTCAACAGTGTGATGCAGCAGCAAAAAAGGCAAATACAATTCTAGGATGTATTAACAGAAGCATACAGTCTAGATCACATGAAGTCATTATTGCCCTCTACTCCTCTTTGGTCAGACCTCATCTGGAATATTGTGTCCAGTTTTGGGCGCCACATTTTAAAAAAGACAAAAACAAACTGGAGCAAGTTCAGAAAAGAGCGAACAGAATGGTGACCGGTCTGCAAACCCTGTCTTATGAGGAAAGGTTGCAGGATTTGGGAATGTTTAGCTTGCAGAAGAGAAGACCGAGAGGAGACTTAATAGCTGTCTACAAATATCTCAAGGGCTGTCACATTGTAAAAGGGCCATCTTTATTCTCATTTGCACAAGGAACGACTAGAAGCAATGGGATGAAACTGAATGGGAGGAGACACAGATTAGATATTAGAAAAAACTTTTTGACAGTTAGAGTGATCAATGAGTGGAACAGACTGCCACGGGAGGTGGTGAGTTCTCCTTTAATAGAAGTCTTCAAACAGAGGCTGGACAGACATCTGTCTGGGATGATTTAGCGAATCCTGCTTTGAGCAGGGGGTTGGACCAGATGGCCCAGGAGGTCCCTTCCAACTCTACGATTCTATGATTCATTCCAAAATTAAAAGAGAAATCTGCAAGAACCAAGATTCTGGGATTGTTTGCCATCCTAAATCCTTAAAAGAAACAGGGTTTTCCATTTCTAGCTTCTGGGAGACGGCAGATATATAACTGGCAGATGTACAATCTGGATGTTAATTTTTATAGGATACTAAACTTCCTGCGCTAAATAAATAAAAACAAGCGATTTCAACAGTTTCAGACTACAAACAAAGTCCAGGCGCTGTCATCCATAATAAGAGGCTTGGTTTAGACTGGGGGTTACATAGGGCAGCAGCTGAAAAGTTTTAAGAAGCTTAATATTGAGATACATTTTGGAAATTTGTTTGTTAAAAAAAAGTCTAAAAGGGGAAGTATATCCTCAATCCTTGCTCAATTAGCAGGTACAGTAAGTAAAGGAAACCTGGGCTATGGGCACATACTCGGAAAATCAGTGCTTATCTGTGCTAGATTTAAAAGTTTTTAAAAGGGGTTAAAATGATTTTGTATCTTTTAAACTTTGATGTTTATTTTTTATTGTATAATAAATATGCTATGATGAATATGCTATAGCTAGGGTTGATCGAATAGCTTCAGATAAGAGCTTATCCGAATAGCTATAGCACTAACCGAATAGCTGCATTGGTAATCCGGATACTTGGAGCGCTCCCGATAATCAGCTGTCCGGCTCCGCAGCTGCATATGTCACGGTCCAACAAACAGGCTCTCCATGCATGTGTTGTGACTGTCACACAGCCGCGAGAAATGCAGCTGTGGCACCGAACAGCTGACTATTGGGAGCGCTCAAGGTATCCGGGTTCCCGATGCAGCTATTCGGATAAGCACTTATCCAAATCTATTCTATCAACCCTAGCTACAGTGGGGAAAAAAAGTATTTAGTCAGTCAGCAATAGTGCAAGTTCCACCACTTACAAAGATGAGAGGCGTCTGTAATTTACATCATAGGTAGACCTCAACTATGGGAGACAAACTGAGAAAAAAAAATCCAGAAAATCACATTGTCTGTTTTTTTTTTCATTTTATTTGCATATTATGGTGGAAAATAAGTATTTGGTCAGAAACAAAATTTCATCTCAATACTTTGTGATATATCCTTTGTTGGCAATGACAGAGGTCAAACGTTTTCTGTAAGTCTTCACAAGGTTGCCACACACTGTTGTTGGTACGTTGGCCCATTCCTCCATGCAGATCTCCTCTAGAGCAGTGATGTTTTTGGCTTTTCGCTTGGCAACACGGACTTTCAACTCCCTCCAAAGGTTTTCTATAGGGTTGAGATCTGGAGACTGGCTAGGCCACTCCAGGACCTTGAAATGCTTCTTATGAAGCCACTCCTTCGTTGCCCTGGCGGTGTGTTTTGGATCATTGTCATGTTGAAAGACCCAGCCACGTTTCATCTTCAATGCCCTTGCTGATGGAAGGAGGTTTGCACTCACAATCTCACGATACATGGCCCCATTCATTCTTTCATGTACCCGGATCAGTCGTCCTGGCCCCTTTGCAGAGAAACAGCCCCAAAGCATGATGTTTCCACCACCATGCTTTACAGTAGGTATGGTGTTTGATGGATGCAACTCAGTATTCTTTTTCCTCCAAACACGACAAGTTGTGTTTTTACCAAACAGTTCCAGTTTGGTTTCATCAGACCATAGGACATTCTCCCAAAACTCCTCTGGATCATCCAAATGCTCTCTAGCAAACTTCAGACGGGCCCGGACATGTACAGGCTTAAGCAGTGGGACACGTCTGGCACTGCAGGATCTGAGTCCATGGTGGCGTAGTGTGTTACTTATGGTAGGCCTTGTTACATTGGTCCCAGCTCTCTGCAGTTCATTCACTAGGTCCCCCCGCGTGGTTCTGGGATTTTTGCTCACCGTTCTTGTGATCATTCTGACCCCACGGGGTGGGATTTTGCGTGGAGCACCAGATCGAGGGAGATTATCAGTGGTCTTGTATGTCTTCCATTTTCTAATTATTGCTCCCACAGTTGATTTCTTCACTCCAAGCTGGTTGGCTATTGCAGATTCAGTCTTCCCAGCCTGGTGCAGGGCTACAATTTTGTTTCTGGTGTCCTTTGACAGCTCTTTGGTCTTCACCATAGTGGAGTTTGGAGTCAGACTGTTTGAGGGTGTGCACAGGTGTCTTTTTATACTGATAACAAGTTTAAACAGGTGCCATTACTACAGGTAATGAGTGGAGGAAAGAGGAGACTCTTAAAGAAGAAGTTACAGGTCTGTGAGAGCCAGAAATCTTGATTGCTTGTTTCTGACCAAATACTTATTTTCCACCATAATATGCAAATAAAATGAAACAAAAACAGACAATGTGATTTTCTGGATTTTTTTTTCTCAGTTTGTCTCCCATAGTTGAGGTCTACCTATGATGTAAATTACAGACGCCTCTCATCTTTTTAAGTGGTGGAACTTGCACTATTGCTGACTGACTAAATACTTTTTTTCCCCACTGTATAGTACCATTGACTGATGCTATAAGTTCCTGTACACTTAGTTCCTTGGTCAATCTATAGATGGCACTTTTTGGTATAACATCATGTTGTTATTTACTAATGTGGAGAATACTTTATGGGCTCAGATTTTATTCATAAAATCCTGACAATGATGAGGGTTTTCTGGTATCTAAACAGTAATGGCCCTCTGACCTCTGGGATCCCCACTGATTAGCACAATGAAGGAGACTTTACTTCAATGGGACAAGCTACAACCTGCATGTCGATCGCTTGGGTTCATGAAAGTCAGACCCCACTAATCAAACATTTATTGGTGAAGTCAATGTCTAAGACCCCATTCATCGGAAAAAAAGAGACTTCCACTAAATTCGACAAGTATTACTCTTATTGTGCTAATCGCTGATGTTCTTGGAGGTCAGACACCACCAAACATTAATATGATAGTTGGATGCAACCTCTGAGATCCTCACAGATCAGCACTTTACTTGGACATGCTGCAAGTGGGGTTTGTGGAGATCAGACCCAACCAATGAAACATTGATCGGAGGGCTCAAGCTCTGGGACCTCCATCAATCAGCACAATGAGAGAGGCATTCACTTGGATGGGACTATAGCTGTAACTATTATTGTGCTAAACACTAAGGTTCTTGGAAGTCATACACCATTAATCAGAAATTGATTGGTGGGGTTGACCTTTGTGACTTCCATTGATTAGCCCCATGAGCGAAACCTTCAATTCAATGGGATAAGCTGCTACCATCATTGTACTAATCGCCAATATTCTTAGCTGTCAATCACCAGCAATCAAACATTGATAGGTGGGGTCAAAATCTGGGATCCCCACTGAACTATCCTTTATAAGGATAGGCTGCAGGTAAGGATTCTGGAGATCTGACCCCACCAATCAAACATTTATTAGTGACTCAAGCTTTAGGACTTTCACCAATCAGCACATTCAGGGAGTCCCTCCCTTCAATGGAACCATCTGCCATCCTACATCCTACAGGGTTCTTGTAAGTTAGACCATAGTAATCAAACTATGATTGATGTAGTAGAATTCTGGGAAACCACCAATCAGATCTTTACATGCTGCAGGTGGGGAGTCTGGAGATCAATGTCCACTAATCAAACAAATATCAATGGAGTAGACTTTAGGAACCTCCACATTCCAGGCCTGTATGGTGTTTCTGGAGATCAATGCCCACTATTCAAACATTAATGACCTATCCCGAGGATACATTTGCGTTAGGTTGTTTTATGAATCCCAGTTGTATGGATCAAAATTATGTACCAATAGAACTCTGTGGGCCTGTGCTATAGCTCTATATGTCTATAAGTTTATGGAAAGATTGTTATATCGAGGACCCTTCAGCAATCATCAAAAAAAATGTTGGCATGCTATACAAATATATTCACCACCAGAAGGGTTGCTGACCAATTTATATTATTTTTGGCATAGATAAAGACTACACTATGGGCCAAATACTATCTATACCTTATAATTAACCCTTCGGTAAGTGATAGGAGGACCTTGATTATTTTCAGAGATATAATGGGCTACAGCGCTCACAAAAACAAGAGGAATTGCCCCTAGCAAATCAACCAGATTCGTGTAGCTGTGATCCGATATGTTTTCATGGTCGATTCCTGCTTTTTTTTCCTGCGCTATTTCTCCCGTCGCCCTCTACACAATCCACCGCTGACAAAACAACCACATTATAAATATCTGTCAATTGTTATCAACTGTTGTAACATTTTCCAGCAAGAATTTCCTTTCTTAATTACAATCAAAAGCCAAAATTTACAGAACGTGAAACAGTCCAGAACAAAACATATACAACATATTTCCACTTCCACACACATTCTAAGAACATAATATTACGGTAAATTAAAAAAATAAAATAAAACATGCGTGCTCATTATACCGTGCAGGATCCTTCAGCAGAAAATACAATTCAATTCCTTATGGTTCCAGTCTGTCACAGTTACATTAACTACAGTACATAGACCCTTTCCATTTACAAAAAAAATGGTAAATTCATTTTTATTTTCATCGTATTACAGAGGTATTCTTCCTAGAACGCTTGCCTCTATGAAATTGGCACCATACGGGTCATAATATGAATCTAAACCTATAGGGGCTCTATGTTCCCCATTTATCTTTTCCGTTTTGTCACTATTGTTTTTTTTTTTTTTGCCTTGTGGTATTTCTTAATTGCATCAAATGCTTCAAAATGGTGCAAAATTCATGCATAAAATCAAAATATTCTTTATTTTTGCCTTTAATAACCATCTTTGTAACTTTTTAGCGACAAAAAAAAATCACACGTTCTGCTAAAATGTTGTACAAAAAATATAAAATCACTTCAAGGGGGAAACTGGAGCACATTTGCCCAAAAAGTTTTACAACTTTTTAAAAAGTTCCAATTGATGAATAAGTTGAAAACATCTGGGAAATCCCAAACCGTAGTCACAATGAGGGCTCGTAGATGCGACTTGTTGGAATATGTTTGGTGCAACAACTCCATTCCTGTCCATGAGTTTTTAGTTGCTAGATTTGTATGCTGTTCATAAAGTTAGAATAAAAAAAAACTCCCAGAGGCTCACACAGGGAGAGCATGTGACTGTATTTCCTGTTTTTCCTGTGTCTGTGTATGAGAGAAGCAGCGTGCTGTAGATGCTGCACAGATAGAGACACACACAAATCATTTATTCCTGATCTATTAAGCTTATCATATATTGTTCCTGATTGTTCCTGAATAAAGAAGTGCTGATATCACACACTTGGAGAGTATCTTGAAAAATCCGCTGCCAACACAACAGGATTTTCAATCTGAGTGCTACCATTAAAAAAAAAATGGACAGCACTCTTACCAATGATATACAATGGGGCATTGCACATGGACGATAAGTGAGTAAACACGCAGTGGTAGTTCAGCTCCAACAGCTGTCTATGATAGCTGAGAGGCACAGCAAAGGGTGCAGGGACCCCATGCCATAGGTCCCCACACCCACAATGCTGTGATCGGTCAGTCAATCACTTGGATTGCCCGGTCAGTGCAGGAGCTCAGCGCTGCCAGTGACTGAGCTTCAGCACTAACAACCAGGAGCGGCGTCCCATTGTTTGCGTCCCATTCATCAATTTGCAAATTTTTTGCATTTTGGAGTTAAATTCTGTAAAAAAAAAAATAAAATTGCTCAAATTTTGTAATGTTTAGCAGACTTTTGCTGTATAAAAATGCAAAAGAGGAAAAAAAAAGACAACACCTCACTATTCATGAACCATGTGTGCCATTTTGAAGAATTTGGCGCTAAAAAACATCAGCAAATACCAAAGACATATACCAGGCTCAATATGTTTAGCGCTTTTTACCAGATTTTATTTCCTATTAATTTTCTGCTATGTGATCCCATGATCCCATTAGAATCACTTGGAAACGAGTAGGTGAAAAAATGTTAAGAAGAATTTAGAAAACTGCATGAAACCTCTATATTCAGAATAGCTCCGTTCCAAACTATTCTTCAGGAAAGATCGACCTCTTATTTAAGGCTACTGGTGAATGAATTTCCCGCAGGTCTGCACTATGAAACTTATGCACCGTGAAGAAGACCCTTCTCAGCTGGCTCCAGGAGCCCAGGACCTAGTACGGTCTGTATCCGGAAGTACGGTGCTCTTACAAACGATGGGAACCAGTTTTCCTTGCTCTGTTTCACAGCGAGGTTTGGCTCAGAACATAACCCCTTAGGCCGTGCTGTGCCCAGCAATCTGCAGAAAACAGACGTTGAATGGGGAGACTTGCTGTGCCGTGAAGCAAAACAAAATTAAATTCTGCTTCCCTTGTGGAGACACATTGGGTACATCTGATCTTCCAAACCATTCTTAGAAATTGAGAGTCGCTTTGTCCTTCTTCAGCTGGAAAACATTGGTGTGTTCTGTAAAATCAAGTCGTGCTAAAAGTTCCCACAACTCCAATGTGTGGCTCATCAGTTACAGGTTGTGATTTAAAAAAAAAAATAACAGAACTGGAATTAATAAATCTAAAAAGCAGATGAAAATAATAAATGGAGCAAACTGGAGCCTCAGTGATGAGAAAAAGGTTGCAAAATGCAACACAGGGACATTTATACATCGCCCGGGCAAAAAAGAAAAACGAGGACTGCAATTTTCAGCAATTGTAATTGGCAGAGCTGTCCTTGGGGGTTTTATTGTAAAAACCACATGTTAGCCAGACTATGATTAAAGCTAAGCGACTGATTATTTTAATTATCGAAAACCAAGTCAGCATCGGGAAAGTAGTGACTGAGCAAAGTCAAGAAGTGCGGTGCAGGTCATTAACCTGAACTTGGCCTGGTGGGCCAACCCATGGTATTTGCTAACGCAACAAAGCAAAACCTGTGGTAATTTCTATTAAACACAGAAAGGCCAAGTCCAATGGAGCAGTTGCCTCCTTTTAGTGTTTTTTTTTTTTTTTTTCGACGATGACTTGAGCTTTCCTGGCTGGAGAGATGTCACGCAGACTGGGATTTGTCATTATGAGCCAGCTTTGATAATAGCCTAAAGTGAGGTGTACTGACCTCAGCTTAGTTTGTGTACTGAGAATGCTCAGGATGGTGCTAGAGTTAGCGTGTAATGACATAACTTGACCTGTGAAACAGTCAAGCTATAACTGCATGACTCCTCAAGAGACCAGAACCATCCACTTGACTTTTCACTGGTAATTAACATTCAGAGCACACCCATTTATGATTTTGATAATCTATGCTCCCAGGGACAGTTTATACAAGGTCATCTTTAGAAATCTATCAGTGTTGGGTAAAGTGCCACAGTGTCAGTTTTAGGGGATGAAAATGTGAGAACAGATTTCCTATAAAAAGGTTGCAGTTGTTCCCATACCAGTACCCTCAAAATATCTCAAATGAACTTACCATGTGCCTAAGGCCTTATTCTGAACTCCCTTTTTTGTGATCCAATTTTCACCCATTTTTGAACCATGTGTCCATTTTTACCATCAGTATGGTAAAAAAAAATCTGAACACCTCTGACTCATTCAATAGTAAAAACATACATGTAAACAGTTTATAATGGGTAAGTGGTGTGACGGAGTCACTGGCTTTGTAGAGGAAGGGAGGTATGTGTCACTGCGCATGCAGCGATCAGTGATGTGAAACCGGAGTGTTTTTGTGCTGAGAAGCCATGTACAGAGTTTTAATGGGCCAGTTTTACGTGGGCATCCGCAGTGCTGGTGGGAGGGTGCTCACCGCACTCTTCTTCCCTGCAGGAGTTTGAGGACCTGCAGTGATGTCACGATCACGTGCCCAGCCATGTGATATATACCTGGACCTGTGGTTCAGTCTGTGGGGAGAAGCTGTACTTCACACAAAAGTAAGGACTGGGAGTGGTTATCCCTAACAGTGTGCGGGAGGACCCCACACCAAGGACTACATGCTATCATTTTTGTTTTGCTTTATTTTTCGTCGTACCCGGAGGGCTGTGTTTTTCTTCTGAACACCGTGGTTTATGCTGCATATAATAAACCCACTGGTGCTTTACATGCAAGGGCTCCTGAGTCTACCTGAAGGCTTCTACCGAGCGTGACAACCCCTCACAGTGGTCTATCTGTGAAAAGCACAGAACACATGCATAAATCACAGATGTCTGATGCGGCCTAAAGCAGAAACATGTAAACCAGACTATCTGAAGCATAACCATGCAATACCTTGCCTCATCTGTCACATCGCCACTTAGACCTGCTCTTGCCCCATCTGCTTCTGTCACCAAGCACCTCTATATTCATTCTGTGGGCAAAACCTGGTGATGGCGATTGGCAAGGCCAGAACCTTTAGGCAGCACAGGCTCTCTCCTACACAGTTTGGCAATATATTTATGCGAGCTTCCAACAGGAGTAATCATCTCACTGCTGTGGCCAATAGAACAGCACCACACCCTACTTACACGCCGAGCATAGTAGGTGTCGCCAGTTAAAGTTTATTCCAGCTGTGGTTCTCTCCCATTTTTCAGCACTTGCACAGTCTATTCGATTCCTGTTTTTCACCTTGGATAATTTTGTGACTATCTTTCAGCTTGACGATTCCACCTGTTATTGATGTGACTATCTGACCATCCTCTGCTAGCCCGTTCCACCAGCCAGTAACTATTCTGACTCTGTGGAGCCAACCCAGGTACCTATGTGTAACTGTATATCCCTGTACAAGGGTTAAAGGGTGAAGTTTAGTGCAATCCCTAATACCTGGTAAACGGAGTCTGTCCTTGGAAACACTATTCACAGAAGTCAGCCTTCCACGGACAGTGCTCTCCATTACATCAGACTTTTTATACATTAAAGGGATATTCCAAGCATCACCATTTATCATGTAAGCACAATAATGTTACTGTAGTAAGTAATGTTAGATGTAAGGAGAGCCAATGGCTAGACCATAACAACCACGCAGAGGACAAAAAGATATGCCGACACTCGATACAACTTTATAAGGGATACTACATTGGGAAGCTTCAGTGGGGTGGTAATGGGGGGTTCAATGATCTAGTGGTCAGAGTAGTCTCTAGCATTTATACTGACAAATCTTACATTTATCAAGTATCCTCTGAGTGGATAAATAAACTAATCATGGTCGGAATATCACATTGTATTTTTGCCAAAATTTAGGTGAAGACCGTATTTCTATATTTCGGGCTCCTGAAGACTATTCTACCCCTTATGCACCTTATGCCTCTTTTTATCCACATTTAACCATATTGCTAGTAAAGCTTTGGATTTTCCCAATGTATAAGGTAAGCAATGGAGCAAAATACATCCCACATTGTGGAGGCTTAACCACAATTACATTTATGGAAAGAAATTTAGTTTTCGAAGTAATTATTCTAATGACAAAAAAATCTACATATTGATTTCATCTCCAAAACCATCTGGGCTTAACAAGTCATTATTGTAATTTTATAATACATAAATTCTCAGCCTAAGCTGAAACCTGAAGGATCCTGCAGGGTATAAAACAAATTTAACCCATTCGCCAACTTTCATGCATGATAGCGGCGCTGCAAAAAAAAAAAAAAAGAACAAAAGTGGAAGCGACCCTTATGACAGTTCCCAACATAGATACACAGATACGATACAAGCAGAGCCGGAGCATGTGTGCGCGGCCGGAGCGATGCCATGAGATGTGTGCAGATCTATGCCGATGGAGGTTGCATGCTGTGTTGGGGTTTCTTAAAGATGGTCACTTACAGGATTGTACATCTGATTGAACAACTGCTCGGCTTGCTACGTTAAGGGAGACGGGAAGGATTGACGCACACACAAAGGGGGAAAAAAAAGAAGGAAAGATTTAGGAACACAGCATTAACCGGACAATCTAAACGTGTCTGCAGAAGAGAACTTGTCATAAATACGTAGAAAATGTAAGTTTCTCGACATTCCACGGTGAAAGCGAGAGAGTCACAGGGGACGTTGGCGTGTTTACCTTGGCTGCTACAAGAGAATGGTTAGAAGCTGAAATGTACGGTTTACTGTTACTTTCCCCTTTCTAGAGTTAAATAACCCATGAAATCAAGTAGGCTGTCCACTTCTGATGATACATTAAGTGCCGGACTTGAGCAATGAATCACCAGAAGTGCTTTTAGTGAAGACAGCCATTTATCAAACAACTTTCAAAAGATAGTAATAATAAAAGATTAATTAAGCACCATTGTTAAATACATGTCATTCATTTCACAAAATGCGTATCGCTGGGGGTCACCTAAGGAACGGTCAAGGGATGAAGAAGTAAGGGAAATTTTATTTATTTTGTTGTTTTCTTAAATTATTACAAACTTGTTCAAATGTTCTGTGATCAAGTCCTGAAATTAAGATTAAAGTTAAAGAGATTCAGTTTTTTACATTTAAAATTAAAGGAACAGTCCAGGCAAAATGACTATAGTACTACTCAGTGTAGATCCTGGCAGTAGCCATAGTGCAGAGTGGCAGTTTTACCTTTAAAAGGTAACTATCATCCAAAAAAATATACAGATCTGGCAAAAATTAAGAGACCGCTTTCAAATGTTCACTTTGTCTGATTTTTCTCTTTATAGGTATATTTTTAAGTAAAATGTAAATTGTTCTTTTAGTCTATAAACTTCTGACAACATGTCTCCGAATTTCCAATAAATTTTGTATTTTTTTTCTGACAAGGAAAAATGGTCAAAATTAAAAAAAACAAACCCCAGTGCTTTCAGACCTCAAATAATGCAAAGAAAACAAGTTCATAATCACTTAGAAACAACAATGTTAATGTTTTAACTCGGGAAAAGTTCTGAAATCAATATTTTGTGGAATAACCATTTTAATCACAGCTTTCATGCGTCTTGATCTGCTTTCCACCAGTCTCTCACACTGCTTCTGGCGCAAAAATGTAAGCAGTTCTTCTTTGTTTGATGGCTTGTAACTATGCATCACCCTCTTGATTACATTCCAGAGGTTTTCAATGGGGTTCAGGTCTGGAGAATGGGCTGCCCATGACAGGGTTTTGATGTGATGGTCTCTTAATTTTTTTCCAGCGCTGTATAATATATATACAGTGTATATATATATATATATATATATATATATATATATATATATATACACACGCACACACTACATACACTATAGTGGATGCAATATGCTGGCAAACAGTGGGGTCCAGGTTCTGAGCCCCCACCGATTGGTCAAAAGACTGCTGTGGAGTGCAAATCCTCTGCATGGGCTGCATGCACAGAGCATGTATGGGGTGAATTTCCTATGACTTTCTTTTGAGCTGTTAGACCGCTCTCTGTGCGCTCTCATGCAGGAGCTAGGCACTTCAGATCAGTGTTTTGACTAATCAGTGGAGGTCTCAGAACCTAGACCATCAGACTGTGGCTAAGGCATTTTCATACTGCCAATAGCGGAAAGCCGCTATGGGGCCCATGAGTCGGGGGGGTGAGAGCAACGGGCACCCCATGCCCAGTAACGCACTGTCAACTGTAAAGTGTTTGGAAATGAGGAGAGGTAAGTTTTTCTTTTTTTAATCAATTGTGTGGGCCATTATACTATATGGAAGGCTAGGTCGAGCCACCATTATATTTGCAGGGCTATGTGGGGGCCATTGTAATATTTTTAGCTCTATGTGGGGGCCGTTATACTTTTTAGAGAACTATATGGGCGATTATACTGTCTGTAGGGCTATGTGGGGGCCATTATGCTATATAGGGGGCTATGTGGGGCCATTATACTGTTTGGAGGGCTATAAGGTGGGTCATTACAGTGTTTGGAGGGCTACATAGGGGCTAATATACTTTTGAAAGGCTACGTGGGACAAATATGTAAGAGCTGTATTTTGGTTAGAGTCTTAGAACATGGACTGACCACTGATTGGCAGCACACATACCCTATCCTACGATAGCCAACATTTAAGTTTACAGAATGTTACATAAAATGATTAGAAATTCAAATTATTACTCCTTTAACCAAGAAGATGCTGATGAATGTCTTGCTCTCCTAGTCCAGTGTAAAGGTGCTGTCACACTTAGCGATGCACCAGCAATCCCGACTAGCGATATGACGCGGTCAGGATCGCTGGTGCATCGTGGTCGCTAGTGAGCTGCCACACAGGCAGATCTCACCAGCGACATAGCAGGGGTCGGGAGTCGTTACTTACCTGTCAGATGAGGAGATGAAGACATCCTCCCGCCCGCGTCCACGCGTCGCTCGTCGGCGCCACAGGAAGCTGACGACGAGAAACGGCCCAGGACGTTCTCGTGCGATCAGCGATAACTAGCGGGGAGCCGGTCAGAGGTAAGTATAAGACCCAGCGTTATCGCTAGCAAAAATCAGTGATGTTACAGCGATATTGCTACCGATATCGCTTAGTGTGACAGGTCCTTTAGACTGATGACATATAAAAAAACATGCACTATCATCCTGCATTTTTTTAAATGTGACTTTAAAGAGTTAATTCTTGTAGAATTTCTCTCCCAGGTTCCTCTGTTTGGGTTCTTTAGGGCAATTTATCAATCAGGAGGATAATGGTCTGTACTGTAGGGGAAGGAAAGTGTTTCACATTGAACTTTGTGTTGTACTGACCCACACATATGCTGGGAAAATTAATGATGCTACGAGTTTACATGGTCTGTTTGCCCCATATGTTCATGGAGCGAAGAGCTGGTGACTAACTAAGCAAACAACATGGTAATTAATGAATGTCATTACTAGAAATGAGGTGATTTAATAGACATTTACTAAGTTCAACTTAGATAATTCCCCTGTTAAGAAAAAGTATTTTCTTCCTATCCCAACACCACATGTGTGGAGAGTTCTCATTGTATTGCATTGGTCCACAATAGGAAGGAAATCCCTTGCCTTAAGGGGTTATCCTATGAAAAACCATTTATCACTGATTCGCAGAGAAGGTAATAAATGTATCATCACTGGGGGTGATTATGGGAGTAGGGATGCTGCTTCTGCTTGTGAATGGGGTGGAGGTGTTATTGTGTAGCCAATACTCCATCTACTCCATTCCCTTCTATGTGAACATGACAGCTGCTCCCATAGACAGCGAATTAAATGGTGGTCACTAAAGATGAGTGGATCGATCCGCAGAGGATAGAGTTTGATTCAGATTTCATGAAATTCACGATTTTACGAAAATTCGAACATTTTGAGATTCTATTTCTGGTCCTCAAAAGTGCCGTTTCCCACACTGCTGAAGCACCAGAGAATGGGAAAATGTTATTTGGCACTGCTGCCCGGACTTCCCCGTAATGCCCTGCAGCTACGACATCTAGCGGATGATGATACTTTGTGCAGTGGGGGTCAGCACCTGGGACATCACCGATCAGTGGTTCCCAGTGGAGCACAGTTTGTACAGCAGTCATTTTCCATCTCCAGAATCACTGGGTAAGTCTGTCTCTCCCGTAGAGTGTAGGATCTTTTTGTCAGCGGAGTTCTCTCTCTCCTGTAGAGTGTAAGTTCTTATGGTCAGCAGGGTCCTCTCTTTATTGTCTGTAGAGCTTAAACTCTTATGGTCAGAAGAGTCCTTTCTCTCCTGTAGAGTGTATGCTCTTATGGTCAGCGGCGTCCTCTCTTTTGCTCTCGTCTGTAGAGCATAAACTTTTGTGGTCAGCCATGTTCTTTTTCTCCTGTAGCGCGTAACCTCTTATGGTCAGCCGGGTCCTTTCACTCCTGTAGAGTGTAAGCTCTTATGGTCAGCGGAGTCCTCTCTTTCGCTCTCGTCTGTAGAGCGTAAGCGCTTGTGGTCAGCGGATCCTTTTTCTCCTGTAGAGCATAAGCTCTTATGGTCAGTCGGGTCCTTTCTGTCCTGTACAGTGTAAGCTCTTATGGTCAGCAGGATCCTCTCTTTCTGTCTCTCCTGTAGAGTGTAAGATCTTATGGTCAGCGAGGTCCTCTTTCTCTCTTCTGTAGAGTGTTGCACAGTCAGAGGGGTTCTCTCTCTCTCTTCCCTCCCCATGTATATTTTCCAAGCAATTATAAGTTTTCCAGTATTGAGATTCAAGCAAGTTTGCTCACTGCTAATCAAATTATTTGGGGGAAAATTACCGTAAGCAAAGTTGGCGAATTTAAAAAGATTCACTCATCTCTAGTGTTCCCATTTGCTACATTACCACTCCATTCACACAGGGGACTTTGCACTTTTCGTTGAGATAATAAATGTATCACTGATCTGGATAAATAATAAATATTTTAGTGGAGAAACTATTTAAATGCAGTTGTCAATTATTTCCCTATTTTCAAGTTTTTCCAATTAAATTAATTTTTATTAAACAACCAGTTTGCCTGTTCTATTGAAAGTATTTTTTCAGGAGTTTCAGCTACTATTTAAGACAGGTATTCACTGTTTGATTGGGGGGAGGTCAACTCATGAGATACCCATAAATTACCATAATCAAAGGGCCACTGCCAGCTTATTGTTTATCCAGGCACAATGACATACAGTAAATACTAGTATTAAGGCATACCATACTCATTACATAGCAGTCACCCAAACGAACAGTAAGCTCCTGACTCTACCATATCCAGGAACGCTCAGCTCCTGTTTTCAGTATGAGCCGCGAGAACCACTGACATTTATCTCCCATCACAAAACAGGTTAGCCACTGAAACTTTGACTGCCTGCAACCTTCTTTCTCCGGAAAGCTTCCGAGAGAAGAAAGTTGGGAGGCCCCTTATGCATTAGAAGATTGGCTAATCCAATCAAAAAGGGGTTTGGACAAATTCTATCTAAAGTGAGGAGATCTGTAAACTTGTTCATGCTCAGCCTAATTCACTTCATTGAGGTGAACTATAGTAGGAAGCACGGCAACACTGGGATGTGCAACACAATGCCTGGATAAACAATAATTGTAACCATCAGTCTTTTGACTAGTCAGGATCTTGGAGGTCGGACCCCATTGATGACACTTCTAATGACAGAACAACAATTGAAAATTGTGTAAAACCGTTTGCCACAAAGATATTCTTTTATCTTCTTGCTGCACGTGAAGCATATACAAGTCTAAACCATGGAGCAGTAGAGCTGAAAAAAGTCAGTGCATGCATCAGTTGGATCAAATTGGATACATTTTTATTAGAGAAAACATATTAATCACCAACATAGAAATTATCTTTACCATCTTAAAGACTGCCTGGTTTCTTATACAGCTTTGCATTTTCTACAAACAGGTCTGCACAATACAGATATTCCTAAAATGCAATAGAGGGTAAGATATCACAGCAACTGTTCATACTAGAGCAGTGGAAAAGCATCTGTCTGCACAATACAAACAATTGCAGCAATCAACATTTTTTGATTAGTTTAAAGAGTAACCATCATTTTATTTTTTTTTAATCATGACTCACTAGTACACGTGAAAATAAGAACGTTTGTAATATATTTTATCAGAGAAATCTGCTTCTTTCTCCTCTTGGACTGATCACTCATCCTGAAAATTCTCTAAAATGTGTTTCCAGTGAATACAGATGGGAGAAACAGTTGAGGCTCATCAAGTTTAACTTCTTTCTGACATCGGGTGTAAATTTACGCCGATGTCGGACTCCCTCCTTTTGATGTGGGCTCCAGTGGCGAGCCCACATCTTTCCCGGCTCATGTCAGCTGTCCACCTGCGGCTATTAACCCATTAAATGCCACTGTCAAACTCTGACAGTGGCATTTAACACACACTTCCGGCCATCGGGCCGGAAAGCCGCCCAACCTGAGATCACGAAAAATGGAGACGCTACTGGTATCGAAACATGGCGCAATTTTTTTTTTAACAAAGTTTGGAATTTTTTTTGCACCACTTAGATAAAAAAGGACCTAGACATGTTTGGTGTTTATGAACTCATAATGACCTGGAGAATCATAATAGCAGATCAGTTTTAGCATTTATTGAACCTAGTAAAAAAAGCAAAACAAAGAACAACTGTGGGATTGCTTTTTTTTGCAATTTCACAGCCCTTGGAATTTTTTTCCCATTTTCTAGTACACAACATGGTAAAACCAATGATGTCGTTCAAAAGTACAACTCGTCCCACAAAAAACCAGCCCTCACACGGCCATTTTGACTAAAAACTAAAAAAAGTTATGGCTCTGGGAAGAAAGGGAGCAAAAAATGAAAATGCAAAACCAAAAAATACCTCTGGTCGTTAAGAGGTTAATGGAGAACTGTAACTTTTGGATCAGGAGAACTTGTAGCAGAATGTCTATGTTGGCCTCTAGCTCCTCCCCTCTCCGTAGGATTTTAAAAAGCACCAACTGTCATTTCATATTTAAGTAATAGGAAAATCTATCTTCACTGAATATAGATTTCACAAGATTTTGCCCTTGAATTGACAGTGAAAGATCAGTTCAGGAGGAGAAAAAAAGTGAATTTGTCTCATAAGATATATTACAAAGTTGCTTATTTTCTTTCGTACTTTTGTTCTATGAAATAAAAATTAAATCAGAAGTTTAAGTGAATCTCATCTAAATGTTCAATTTTGGCAACGTGATGGCAAAACTCGATCTTGGAAAAAAATGAAACACACAGACTTTGATTTGTAACTAGAATCTGTTTGGGTTCAGATAAGTGTCATAGCCCTCTCTGGCTCAATAACGTGGGGTCTGTATACAACTTCTGTGATAGACTATTGTTTTACTTTTCCCAAGCTCCAATCACCACTGCTGACATGACTGTTGTTTCCCCGAGTTCAAAGAAAGCTTTGATGCAGCTGCAGCTTTGCAGAGCGCGGTAAAAGCAGTCGTTCCTAATTGTACTATCTGAAAATTTCCAAACTCGTTGTATGCCACCTCGTGCTACATACAACGATGCCTTACGTACCTTTTTCAACTGGGCTTCCAACTTACTACATTCTTCCTTCTTCTGCTCGATGGCCATTTCAAGAGACTTCAACTTGGAATCTCTCTTCAGTCCTGATGAAGCCAGAGTAGATGCATGCTCTTTCATATCAATCAAGCTGGTCTATGGAGAAAATAAAGAATTCATTCCTATAAAATAGTCACTAGTACTAAAATACAAATAGCCTATTTTTAGGGGAGGGCATCAATATTAAACTGGTGTGGGTTTGATTTTAGGCGCCATAGCCCATCAGCTTATTGAAGGTTGCAGTACTCTACCCCTTCACCGTTTCCTAGATAAATTAGCACTATTGGTATTGGTTGTGCCTGGCATTACAGCTCAGAAATCCTCCTAATGGTTGTGCCTGGTATTACAGCTCAACACTCCTTGTAGTGGTTGTATTTGGTATTACAGTCAACACTCATCTTAGTGGCTGTATCTGGTATTACAGCTCAGTACTTCTGATTGTTGTTGTGCCTGTTATTACAGCTTAGCACTCCTTCTAATGGTTTGTGCCTGGTATTAAAGCTCAGCACTCCTCATAGTGTTAATGCCAGGTATTACAGCTCAAAACTCCTAATAGTGGTAGTGCTTTATATTACATCTCAGCACCAGGCAAACTATTACATCTCAGCACCAGGCAAACGTCTGGATCTTGGGGTCCCAGGGGTTTCGGTCAAAAAGTTAAAAAAAAGTTTGGTTCGGGTACCACAACAGTACCCGTACCCCATTCAGATGAATGGGGGGGCCTCAACATCTGTTTGCCACGCTGTCATATGCACGACAGCACAGCAAACACTGACTTGGATCAGTGGTAAGATCATTACCGTAGGTCAGAGAACTGCAGTTCCCACACTGTCAGATGCCAGCATGAGCCAGCAGCTGTGACCAGCGGTAAAAAGTTTACCTCCAGTCACAGAGGCATTGGCCTTATGGGAGAGTACTACTCCCATCATCCTATTTCTGCTGCTGCTAATAACAACAAGAGCAGGCACGACTGATGGGAGTATTCATCAGCCGGTGCCTCTGCTATAAATTAATATAAAAAAAATAACGTGGAGTCTTTCTATTTTTGATACCCAGCATGGCAAAATTGACAGCTACAGGCTGCAATACTCAGCTGTCCACTTTATTATGGCTGGTTATCAACAATAGCGAGATCCCCACATCGTTTTTTTAAATTATTTAATTTAAAAAACTGGTGTGGGGTCCCCCTCATTTTTGACAACCAGCCAAGCTAAAGCAGACAGTGGGCGCTGATATTCTCAAGCTGATAAGGGGATATGAATATTGGTCCCACCAGCCTACAAATAGAAGCCTGCAGCTGCTCTAGAAAAGGTGCATCTATTAGATGCACCAAATCTGGCGCTTTGCCCAACTCTACCCACTTGCCCTCTGGCGGTGGCAAGTGGGGTTAATATTTGTGGGGTTGATATCACCTTTGTATTTTTAGGTGACATTAAGCCTAGCAGTTAGTAATGTAGATAAGGTGCCTATATATTACTAACCCCATAGTCATATGGTCAGTAGAAAAACACCCTGAATAAAGACCTTTATTTGAAATAAACATACACACCATTTTACAAATTTATTTAAAAATAACAAACACAATTATACTTCCCTGACGCCCATTCCATAGAAGCCCTGTTCCATTGCAAAAAAAACAGAAAATAATAAACAAAAATACTCACCTAACACCCAGTGAATTGGAGCCCTGGTATCCTGTAAAAAAATAAAAAACAACAATATCCCTCACCTGTCCGACATACTGTCTCATGGCGTAATCCACCTTCTGCGATAACTGGTTTTCAATTTGGGCGATGCGAAGATGCGACCGTTCAGGCTGAAAACCTGAAAACCATGGGAGAATGAGCTGCTGCAAGCAAAGTGTCAGTGACTAGCGGTGAATTCATCGAGGTTACCGTAGGTCACTGAGGCTGTGTTCACAGCATACTTCAGTATGAGCCGGGCCAATGAACTGTGGTGACCTCATGGTGTAGCGTTGACCTTGGTTCACCACAGTTCACCATAAGAAATTTCTCACTCATTGTGGTTTGGTCTTGGTGAACAGGTTTGAAGACCTTTAATCGGGTTGACATAAACCGCATTCATGCTTCACCTTCGTGTGTGGTCGTACATTAGAACCATTGGGCAGCGCAGACTCTGAACCACCACATTCCTAATTTTTTTTGCATGGTATTACAGCTTGACACTCTTCGTAGTCATTATGTCTGGTATTTCAACTCAGCATTCCTCATAGTGGCTGTTGTGGGTATTACAGCATGGTACATTTCATACTGAAGTGCAATATACGGCACTGCCAAGTTAGGAAGTAATAATGTTTTTCGGTTGCTTTCATTCTGCAGAAACTAAATAGGTTTAAAAAGGTCACATCTCTATTTGTGAGTTGTTTCTTTTTTTCTAGGGAGACAGAACATATATTTTTATAGACCTTAGATGGGCCACAAGGGCCAAGCATCCAAGCAATAACCTTGTGCTTGTGGATCGAGGGACAAGGTCCAAAAGTTGCTCTGGGACCATAGGACTCTAGTTATGACCTTGAAAGTAACATTGTATTTTCGATAGCCTTGTGCGACGTACCTCTTTTTCCGTCAACTCCGCCTGCAAACTGTTGACTTTTTCTTTTAGATCTTTGTTCTCTTTCTTGTAGTTTTCGATCTCTTCTAGTCTCTCTCTGTCATCTCGCTCCCTTTGTTCTTTTAAACGTTCAATAATTCTCTCCTAAAAGATTAAAAAAAAAGGAAGGAAATAGATGAAGTATTATCAGATAATCACTTCCAACAGTTTTGGTAGAACTGTCTAATCACAGGGCGGCAATTAGTGGAAGTGTATAGATTTTCTCAGTCGCTGAAGTCCTCCTTCTCTGAGCTAGTCACATATTACATGTATTCTAACCTTTCTCGAAAATGCGGCAGAACCAATACTGAATTCAATATTCATTTCTGTATCAATAAGTTAGACGTATGGAAGACGATATTCACAATTGACAGTCTTATTTCATAGCATATTGCAGGAAGTGAACATCTAAATGGCACAAATGTAATAAATAACTTTTCCGTGGCATACAAATGTAGCAGACCGGTCACACTAGACTGAAGATGAGCACTACTTACCACCAAGGACAAGGACCATACAGGAAAATGAAAAATTGGTGATATGGATAGGACCAGCTCACCATTGCATCACCCCCAGCCTTGTCTCAATGAGTTGCAGTTTAATCATACACAATTCATCTCCATTCATGGACTATATGAATGCCGCAAATAGCCGAGCGCTGTACTTGGCTGACTCCAGCAGTACTGGATTGAACTGAACAGAGGTGTGCATACTCAACCTCCAAAAGGCAGAGAAAAAATTAGCACTGCTGCGTCGACCCAACCTCAGAAAACATACCAAGAGGTCCAATATCACACCACTAAATTATGCCAATACCACCCCACATAGAACGGGTGCTCAATCCAAAAAGCCACTATGTAGAAGATCCAGGTGAAAAGAAAAGAAGGATGGCACTTGGAGCGCCCTCACGCGCCAGGGTAGTGGGGTACTCGGTACCGGGCCGGTTGATCTTCTCAACGGGAGTTGTCACGGCAGCAGTGACCCGGTCCGTGGCCCTGGGGCTCCATTGTAAAAGGGGGTTGTTCAGTGTGCTTATGGTGAAGAAAGTTTATAAGTGATTCGTGGTGCCACCCGTGGTGTTCGGCAATGAAGATGTTAAGCCAACGCTGCAGACAGATCCTCTGGGACAGATGGTGGGGTGCAGCAGTGATGCTATAGCCCTCCACAGGCAGGGCTGTAGTCCCAGGGCAGTGTAGGTGAAGTGACATGTAGATGGTGTAGTGTCAGGCGCAGGGGATGTAGTAGTGCTGAGTAGGTTGATGCAGGAATAAGTGGAGGACACCAGGGCATGTCGTTCCAAAGCTTTACTCACAGTCTGTTGAGGTACAGGTGCCCGCATCCGTGCTGTGTCCTCCGGGTCAGGAGCTCAATCAACCCCCAGGCAAGATGAAGTACTCCCTTCCAACAATCCGCCAACATGTGCCTTTTTTGAACGTCTCCTCTTATAGTGCCTTTAAAATGAAGTACTCCAGCACTGAGTTACACTGGGGTTCCTCCTGTCCGATGTTCTTATGAACTCTACTTGTACGGCAGACAGCTGTAGCCTGCTTCGGGAACTCCTTGCTACTAAGTTCCGGCTCACTATCGTTGCTGTTGTGCCCTCAAGTCTCGTGTGGGAATAAAGTGGTGACAACTTCTATTCCTCCGGTGTCTGCTGCGAGACCATTAGTATCCATACAACCTCAGGGACAGGACCCCGGCCTTGCGCTGCGAACTTGGGACGGGCTTTCCTCCAACCCTAATCCTTAGTCTCCTTTTCTCCTTACGTTCCGTCCAATCCTTTCTTTCATATGGAGAATCAGGCTTTCGTGCTAATGTCTCTTCCCTGTGCCAGCGGACCTAGATCACTGAGGTTGGCTGCAGCACTTCCTTCATCCATCCCGCTCAGGGGATCTGCTCTCTCTCACTTCCCTGTCAGACTGCTTGCCTGCCTGACTGACTGACTAAAATCCTCAACTCTTCCCGCTCTTTTGAGTGCAAACTAAACTCCACCCGCCTCCCAGCATGCTTCGTGTTCCAAGCAGGGAGCCACCAAAGGGTGCTTTGCTACACTACTATGTTGTGTGGGATGCAGGTGTTGGAGCGTGGTTAAGTGTCTCCACCTTACCTGGATGGTGGGGTACCACACCGCAGGAGGAGGTGCAGTACCTCTGTGGCGACTGAACCCTCAGGGGCTCCACACACTCACCATTCAAAAATTCAAGGATTTATTCAGGAATATGTAGGCATCGGCAAGGGAGAAATGTGCAAAGTATGGACTATGGCCGTTTCGTGCTGCAGCGCTTCAACGGGTCCTGATCTCAAACCTCCTCCTAATCTATATAGGGCCATGCATCAGCCCCCTTGTCACAATCCCTGAGTGTCCCAGCAGTCAGACTCCCAGTAGTCAGTAAATTATTGCTCTTTGAAATCTGTATATTGCAATGCTGCCAAAATCAGGGGGAATTTGTTAGTCTCAAGTGTATAGCTATCTTTAAGGTAAATTCACAAATTGCAGATTTATTGTCAGAAAAATGTTTTGACAGCAAGGGCAAGGATTTGAACGTGCATGTAATTCCCCTTATTAGGTCCAGATTACCCGTGATTATAAGCAGAGGTGTGCATTCTAAATGTAAAGTGGTTGTCCCATAAACAATATTTTTCATCTATCCACAGGAGAGGTAATAAATATATGATCACTGTGGATAAGATTGCTGTGACCCCTACGAGAACAAGGTGTCTCAAAGTCCCCTGTTTGAATGAAGTGATATTGAGCATGTGCGACCATTGCTCCATTTACTGTCTGTGGTCGCACATGCTCACTATCACTCTATTCACACGAGGGACTTTGGGAACCTTGTTCTCAGCATCCAGAACACCAGTGATCACACATTTATCATCTGTTCAGTGGATAGATGATATACATTGTATTTCTTATTCCAATGCATCAAGTCATACAGGGCCCTGTAGGTTTGGATTTCTTTTCCCCTTAATAATTAAGACCTTCATTTAAAAACTGCATTTTGTGCTTACTTGTGTTATCGTTGTCAAATAGTTAAAAATTTGTTTGGTGATCTGAAACATTTATGTGTAACGAACATGTAAAACGGCAGGAAATCAGGAAGAGGGCAAACACTTTTTCACATCATTGCATGTGTGTTTCAAGCAAATTTCAAAGGTTGCACACCTGTATACCTGAATGCCTGACACCACAGTGTCAAAACTAGAAGACCTGTGCTCCAGTGATGGTGGGACTTCCTTTCTCTATAAGAAGTGGGGTTATATTTTCTCATGATACATGAAATGGGGGCAGAAATTTCTCTCTCTACAGGAAGTGGGGATGGAACTTTCTCACTCTACACAAAGTATTGGTGGAATTTTATCCATAGAAAGTAGGGACAGAACCTTCTCTCTACAGGAAGTGGGGGCAAGACTTTATTTTTCTGTAGGAAGTGAGGAAAGAACTTTTTATCTACAGGAAATGCTTCCAGAACTTTCTCTACATGAAAAGGGGGGAACTTTCTTTACTTGAAGTGAGGGTGGCAATTTCTCTACAGGAAGTGGTGGCGGCACTTTCTTTCTTGCTGCAGGAAGTGGAGGCAGGACTTAAGGCCCCGTCACACACAGCGAGATCGCTAGCGAGATCGCAGATTTTGTGATGCATCAGTGATCTCGCTGTGTGTGACATGCATCAGCAACCGGCCCCCCGCCGGGTATCGCTGATCGTGCACAAATGTCCTGGGCCGTTTTTTGATCGTTAGTCTCCCGCTGGTCAGCGCGCATCGCTGCGTGTGGCAGCGGGAGAGCAATGATCAGCGAGGTCCCAGCGCTGTAAGCAGACGCTGGGAGCTGGTATCCAAGGTAAATATCAGGTAACTAAGCACGCGCGGTGCTTAGTTACCCGCTGTGTACCTTGGATACCTGCGTGCTGGTGTTGGGAGCTGGTATCCAAGGTAAATATTGGGTAACTAAGTGACGCAGCGTCCTCGCTGGTCCTGATCGCTGGTGAAGCTGCCTGTTTGGCAGCTCACCAGCGATCATGTAGCGAGGCACCAGCGATCCTGACAAGGTCGTATAGTTGTCTGGATCACTGGTGCTTCGTTTAGTGTGAAAAGACCTTTAGTCCTTACCATAATTGAGGAAGGTCCTTCTGTCTATCAAAGAAGTGGGGGCAGCTCTTTGTCTCTCTGCTACTTTACTCCTGTCCATTAAAAAAGCACAACAAAGAGGTGGGCTATCAGTTTAGTGCTGGCAATCCATTAGACTATGTCAGGAGTAAAGTATGCTGGGAAGTGGTGAAATAAGTAGCGTACTTTAACAACTTAAAAGGTTAATCCAATCTTCTTCAGGATTGCACAGCTCCACAGCCTCCCAACTTCCTGATTGCTGTGGGGCGGGTGTTCCTGACTAACTGACAGCTCAGACCATTATCACACTGCTGGCCATAACTACGCTCCCGATGCTACTATATGAGACAGCTTTGGTTCTGCGGCACTAGGAGTGCAGTACATCTGATTATGGCCTGAATGAGGCGCTAACAATGTGCTCAAGTGATCACAGCCAGCTTTCGTGCAGCTCTTCCAAGCACACTAGAGGACAGCTTGTAAGCAGTTTACCTTCGGTCAGTTGGAAATTAAATTTAAAAAAAAAAAAGATTGTGGGAAAATGCATCAACATTGTTGAGTAAATTCCAAAAGTTGCTTACTTTTGCATGCATTTTGCAAATGTACCTGTAAGGAGGAAGACCGGGCTGTGGGTACCTGCATTGAGCCGAGGCCAGAACTGTCGAGGCTGCATCCCATGTTGCCCGGGGAAAGGAATAGGTGACCAGACAGGCCCCACAACCCGGAAAGAGGGGGAGCGCGTGAAGCGGAAACTAAGCCGAAAGTGCGCAAAGTGTCAAAGTTTCCCACCATCAGGAAGAATGCAGGAGGGTGAGCAGGGAGCTCCGCACCCTGAGCTTCAGTGCTGCGATGTACTGCAGCTGACATCTCAGGGGTCATTCCAGCGGGACAGTGAGTGTAGAGAGCGCCGTGCGCCCAGTGACAATTAAGACCGCGCATGTGCAAAGAAGCATGGGCCGGCTACAGGACACTAGGTTGCGGTCCCCTCTGACCGACAGCACACATCAGCCCACGATTGATTCCGGGATTGCTGCAGCTCTCTTTGTTTTGGCTGCACAGGCTTATGGACTAGGGGCTCAATGGGTAAAACCGGAGACCGCCCGTTGCTGCTAGAAGTTGGACCGTCATTTGTGGGACCCCATCTGCAGACACTACCCCGGCCGTAACCAGTGCTACAACCCCCAACGGATCATCTGCGGCTGAGGAACCTAAGGACATGATAAGTTTGATAATTGGACTGTTGTTATATTACATTTTCTCTTTTCAACTTAACCTGGAGGAGTTTTTCTATTGTGCCAATTAAATTGTTATATTGTTAACCCTTGCGCTGCCTTCCTTTGCGTCACTGCATCCCGTAACCTGCTTACATACCCATCTTAGAAAATGGAAATAATAACTTTTTAAATCATTTGAAAGGCTTCATCTGTGGTAGAGAAGGTGTTTGTCCAATGGAGTCTCCGAGACTGGATTTTACATCCCAAAATTTGTTTTGACATTTTCAGATGTAAATAGCCTTTTTGGAGAGGAAGAGGACAAACTCTAGAGCTAGCCTTTTGGGCATCACTAGATAGTAGCAAATGAAAGTACTTAGAACAACCCCTAGAAGGAGCTCCCCCCATTGTAGTTATTTCTCAGAAAAAGTGATCAGGTGATCCCAGTAGTGGCAGCATGTGGCACTACTCACAACAAAAATTTAAGTTTGGGCAGCGGAGCCTCAATTCCTGTTCTTCTGTTTATGATCGTCCAATAGATTACCTTTTCAGAAAGGGCCTCTTCCAAAGTTACAAGCGCAGTGTCCGTATTACTGGAATCTGTCTGGAGTGATTTCACACGATCTTTCAGATTTCCAAGTTGCTTGTCCTTGTCTCTTAGCTGTTCTTGTAGATTTTCAATCTGTAACCCAAAACAGTGATAAGATGGAAAAAAAGTACGACAATACTTAAAACTAAACAGGTTAATTATTCAAAAGACAAAGGATTTGTGTCTATATTATGGTTGTGTGTCACACAACTTTATCAAGTAAGATTCACTAGTGGGATTTTTTATGGATTAAACGTGCGCTGCCAGACCATCATTCCTCACAAGTTGTGTGCTTGATATATTTATTTCCCAACGCGTTTCGAGGTCATAAAAACCTCTTCCTCAGGGGATGACATGTCATCCCCTGAGGAAGAGGTTTTTATGACCTCGAAACGCGTTGGGAAATAAATATATCAAGCACACAACTTGTGAGGAATGATGGTCTGGCAGCGCACGTTTAATCCATAAAAAATCCCACTAGTGAATCTGAAGATTTATGGCCACAGCGTGGTCATTTGGATGTGCAGCAAGCTGACCGTGTTTCTTTATGCCTGTTACTCTCCTATATACGGTGAGTATATTTTATTGTTTGAATTCTTGGTTTTTTCAGATAAGACCCTATTGCGCTTTTTTCCTTGCAGTTTCAATTATTCTAACTTTATCAAGTAAGCATAATTTAATTGACAATTGTTATTCTCAGATAAGACCCTATTTGAGCTCCTAGTTTCTCAAATATTGTAGTAGTGCTCCTATCTTCAAATACTGTAGTACAGCTTCCATTCCCGTATATTGTAGTACTGCTCCTGTTCCCAGGTATCATAGTAATGCTCCTAGCTCAGAGTATTATAGTTCTGCTCCTATTCTCAGGTATCATAGTACTGCTTTTATCCGAGCGTATAATAGTGCCGCTCCTATCCCAGAGTATTATAGTACTGCTCCTATTCTCAGGTATTATAATACTGCTTTTATCCCAGAGTATAATAGTACCGCTCCTATACCAGAGTATTATAGTACCGCTCCTATCCCAGAGTATTATAGTACTGCTCATATTCTCAGGTATTATAATACTGCTTTTATCCCAGAGTATAATAGTACCGCTCCTATACCAGAGTACTATAGTACCGTTCCTATCCCAAAGAATTATAGTACTGATCCTATCCCAGAGTATTATAATACCGCTCCCATCACAAAGAATTATAATACCACTCCTATCCCAAAGTATAATGATACCGCTCCGATCCAAGAGCATCATAGTACCGCTCCTATCCCAAAGAATTATAGTACCGCTCCTATCCCAGAGTATTGTAGTACCGCTTCCTATTTTCAGGTATTACAGTGCCACGCTTATCCCAGAGTATTGTAGTACTTTTTCCATCGTCAAGCATTGTAATGCCGCTCCTATTCCCAGGTATCATAGTACAGCTTCTATCCCAGAGTACTGCAGCAGCGCTCCTATTCTCATGTATTATAGTACTACTCTTATCCCAGAGTATTGTAATACCACTCCTATCGCCAAGTATTGTAGTACAGCTTCTATTCATAAATATCGTAGTACCGCTCTTTCCCTGGGTACTGTAGCACCGTTTCTATCCCTGAGTATTATAGTACTACTCCTATTCCTGAGCACCATAGTACCACTTCAATCCTTGAGTATTATAGCACCACGCTTACCGAGTATTGCAGTACGGCTTCTATCTAGTTTGTAATATGGCATCTTATTTTTTGTCAGTTTTTGGGTTTTCCGTCTTGACATTTCAGAGCTTTTTTTAGTGCCACTTTCAATTACAGTCCTCTCTGATACAGAAGAACTTGTATTTAGGGAGCAACCAATATAATTATTGCAGAATTTATCTTTTTTTTTTTTTTTTGCACACCAAGACTTGTGATATCAGCCTTCAGTCGTCAAGTAACTGAGGTACACGATGTTATCACACATTTTCTAGGCGCAGACCACTGATCGGCCAACACTGAACCCACCGGGCTTAGAGCCAGTGTTCATCCTTTAAGTTACGGACAGCCATAAAATTTTTATAGAGGAGAGATACACTTTTTAAGGGATTAATGGGGTAATCTTTCCTGGACAGACATAAAGAGTTGATTTTACCTACATTGCTGCCAAAGGGCAAATGAAAAATTCCGACAATCCCATTGAAATCAGTGGTCTATCCCCTATAATGTATGGACATGCTGGGTCCTCCTGACATTTTTCACTCTGGAGAACACATGAACAGGGGGCACCTCCTCTATTCATTCAGAATGATCTAAAAGGATATTTTAAAAATGGTTTTATCAAAAGAACAAACCATTTAACCATTGCAATGAATTGGGAAAAAAAGAAAGTTTCAACAAATACAAAAAAATAAAAATAAAAAAAAAAAATCGGAAAATCCCAATACTGCTGTTTAGTGATTGATCTATAGGCATGAATGTTTCCAGTGTTCCAGTGACATGTGTTTAACAAAGAAGAAGGAGGACGAGTAGATAATGAACAGCAAATTACCGTCTAACAAGAATTTGGTTACTGTACAGCAGGAACATATCCCCGATGTACATAACACACAAAGGGGGAAGGTGATTGAAATCAAACCAGGCTGCCAGCCCCCGCTCCTGCAGATACAAGGAAATCAAAGTCATCTTGAGTCTTGTCTTTCAAGGTTCTGGAACAAAAGCGCAGACTGGGAATTCATAGTCTTAGGAGCGATGTGTTTCATTACTAAAATAGAATATATACCTGCTTTATTCAAAAGTATTAGCAAGATTTACAAGGTAGGAAGAATGCCAACTAGTCCTCCTCCTTTTAATTGAATGTTTGTGTTCCAAAGTAACGATACAATTCAGAGGTCAAGCTTCTCAGAAAAAAATGAAAAAAACATGTTTCTCCTTAGTCAACACGCGGAGGACTAGAAGACAATAGGATTGTGCAACCAAGTAAGAATTATATATTTGTACATCAATTTCAGGAAAATTCTCAATTTGGGCTAAAGCTGGCCATGCATCTTAGGCCCGGGTCACACTTGCGAGTGTGATGCGAGAAACTCGCGCATCAACACCCGGCACTGCCGCCAGCACTCGGACCGGAGTGTGCAGCAGCTGCATGTATTTCTATGCAGCTGAATGCTCCGATCCAGAGTGCCGGCGGCAGTGCTGGGTATTGATGCGAGAGACTCACGTGAGTTTCTCGCATCACACTCGCAAGTGTGACCCCGGCCTTAGATGTATTTTGGCATGGCTGATAATTCGATCAATCATTCAGTTGACAGCCATCTCAGTCAACACTCCCATACACAGGAGCGCCAGCCCCTTTTTTTTGCTTGTGCTTCGGGGAAGGGCTGTGGGGTAGAGTCATTGGCTAAGAGGGCTCATCCACAGCCCCTCAGCTGCCTCTGTTGTATTCATCAGCTTCTTCATTTAAATTTTTTGGTGGCGCCGTCTTAGCTGTGGTTGTCGCTCACGCAGATTCAGCAGGTAGCAGTCTTCATAAAAATGGTACCAGCGCATGCGCAGATTGAACTACGGCGGGCTTCAGGTACATGGTGCTGGAAGTGGCATATGCGCAGAATGAGATTTCAGCTCGCTAACAAGCCAAAATTTCATTCTGCATATGTGCCACCTTCCGGTGCCATGTTACTGAAGACCACTGGAAATCGATCGGTGCATGCGCTGATGCCATTTTCATGAAGACCACCACCAACTGAATCTGCAAGAGCGACATCCACAGCTAGGATGGCGCCAACCCAAAATGTAAACGACGAAGATGATAAATACAATGAAGGAAGCTAAGGGGCCGTGGCTGAGTCCTCTGACCCGAACACCCTACCCACAGTCCCGTCCCAAAGCTCGAAGGGATGATGAAATCAAAATTTATCATGATGATTTAACATAAACTAGGCTGCAGATTTTTACACTAAAGGTTTGGATTAAATCAGTATCAAAGCACCATCCTGCCCATACCTTTAGTTTAACATGCATTTTCCCGCTTGACAGGTTCCCTTTAAGCAAATTGAAGTATAGGCTTTTGAGCTGAAAAAAGCTTTACAAAATCATCTGAACCTCATACGCAAAAGCTATTTTCAGGAAGGCTGGGGTTGCTGAATAAAAGAAAGTCAAAATTGCTGGACGAATCATCAACAATCTTAAAGAGAACCTGTCAAGTCCCCCATGCCCTCCAATCCAGCGACATTCATGTTTGTATGATTACACTCCCTGTGTAACAAACCTTGCATTATGTAATTCAGTTAAATGCTTTTAAAAAGCATGTTTCCTAAGCTAATGAGGGCTTTGACCAGTCGATGGGGAATTAGTTGCCTCAAACTAGCCAGCCCTCTTTCCATGTTATCGCACCCTTGTGGGCATGATAACATAATTTGCACAAGCTGACCTCATCGCCAGCTCATGCAAATATCGCTCATTTGGAAAGCGTCACTGCGTCTCTGAAGCTGTGTGTACGATTTTCAGCTTCGGAGGCACACTGCGCATGACCGGAAGACATCTTCTGAACTTCCAGTCATATGCAGTTCGCCTCTGAAGCTGGGAAGTGTTGACAGCAACAAGCGTAGATGGAATGAAGGACTTGTTACAGAGTGTCAAGATATAAAGATCGAACATGGGACTCCGTCTCAACACGAAGAAGACAAAGATCGTTACTATTGCCAGGAATGCCAGGACTCATTTAGGATGGTTGACGACGAATTGGAAGTTGTCAAAGACTTCAACCCACTTGGATCAATGATCACTTAAAATGCAGCGACGACACTGGAAGTCAACTGGAGAATAGCTATGGGCAAATGAACAATGAAGTCACTGGACAAGGTCTTCAAATCGAGGAACATTTCACTGGCGATGAAAACATGGCTCGTACATAGTCTGGTCTTTTCTGTGGTTAAATACAGATGTGTAACCTGGACAATAAAGAAACCAGGGCTGAAGAAGAATCGATGCCTTCAAAATGTGATGCTGAAGTAGGATGTTATCAATACCATGAATGGTTGGAAGAACAAACAAATCAATCTTGGAACAAATCAAGCCAGATATGACACTTGAAGCGAGGATCACCAAACTATGACTTGCATACTTTGGACACATCATACAAAGAGAGCAATTAATAGAGGACATCATGGTTGGAAGATTAGAAGGAACAAGGCGAAGAGCAAACCAGCAACCTGATAGCTTGATACTATATCAAGATAATGATGGAGAAGACCCTGGCAGACCTATCCAGGCTTGTACAAGATCGATCTTCCTTCATCCATCAAGTGGTCGTGGCTTGAGATCGAGCCGAATGCCATTAAATTACATACAGGATTTTTTTTAGGCTGAAAACAAACTTTAAAAAATCAGAACCTGAGCTCAAATCATTAGTTAACTAGATGGCTTTGCCATGATAAAAAATATATTGAAGGTTCTCATGGAAAAACAATGTCTCCATGGAAATTCATTGTGTTCTACGCTTTGCGCAAGAATGGAAACACAGAATCTGATTTCTGTTGGACTTAATAATTTTTAATAGCTTAAGTATCTAAAGTGGCGAGTGACAACTACCATATGGTTTCTGCAGTGATTATTTTATTCATGAAGGTTTCTTGTATTTAGTCAGCGCTTATCCAATATATTACAATGATACATTTTCATCGCTTGTTTAATATTCAGACACCACTCCCATTCTCTTGTGTTACAGGATCAGCCATGCATCCTGCTTTAACTTCCCTGTAAAGAGCATTCTCTTCTAATCGACACCTCCTTTACAAAGAAGTACTTACAGGGCACAATACATCAGGATTACCATTATCCCATCAGATTCCACCTTTCACAAATGACACAGGATAATCCAGGGAGAGGTTGACTCACTTTCCGAATAAGCTACCTAGCTCCTGCCAGTTGGGCCATAGAGTCTATACAAATATGTCTAATGCCCATTATATACACTAAGGACAAAGTATGAAAATCATGAAGTAATAGCAAAAAAAGGAGGAAAAAATATTCATATAAATTCTGGCAAGTTTGTAGACATCTAAGCAGGACTGTGGAGTCAGAGTCGGTGTCCATTTTGGTGGAATCAGAATAAAATGGACAGACTCAGACACCTAAAATATGTAATAAATTGGGTACAGGAGTACAATGCAGGATGTGCTGTAAATATTTTCAAAATAATTTGAGAAAGTTATAAAATGTCCAATAAATATCTGTTCTACGCCTGATCTAAGGATCTCGGCTTTGAGTGGAGATGAATCTGTGCTGCACTTTATGTACCTGCTCAGTAGTGAGGCAGTGCGGTGGAGTTGGAGTCGTGGAGTCGGAGTTGGAAGTCAGGGAAATTGAGGAGTCGGATGTTTAGTTCCATAGACCTGTATCTAAGGTCATCGGCACTAGTAGATGAAAGCTGAAGTATACATGGATCCACTCCTTGTAAAGCAAATGTTGTGGGGCTACAGACTTACTTTTATGTTAACATTGTTTTGTAAAGGTCATTTCTACAACCAGAGATCTTGTAATTGGGAGGAGTATTTTAAAGAAAGTTCTTCACCATGAAAATGTGTTATAGGGTGGGGACACTGAGAATATATCTTGTTTTGTGAGAAATTACTCAATACAACTTGTAATGGAATTTGTAATATAATAAATCCCTGCTTTTTCTATGCTTAGAAATCAAGTGAGTGGTTGAATCAGAGAGTGATTTAGAGTTCCACTGAGTGGGACCACTCACTACACTCATAAGTCCTAAATGTTCAGTGTGTGGTCCAATCAGTGACTGATTTGGAAAGCCACTAACTGGGGCCACCCCTGCTGGGCTCATAAATTCAGACTGTCCATTGGGTGGTCCAATCAGTGACTGATTAGGAGTGTCACTGAGTGAGACCACCCAACTAGACTCATATGCCCAGAATGCCCAACCAATGACTGGATTTGGAGTGCCACCGAGTGGGATCACCCACTGGACTCATAACTCACAATCTCCAGTGGGCGGTCCAATCTGTGACCGAATTGTAGTGCCACTGAGTGAGACCACCCACGGAGACAAATGCCCAGAATAAATAGTCCTCTCTTTCGGCTTTATAACATGCACACCGCTAACAGCATGTTTAGTGTTAAAGATATGCTGTAAATTTCAATATGATACCGGTTTCTGTTGTACAATGCCCTGTTCCCACCCTAAAAGTACCATATACAAATTCAATGTTATTAAAATGGTAGATGGGAATCAAAAATCAAAGTGTGTTAGGCAATTTATAGTTTAGTCTCTCTACAGAATTGATTTAAATCTGGTCACACTTTTAAAATGATTGTCTGCTGAAAACATGCTACTATCACCTATCCACAGTCCAACCACTGGACCTGCATCTATCAGCGGGAAGGAGAACATTAATCCTCATTAGAATGGAGCATCAGTGCACATGATCAGCCTGCACGCCAGACATTCCCTATGGTGCTGTCTGCTTTTTCCAGCAACCCCATAGCAAATGAATGGAGCAGAGGTTGGGCATCTGACCGGCCGCTCTATTTTGTTGAGGGGATATAAGTTCCCCTTCGAGGATACTATGTCCCCATTCCACAGACCGATGCTGGCACCTACCTATCTGTAAGTTATCACCTGTCCAAAGGCTGATTCTTCTTGTATAGGCCGTACATGGATTAGTTTGGATAGAGTAAAATATAAACTATGTTTGAAATGTTTCATATTGCTAAAAATAATTCTGTAATTAACCAGGATTGAAAATTGCCAATGACTCTCAGCACGTTTTGCACTCTACATGTGAGAACTTGAAAATTGTCTAATTTCTAGACTCGGCGCAAGAAGAAACCGCTATTTTCTGTGTCAAGATATCACTGGATCAAGTATCAAAAGTAGTTTGGAGGTCCTCCTTCCTGTGCTCAATGGTCCACCCCCTTATTTCCACCACCACAGCAAGTTCGGCTCAATACACAGCCTACCTTTTTCAGTTCCAATATTGCTTTTCTCACCTGTGACGTCAGTCGAAACTCACAGACCCCAATGCAAAATGTCCAACAGGGCCCCCAACTATTATGGGTATTTAACAGTATTGGTCTTCACAAAGAGACACTTTTGGGCCCAAAAGGCCACAGGGTCCCGGTGCGACTGAAACCACTGCACCAACTACACTTATGATTGTACTCTTAGCCTTCACCCAGTTGGCCACAGTTAAAAAAAAAAAAAGCTGGTTAGGTGACTGGAGATCGCTATAGAAGCTGAACTAGGTGGACCGATTAAAGGGAATATTTCACTGGGTTTTTGTCACCCAATCTGAGAGCAGCATGTGTAGGGACAGTGATCCTGATTCCAGCGGTGTATCACTTATTAGGCTGTTTGATGAAGTTTTGATAAAAAAAACTTATCTGCTGCAGATCTAGCAGTTCTCTGAATACTGAGCTCTGTATAACTCCACCCACATCACTGATTGGCAGCTTTCTGTATATACTGTGCATAGGCAGAAAGCTGCCAATCAGTGGTAGGGTGCGGGGTTTTATAGAGCTCATGACTATAGAGGACTACATGGCAGTAGGGTTACTAGCCATGTAGTGATAACCTAATGCTGATAAAACTGTGATTCTATTGAAAAAAAACAGCAAGCAGCCTAGTAAGTGACACATCACTGGAATGAGAGCCTCTGTCTCTACATTATGCTTATCTCAGATTAGGAGGCAGAAACCTGTTGATAAATTCCCTTTAAGAGGCCAAACTTGCCCGCAGTCCTGCCAGCAACAGCGTGTGGCAATGACCACAAAGTAGAGGACAGCCAAACCCCTTTAGTTGCATGCTCTTCTAACATTTCGATACAAAAAAGGGACCGAGTCCGCTATTGGATTCATGCATTGTGACCCGTGGAATTCTATAGACTAGAAAGAAGCCATAAGGCCTATGTGAAAAGAGTCTTAGTATGGTTTGAATTTACACACCTTGACAAAGAAACCATGTCAAAAATTTGCAACAGAAGGTTGGTCAACCAATTTGTCCTCGTCTGTAGAATCTGGCACAGCACAATTAAATCTTGTTCTGCAAGAGTTTTTCCTACAAACATCGATTCCGCCAAACTTCAAAAAAGTGCTAATCTTGTCACTCTTCTGGCGTCTGTCTCAGGAATGTTTCTTAAGAATTCAGAGGATTAGAGGAGATCGCACCTGCAGACAGACACTATAATTCGACAGAAACCTAAGTTCTCAAAAGGAAAATTGCCTCCATTATCCGTCCTTAAGCTAAAAACTCAAGAATCTGGAAATTGCTGCATCAGAACCAACGCATTACAGAAAAAGCAAAAAAAAAAAAAGGGGGGGGGTAGAAAAAAAAAACTTCCTAAAATGACACGGTGGAAACAAATCTGCAGAGATGCTTTCAGAGACAACAGCTAACCCTTCTGAGAGGTTAAATCCATCTAAGGTTTGTTGCTCGAATATCTCTGAAGAATTACACTTCTTCGCAGATGTTTATGTTACGTTCTCCTAGGATTGGAAATTCGACATCTCTTGTCATACAAGAGGCTCCCTCTGCTGCCAAGTAATGAGAAGCTCTCGCACAACCACAAACCACCCACAATTTGTCAAAATTGCATACAGTATAATAAGAGAATGGACAACCCCAGGCGCACAGTTGCTCAGACTGATTGACGAGGTAAGCTATCTGCTAAAGAAGATCTATCACCAGAACAAACGTCGTATCCGGAAGAAATATGGCTGCACATGGGTCACCAAGTACAGTAATAAGTCCAGCAATGCTAATTTTCATTCCTGCATTATCTGCTTAAAGGGAATCCATCAGCAGGACCAACCCTCCTAAGCCATCTTCATGGACATGTAGGGCCAGAAGAGAAACAATAGGTACAATAGGTGGGTCATCTGTTCTCCTGATGGAGATCTGAAAGAATGGTCTAGGATACAAAGTCGACTTGATACGGTTTCATTATCAACGCGTTTCAAAGTCTTCAGATTGCTTCGTCAGCATATAACCAGATGCATGAGATATATACTGTATATACTGGTTAAATCCTGATGAAGACGTCTGAAGACTGCAAAACGCTAGGTATGTGGTTATATCCTGCTCCTCAGCTTCTTCCCTATATAGAGGTGTGTAAGTCATAGAAAGAGGAGTAAAATGATACCTTGATATCTGCAATCTGATGTAAATAATGATCAGATTTAATATGTAAATATGCTGTTGAGATCTATGGGCGAGACATAGATCTCCCTGAGATTCTGCCATCACAGCTTAGTTTAAAGGAAATAGGGTTTTACCAATGTGAGACATGTAGATCAAGAGAGCAGACGGTCAGTCATTACAGGTCTCACACCGGTAACTCCCTCTTACATTTAAAATACGCTTTGGAGGCAGATTCCCAGGAAGATCTATGTCCAACCCATAGATCTTAACAGCTCCTATATGCATTAAGAAAAAAAGTGAATTTCTCTGGAATAAGACATCAGATTGCAGATATCAAAAAATCATTTTATTCAGCTTCCTATGACCTACATGGCAATATAGACGGCTTAAGAAGATTGATCCTACTGACAGGTCTCCTTTAACAAATTGGTGCAGATTGTGCAGTATGGTAAGGGCAGAGTCTTCACTGCACATCATGAATATCTCCAAGAGTTTTAGCCAGATGTGTGCCAGAATATGGGATACTGTACATTTGGGTGGTGCACAGAAAAAAAAATGTTTTTGTTTTTTCAAACAGCTGACTGAAGATGGGTGTCTCATCCTTTCACAGAAGTCTGATTTTTTTCATGTTAAAAAGATTACTTCCTTTTGGAGTAGATTTTTTTTGTATATTCTTTTTTCCCCCATGAAGTATTGCATAAAAACTATTATCCCACTGATCTTCATTAACTGCACATCGTCCAACTCACCAGTACCCTACAGGTTACTTTTGATGCAGGTCCGGTGTATGCTGACAATGATCCATGGAAAACGTATGCTCATTAGATCTCTTCCAGAATGAAGAAAGTTCTCGTATCAGTCAAACCAGAGACTCCTCCAAAAAGAAGAAACGCCCATTTGTATGCACGCTCCCACCTAGATAATTAAAACATCCTCCTCTGTGGCCTCCCATTTTCACTGTGGCCTCCCATCTAACACTCTTGCGCCACTTCAATCCATCCTTGCTTTTGTTGCTCAAATAAAGAGGACTGTCATAAAGGAAAAATTCAAATCCTTAAGGCCTCTTTCACATATCAGTTTTTTGCCTTCAGGCGCGATCCGGCTTTTTTTTGTAAAACCGGATCTGGCAAAATGCAATGCCGGATCCGGTTTTTCCCCATTGACTTGCATTAGCGCCGGATCGTGCCGGATGGCATTGCGTTTCATCCGTTTTTTGCCGGATCCGGCAACTTGTCTCATTCTGGCGTCTGGAAAAAACTGCTACTGTAAAGTTTTTTGTCTCCGGCGAAAAAGCCGGAAGCGCCGGATCCGGCGCTTCCAGCTTTTTGCTACAATGAAAGTCTATGGGCGCTGGAATGCGCCGGATCCAGAAAAAGACGGATCCAGCCACCGGATCCGGTTTTTTTAAGTCTGCGCATGCTCAGATCCAATTGGCCAGCCGCCAGGAACAGAGACGGATCCAGCAAAAAACCGGATCCGTTTCTACAGTTCTCCAAAATTTATGCCGGATCCGTTTTTTCTAAAAAAAGCCGGATCCTGCCTGACGGCAAAAATCTGATGTGTGAAAGTAGCCTAAGACATCTCCAGGGAGGGGACATGCCCCCCTCACAGTAAACACATGAGAAAGAGGGAAAACTACCTATAACTGGAGAAATGCTGACACTGCAACTTCCTTTAAAATTGGACTAACAGCTCATCTCTTTTTTGAAGAAAGGATCTCCTGGGGTGACCAGATGGTTACAACACAAAAATTCTCTGGGAAACAGACAACAAGGCTAAGTTTTTTTTTTACACAGGGAAGTGTAGGGGCTGCATTTGTTCAAAGGAAGAAGAACCCTGAGTTCAAGTGACTTTTCTAAGACTATGCCAGACTTCATGTCTCCCCATTGTCTAGATATGAATATTGGGGTTTTGAATCAATTCAATACCTATAGAATATAGATTTTCATTGTCGTAGCGAATGGACAGACATGACTCATTATCTCACACAGTCATGGGACCACTAGAACCCCTCCAACTTAATAACTTTCCAATAGATGATGTGCACCAGGCCATGTTTGATGTCTATGTAACTGTAAAATCATGATAAGAAATATGACATCAATATCTACCACCTGAAGCCCTCAGGGCTGAAAATATCCTGCAAGTTGGGGAACTCATAAAATTCTAAACAGACCCAGCACATCCCACAATCCACTTCCACATGAGCTCATGAAGGGGAGGTATGTGGGCGTAACCTTGAGCTAATAAAAAAGCAGTATTTGGGACTGTATCATTTGTCAGTCTTTGGAAGACATAGTTCACTGTGGGTTCTGTCCATTTTCTTAATCAGAGTACTTCCCTCTGTTAAATTCGGAGCCATTTCCGTGACCAGATTTAGTAGTTTATATCATATTGTTTGTTCTCATTTTGTATCATTTGTTATATTTTTTTTTATAAACGCAGCCTATCTTTCTGGATTAAATACATAAAATATAATAGCTCTGTTCCTCTTGTTCTGTAAACCGCACCGCTGAAGCCATACGCTACCTGTAACAGATGTTCAATTAGCTTGTATAAATGATTGGTGGTGGCAGCTAATAGTTCTTTTGTTATTGCGGAGCTGGCAGTGACCGTACCTTGGTCTATATATCTATATGATGCATTGAATTCAGAAGTCTATACACCATACGCTCAATGTTAGTTCCATAAAAACCAACCTAGTTTTAGAAGCAGCCGTGGTCTTGTTCATCACTTGTCAGCCAATTGCGTAACTGTCCTGATGATTGGAGGCAGCAGAGTTGCGTTCCATTGACCATTGGTGGCACCAGTGGGATCTGCGTGGTAACAGTGGAGGGATCTGAATGGCCCTACAGAGGTGTATCCATGACAAGGACCTTTCATCATTTTTTTTATATTGAACTTGACACACTGTGTAAAAGTTGCTGCAGAGCAGAACAAAATATTTTTGTTTTATTTTTAATTTTGCCTCTCTGTGGCAGGGATATTAGTAGTCAAAGTATTTGTTACTTAATGTTCAATCAGCACTAATGTAGTGACCAGAAAAAGCATTACTAATGTATGTTCTTTGTCATGTGGTGGGTGTGTTCTCTATCCCTTACATGATTGCATTTGTGACAACAGTTTCCCGTCTTGCCTTGGGAGGAGGTAAATTATTTATTATGCTGCCCTCTCCTGCCTTGCTTTGGTATTACAACCTGTAGTACTATGCTGCCCTCTTCTGCCATAGTTTGGCATTGCAACTTGTTTTTCGGATTTGAAAATAAGTGGCAGTTGGAGGTGTGCGGGAGACTGAAAAGGTTGTGTGTTGTGCGGTTTTGGTGGGGAGAGGAGGTAGGAAATTGAGGCTCCTTGTCTAGGACAAGCAGGTAGTACAAATAGTACCCGTTTTGGAGTGCCCCGCGTTTACAGCAACAGATCCGATTAAGGTCAGCTAATCCTTCCCCTTCACGCAGCACAGTTAGTCAAATGAAAAGTTAATGTCATCCTCCCAAGACCGGGACCGAGAAAAGGCTTTGACCGACGCAATGTGTAAGGAAAATTGTATCTGCTATCCTTGACTGTTATATGGAAAAACATAAGAATTGTTACAAGTCTTCAGTAAAGTTCATCTTTCAAGTTTGCACGGGACCCCTGGTGTATGCTTCTTTCATCCGCGGCCTCATACCTTGCGGGCATCAACATAACTCTCAGTCTCATATATCTGTCAACTCCCCCCTTTATTAATTGCCACCTAACCTAGAGATTGTTAGCGCCATCGGAGTCACCGTGACTGAACCACCCTCCGAGGTACTAGGCCCTGCATCCCACAAGGCAGTGCGACACTAACAGGTTGAAACTTTGTAAAGACACGGCCCATAGACAAATGGAATGGCAACATCCAACTTACCTATACAATTCCAAATAAAATACCAAAGAACTATGATCCCGCATTGTTATTTCATAAGGAATACAAGACAGACATGTCTAAGCGGATTGCTCAATTTTAATGGCTTTATTAGAAATGTGCAGTAAAAATAAGTTGTTTCAGTGACTTTTTACATTTAGCTGTCACGTGTATGAGGAATAACACTAGGTCTGCCATCATTTCACTTGTATTTTGCATTTTTCTCCAGTTTTGCAGGCTCCATCTCCAATTTTCAGCTGTCTTGACCTAGCGGGTGGAGACTAGCTTCTATTATTTACACAGTACACACAGACATGAGGGTTTACTGCTATCTCATTCCTGAGTGTATATAGCATAGCGGTAGCAACATGGAGAATACAATAAAGCAGTACTGAGCAGTGTAGCTTGGAATCCATCACTGGGCTGAAATAAACAGTTACTAGAAAGCTTCAGCACCTTCTATCACCCTTCCTATCTCACACTGCTCATCCCACCTCTCGTCTCGCATCCTCTTCTTCAACAGGCATTTGTAACATGGTGTTTCCATAACCTGGCTGACAGTCTTGTTTTAAAGAAATACTTCCATCAAAGTTTTTATCCTCTTACTATATTGCAGTCGTCATAATATATAGCACTGTGTACTTACAACTGCTCATTTTGCCCTTCTACCCAGCTAATTCTTCTCCTTTCCATTAGATCCATGACATCATGTGATTAAAAACTGACTAGCTGAATCCTTCTAAGCTCTATGTATAAACAGGAAGTCTTTTTCCCTTGCATGAGTCATCATTAGAATTACAATTTTACAACACTGCCAAGTCCCTGGCAGCCCAGCTACACCCCCCTGTTCAACTCCTGAACCAGCTGCTCCCTCCTGCCAAGGAATTTGTAAAATTGTTCTAATATTGACTCGTGCACACAAAAGAGACTTACTGTTTCTATATAGAGCGTAGAAGGATTTAGTTAGGCTGTTTTTAATCACTTGATGTGAGGTATAGCGTGGCACTACCGTGAGGTGCTCGAGTAGGTCACCCAAACCAATTGTATGATAGATCTAATGGAAAATAGAAGAATTAATTGGGTAGGAAAAAAGGAAACAATGACTATTGTTAAACCATTTTTAGCTAGCAGATGATATGTGAATGTACCGGGGTAGAGTGTACATGTGCTGGTCCACCAGCCCCAATGCACGTTTCACCCAAGGTTTTGTCAGGGGGCGTGTCACACAAGAGAGATTCCTACAGATGGAGACCTAGCGGAGTGTCTGTAAGCAAGTGCCGCCATATACTGGTTGAATATTGTATGATGAAAGAGAGTAGTGAGAGCCGAGCTAGCAGGAATTTTAAGACAACAAACATGGTTCCTGAGGGGAGAGACTGAAGGAGACACCAGGGTCAGGTGGTAGTTGTGGCGCACTTAATTATAAATGGCTTAGGAGGGCAGTGATGAGGAGGAGTCATAGAATCATAGAATATTAGAGTTGAAAGGGACCTCAGGGATCATCTTGTCCAGCCCCTTTCTCAATGCAGGTTTCACTAAACCATGACTTTGTGGGCTCAGTGTTGGGCAGTGGACCAAATCTGTATTCCAGCTGAAACCATGGTCCCTGGGCTGATGTCATGCAAAATCCCTCTGGTGACAGGAGCAGGGCCCTTTTATATTCCTCAACTCCCATTTCAGGGCATTGTCCCAAAGGATTGGGGGGAGGTAGTCATGGTTGTTCTCTCATTGCTTGTGTGGCGCCCCTGAGGCTCAGTCGCCACAGAGGTACTGCACCTCCTCCTGAGGTGTGGTATGCCACCATCCAGGTAAGGTGGAGACTCCTGACCACACTCCAACACCTGCATCCCACACCACAAAGTAGTGTAGCAAAGCACCTTCGGCAGCTCCCTGCTTGGAGTACAGCAAAGCACCCATTGGTGGCTCCCTGCTTGGAACACGAAACGTGCTGGGAGGTGGGTGGAGTTAGTTTACATTACAAGGAGCGGGAAGAGTTTAGGTTGAGCAGTCAGTTGGTTAGAGAGCTGGAGAGAAGAAGATCCCCGGAGAGAGGGATAGATGGATGGAAGTACTGCAGCAGATCCCAGTGACCTGGGTCTGCTGGTACGGGAGAGGAAGAGCGAGAGCAACGTAGCCTGAAAGCCTGATTCTCCATAGAAGGACAGATTAGTATGGAACGTGAGGACGTGGGTTAGAAGAGAACTCTACCTAGAAGTTCTAAGCACAAGGATGGGGCCCGGTCCCCGAGGTTGTATGGATACTAATGGTCCTGCAGCAGACACCGGAGGAATAGAAGTAGTGACCACTTTATTCCCACACAAGACTTGGGGGCACAACAGCAACTGGATAGTGAGCCGGGACTTAGTAGCAAGGAGTCCCCGAAGCAGGCTACAGCTGTCTGCTGTACAAGTAGAGTTCATAAGAACATCGGACAGGAGGAACTCCAGTGTAACTCAGTACTAGGAGTACTTCACTTAAAGGCGCTATAAGAGGAGACGTTCAGAAAGACACATGTTGGCGGAGTGTTGGGAAGGAGTATTCCATCTGGCCTGGAGGTTGACTGAGTCCCTGATCCGGAGGACACGGCACGGAGGCAAGCACCTGTTTGTACAACAGACTGTGAGTAAAGCTTTGGAACCACATGCCCTGGTGTCCTCTACTTATTCCTGCGCCAACCTGCCCAGCACTGCTGCATCCTCTGCGCCTGACACTACACCATCTACATGTCACTTCACCTACACTGCCCTGGGACTACAGCCCTGCCTGTGGAGGGTTACAACATCATAGCTGCACTACACCATCTATCCCAGAGGATCTGCATGCAGCGTCGGCTTAACATCTCCCTTGCCGAACCCCACAGGTGGCGTCACGAATCTCTTATAAACTTTCACTACCACAAGCACACTGAAACAACCCCCTTTTATAATGGGCGCCCAGGGCCACGGGCCGGGTCACCGCTGCCGTGACATCTCCCATTGAAGCTCATCGGGCCCGGTACCGAGTACACCACAGCCCTGGGTGTGAGGGCATCCCATTTGATTGTTCAATTAGGCTGCAAAATTGTCCTAAAAATTATGCTGACTTGTACACAGCAGGGTGTAATTGGACATGAAACAATAGCTAAATGGACCTGAAACAATACCACTTGTCCTTTGACTTACTGAACAAAGGAAAAGTATGTCTGGCATAATTAAGAATAATTCACCCCTGCACAAGTGACCAGATTGAAGCTATGTTGTCACAAGTGGGGCCGTGCTTCTGGCGATGGTGGCGCCAGCATGAGGGGCATGTAAAGTGACTCTTAGATCCAGGACTTGCGGAGTATCATAGACTCCCGTTAGTACCTGAATCCGAGTATAGGAATAAAAAGACCAGGTTTGAGTTAAGGAACCGAGAGTCCTGACCCAGGTGACCACAGACCGGAGTTGGAAGACCTAAACCGAGTGAGCAGACTCAGAGCTGAAAGGAAGATCACCACGTCACAGAAGAGACGGAAATACGTGTAAGCTGTAACCTCCAGTGTAGCTGTGCAGCACGAAAACGTGGGAACGGGACCGGATTGAGGTGGCCAGCGTGAGGAGCATGTAAAGTAACCATTAGATGAGGGACTTATGACCTAATGGTGGAGCATCGTAAGCTCCAGTTATGGCATGTATCATGTTTTATATTGCATAGAGAGTGATGACGTTCACATGCCCGATAGAGTCGGTAACGCACTTAGGGATAAGACATAGGACCAACACGCCTTTGACGACACTAGAGTTTAGTTATAATAAAAGGAATAGGAGTGTGCAGTAAGATGAATTTTGTAAATATTCTGCAAAGTCAAATTTCCTGTATTTTCATAGTTTTTTATATTCATTGGTTGTGTTAATCAAATAAATAAGTGTTGGTTAAGTTGCCACTGTGTCCTCATTCTCTGCACTGTTGAATCCGCGCTCCAGCTTACAACCTCACCAATAAGAACAATACATTTTTATTTACAGCCAGTACAAGAAATGGTTATAACAAATGGAAAAAAAAGTGTGCCACACCCTAGTTATTTATGTTTTTAATTAATTTTTGGACCACCGACCGTGCGTGCAAGACATGACGGTAAATAAAAACGTTACTAACAGCGATGAGTAAGAAATCGTAAAACCACATAAAATGACGGGACACAAAAATAAAACAAGACAATCGTCTATCAGGATTCCGGGAACTGAGAAAATGGTTCTGAGCCAATGATGTTATTTACTGCTCGACTACATTTATGATGAATAAAAACACCATGCGCTAAAGCTGCCCGATGTGACATATTGTTAGCTGACTGTCCAATTTTTTTTTTTTTGTGTTTTTAGCTTTCTTGGATTAACATATGGCCAACGCATGTAGTTTTATATTAGAATTAAATGTAAAACCTGATATTCTCCAACTGTTACTTAACACAGAGCTCAGTTCCCGACAGGGAGTAATATAATACTGATAATAAAGAGACAATGGACTTATTCATTTGATACATTAGTTACTTTAGAAACAGACACGAAAGTCCAAACACAGACCAAATAATACATTTTCGTCTTGTAAAGCCCAGCAAAAGGTCACCATGAAATCACTGTAGCAGAGGAACACGCATGCCCTGCAGCTACATTAAACACAAACATCTACTTTATGTAGAAAACGGCATAGCGGTAGCTGGGGGTGAAGGCCAAGAACTACAGTAGGGTTCCGTAAAAGAAAAGAGGCCAGGAGTTATCCAATGACGGGACCAACTTTTTCTGAACAGGTCAACCTTCTGGACCATGCAGTGGTTGTAGTGGAAAATGTCATCAGTTTTATTAGTGTAGATTTACTAGGAAAATGTGCAAAAATATAGAGTACATGATGTTAATAGAAGTCATCATATGCTTAAAAAGAGAATCTAAACTTACATTCTTTTTTTTTATTATTTTCTCCAGCATAGAAAGTTATTAAACTTGAAAATTGCTTGATTATAAAAAAAAAAAGCATGTAACTGGCTTTCAAAGCTCCCCTTTTCCCCAATTTACTTGCCTGCCTTCAGCTGCAGTGCTACCAGAATGTACGTATGTGGAGTACTGATGATGGTGTGGGGAAGTGCACTGACCTATGGACCTGTCTGAAGAGGAACAGCAAATGGAAAATGTGCAGTAGATATACTTGACGTGAATTTGTATATGCATGTGGGGAGATAGCTACAAATAGTGAAAGATGGTGAAGTACTGGGTTTTGGCCACTAGGGGGAGACAAAGAACAGCTGGAGAAGGAGACGGTGCAGTACTAAGGTTTGGCCACTAGAGGGAGACAGAAGGAAACAGGGAAAGGACTTAACAGCAGCTAATGCTAAAGAAACCGCAAAGTCATGGTGGGCAAAGTTACAGGGGCTAGAGAGGGGAATTCCCAGGCAGGGGAATAAAAAGAGAGAGAGCCCCAGGGGAGCCAGTCCAGGAGGAGGAGTTCAGCAGAAGAAGAGACTGAAGGAGGGAGAGACTGAAAAGAGGAAGAGCTCTGGAAGGGACTGGAAGGAGAGACAGTCAGGGGGCTGGCCCTGACAGGAGAGCCGCAGGACAGAGGAAGCCCGGGGGGGTACCAGACGGACGGACTCGGACAGGCGAAGCGCTGTGGTGGTAGGACTAGGGCAGCCACAGCGATAGAACCATGAGGGAAGTCAATTTAGGAGAGAGAAGAAGGTGAAAGGTAACCAGGCCTATGTGTACGGAAGCTGTCGTGCTGCTGTGGTCTTCAGGAGGATGGCCAATAAAGAGAACCTGTTGAACGTACACCGGTTTCTGTCTCCAGTCAGTTGGCGGCGAAAAAGGGACCACCCCCGGTCGGCACACATACCTACAATGGCAGTGATGGGTGAATGCATGTCTCCTCCTCTGAGTGTTCAGTTTATCAGAAAAATGTCCTGCAGCAGCTTATCCCCAGGAATAGCGAGACACGAGAGCTGAGCCATCACTGCCAAAAAAAAATCACTCTGGGGGGGCTGGAATACATTTGCACAAAATTTTACAACTTTTTTAAAATTTCAATTTGATGAAAAAGTCTAAAACAATAGGAAAAGCTAAACTGATGTGAAAATCAGAAAATTAACTTAGCAACATAAGACAACTTTAAAAGAGTTAAATTGCTATGACTTAAATTGTATTTTTATCTGTACGGCTGCTGGATTTTATCTATCGTTAAAGAATAAAATGTACAATTTTTAGGACAATTGCGAGCGCTGGATTGCATTTTGCAAACACAAATTTTTTTAAAAAAAAGATGGAAATACTTTGGTGAATTTGTCGTAAATCAAGAAGTCACATCAAGAAGTCACTAATTGAGAGTTATTCATGCAAAACAAAAAAAAATGGAATAAATGCAACGATGAATCGGGTCCTATATTATAAATCTGCTCTGCAAAAGAAAACTACAAAGTGTTTGATAAAAACGCCCCTTTACATGGCTAGTATTGCTATTTTACAAGAGCGCACTTTCAGTGAACAGGTGTGCAGCAATGTGTGCAGTCAAAGGTACTGAACCATATCCAGATTCAGCAGCTGCAAGCTTTCTGGGTAAGAGACGATTGACAGTAAAGAATTTCATCTTCTTCATCTTCCTGCCCAAAATATTTTTCAAGTTTTGAACCAAGTTGAAAATCAACTATTTGGATAAGTAGTTGGACTGGCCCACCAGAGAACCGGAGAATCCTCCGGTGGGCCCTGGCTTCTCCTTCAGGAGAGTTCATAGTACAAACCTTGCAGTTGCTATGGGGCTCTTGAGTGGGGGCGAAAAGTGGGCCCTCAGAATCAAATCCTCCACGGGGCCCAATGTTCTTCAGTCTGACACTGATTAGTACCTTGTCTTTTTGTAGAACTCCTTTACGACTATCTGCAAAGTTGCTTCAATTTTTATTTTAGATCTAGTATAGCAGTAAAAACGTTGATTGCGATTGTGAACCTTCTGTTACTCTTCAGAAATCATGTAAAGGATGTAATAGACACAAAAACTATACTTCGTGAGGAAGAAAAAGAAATAGTAATCAGTTGACCTTCCAGAGAGGACAATTCAGTGTGAAAACCACTTGCATTCACATAGGAACCCTGGTAGACCTTGTATGGACAGGGTCTGGTGAAAGTAGTGTAGAAACACGCCATGCTGGTATCCAGATCATAAATGGAAGAAGGGACCATGACAACTGGGCTCCAGCACCAATGAGAAAATGTTGGAACATAACTTTTACTGAGCATTTAAAGACATGGTGAGGAAAAGCATAAAAAAAAAAAAAAAAAAAAAAAATGAAGGGTCAATGAGCTTACACGATTCGGGTTAGCAACCCTTATTCATAGTTATTCAAGATATGAATAAGAGTTGCTAAAACGAAAGTGTAAATGTCACGATCCGACCAGGGGGGATGGACAGCGGATGGCACAACACACACACACAACGGGATGGTAAAGGGGTGAGGAAGGCCCTACCGATAGAGAAATGAGGGATGGACACCTTATGAGCTCCAACCTGAGCCTTCCCTTGCACTCCCCTAATGCCCTAAAAGGGTCCTTCCCCCTGCCACTATCATGAACTTCGTCCCTCACTTGTCACCTCACACTGCCCTGGCTAGTGCACTGGCCGGCAAGGGCACAAGCATCACCTCTGCAGATGGTGCAAGACAGGGGGGGTGACCAACACAAGATAAATGAGGTAGAAACACAAAACTTTACAACTTTCTCTTCTTCAAAGCATCGCACAGAAGAAAGGCACCAGGATCACGAACTCCAGAAATCAGCAGAGGCACCACTGAAACCATAGAGCTTTTTACTCCAGGCTTGGTCAACATAGATTGCTCTATCACCGACAGTCAGCTGATGAATCAGGTGACCATTTATAGGATGGTGGGAATGGTCACCAACCATACCAGCTGACCTAGCAACTCTGCAGTTAAAGCAACCTGCCAGCAAGGGAAACTGACATTAACCCCTGCTGGCCTGGAAGGAAAAAAAAACTACATTTAAAATATAATGGAACCAGAGCTGCAACAAATCCAAAAATGGATCGGGACAGTAAACTTATGGATCCTTAATCTTTAGCTGTTTTTACTTTTTCTCACCATGTTTTTAATTGCTCAGTAAAATATTTTCTCATTGGTGCTGGAGCCCAGTCCTTATGGACCTTTCTTTTATACTTCGAGAAGTAGCTGTTGCTTTATGGCACCCAATGAAGATATCCAAAGTAGCTATATCCAATAAAAAATGTATAAAGCAGAATAAATGCTCTTTTCCACATGAAAATCACCTTAAATTAAACCAAATACCCAAGAAGGGTTATAATAATTAGGTAATCTTGTCCAGATTTGTCCAAGCAAAATCGCTTTTTCTGTAAAACCTCAACTTGTCATGGGAACTTCTTTAGTAAAAATATTTGGTGATATGCAATAGCAAAACCAAGTCAGACAGATCGATATGTACAGAAAATACAGTCTGCTCCATTAACCGAGGATGTTACCCAACATTAACTCACATGTGTTTTGTATTATAAGGGCCTTTGCCTTTCTGAACAGTTTGTCTGAACACATCAAGGTCTCGATTTGTCAAGAGAGCTTGAGTTTTGCAGCACCCAATATCTCATCCTCAGAAGAGCAGGAATGAAGGAGAACAATTGCAGATAAATCAGGGTCAAAAAGTCACCTAATGTAATTTAGTTGTCTAATGCTCTGTAATCCAGTCATAAGGTGTCCAAAAACTGATAGCTTTACTACGAAGTTATAAAAAAAAAAAAAGATAATGTTTCAGGATACACTTTTGTAGACCCCAGAATGAGTTGAATTCCAATAAGGCCTTTTCCAGTTTAAAAGCGCGATTATGTAATGGGCCCATCAGTAAAGTATAAGACCCGGGCCATAGCATGGTGTCCAGCTATTCCAGGAATTCTGAGCAGATATACCATAATAATATAAAGCATTTGTCTCCTTTATTTATCTCCTTCTCTTCTCCGTCTTCTCCCATTACCGGCCCACTGCCTCAACCCATATGGAACTCATCAGCGATGGCTGCAGAACTCTTCTCGTCTGGACCTACTCCTTCCTTTCCAGATGCTATTCTAATGCAGGCCAGGTAGATAGAAGAGCAGGTCGGAATTCCCAGTGTGGGGGAAGAGGACAGTGAAACATCAGTATTTTTTTTTTGCTGGATATTAAATACTTGCAGCAGCCCTTGCTGTAAATCTACAGAGTTTATCCGACTCGAGAGGCATTTTAAAATCAATGCTAATCTTAAACCTTGGTTCAAGACAAAGGCTCTTGTAGGAGGCCATCCCTACCAGTTAACAGGTGTTTTATACATTCCTACAAAAAAAAAAAAACTAAAAGGAAGAGTGATGCCAATAGGTCTCATGGGACCTGATGTTTAAAAACTGAACTCTAAAATCTACAAATCTTATTTGACGCCTTTCAAGATTTCTGTTGCTCTTCTATTAATAAGATCCTGGAGGTCCATAAATTAAAGGGCTTGATTGATCGGTCTGTGCAACTGAAAATGGACCCTATAGGCAAGGGATCTGTATCTCCTCAAAAATAATTAACACTAACTTTTTTTGCACTGCTCATAGATGTTTGGGTCATAATTAGGGAGTTGTGAGAACCTAGGAAAAGTTAAACATCAGTAAGTAACTTAAAGGGAATCTGTAAACCAAGTTTTTGCTACTTTATTTGAGAGCAGTATGATGTTGGGGCAGAGACTCCGATTCCAGAGATGTAACTATTACTCGGCTGCTTGTTGCAGTTCTGATGAAAAACTGTTTTTTTGTGCTGCCGATCTAGCAGTTCTCTAATGCGGAGTCTTGTATAATTCTGCACACATCACTGATTGACAGCTTTTTGCGCACACTGCGCATAGGCAGAAGGCTACCAATCAGTGATGGGTGCACAGTTGGACCACCTGGCAGCAGGCCAAGTAGTCCTCTAGTGATTATCTCCTGCTGATAAAATATTGATTTTATAAAAACTAAAGCAAGGATCCCAATAAGTGACACACTGATGGAATCAAGGACTCTGCCTTTGCATTATGTTGCGATCAGATTAGGTAGCAAAAACCTGTTGAAAACTTCTATTAACAGCGTGCTGACAGGGTCTTTACAATATGGCTTTAATTTCATTCTTGACAAATCAGTTGTTAGACAGCAAGGGGCTCACATACTTGTCATGATCCAGGCTGAATCTAACAGGTTAAATGGACAAATTGAACTTTTTTTCCTTTGGCTGGGTGCCAAAGTGTGGTGTGATTGCCCTCGGTGGCCATTAGAATTATTACACGTGGTGTCGTTCATTCTAGGTTGCCCCGGTGGTGGTGAGTGGTATCGCACTTTAGTTCTTTGGTTTAATGTGCACGTAATTACAAATCAGGTGTGAGGCTCTTCAAAAGAGTTTCAGGTGTGTTTGATGATCATTGGTGATATTGATAGTTCGTCATTTGGGAAGCAAGCCTGGGTGATGAAGGCACTGAATGAGAGTCCTGGGTAGCCCAGCCAGAGGGGTTGAGTCAACTATGGAGTCTGCAAGGAGTGCTGGCATGGATTGGTGGAGTTCAACAATGTGGTCTGCAAGAAGGGCTGGCATGGCGTGGTGGAGTCGCAGTTTATGGTGTCAGCAGGAAGTGCTTACATGGCTTGGTGGAGTGGCGACTATGGTGAGAGTTGCACTCAGCATGCTGGACTTGGTTGCTGAAAACTGGACTCAAGCATGCTGGACTTATTGGCAGAGGCTGGACTCATTAGTGGGGCTCTGTTGCTGGACAGCTGCAACTGGTGGTGGACTCTGCTCCAAGGCTGCACTAGGGTGATGGATCCGGTTGGAGGAGAAGATGCATGCAGGTGGTGGGCTCTGTTGCTAGAAGCGTACGAAACAGAGCAAAGCTAAGTGGTGTTTCCCCTGTATTGTCATTTTCCCTTACGTGTGTTTAGTGCAGTGGTGGGATTAGTTTCCGCACCGACCAATTCCCTAGTGAGGGTTTAGGTGCAGGGCAAGTAAGGATTTGAAGTACGTGTGCGTCGCCCGGTGCGGAACCAGCATAGGGAACATTAATAGTGCAGGGACACTGGCTCAGGGGAGTACAGGAGGTCTCCACGTCCCTATTCCCTATCGCAGGGCCCACCATTGTTATTGTTACCCAGGTTTCCCCTTTATTATTTAAATTCGCCTTACTGGAGGCGGAGTTTCCAGACTACTGTATATATAATGTGTATTACCTAAATTCGCCAGTTGGAGGCAGTGTATCCAGCTGCACATTCTATTATTTAAAATCGCCCTACTGGAGGCGGCGTATCCAGGGTCACGCGTGTCATGGGTACGCCTTGCGGTACTCGCTGCGTCCAGACACACGTGACCGTGACAATACTATTCTAGTCTTGGACCATCTTCTGTGTGTTACTGTATACAGGTCTGTAGCTATTGTAAGCTTCACGTTATCACAACCCAACAGAATATAACCCAAGCTTTGGGCACCATCTTATTACTATTAGGTTTTTCATACGTTTTACACGTGTTAAATAATCATAAATTGTATGAGACTGTGAACTGAAAAGTTTTTGAAAAGATGATGGAAATGTTTATGACACTACTCTGCACCTAGTGTTATTTCAAAAATATCCAAATCTCTCCCATAATTTGGATAAAACTATTGGTCCAAAAGCAAAGACTAAAAAGAGAGCAACAGCTCAAAAAACGTGTAAGCAAATAATTTCCTATATATGCCTGAAATCGAATAAAGAAAAAGACAGGAAAGTTGTGCTCATCCGCTAATTGTCTGCAAAGGCTTTCAGCCAATACATGGACATTTGATTAACGTTATATGTCTTCATTCATTAATTTATCATATACTAGATTATGGCCCGATGCTATCGCATCGGGAGGATGCGATAGCATCACACCTCTTGCCATGTTAACCCTCAACACACACACTCCTCTCACCTTTCACCATCTCCACTCCACATACGACCTCTTCTCTCACTCCGCCTCTCATACTCACGCCGTCATCGCCGCTGCTCCACGATCCCCGACATCTTCTTCCGCCGGCGCCATCCTGGATCCAGACGTTGTCCACGCCGGCGACATGTTCTTGCGGCGACGCCATCTTGAGTATCGTGAAATCCCGCAATACTCAAGATGGCGTCGCCGGAAGAACATGTCGCCGGCGTGGACGACGTCGGGATCCAAAATGGTGTCGGCGAAATCTCGCGAGTTTTCGCCGACGCCATTTTGGATCCCGACGTCGTCCACGCCGGACAAAATGTTCTTGCGGCGATGCCATCTTGAGTATCGCGGGATTTCGCCGATCCAAAATAGCGTCGCCGCAGGAACATGTCGCCGGCGTGGATGCCGTCGGGATCCAAAATGGCGTCGGCGAAATCTCGCGAGATTTTGCCGACGCCATTTTGGATCCCGACGTCCTCCACGCCGGCGACATGTTCTTGCAGCGACGCCATCTTGACTATCGCGGGATTTCGCCGATCCAAAATGGCGTCGCCGCAAGAACATGTCGCCGGTGTGGAGGACGTCTGGATCCAGGATGGCGCCGGCGGAAGAAGATGTCGGGGATCGTGGATCAGCGGCAATGGCGGCGTGAGTATGAGAGACGGAGTGAGAGAAAGGGTCGTATGTGGAGTGAAAGAGTGAGTGGACGTGAGTGGAGATGGTGAAAGGTGAGAGGAGTGTGTGTGTTGAGGAGGAGTGGTGTGTTGAGGGTTAACATGGAAAGAGGTGTGCAGTGACGTCACCGGTTACAACTGGACGGAAGTTGTTACAACCGGAAGCTGCTTAGGGCATTTATTATTATAGATAGATGTCATGATACAGTGTTTGTTACATTACATAGCCGAGTAACAGACATACCATATTTTTCGGACTATAAGACGCACCGCACTGTAAGACGCACCTAGGTTTTAGAGGAGGAAATTAGGGGAAAAAAAAGTGGTCAAATCTGTACCTTATATCCCCTATTCTGGTAAATATGGTCCCCTCATCCCCATCCTGGCACACATGGCCCCTCATCCCTATCCTGGTATGCATTGTTCCCTCATCCCTATCCTGTTATGCATGGCCCCCTTATCCCTATCCTGATATGCATTGTTCCCTCATCCCTATCCTGTTATGCATGGCCCCCTTATCCCTATCCTGATATGCATTGTTCCCTCATCCCTATCCTGTTATGCATGGCCCCCTTATCCCTATCCTGATATGGATGGCCCCCTTATCCCTATCCTGATATGCATGGCCCTCATTCCCCATCGTGGTATGCATGCCTCCTCATCCCTAGCCTGGTATGCATGGCCCCCTCATCCCTATCCTGGTAGAAATGGTCCCACTCATTCTTATCCTGGCAGGAATGATTGCCCTCATCCCTATGCTGGTATGCAGGGTCCCCATCTCATCCAAGTATGCATGGCACCATCCCTATCCTTGTATGCAAGGCCCCATCCTTAACCTGTTATGATTGGCCCCCATCTCAGTCCTGGTATGCATGGCCCCATCCTTATCCTGGTATGATTGGCCCCATCCCTATCCTGGTATGCATGGCCCCATCCTTATTCTGGTATGACTGGCCCCACCCTCATGCTGTTATGCATGGTCTCATTAGAAAAAATTAAAAAAAAAAAACATTACACTTACCTTCCTCCGCTCCCTTGCAGCGTCATGCTCCATTGCCAGCAGCTGCTTAATCCTTGTAAGCAGTGCATGGCAGGGATGTCATGTGCTGCTCTCAAGCAGAGCACGGCTGCCGGAATACTCACCGGGACTGCTCATTGCAGAGAAGCAGTGAGTATTCATTGCTCTTCAGTAGCGCGCAGTGTCAGCCACCGGCTTCCTGCTGCTGCCGGCGGTCACGTGTGCCGATACTTAAGAGAAATTAATATGAAATGAATATTCTGAAGCCATAGAAGGTGCCTTATTTAAGCGACTGCAAACCTTCCTACAGTTAAGTAACAAAGACAACTGGTAACTTCAAGATGTAAGCGACCTGCTAAAGGAAATAGAATTGGCAAATTTAGAGCCACATCTTTCAGGACTGAGTTACCTCGACACTGCTCATGGCATGAATCAAGTAGTGTCCAAGTTGCCATACAGCATGTAGCAGAAATGGGCAGACCACAGCTCATGGTACAAAAGACAGCATAATGTGTCCTTTCATCCCTTTTTGCATTTTTCCAGGTTCGTCAGTGATCAAACTCAGTAGGAGAATGATCCCAGCTTTGACTTCACTGAACCTACTCCACCATCTTCATCATTATCATCATCTACAAGGTATGAGAACGTTACCACCAATCGTAAAAAGAGTTAAGTGGCACAGTATCCGTGAGAAAGATTGCCATTCCACTTACTGTACTTACTGAGAGAGAGAAACATTTTTTGGTCTTTTTTTCTACATTTAAAATAAATATAAAGTGCGGAAATTTAAGGCCACCAAGGAAAAAAATAATCATAAATTGATCTACTCTGTGTGATAAATTTGTACAAAAAAAACTAGAAGGAAGGGTATTTTTATGAGATGACATACATGTATGGATTCCGGTAGATAATTCTCTCATCTATGCTTTAGATTTTATATATGAGCTCGGGTTTAGCATTAGCGTTTCGATAGCATACAGTACATGATCAACGTGTTGTAACAAGTCCAAAGTCATAAGAAAAAAAATCATCTTCATTCCAGGAGGTGATCACAATGCCAAAATCCTTATAAAAAAAAAAATATATATATATATATATATATATATATATATATATATATATATATATATATATATCTGCTCTCGGAAATAAAGTCCATTGTTAAGAATGAGAAGAGCGACGAGAGATGATTTATGGGTAGCGGAGGAAAACGCAGGGAACATTTTGCTTGTGATTAATCTGCTAACGATTTCAAAGCCAAAATAACTAAGATGAACCCTTAAAAGGTTAAACAACCAAAACTTTCGAGATTGCCTCTTTGGGAAACTTTTGTAGTAATTAAGCATGTGCTGAAGCAGCGAGGTTTGGCGGGACCGATCTTCTTTTTTGTTGGCTCCGTCGCTCCCGGACTATTTTTATTATGTTGCATTATGGATGAAACACATTGGGAATATGTTCAGGCTCCGAAATGGCATTACCACATTCTGCTGTAATGAACCATTAAACGGCTCAGCTGGAGCGCTCAACAAAAGCAGCAATTATTTTTCTCAATGTTCTTGAAAGGGAAGATGCCTGGCGCTGTAAATCAATACTGCAAGACGTTCAGCGCCAGCTCTGACAAGCAGCGAGATATATAAATTAAAGGCAACTATTTCAATTATTGCTCATATTAGAAAAGGAAGTCATTATCCTCCTATCTTCTGTGTTCCATGACTGCGCATCAATCTATCCCCAAGGAGGAGGACGGATATAAAAAGGAGCAAATTAATGTTATTGTCTATTGTCGTCTAGAAATATGCTAAAGGTAGATTTCGTCTCCTCCAACGTACTCAGCCTTGTCATATCAATTATACTTTGAAAGTAAGCGCATCCTTCATACTTTTACTTCCTTAAGAACCGTAAAATGCAATAGTTTTTTTTTAACCCAGTAAGGAAGACTTGCCACTTGCTCAAAAAATTGAACTAAATGTCTTATAAAAATCCCTTAGGTCCCCTGATATTGCAGCTCTTTTCTGGTTTGCTCTGTGTCACTCCAATGTAGAGATATTCACATTTGTTCCTTTTGGAGGCAGTATGTGAAATCTCTGCTTGCAGACCAACTGGGTTTTTCTTCACAGTCTTCTCTGAGGGTATGTGCTTTTATCCCCTCCCTCCGAGACACTGACACTCACAACTCTGCAGAGTCCGAGACTGAGGGCAGAGTTAAATGGCTGTATAACTTGTGCGAGAATCGCATTGCACTACACGGACTGGCCCGGCACCTCTCCTGACCTGAGCAAGTGTCACGATCCATTTTTGGATCTGTGTCAGTTTGGGCTACTCTGATATAAACTTTCTTCCTTTCAGGCCATCGGGGGTTAATATCAGTTTTTGCCCCCCCCCCGGTGGCCGCTGGTGTTACTGCATGTTTAGTTAGTCTGCTGGTGACCACTCCTACCTTCCTATATAAGGTCACCTGGTACACCAGCTAGCTGTTGGTAATACAGGTCATTTGCTAACCAACCTTTCTGATGAGAGGAGATATCTGGAGGAGTGCTGTTGAAGCTTATCTGGAGCAGTGGTGTTTCTGCTGAAAGCAGTTTTCGGGTGCCTTACTCTGCTGTCCGGTGCATGGCAGCAGAGGAAGCTAAGTGTTGTTTGTTTTTTCCCTGTCTGTTACTTTCCTTGATGTTTTATTAGTGCAGTGGGGAGACCAGCGTCTGCACTTACCAATTTCCTACTGAGGGTTAGGTGCAGTGCGAGTGAGGGCTAAGGTATCCTGGTCGGTGACGGTTTGAAAGGATAGTCCAGGGCACAGCCTCAGGAGAGTGCAGGAGGTGTCCCTTTCCCCATTCCCTATTGCAGGGCCCACCGTTGTAATTGTGTTCCCGGTGTCCCCTTGTCTGTCTTGGTTGTTTTTGTGACCGACCGATCGTCGGGTTGCGTCACGCAGGGCCAGACATATCGTGACAGCAAGACAGCATGATGGATTACTATGCAGCTGTCAAGCTCAGGTCAGGAGAGCCGACAGCCAGTACGAAGTTTACAATGCGATTCTCACACAACAAATACGGCAGTTTGTCTTTGCCCTGAGAGATCAGCTGCTGATCTGTGATTGGCAGGATCTGGAAGGGAGGAATGAAAGTGCGCACCCCCTGAGAAAACTTTGAAGAATGCCCAGTTGGACTGCAAAGCCAAGATTTCACAAGGTGTACTTTCAAAGCAACAAATGTGAAAATATCCACAGTGGAGCGATCTGGCGAAAAACAAAAAAATAGAGGTGCAGAATCGAGGGGATCTCAGGGATATTAACAAGCTGGTTAACTCAATTTTTTTGAGCAAGTGACAAGAACATAAAAAATTTTAATTTTTGTAATTTTGTTTTTTTTCCTCTCCTTCTTCCAAGAGCCCAAACATTTTTCCAGCAACATAGTAGTATGAGGGCTGGACCCACAACTATTGGCGTATAGAGAATTGATATCCCCATTACAGTGGAATGCCACTCCGAACTAACGATGATAACATTTCCCTGTTAATCAGGTCCCAGCAATCGGTCCCCCACCGATCAATGAGTTATTGCCTATCCGGTGGATACAGGATATTTTATTTTTCACCAGACAACCCCTTTAATGAGTTTCTAGCACTTTATCATTATAGTTAAATTAATAGCAATTTCCTCATTTATGAAGCCTTATGATATCAACATGTCGACAGTGGGAGTTTTTAGGAAGTCGGGATTGCGATGAAAGCCATATTAGAGCATTACCTTTTTCTGAAGGACGTTAATCTTTCTCTCTTTGACTTCAAGCATGTCCTTCATGTCTCTGATCTCTCCGGCCAACGTGCCCTTCTCTTCTGTGAGGTCCTGAAGCTGCTTGGTCTTTTTGTTTAGAAATGATTCTTTCTCCTCCAGTCTCAGCCGTAATGCATCCACCTGGCACAGAAAATATATATGTTATGGAATATTTCTAAATTCTGACATTTTACCATGGTATACTTCAAAATACAGTAAATTATTGCTAAAACAATAAAAAGGAAGAATATCTGAATACACCATATAAACAAATTAAATAATCAAAAAAAAGGACAAAACAATGTTATTACTGAAACAGCTCCCGCAACACTAAGGGTGTTTGGTCAAGTAGAAACCAAATACCACACGTAAATCCTAATTGTCTAAATGGAATTTATTTGGGATTGTTCGTTTCCATTACATGTTTGAACAATGCTTCCTCTGAACTATGGAGACACGCTTCTCCATAGTTCAGGAAAAACAGGGTTTTTTGGTAGGAAAAACACAGCGTAAAATCATCAAATCTAAGCTTTTAGGTGCGTTTTTGATGAGTTTTTGTATTTTTCGCCCATTCATTTTAATAGGTGAAAAATGATGAATCGACACACTGCAGATTTGAAAAAAAACACTTTGAAGGTTCAAATCTGCAAGGAACAAGTAAGCAGTGTATGAATGAGATTTCAGAAGTATCATTCAGTACTGTAAAACATTACTTTTTTGTTTGCTTCAAAAACACATTGGAAAAAATGTGAAGAAACCCTAAGGGTACTGAATGGACAGGATTCTAATGGCATCAGTCTTGGTGGAGACCATGGAGCTGTGGCGCTGGAGTGCCGGGGAATAGGAGTGGTAAATTGGGTTTTATTTAATTCTATAGTTATTTCTTTGCTGTGGCAAAGTTTGAAAGTTCTCAAAAAAACCTTTAAATTGTCCAGACTTAATACATAGTGTGTTTCTTTTTGATTTTTTTTTTTTTTTTTTTACAGTATCTAAAGTGTATATTACGCGCCATTCAGATTTTCTTCCTATAAATGTCCGTTCAGTTTCTTTTTTTCTGGTCTGTTCCATTTAGAACAAATAAGCAAAATTTGTATCTTGTGCATTACTGTGGCAAACAGAAGCTGGGGGGCCCCCCGATTCATTTACATGGGTGTTATGAATGAGTCACCGTAGGAGGCAAAAACAGAAATACTAGCTAAGTCCAGAAAACCAGAGAAGTTGGCAGCTATCGGATTGCAGACCCCTGAACCTAACAACAACAACTAGCAGTAGCCGTGGGGGGTTCCTACGGTGCCCTAGACCCCTCGATCACAGCCGGAGAACTACATAGCCTAAAGACAGAAAGGGAAATCTAAACTGCCCCAGAGCAGACCCCAAAGCAATAGGCAGCCCCCAACATATAATGACGGTGAAGCAAGATGAAAAAACACTCACACAGATAGAAAGATAGGCTGAGCAAATGATGGGGCCCAAGCTAACTAAATAGGACAGAATAGAAAAGCTGCTGTCTGCAATCCGCCAAAACCCTCTCAAAAACAAGAGCCAACAGACTGATAGGGAAAAAAGCCCTGAAGATGCTAGGCTTCAAAAAGACTATATCAGTACTCAGGTATTATCTGAAGACAGAGCAAAGAGGAATTCAGCTCACCCAGCAGGGAAAGGCAGAAATCCAGAAAAACAAGGCAAAACAAAACCAAAGCACAAATGCAAAAAGTAGAGCAGAAAACTTAGCTTTTGAGGAGCAGGAATCAGACTGGTCTCCAAGAATCCCTCTGAGTAATCACCCGCGAGGCAGAAGGGCGTCGGCTGCCTTATATCCAGTCAGCAATCCCAGTCACCCAGTCATCATCATTCTGCTCAGGTGCTTTGTAATCAGCCTCACTACCTTCCTTCACCAGAAGAGGGAGTTCATCAGACCTCAATGGTGAAGGGGAAAATGAACTCACAACACATGGGGTTCGCCTGGTTTCTGTTTGTTGTAGGAAAATGAAACAAAAACCAGACGGACCCCATATAATCGAATCGGGGTCCCCCAGCTTCCATCGGACACAGTAATTCACCAGATACTAATTTCACTTATTTGTTCTAAATGGAACAGAAAACGGAAAAGATATATGGACTTGAAAACGGACCCTTTTAAAATCTACAAATATTAAATTAATGAATTATTTCAACATCAAAATATTAAATTTTGTTCAGATGAACAAACTATGAAGATTAAAGGAATGCAAATATTTTTAATAATTGAAATCTAATAATTAAAACCATTTTTTTACATCTGTTATTTTCAGATCATAGTTTTTTTTTCTTTAAATTCTTATTTCTGTGATGATGATGATGTTGGGTTAAGACATAAACTGTAAAATAGAGATGTTGATGTGATAAATTTTTGCCCATGCTCCGTGCCCTGTGCAGAGACCATTGTGCAGAGAGAGTGAAAAGGTAAAATGTGATTATCATCTATTTTTTTGCATTTTTTCTGCCTCATCTGACAACAGCAGTGGTGCTGTCTTTTATTAGTGTTTTTGCTGCAGTTTTGATAAAATCACTGTTTAATGCTGCAGCTCTGCTAGTCCTCTCATTGATAAACTCATGCAATATAGTCTTTGGTACTCTTGAGGTCTGGCTATCCTCGTCCCCCACTACTGATTGGCAGCATTCCATCTATGCTACATCTTTCATCTACCAATCAATGGTGCAGGCGAGGTTCGACGGAGCTCATCATTGAGAAGACTAGCAGATAAAACAGTGATATTATCAAAGCTGCAGCAAGTAACCGAGCTCCTGAATTAGGGTCGTTTCCCCTATGTAATGTAGCCCTAACATTGAGAAGAATTTGGGCTCTTCCACGGGTCAGGTTTTGTTTTTTTTATGTACTAGAAAAATGGTCTGAGTTTCATCAGAGTTCATCTGATTTTCATCAGAGTGCCATCAGAGTTTGGACCAAGTTACATCAGTTTTTCACTGATGAGAAGAAAAACAACAATTTCTCCATCTTCTTCTGTCAGGGTAAAACGGAAGGTATGGTTTTCCTAAAGAAGAAGTGCATTATACTTCATATAAATCCATATGTCTAATTCATTTTCTGAAATTGGCGTCTTCAATAGTCAGCAGTGAGAACAAGTCCACAAATCGTGATTTTTTTCACGGACCCACAGACGTTCATTGTAGATTTGTTCCGACACTCGGATCAATATCAGACATGTCTCCATGATTTTGTACCGGTCACTCAGTCTGCAAAAAAATCACAGACATGTGAACAACATCTCTATAGACCTTCATAGGTACGAGTGCTATCCGTGAAAAATGCGTTCAGCTCTTGTACATGAAGATTTGACATGTGAATGAGCCCTTAATCGGTAAAGAAAACTGGTCACTTGATTCATGCTGCCAAAGCCATGGACAATATGAATCAGAATCTGGCCACATCATTGCAGCCAGTTATGTTCTCCTCTGAAAAATTGTGGCATTTCAGAGAAAACAGTTTGATGAGCCAGCCAGATACTAGAAGGAAAGACCCAACGTGTCCACTGACCGGCTTCTCCTCACTCTGATAGGTCTATCCAATACATTGTATGTGCATAGGGCGAGATCTGTTAATCACCAGATTTGGAGTGGAAAGAATCCAACAAGGGGATATGTTAAGTCTCTGCCTATGGTTCTTAGCCGGCTCTTAGAACTATGTGGCGTTTCGGAAAAACACATACCTGGCTGTAATCGTCCAACCAGGCTCTGATTTATGCTGCCCGTGGTGTGGGCAGCATTAAGCGAGTGACAGGTTCCCCCTAAATAAGCCTATAAACCATGTCAGCACTAATATACATATAGGATGGAAACAAAGCGTTAAAGAGTTCTGAAGTGGCCAGCAATCAGTCCGTGTCTAAATCCCAATGATCACCTGTGAGACCTTAAAATTGCTGTTGGCGCCTTCAATATGAGAGATCTGGAGCAGTTTGGTCCAAAATTCCAGTTGAGAGGTATAAGAAGTTTGTTGCATGGTTATAGGAAGTGATTGATTGCAGTTATTTATTCCAAAGGGTGTGCAACCAAATATTAATTTGAGAGTGCCAACAATTTTTCCTGGCCATTTTTACAGTTATGCGTGAAATGAGGTCCAAATTGCCTTTTTGTCCTTAGTTTTTTTTGTGTTGTTCCAATACATACAAAGAGAATAAATAGGTGCATAACAAAACATGTGTAATTGTAATAATTTTCTAGGAGAAATACTTTATTTTCTTGAACGATTTTAAGGGTGCCAACAATTTTGTCTAGGACTGTGTTATATATACATGCATACACACATAATATATACACACACGGGTGGCGAGCATTTTAATTGGTATATGGTCTCCCATCCTAGTATGTGCTGCCACCCTCCTATCCTGGTACACATGGCACCCCTCATTCCTATCCTGGTATGCATGGTATCCTCACCCCCCCAATCCTGGTAAGCAAGGCACCCCATTCTTCATCCTGGTATGCATGGTCCCCTCACCCCTCAATCCTGGTATGCATGGTACTCCCTCATCCCTATCCTGGTATGAATGGTCCCCTCACCCCCTATTCTGGTATGCATGGTCCCCTCACCCCCAAACCTGGTATGCATGGCCCCCTCACCCCCTATCCTGGTATGCATGGCCCCCTCACCCCCTATCCTGGTATACATAGTCATCTCATCCCCCAATTCTGGTATGCATGGTACCCCTCATCCCCCAGTCCTGGTATGCATGGTCCTCTCACCCCCCAATACTGGTATGCATGGTACTCCCTCATCCCTATCCTGGTATGCATGGTCCCCTCACCCCTTATCCTGGTATGCATGGTACCCCTCATCCCTCAATCCTGGTATGCATGGTAGTCCCTCATCCCTATCCTGGTATTTATGGTCCTCTCACCCCCCTATCTGGGTATGCATGGTCCCCTCACCCCCTATCCTGGTATGCATGGTACCCTTCATCCCCCAATCCTGGTATGCATGGTACCCCTCATTCCCCAATCCTGGTATGCATGGTACCCCTCATCCCCTAATTCTGGTATGCATGGTACCCCTCATCCCCCCAATCCTGGTATGCATGGTACTCCCTCATCCCTATCCTGGTATGTATGACCCCCTAATCCTGGTATGCATGGTACCCCTCATCCCCCAATCCTGGTATGCATGGTACCCCTCATCCCCCAATCCTGGTATGCATGGTACTCCTCATTCCCCAATCCTGGTATGCATGGTACCCCTCACCCCCCAATCCTGGTATGCATGGTACCCTTCATCCCCCAATCCTGGTATGCATGGTACTCCCTCATCCCCCAATCCTGGTATGCATGGTCCTCTCACCCCCCTATCCTGGTATGCATGGTACCCCTCATCCCCTAATCCTGGTATGCATGGCACCCCTCATCCCCCAATCCTGGTATGCATGGTACCCCTCATCCCCCAATCCTGGTATGCATGGTCCCCTCACTCCTATTAAAACTACACACAAAGAAAACAAAAACATTTATACGCACCCTTCTTTCCTGTGCTCCAGTGCTGTCACCACATTCTGCTGGAGGCCGGGGGAGGAGTCTGGCGCCGGAGTATGCGCATGCCCATAGTGCTGTCCGGTACCATATTGCTGAAGACACACTGCAAGTGTGTCTTCAGTAAAATGGCACCGGATCACGCTATGCGCATGCGCGATTCCGGCCGCACTCCCACCCGGTCTCCGTCTGAAGAGAAGCGCTGTGGCAACGCTCCTCCCGGTCAGGTAAGTATCTAAGTAGGCGTCGGAGATGGCGGTATGCAGTGCGTACGGTACCGCCATCTCCGGCGCCATACACAGTCCTCACCGCTGGCTGCCTCATTCTGTCGGGAGCCAGACTGTGCAGGCGCGTCGCGCTTGCGCAATCTATAAAGGCTTCGGATAGAATGACGCTTACAGCGTTATATTATAGATACACATATATATTAAAAACACATTAGATTAAAACACATGTGACATGCACAAAAGTGTACAGGTTGGTAGGACAGTGTTCACACCACCCAAAGACTGAAACACAGAAAAACTCACAGTATAACAAACGTGCAAAAATACTCTGTTGTAAAAAATATATAACAGTAAACAGCAAGTGCTAGTAAAATGATAACAAAAACAGGGTATTTAGTTGATACGTTTTTTGCAAAAAATGTTTACCAAGCCACTCCACCACGTCACAGTGGAATATATATATATCTAATGTATAAAGCTCAATGTGTGTATGTATGTATGTATGTATGTATGTATGTATGTGTGTATGTCCAGGATTGGCATCCGCACCGTTGCAGTTATAGCCACAAAATTTGGCACAGTCACACGTCTGGACCCCGAGAGCGTCCTAGGCTATGTTGTGAGGCGAAATTTTAACCTTGCGCGTTCCAATTCACCAAACAATTTTGCCCCTATCTACATAATGGGGAAAAAGTGTGTGTGTGTATCAAGCCCCGCCCCTCATTATGATGTCATAATGATTGCCATGGCGGCGCTGATTCATCATAGGTTGCAAGCCCCGCCGCTCATTATGATGTCATGATGGTTGACTATGGGATGGAGGATGTGTGATGGGTATATGGGCACTGGACTATGGGATGGAGGATATGTATGACAGGTATATGGGCACGGGACTATGGGATGGTGGATATGTACTGTATGATGGGTATATGGGCATGGAACTATGGGATGGAGGATGTGTGATGGGTATATGGGCACTGGACTATGGGATGTAGGATATGTATGACGGGTATATGGGCACGGGACTATGGGATGGCAGATATGTATGATGGGTATATGGGCACGGGACTATGGGATGGAGGATGTGGGATGGGTATATGGGCACTGGACTATGGGATGGAGGATGTGGGATGGGTATATGGGCACTGGACTATGGGATGGCGAATATGTATGACGGGTATATGAGCATGGGACTATGGGATGGCGGATATGTATGATGGGTATATGGGCACGGGCCTATTGGATGGTGGATATGTATGATGCGTATATGGGCATGGGACTATGGGATGGAGGATGTGTGATGGGTATATGGGCACTGGACTATGGGATGTAGGATATGTATGATGGGTATATGGGTACGGGACTATGGGATGGCGGATATGTATGATGGGTATATGGGCACGGGACTATGGAATGGAGGATGTGTGATGGGTATATGGGCACTCTACTATGGGATGGAGGATATGTATGATGGGTATATGGGCACTCGACTATGGGATGGAAGATATGTATGATGGGTATATGTGCACACATATCACACATCCTCCATCCCATAGTCCCATGCCCATATACCCATCACACATCCTCCATCCCATAGTCCCATGCCCATATACCCATCATACATATTCGCCATCCCATAGTCGAGTGCCCATATACCCATCGTACATATCCTCCATCCCATAGTCGAGTGCCCATATACCCATCACACATCCTCCATCCCATAGTCCCATGCCCATATACCCATCACACATCCTCCATCCCATAGTCCCATGCCCATATACCCATCATACATATTCACCATCCCATAGTCGAGTGCCCATATACCCATCACACATCCTTCATCTCATAGTCCCATGCCCATATACCCATCATACATATCTTCCATCCCATAGTCCCGTGCCCATATACCCATCATACATATCCGCCATCCCATAGTCCCGTGACCATATGCCCGTCATACATATCCTCCATATCATAGTCCAGTGCCTATATACCCATCACACATCCTCCATCCCATAGTCAACCATTATGACATCATAATGAGCGGCGGGGCTTGCAACCTATGATGACATCAGCGTCGCCATGGCAACCATTGTGACATCATAATGAGGGGCGGGGCTTGATACACACACACACTTTTTCCCCATTATGTAGATAGGGGCAAAATTGTTTGGTGAATTGGAATGCACGGGGTTAAAATTTCGCCTCACAACATAGCCTAGGACACTCTCGGGGTCCAGACGTGTGACTGTGCCAAATTTTGTGGCTGTAGCTGCGACAGTGCGGATGCCAATCCCGGACATACATACATACACACACTTGAGCTTTATATATTAGATATAAAGCTCAAGTGTGTGTATGTATGTATGTATGTATGTATGTATGTGTGTATGTATGTGTGTATGTCCAGGATTGGCATCCGCACAGTCGCAGCTACAGCCATAAAATTTGGCACAGTCACACGTCTGGACCCCGAGAGTGTCCTAGGCTATGTTGTGAGGAGAAATGATGTCATAATGGTTGCCATGGCGACGCTGATGTCATCATAGGTTGGGATGGCGGATATGTATTATGGGTAAATGGGCACGGGACTATGGGATGGAGGATATGTATGATGGGTATATGGGCATGGGACTATGGGATGGAGGATGTGTGATGGGTATATGGGCACGGGACTATGGGAAGGCGAATATGTATGACGGGTGTATGGGCACGGGACTATGGGATGGAGGATGTGTGATGGGTATATGGGCATGGGACTATGGGATGGAGGATGTGTGATGGGTATATGGGCACGGGACTATGGGAAGGCGAATATGTATGACGGGTATATGGGCACGGGACTATGGGATGGAGGATGTGTGATGGGTATAAGGGCACGGGAGTATGAGATGGAGGATAATTATAATTTGCTATGACTAACCACAGTTAATTACTATGCCCGGGCAGCGCCTGGCTCTTCAGCTAGTATATATATATATATGAAGCAATTGACAGACAACAGCAAACATACCATTAGAAATCACAACATTAGGTGCCCATTCTTCAGATTATTAAATTCCTCGAAATTTCACATTTACAATTCTGTTTCCTATAATTCCACAGGAACAGAGGATAAAGTTTCATTAACAGAAAAAAAAAAGACTGCACCGTCAACAAGCAGTGATATATTAGACCTGCTGGCTTTTATTCAGGTGTTTTGCTTTGATTAAAAAAATAAAAAGGCAGGTATTTTACACTGGTGGTGGTGCTCAGAATGGAGAAGGCTTCTGCAGCATACTGGACGGCGAGCTGACGTCCGCTCCGATTAGCAGCGCTTATATAGAGAGAAGAATTCTGATGCTTGTTGTTTCAGCGATCCTTATAAACTTGCTATGGGAGCGAATTCTATGGCATGGAGGAAACCATGACTGCCATATTGACTTTCCAGGATGGATTTTTTTCTTATTTTTTCCCCTCCTCTCATGCGAGCATGAAAAACGCTGGAGCAAAATTTATAGCGGCATTCATAAAACGTAGCGGTGGAGTCATTTAGGAAATCTACGTAGGCTGCTGGATTCAAGGCCGTGTAAACATTTTATATTAAAAATGGCTCATTAATTTTTTTTAATGGAGAAAGGGAGGAAAAAAAAAATATATATATATATATATATATATATATATATATATAACTAGCGTATGGCACTGGAAAATGCTAAAGTACAGAGAGACCTGGCTTACTCCGCTCCTTCAGGTACATCCATGAAATATGTGCTTTCTCTGTACACAAGAACACTCTCTCCGACTTTTCACTCAACACCACATAATTTTGGAAGCCTGCGCCTCTTTCCCCGAGATCTGGCAGCTCAGCTGGTCATAAAAGTTGGCAATCAACTGCAGAAAACAGTAAAATTAGATCTAAGTACCCTCTTTCCCCCTTTAGTTGCTAACAAGGACCCGTGGATCGTTTTTTGGGGGGTTTTTGTTAACATTCCTCTGCCTGTTTTCCTTTACGAAATATTTACCGCGTTGGGAGCGCAAGGGCATAATTTGCATACTGTACGGTATCCGTTTCCTCCGATCTCGGGAATAAGCTATTCCAGAGTGACAGCTGGTGAAAAGTGACAGAAATGGCCAAATTTACTGTAAATCTTGATTAATCTTAATAATCCCCAACCATAACCAACTGCTTATGCTCCGCTCCAAAAGTGACTTGTGTTACCGAGTTTCCTAACTTGATACAGTATGTGATACTTCACACATGACTTATAGGAATAGGAGGAAATGTGTTCTTAATGCAGCTTACCGCTATCCACAAATAGCAGGATACCGGGCACAGAGCGCTTTCTGTTTTCGAGACAAAGCAGCCGGTATGACAAAACACAATTTACCAGAAATAAAAGACCTCATTAAAACGTTACACATAATAGATAAGGATAACATGCCAACTGCTTAAGCGTGGTTCCCGCTCGCAACAAAGACGAAAATGCATGCAAATTTTTTGCACAATTATTTAGGTCTTTTTTAAATAAATATATTGCTATATGCATCAAAACTAAAATAGTTTTCAAGGATATGAAAGTCATTCTAAGAGAAGCAATTATGATGAATAAAAAAATACCCATTACCCATCTATTACATTCTACCACTACAGTGCAGCCACTGATAAAGAGCCATAAGTTTACGTAACCGCTGCAGCTAATAAATGTACAGCACAACGTTATTAACATCAGTGATTGGCTGCAGTGTTCATGTAAACAGCAGGGACCACCAGATTGTCAGCACTAGGGTAGAGAGGAGAGGAGGGAAAGGCAAGTATTATAGGGAAAAGTATTGAACTCATGAAGAAAGAGAGCGAAAAGCCATGGAAAGTCATGACACCAGGAGATATCGATCAGTAATTAGAAAACAATCCTGCCACTTAGAGAAAAATAATATCAGCTGGTTCAACTGATGTCCTATAAAAAGGTGTCTCATTATTAATGTGCCACACAAGAAACATCTCTTGATGGCTAAAACCAGTGAGCTGTCTCAAGACCTTTGCAACCTTAATGTTACAAAAAATACTGATGGAATTGATTTCAGAAGAATTTCTGAACTACTAAAGGCTCCAGTGAGCACTGTTGGAGCCATAACCTGGATGTGGAAAGAACATCATTTCAAGATAAAACATCCATGACCAGATGCTCTGTTCAAGATTTCAGACAGAGGAGTGAAAATAATTAACAGAAGATTTAATCAGAAGAGTTGTCAAAGAGCCAAGGACTTCCTGTACAGAGCTACAGAAAGACATGGAATCAGCATGTACAATTATTTAATAGAAGAATGTATGTAATGCACTCAACCTCCATTGCCTGTATGCTTGCTCACTACGCAAAACTCCATTGCATTCATGTTAAAGTGCATTATAAGCTTGCTCAACAACATTTTGATGTGTCTGTGAGATACTGGGAGAATATAGTCTGGTCAGATGAGAAAACAGATCAATAGTAAAATTTGCAGGTGGGAGGCTCTTATTCAGCATACGGCACTGGCAAACTTCATACTTGAAGGAAGGATGAATGGACAAATGTACCGAGACATTCGTGATAAAAATCTGCTGCCATCTACAAGGATGATTAAGGCAAAAGGAGGATGGACATTTCAACAAGACAACAATCCCAAACACACAGCCAAGGAAACTCTCAATTGGCTTCAGAGAAAGAAAATAAATCTGCTAGAATGGCTGAGCCAATCACCAGACCTGAATCCAATAGAAAATGTATGGAAGGAACTAAAGCTCATAGTTCATAAAAAGAGCCAACAAAAACTTTATGATTTGAAGAATGGGCCAAAATCACACCAGAGTAATGCCTGCGACTAGTTTCTCCATACAGGAGGCATATTGAAGCTATCATCAACAAAGGCTTTTGTGAGAAGCATTAAATACATTTTAGTAAGTTTGTTCAATACTTTTTCTGTGTTTCATTCCTGATTTGTACATGTAGCTTAATTAATGGAAATCTATAGTCTGATTTCTTTGCCTGTGCGGATTGGATGAAAATTTAATGTCATTAGCACCTTTAGAAATAAATCTACTTAGAAAATTGGTGACATGTTCAATACTTCTTTCACCTGGTACAAGAAAAAAACAATCACAACATGCCTGAGTTGGATCCAATCACCGGATCGCACTTCGCTATGCAAGTCAATGAGTGTCACGGGTGTGTCAGAGGGTACAGATCATTGCAGAAAGTCTCAGAAGTTTGCTTTGCAGACTTCTTCCTGGGTCTTCTGACTCTAGGACCCAACGGCAACCTTCTCTGGCACTAGTTGACACACCCGGACCTGGGTGTTTATAACTTCCAGCTTGCTGCTGGAATTTGCAGTTGATATTTCTATTTCCAGTTCAATGTTGCGGCGTGAAGTTATTGCAGTCGGTTATCTTCCTCCTTGGTGTTGCAGGAGGACATCTGTGTTTCTCTCTGAGTCTACTCAAGCTAAGTGTTCCCCCTTATTTGGGTATGCCATATTTCTTTAGTGGTAGTGGGGATTGACTAGCGTATATCCTGTCCTTCCTGATGAAGGACTTATCACCAGGGCCAGGAAGCGAATAAGTTTCCAGATGGGTGATAGGTGTGGAACCTATATATGGATGATAGGGCAGGCAGGGTGATGTTAGATCTGTCTAGGGGTCTCCACTCCCCCCTTCCCTAGTGTTTGGTTCCCTATCCCTTATCCCTTCTTGTTGCACTTAGCCTTTCCTACACGTTGCCTGACTGAGTCCATGGAAACCATTGGACTGCACTTGGATGACATCTGAGCACAGTACGATTTTCACAAACTGATATAATGGAGAAGATGGAGACTTTTTTTCTCAATCTTCCATCTTCTCATCTAAGAGGATTGGTTCACATTGTGATCATATTTTGATCAAACTCTGATCAAACTGTTATTAGAATAATCAGCCAAATTCTCTCAGATGAGAGAAAATATGCTGGTGTGACCTTAGCCTTAGAGATGGATATTATCACATACTGCTTGTAAAAACACTTTTAAAATTTACTGTTTATTAAAATTTGCAACCATCCATGAGACATTAACACTTTTAGAAAAAAAATTTACAGCTCGTTGCCTTTGAGATCGACCACCACAGCTGTCTAGTGTGTAAGCACAGTGCTGAAGCTGGCAGAGATTAGGAGGTAGCAGCGCGCTTCAGTGATCCTGGCCAGCTTCAAACCATTATAAGCTCAATAAGAGCTTATAACAACTGAGCATTGTTTTGCTACCTAAGAGCGGTGGTCGGTCTCCAAGGCAACGAACCATAAACATTACAAAAGTCTTAATATCTCAGGAATGGTTGAAAATTTTAACAAGCTATAAATTGCAAAAGTGCTTGCATTTATCTATCCGACAATATCCATGGATGAAGACGAGAATAACCCTTTAATAACTGTAATGTCTGTGTAGAAGGACAGTAAGCTGAAGCCCACAAGGCTTTGTGACCTGTTGTTAAAACGTTCTGGCCACTTTAAAACTGTAAAAAGCAATTTCATAAAGCCGTCTTTTATATCTCAACTTTGGCTACCTTAACCGCTAAAAGTTAGAGGCTTAGGTGGACAACTCTGAAATTCACGATTTACTGTAGTCTAAACCCAGCAAATTTCTAAAAACTCATGGGAAATGTAACTCATGTGCTAATACTTAAAAGTTTTTTTGTTAATAAAACTTCCAACACTGAGATTACCTCACTAAACTTACCTCAGGAACTTTTATGGTCACCATAAAATTATAGCTGTCATAATATTTTTGACTTACTGCTCAAGGAAGTCAGACATTCCGGCGTAACTTCTACTTCGCAACGGGATAGTGATAAATTATAAAATCGTGAAATAAAAGTTGAGGTGCCAGGACTGCGAGCTTTTGTATTTTACTATAGACTGAAAAGTAAATCCAGTCATTGTAGCCCCACTCCTTTCTTCCAAAGACCGAATTACTGAGCAGCGTTGATGAACTGCCACCTGGAATCAAGCTCTCTTACGTTCAAGAAAAGCCAAAATGACTGCCGAACGTTAAGTTGCTCCAACACTTGCCCACAACAAATCCAAAACACTGGAAGTTGCTCCAACAACTCTGCAAAACAGAATTGGTCCAGATCTGACACCTATAAAACCAGAAATTAAAGGGAAAAAATATCTCAGGAGCTTTGCGGTAGGTATCAAAGATGGACCAACTATATACTGCCAGGAAATGTGATGAACGTTTAAAGAATAGTGGTTCCTTTCGTTTTTATTTCCTACATCAATAATGCAACTTGGTAATAGATCACATTAGAGAAATCTACTTTTTTCCTCCTGGACCCTGAATTCAGGCGTAAAATCTGTGCTGAGTGAAGACAGATTTCCATATTCCTGAGATAGGAGATGGCAGTTGGTGATTTTAAAATTCTACGGAGAAGGGAGGAGCTAGAGGCAGACATGGAGGTTCTGCTGCAAGTTCTTCTAAAAAAGACAGCTACAGTTCTCCATAAAAACGTTATGTGCACCAACTGTCACCTCTTATCTCAGTAGTGGAAAGTCTGAATTCACTGAAGACTCATTTTACCCATGAATTCATAATTTCGAGAATGCTCAGTCCAGTAGGAGAAAGAAGCAGATTAATAAGTTGTATGATAAGGTTTCTTACATTCATGGGTACTGTTAAATTAAAACTGCGATTATTCTTTAATCTTTCATAGTCAATGGGATGGTCTACTGAGTATAACCTCATTTTTTTCCCAAAAAGTAACCACTAAAAATGGAATTAAGTCAGATTGTCCCACTGATAGGACCACCAGTGATCAGCTGTGATTGGTCAGGCAACCTAGAAGCACGTGTGACATTTCTCTGCAGTGCCACCACAGGACAAAGGAAAAATTACAAAAGGACAGATAGGAGGGTTCTTTCAGGCAGGGTTCTTTATTAAACCTAAGAGAAAATATATAGGTCTTGTAAACCCCAACAATTATGCGTAGGGCATAATAAATAAATAAAACAAATTTTAAAGCGGTGACTAAGATGACTAGTCATGGAGGTATGTCCCCTCAGGCTTCTCCCCACTCCATTTAGCCAGATTGACAGCCCATTCTCAGACAGGAAGAAGTCTACGGGAACATTCCTCCATGACTAGACATCGCACTCAACCCATCCCCGGTCGTTGATGTTTTCCCTGGAATATTGCAACATTACAGAGCACATTATACCCATATGCAATAATGGAGTCCATTTCGGATTCAAGCCACCGGTGATTTTGGATGAATCACGGATTTCTGTTAAATAGCACAATGCAAGTCTAGGTTTTTCTTAAACAAATTGAGAAGGAGAGGACATGTTGGGCGGGTGACTTAGTCTTATGATTTTAAAAGAATGAGTCATAAAAAAAGAGTTAAGAATTACGTCCTGGTGGTTTCAGTGTGCTCAAATGTGAAATATATCATAAATATGTGATAGTACTGGCTGGAAGGATTTAAAGATTTCCAGAAATTTCCAAGAGCAAATCATCACTTCTAAGAATACGGAAAGATGAACCACGAGCCGCAGGAAGTGTTCCCCTCCATATGATCATTGTTAATGGCCGGTCTTGGCTGGTGTCTGGTAAACATACTCTCGGCACATGCTGTAATTTGGCTCAAAATGGGACCTTAATGCTTCCAGGATTTTCTTAACAGCAGGCGTGGATGTGTTTCTTATTGAAGTAGTTAGTGTATTTTACGAGTGTTGATATTTCGGACAGAAAATATACTACATGAGTGATATGAGATCAGCTGTGCCCGTAGCTTAATAGGTATTCAAATAAAATGACTAAAAGCCATTGTCCTGACACTCAGCCTCATAAAAAAGCCCGGCACGCACCCACAAAAAACAGCCACATTTTACTAACACATCTCATTAATATATCTGGTCAAACCTAAAAAAAAAAAAGATTAAGGTTTAAAGGGTTAGTAAGGACATTCAAGGGCTATGCTGTCCAAGAATTTACATAGAAGGGTCAAATTTACCGGGTTTATCATTAAAGGATTATTCCCCCCACCCAAGAGAAAAGAAAGTTACACGGGGTATTGATGCTTTAATCCCAAAGTGATCCCAGGAACTGGACTCTAAATCCTCCGAGAATGGGATATTGCAGAATGGAGCTGATGGGCACATGCTAGACTTCTACTCCATTCATTGTCTATGTGACTGCCAGAAAAAGCCATGCATGCACCATTCCAGTCCACTCAAGACACACAGAACCTAGGATAAAAATAAATGAATAAATACCCTGCAGTAAGTAAATAGTAACAGTACATGTAAATAATATAGGAGACTTTGGCATTATTTTGATCAAAACAACATAAAAGCTATCCCACCACATCAAGGTGACCCCAATCAGGATGGTTCCCAACTCTTGTAGTTCATCTCGCTATGTGCCATCAGAACTCAAAATAGACGGGTGTAGTGCAGGACCCAGATGGGACCGTTTTGCACCTGCCCATGGAAAGCTACACAGATGGAATGCACAGCCCCAAAAAGGAGGATGTACACCCCTATATATACAAAGCGCAAGAAACTAAAGCAAAACCGAAGAAATGGGCCGGCACACCTGTTGGTATAAGAGCAATGTGTAGGTGATCTATCAAATATAAACTAGGATAAAAACAAATGCAGGGTGTTTGTTCATTTATTTTTTATTCTACGCTCTGTTAAATGGCCACAGTGTGAATGTTTGCCTACACAATGCACTTACACCAACATCTGTGCAGGCCCATTTCTTCAATTTCCCATTCAAAACAGGTTGCAGATTCCCAGTAATCAGTAAGTTATTTTCTCTCCTATGAATAGGTAAAAACTTGATTTTTGGGGAACAACCCTTCAACAGTGTTGTTCACTACTTTGATATTGATGGCCCATAATTGGGGGCCCAAAAATAGCAAACTATCCCTTTAAACAGTAACTTTTTTGACTTATGTAACATACACACTATGCCATGCAGCATAATTTCATTAATTTTCAACCACGATGTTCCCTTTTACTCAAAATCACTTTCTTCTGCCTTGAATCTATCAACTTCATGACATCACTTCCTGTCCCACGAAAAAAGACAGCCGACGGCACATCAGATAAACATCAGTATGCACGCTCCAAGTCCATAAACCCAATTGGCCAGATATTGTATCCAAGGTCAGACTGAAGATTGGGACACCGGATGATTCTCCGGTGGGCCCCAGAGAAGGAAGTAGAGGGGGCCCGCTGGTTTTAACTGAATGTGGATCTTCGGACGCACATTGAGTTGAAATGTATTGTGGTGCAGAAAGTCTGCACAGCAAAAGTTATCATGGCATGGGACCAGCACAGGGGACATGGTGGCCATGACAAGGGACACTATATACGATATATAGAGCTCCTGTCTATAATGTAAGCGCTGGCAATAACCCTGTTGTTAGTTATTGACAATCAATATTGTAATATTCAGCCACTATGTCGTAAAATGTCGTCCGGTTATGGTGTGGCAGTATTTATCCCTGTATGTGGTATTATTTGGTCACTATTTGATGGTAATATGTGGTCCAGTCATGGTGTGGTGGTATTTTTCCCTTGTATGTTGTATTATTCGGTCAATATGTGGTGGTAATATGTTAACATGAAAGTGTCCACTTATCTAGAGGGAATGGCACTTCAAATCAATAATTGTATCAAGGCATCCTGGTACCTAAAAACACCAGAAATTATGAAGAGATACATATTAAAACTAATATAACTTTATTGGCAATATTAAAAACAATGGGTGCAAAAAAGCAATTTTAAAAACCAGAGTGACTCACAGGTGAAAGCCACAAACATTTAAAGCATATGATGAATGGTTAATAAGGTGAAAAACTGCCACAATGAGGTAGAAAAGTACAATATCTGCCTGAGAGATCAGAAGGTATAAAATAAATAGATAAATTGGGAGACAAACAATAAGATACTATGTGGACCTGAGGTAGTAAGTATTATGTAATGTAATATGTGAATAGTCTCATTATCAGGTATAATACTAATAAGTAAGACTCCTAATAGCTAAATGAGGTATAATGCTGCCGGTGTATAAATTCGAATGTAAGTGTCTCCGCAGCCAAATGGCTGATGCCCAACAGTGAGGGGAGAAAATTTATATAATCCTTAAGACAATAGCATCATTAAAGTATACCTCAGATGTGGCAGAGTGGCGTCCCCACACTCCGACTCACATTTTGCCACTGGCTGCTTCCGGGGGGGTTAAATGTAATATGTGGTCTGGTCATGGTGTTGTGGTACTTCTCCCTTGAATGTGGAATTGTTTGGTTGCTAAATGCAGGTGATATTTGATCTGGTCACGGTGTACCAGTATTTCTCCCTTGTACAGCATGTGATATTATTCTGTCACTATGTGGTGGTAATATCTGGTGTGGCGATATTTCTCCCTTGTATGTGGTATTATTGGTCTTGGTATAGTGGAAATTTGTTTTCTCTAATATTAATTAGAATATTCTTTATTTCCATTAGTGATTAACTGCTTGGAACAAAATGCACTTACAGGGGGTTCTCCAGGGAAAACAAGTAATCACCTCTCCACGGGATAACTTATTGATGTGTGGGTTTGACTGCTTGAATGTAAGCCTTAAGGCCCTTTTACATTTAGGGATGCACCAGCGATCCGACCAGCGATCCGACCCGGTCAGGATCGCTGGTTCATCGCTAAATGATCGCTAGTGAGCTTTCATACAGAAAGACCTCACAGCGATGCAGCAGCGATGCAGCGCACGATACTCACCTTTCACACACAGCGATCCTGACGTCCTCCCGCCCGCCTCCACGCGTCGCTCGTCGTCACAGCAGGAAGTCTCAGCAGGAAGCGCCCGACGAGAAATGGAGCCGGACATTCACGCGCGATCAGCGATGGACAGCGGGGGGAGCCGGTCGCTGGTAAGTATCACACATAGCGATATCGCTAGCAATATCGCTATAACGTCACAAAACCAGTGACGTTTTAGCGATATTGCTAGCGATATCGCTTAGTGTAAAACCCCCTTAAGTATGCCAACCCGATGCACTTTACAAAACTCACGTATGTAAACCTGATGCAGTCTACACTACTCGCATATGCCAACCTGATACACCCTACACAACTTACGTATGCCACTACATTATAGGGTTCACATACACGGAAACACTAGCTCAATTCAAATATAGAGTCACTTGTGGAGGGTTTCCGTTATTTAGGCACATCAGGTGCTCTCCAAACAAGACATGATGCCCACAGACCATTCTACCTCCAACTCTGCATTCCAAACGTTACTCCTTCCCTTCCATGCCCTGCCGTGCACCAAAACAGTATTTTTTCCCCCACATATGGGGTATCGGTTTGCTCAGGAAAAATTCCACAAAAAATTTAGGGGTCCATTTTCTTCTATTACCCTTGCAAAAAAAAAAATTTCTTCCACAGTGCTTCAGTTCCAGTGAAGCACTCAAAGGGTTAATACATTTCTTGAATGTGATTTTGAGCATCTTCAGGGATATAAGTTTAGAATGATGTCCACTTTTGGGTATTTTCTGCCATATAGGCCCCTCGAAGTCACTTCAAATGTGAGGTGGTCCCTAAAAAAAATGGTTTTGCAAATTTTAATGGAAAAATGAGAAAACACTGGTCAACTTTTAACCCTTTGAACTTCCTGGACCCCAAAATAATAGGTTTCAAATATTGTGATGGTGTAAAGTAGACATGTGGGAAATGTTATTCATTAACATTTTTGTGTTAATAAAGTTTGAAAACTGCTAAATTATCACCAAATTTCTGATTTTTTTCAAAATTAAGCCCAAGTCATAGCAAACATATTTAAAAAAAAAAAATCTCAGAATCAGTGGGATCCGTTGAAGTGTTCCAGATTCAGTTTTTACCACATAAAACAACAGTGGTCAGAATTGTAAAATTTGGCCTGGTCATGAAGGAGAAAACAGGCACGAGGGGTGAAGGGGTTAAAGAAGCTAGAATAATGTAGAATTTTTAAAAAAAAAAAATACATAAATATTAAAAAAAAATCACCTTTTTCTAATTCAAAATGACAGATAAAAAATGCAACATATTTGGTATCATCGTGCGTGGAAAAGTCATGATCCAAAACTGTACATTAAGAGCCAAAAAAATAAAAAACAGAACGCCACAATTGTCATTTTGGTGATCACCCCAATGCCCCCACAAAAAGTATAAAAGAAAGTAATCAAAATCTCATATGTATTCCAAATTAGGATCAATAAAAACTGCAACTCAGTGCGCAAAAATCAAGATCCAAGTAAAGAACAAAAAAATGTTGCAGGCTTCCAAAAATGGCAACAGAAACAGTCTTTAATTTTTCATTTACAAAGTTCAGAAAAAAAATTAATCCCTAAAATATATATGAAAAAAAGGTAACAAGTTTGGTTTGGTATCATGGAATGATATAGACTTGAAAAACCATATTGCCAAGAAATTTTCAGTGCAGAATAAACTCAGTAAAAGTAAAATCCAAAGAACATTGTTGGAATTGTACGAAGTTTCTTCACTATTTCGCCCTAGTTGGAATTTTGCTTCCATTCAGCAGTACATTGTATGCAGTTGAATTCCCACTTCCTTTGACATGACGTCACAATTCTAGTAAGATATTTAATGCACTGACTAAGGGATCTGCTATGGTGATTTACCAGCAGATAAGAACATAAGGAAGTGGTGAAGAAATTCTGATAATCCCCCCATAAACGAAATTGCTAAGAATTAGGCCAGTCAGTGTCAGTGAGTTTACGTTTGTCATGTAGCATTTCCTAAAAATGTTCCTTCAAGTAGTCGTCCTAAAGTGCTGAAATAAAGGGATATTCCCATCTTGTACATTTATGGCGTATCCGATCAATGGCACTTGAATCTACTTTCGAACTTACATTGTTGTCAGTAGAGAGTTTGTCGGAATTCTTATCCAAGTCTATTCTCAAGACTATTGCAGGTCCCACTGGTGCGACCGGCATTTGCTATACATTATAATTTTAAGTATATACTGATATTAAAATACCACAATATACAATCGTCATTAATGCATAGATATGACAAAAGATGAAAAGTAAATTTTTGGCACTCAACTTGAGAATAAATGAAGGATTTTATTTCGGGCCCGGAAACCAGCGGTGGACGCCGTGTTACCGATTGGCAGGCAGTACCAATATCCACCACCGAATAACCCTCTACAACAGGGGTATGTACCCCAATAGGAGTCTATGATTCTCTCCATTCAAGTGTTACTTTACTACTCCATATTCACGGACCACTCAGGAGCAGTCTGGGTATTGATGAAGGTCAGATGTATTGACCGAAACGTTTACTGCCTTTGACTGCAAATAAAATCCTTCATTTATTCTCAAGTTGAGTGCCAAAAATTTACTTTATTATTGTTCTGGTGTGGGAACCTATTTTTGAGCACCGACACGGCTGTGCCACGATATACTGGATAAAAGATGAAAAGAGCCTGCTCCATGAATCAGAGCTACTCTTTGTGTGGTATTGTAGCCCAGTACCATTCATTTTAAATGAATACTGTCTTTTAGAGACCCTAAACCAACTTTATAGAATTTTTCAGGACAGTAAAAGATTTATAAAAATGTCTCCATCTGAAATTCTCTTAGTTGCATAAAAAACTAATTTCGGTCTCTACTTTGGTCACCGGGATGAGAACGTTAAGAGCACAGGATTACAACTGTAATTTGGTGTCCTCTGGGATTTGTATTTTAGTACATTCTGGGAGCTTGGGAGTTGACTTCTGTTAATGATAACTTCCTGCTGTGTAACCTGGGCAGTGCTGCAAGTTGTTTAAGCTCCTGAAACCCTCTGTTCACTGCCAGTTATAATTTGAACAGCTTTAGTTAACTCCTATGTACCTGGCTTTTGAATGCCCAGTGGATATTGCCGATTCAGACTTTGGTTCGTTTGTCGATTATTCTCCTACCTTACAATTTTGTTGCTACATGTACTTTCTGGTTCAGACCAAGCTTCCAGATATCACGGGTGTGTCAGAGGCTGCAGACCATCACTCTGCATCTGACTGCAGAAGGTCTCAGCAGATTGATTTCCAGACTTCTTCCTGGGCCTTCTGACTCTAAGACCCAGTGGCAACCTTCCCCTGGCTCTAGTTGACACACCTGGACAGGGGTGTTTATAACTTCCAAATTCTTGCTGGAAGGGTGCAGGTGATATTTCTATTTCCAGTTCCCTGCAGTCAGCTATCTTCCTCCTTGGTGTTGCTGATGGACATCTGTGTTTCTCTAGGAGTCTACTCAAAATAAGAGTTCTCCCTTGTTTGTTGTATCCCACCTGTCTTTAGCGGAAGTGGGGATTAACTAGCGCCATCCTGTCCTTCCTAGTGCAGGGCTTATCAACACAGTCAGGCAGGGATTAGGTGACCTGCTTGGCAATAGGTGTGGAACCTATATAGGGATGATAAGGCAGACAGGATGATATTAAATCTGTCTAGGAGTCTCCAGTCCCACCTTCTCTAGTGCTGGGTTCTCTTTCCCTTATCCCTTTGTGTTGATCTTAGCCTTTCCTACACGTTGCGTGACACCAGACCATTCTTTCTGCCAGCCCGTAGCACTGACCAGCTGCTGCTTAACTGATTTTGCCCAGGGCTTTTGTGTAAGTCCACATCCCTGTACAGGGGTTAAAGGATGAAGGCCTGAGCAACCCCTGTAATTTGGACATTAAGGTGGCTTACACTAAACCTATCCATGGTAACCATTTTATAGATGCCAAATGAAAATGGACAGACCCACCTTACAACTCCATTTATCCAAAGAGCATTGGAGAGCAAAGGTGAAAACCTAGCCAACCTTTTTTTACTCCTTGATGAAGTAATATTATCAAAACTATACATGGGAAGGCTTGGAATCCATAATTTATCCAGCACATCCATGAGAGGAATATACATATTAGATTTTCGTGGCACATCAATGCACCACCAATAGTGCCGAGCGCTCGGCAGGCTGATGAAAGGCCTGAAATATACAATTTATAGAAGCACTAAAAGCTTTTTAAAGCAGATAAAACAAATACATGAGACGCTCTTATTTAATCGCCTCTCTAAACATGGAATCTGTCTGCAAATGATAGTGAACAGAGGAGGAATCATGAAGAACATATGAGGCAGGGAGACGTACCCAGGGTGTTTAGATGTGCTGGCAAAGAAGAAGAGAAATACCTCAGGGGAGTTTAGACAGAAACACAAGACAAGACGAGAGACAGCGGATATCCATTACACAACTGAGACTTGGTTGTCTTTGTACAAGTAGATTCAGGGAGGAGGATTGCGCACTTTATTATGACCTTTAAATGGAAACCATGTTTATAGGCAGATTGCCACACTTTAAGTGGAGTTTCATAGAACAAAAAGTTAATTTTCTATGGGCACGAGGCTTAGTTTGGAGGGTTGACGTTTTTAAGATATCTGGTTTCAAGTATGACTAGGATTTGGACAGCAACAATGGAATTGCATGCTAACTTTAGGAGAATATGTCTAATTATTGGCAACCTGAGCCATTATACAATTATTGTGATGTCGTAATAACCACTGGATATGACAATTGATTGATAGAGGCACTGCCACCTTTGGGAATCGCATCTATTGGGTGAACTGGAAGGGGTGGTACAGTTGGTAAATTTTAAGCAGCTACTTTGGCTTTTGAAATAGAGAGTTGGCTGAGTTTTAAGTTAATTGAAATTAAAGAGCTGAGAAAATCATGTGGGAGAGTACCAAGAGTAGAAATCATCCCTAAGATGCATTTATGGGATATCCTTTTTGATGACTCTTTTAAAGCAGAGATCACGTATATCATTTGTGTAAGTATCTACAGGCAGAGGACTGCCTGCTAGCTGTTTTAAAACAAATATAGTTGCATTCTGTAGTGCTAAAGCATGTAAATATGAAAGAGGTATTCACACTAGATAGCTTCCCAACAAACCGGAGATCGCCTTGTCGGTGGCTGTTGAGTATGCATGAATTGGCCAAATTATGTGCTAATTATCTCCATTTTTTTCTTATTATCTAGGACTGGTGAAGTCCGTGTTTGGTGTTCATGCCCGAACAGTACGTGTTGTGTATGGACGCCGAACTTAACTGTTCGGGTTCACCCATCTCTAGTGAAGGACAATCTATGCATGTTGTTTGAACACCCCAGCAGTGAGATGGCCTCCTTCCAAAGTTCCCCAAGCCTGTGGAGGAATGCCTGAATGAGAAGTTGTGAACTATTAAAAGGAAGCTCTGTCTGTTTAGAGATACTCTACATTACAGTAGCCATGGCATCATGGCTCCAACTGAGAAAATACAGAGCTGCTTCATTGACCATGACTTAACCGTCAAAGATGTTTAGAGTTTCCAGGTTGGGACAATCAAGTCACCTGGCTTCGTACATTAATGGACTGTCAGCTTCCTAAGCTTGCCACTTCCTCCACTCAGTGGGTGCCTGAAAAACGTTGGGTAACACTGATGAGGGTAGTCGGCCCTAGAAGCCCCAAAGTTGCAGCTGCTCTAATCCCAAGACGGCGGAAGGGTGAGACTCTGTGATGTGCACCATCTTGAGTATTTGCTGGAACTGTTCTACATGTTACTGTTTGTTGGTGGTTCAATAAATTATTGCTACACTGTTTTACCCTCACTCTGCGTTGTCTGAGTATTATTATGCCCACAGTGAAAGGAAAGTGGGCATTCAGTGGGATGATCCCTGGTGCATGTGGTCGTGAGCCAGCGGACGAGAGCAGCCACTGACCCCCTGTGTCTTCGCAGTGGTTGTCCATAATCAAGACAAATGGGCTAAGGGGGATGGAAGAAAATAGAAAAGAAGATGCTCAGTTAGTGCCCAACAGTCTAACTCCTTTGTAGGAGCAGTGATGTCCCATCAACATTTACAACCGCTGCAGCCGATTACTGGTCTCGGTAGTCAAACACGCTATGTTACATTTAGACACAAAGTTATAGTAAGCTTTGAGAACAACCTGCTGCAAATCCTCCATTCTATATTCTATAATAAAGTAAATCATTGAAAGGATTTGATGGGCACTGCTGCCAGGAATGAGAAAAAAGGAAAGGCAAAATTATTTTTCCCCTACTCATTCTTGGCAAGTTTACAACTCAAAATAAAAAGCAGACAAACACCAGAAGGAAGCAGCGACCCGCAAATCCTGTTTTTTCTCCCTTGCCAACGCTGTGCTTCACTGGGTAATTTCAGCTGTGAAGTCCACAGAAGTGCTACTGACGATCAGTATAGGCTCCAGATTTCAGTTGCATCTGTCTAGGTGGTTTATACCTGAACCAGACACGACTCATGACAAAATCTGGATGTGACCCTCCCAGAATCTCCTCCATATACTCTAACAGGGCATGGGGTTGGTCCTTTCAGAATGTAAAAAATTTTAATCTAAACCTCAGAAAAGTCATTTGCAACAATTGATTCATCGATTGCTTTGAACGATGCCATTAAAAACTATGGGATCAGTAACAGCATCTGTTTGAGTCCGGCATTTCACCATCACACCGCAGGGACAAAACAATGGATGCCTGGTAGTCCTCTGCTGGTCTTTGTTTACATGTTGTATCGACATGTGGCTCCTGCAGTAATCGTTGCGATATCATTTGGCATGACTGCTGAGGTCAGTAATAGGCAGCAGGAGTCAGGGATATTGGGAGTTAAAAGGGGTTGTCTCCTATTCACTGCTACTTACTCTCTTGGCTTAGGTTTGGTCCAGTGGAATTGTAGCGGTGATGGCCCAAATTGTGAGTTCTCCCATCCATGCCGCTCTGTTGAATTAAGAGAGCACAGAAAGACTGAAGGTGGCTGGCTCCAGTGATTCAACAGTTCTTGCAATCTCTACAGTAAAAAGCTTGTAAGAGCCGAACTCCTTACCTAGAAGATGGTTCACCTCCAACAGATTGCAGTGCGGCCAGTATCTTTGGCATTGAGCAATAAACTATAGAATTAAAAAATCCCTCCGAGCTTCAGAATGGAGAGAATAATTTTAGTAATAGGCAAATTGCAAAGTTGCTTGATTTTACAAGTACTTAGCAATTTTAAGTTTATCCATTTAACAAAAAAAGACAACATCTTTAACCCCCCCCCAAAAAAAAAAATACTGGTGAAAAATAAAGCAAAATGCATAGGCATTGTAAGGCAGCGCTCAATGAGTGCATTGGGGGACACTCACTTGGCTGCGATGTTGATGCATACAGGAACACTTTCCACTTAAACAGTCTAGTGCAATTTATTATGCCTTCATAGACCGCTGGGAAACATGTTACACGTCACATGCTTACACATAGTCCATCACAATCCTTGGTACACGGCTTTAACACGCTGTCACTAAACACGCTGGACCTCTTTGCCCAGTTACCATGGGTGACCACACGCCAAACAGTTCATTAGTGTCCATAGAACATCACGGGCACCAACAGTTATATCCCCATGTCCGGGGTTACCTCGCAGGAGCTCCTGTTCCAGATGCCGACTATTTGGTAGTCCTCTCTCTCAGGGAAGCTGCCGAACTGGGATCACCATCCCAGACAACGCCTTGCTCACCAGGCCACCTGACAGTCCAGATCCACAGAGGGACAGTAGCTCCCCCAATGCAGTGCCGTCAGAGACTCTGCTCACACACGTGGCCTGTCGGTGTGCTATTCAGGACGTCCGTCCCCACTTTGGAACCGTCCAACACACAGGCCTCACCGGGTGCTATTCAGGGATACGACCCTCCTCTCCTAGGGTCTCCCAACACACCGGCCACCAGGTCCAGGGCCTCAGCGGGTGCTATTCAGGATGTCCGTCCCCTCCTGAGACCGTCCAACACTCACTCCTCACCAGGTCAAAGGTCGCAGCACGTGCTCCTGGGATCTGATCCTTCTCCCAGAATCTCTCAACACTGACCCTCCAGGACCTTGCACCCTGAACCTTTCCGGTACACGCTCTCTGCCCATGTGACCCACCTCAGGCACATTATATGGTACATAGCCACGTCCACAGGTGAGGTATGGATCACATGGTCATGACATCACTCGCCTCTTCTCCAAATCGCACCTCACAACCTGTGCACTTGACCCCATCCCATCCCACCTCCTCCCCAACCTCATCACCACACTTAACCCATCCCTAACCCACCTCTTCAACCTATCACTAACGTCCGGTACCTTCCCTTCTGCTTTCAAGCATGCCACAATCATGCCTATCCTTAAAAAGCCAACCCTCGATCCAACCGCTATGTCCAGCTATCGCCCAATATCGTTGCTCCCATTCGCTTCCAAACTCCTGGAACAGCATGTCCACGCTGAACTTTCCTCCCACCTATCATCTAACTCGCTCTTTGACAATCTACAATCTGGTTTCCGCCCCCATCACTCCACTGAGACAGCCCTGACCAAAATTACTAATGACCTACTTACAGCCAAATCAAATGGACAATACTCTATACTCCTGCTTCTAGACCTGTCCGCTGCATTTGACACAGTTGACCACTGCCTCCTACTACAGATCCTCTCCTCCTTTGCCATCAAAGGCCTTGACCTATCCTGGATATCCTCATACCTTTCCAACCGCACATTCAGCGTCTCCCACTCCCACACCACCTCCTCATCCCACCCTCTCTCTGTTGGAGTCCCCCAAGGCTCTGTTTTAGGACCCCTACTCTTCTCAATCTATACACTTGGTCTGGGGCAACTCAAAGTCCCACGGATTCCACTACCACCTTTATGCTGATGACACTCAGATCTACCTCTCTGGCCCAGACGTCACCTCTCTGCTGTCCAGAATCCCAGAGTGTCTATCAGCCATATCCTCCTTCTTCTCCTCTCGCTTCCTCAAACTCAATGTAGACAAATCTGAACTCATCATCTTTCCTCCATCTCACAGATCTTCTTTACCCGACCTAGCTATAACAATTAATGACATCACACTTTCCCCAGTACCAGAAGTCCGCTGCCTCGGAGTAACCTTTGACTCTGCCCTGTCCTTCAAACCGCACATCCAAGCTCTTTCTACCTCCTGTCGCCTCCAGCTCAAAAATATTTCCAGAATCCGTCCTTTCCTCAACCCTCAATCTACTAAAATGCTTGTGCATGCCCTCATCATCTCCCGCCTCGAGTACTGCAACATCCTTTTCTGTGGTCTCCCTGCTAACACCCTCGAACCTCTCCAGTCCATCCTTAACTCTGCCGCCCGACTAATTCATCTCTGTCCTCGCTACTCCTCCGCTTCTCCCCTCTGCAAATCTCTTCACTGGCTCCCATTCCCTCAGCGTATCCAGTTAAAATTACTAATTCTGACCTACAAGGCCATCTATAACCTGTCTCCCCCATATGTCTCTGAACTAATCTCCCGATACCTTCCCTCACGTAATCTCCGGTCCTCCCAAGACCTCCTTCTCTCCTCCACACTTATTCGCTCCTCACCCAACTGCCTCCAAGACTTCTCCCGAATTGCCCCTATTCTCTGGAATTCTTTGCCCTAACAAGTCCGACTATCAACCACATTTGGATCCTTCAGACGGAATCTGAAAACCCACCTCTTCAAGAAAGCCTACAGCCTGCAATGACCCCGCTACCTCCTTCTCTCTCACCACTACCGGTGATATCACCTCAACCAACACCGGAACTGCTGCAACCCACCAACCTACTGTCTCCTTCCCCACCATCCTGTAGCATGTAAGCCCGCAAGGGCAGGGTCCTCTCCCCTCTGTATCAGTCTGTCATTGTTAGTTTGTTTACTGTAAGTGATATCTGTAATTTGTATGTAACCCCTTCTCATGTACAGCACCATGGAATCAATGGTGCTATATAAATAAATAATAATAATAATAATAATAACAATAATAGTAATAATAATCACTACAGGTCCTATTACACAAACCCATCCATACACACACAGGGTTTACTTTGGGCGTTCAGGTACACACCCCTGGGTGGGTTTGTAGGTGACTGGTCCCTCCCATCTCACCAAGTCACCTGGAAGCTTCCCTGATACACAGCAACAAATCCTTAGCAGTATGTCTCTGTTGATCAATACACGTTCCAGCTTCCATCACAAGGCACCCACCCTTGTGATACATATCGGCCATTTACATTCCTGCCGCTCACTATTTCCCCATCACAATAAAGGAAACGCCTGCATGCATGTCCTGGGAAGGACATACAGCGCCCCCTAGCTGTCACAGGGGTCATTGCATCACAGCATTCATAGGGGAACTACATCTAAACTGAGAGCATCAAAAATGTATGCTTACCCATCCTTGACCTTAGCAAAAAATCAATTAGATAGTTAGGATATAGGAGTAACCAGATGACTAAGGCTATATACACATTGCATTTTAGCCTACGGTCAATGGCTCTGTGGACGCTTGCATATGAACTGTGGATTTGGACATTAGCGCGGATAGCGCCATTGACTTTAACGATGCAAGCAAAGTCACTATGTGTTCATTTTTGGCAGAATCCGCCAATTTGAGGTGCCACCAAGATGAAGTCGACCACGTATTTGAGCTCAACTCAAATAGGTGGTTACTGCCAAAAGGTTATGTCCGACAGATGTGACTGTCTGCATCATTAAAGTCAATGGCCCCAGAATCCTGTTTTCTATGGTATCAGATGTAAGCCCCAAAGGAGCCACTGACCGTAGACTAAAACACAATGAGAATATAGCCTGGCAAAAATTGCATGATTTACCCTTCAACATAACAAAATTGTGACTAGAGGTGAATAATCGCCCTTTGTGCCCACCATAAAAGCTGACAATTCCTACCAGTGTATTTTCTCTTACAGGATAGCCCAATGACTAAACACGCTAAGCATTTCTTTAATTCCCTTTGAATTAAGTACCTTTGTGGTTATCCTGGCAAGAAGAAGACAGCCTGCATGAAAATTCTTCCTCTATTTTTTTTGGTTTTGCTACAGTTTTACATCCTTTGGGGAATATTTACTTTGCACACCCGTCTTGGAACCAGGAATATCTCACCCTTAAGGTTCTGATTCCGGAATGTTACCACGGGGCATAGAAAGACTTGTTTGATCCCCGAGAGAATTTTCCTAATGATGTTTTTCTTACATAGCTCCAACTATTTTTTTTCTCTTTTTTTCCCCAACTGTTTACTCTGAAGCAGCAGAAGCTGAAACGTACCAACCCAAATTATTTGGTTTCGAAAACATTCCGTTAATTAATTTTTGCAAGGTTTACAATATTTTCTTGAGTTCTGAGTAATGGGATATGGTCTCAATCCGTCCGCACGGTGTCTGTGCCGCACAAGAATGGGGTTTGCTCTTCAAAGTAACACAAAACATGTTTCGGTTGTGCTGTAAGGCAAATACTTTGAACATGGGTCTCTTTCTATTTTTTTCCTTGGACGGGCATCTGAAATTAATAAAAGGCAATCAAGCTAATTAAATCAGTCAAATCCAGGAATATCCCAAATTTCTCTGCAGGGAAAATGAAAAAAAACCTCACTCATCTATATTTTACCCATGGCTGGCTCAAAGATGAAACTGAATCACTATGTACAAAGCATGTGTAATCAGTGAATCACACCGGACAGGTCAGTTAGGAACGTCTTCAATGACATGATTGAGTGCATCAATGAATTAAATTAGCTTTTCATCCCGATTAGGCAAAAAATTAAAGACGGCGGTCCAGTTTGGCATGTTTGACATGGGCTCAATTTGTAGGGTGGGTAGGGGATGTGTTGTCTCTGTCATATGAATGCTAAAATGTGGCAAAATTAAGGTCATGTGTACGTCGCCTTGAAAAAGTACTAATGGAAAGCAGTCTATAAGATAAGTATCAATTCGGGGCTATTTACATGGATCGTTTACGGATCTGCTATAGGCAAACTGGCCAACTCTTCAAGAACATTTACGAAGCTCCCAAAAACAGAGACGATCTCTCGGATTCCTGAAAAAGGTGACAAATGTCCCAAAATCCTTTTGAAACCACTTAGAAGGCAGAACTTCCAACAGGTTTGTAATGCAAGGGTGGCACATCCATGTAAAGTATGGTCAGTGACAGGCGAAAAAGCTTCGCACTACAGGTAAACTTCCAAAAGTTTCCAAGTATGGTTACAATCGGACTGCTACGATACCATACTGACCCATGGGTGGCTCCTATTTTAGAAAGAGACATGTACAAGTTTTAAAGGGAATTGGTCATTTTTTTTAATGTAATCTGGGAGCAGCAAGATGTAGTGGAACAGAGCTCGATTCCAGGGATGGGTCACTTACTGGGCTGTGTTTTACGGTTTCAATACAATCAGTGTTTTATCAGCAAGAGACTATCACTGTAGGACAACTGGCTGTGTGCCTCCTGGTCCAGCTACGCCCCCACCACTGATTGGCTGCTTCCTGTGTACACTTCATGCTGACAAAAAACTGCTATTCAGTGGAGTGGGCATGGTTACATACAGCTCAGCATTCAGAGAACTGCTGGATTTGAAGAGAAAATTGTGATTATATCACAACTGCTGCACCCAGTAAACTAAGTGACACATTGCTGGAATCAGAGTCTCTGTCCCTACATCATGCTGCTCTCAGATTGCATAGCAAAAACATACTGACATATTCTCTTTAACGCATGCATAGCAAAAGGTATTCCCTAGAAGAAGCACTGCAGGTATCATTTGGTAGCACATATTTATCACATATTTATCACATTTATATAATAGTGCAGAGTATGAATGCAGTCAAAGGCTACAGTTGTGGCCAAAAGTATTGACACCCCTGCAATTTTGTCAGATAATACTCAGTTTCTTCCTGAAAATGATTGCAACCACAAATTCTTTGGTATTTTTATCTTCATTTAATTTGTCTTAAATGAAAAAACACGAAAGAGAATGAAGCAAAAATCAAAATATTGATCATTTCACACAAAACTCCAAAAATGGACCAGACAAAAGTATTGGCACCCTCAGCCTAATATTTGGTTGCACAACCTTTAGCCAAAATAACTGCGACCAACCGTTTCCGGTAACCATCAATGAGTTTCTTACAATGCTCTGCTGGAATTTTAGACCATTCTTCTTTGGCAAACTGCTCCAGGTCCCTGATATTTGAAGGGTGCCTTCTCCAAACTGCCATTTTTAGATCTCTCCACAGGTGTTTCTATGGGATTTAGGTCTGGACTCATTGCTGGCCACCTTAGAAGTCTCCAGTGCTTTCTCTCAAACCATTTTCTAGTGCTTTTTGAAGTGTGTTTTGAGTCATTGTCCTGCTGGAAGACCCATGACCTCTGAGGGAGACCCAGCTTTCTCACACTGGGCCCTACATTATGCTGCAAAATTTGTTGGTAGTCTTCAGACTTCATAATGCCATGCACACGGGCAAGCAGTCCAGTGCCAGAGGCAGCAAAGAAGCCCCAAAACATCAGGGAACTTCCGCCATGTTTGACTGTAGGGACCGTGTTCATTTCTTTGAATGCCTCTTTTTGTCTCCTGTAAACTCTATGTTGATGCCTTTGCCCAAAAAGCTCTACTTTTGACTCATCTGAGCAGAGAACATTCTTCCAAAACGTTTTAGACTTTTTCAGGTAAGTTTTGGTAAACTCCAGCCTGGCTTTTTTATGTCTCGGGGTAAGGAGTGGGGTCTTCCTGGGTCTCCTACCATACAGTCCCTTTTCTTTCAGACGCCGACGGATAGTACGGGTTGACACTGTTGTACCCTCGGACTGCAGGGCAGTTTGAACTTGTTTGGATGTTAGCCGAGGTTCTTTATCCAACATCCGCACAATCTTGCATTGAAATCTCTTGTCAATTTTTCTTTTCCGTCCACATCTAGGGAGGTTAGCCACAGTGCCATGGGCTTTAAACTTCTTGATGACACTGCGCACGATAGACACAGGAACATTCAGGTCTTTGGAGATGGACTTGTAGCCTTGAGATTGCTCATGCTTCCTCACAATTTGGTTTCTCAAGTCCTCAGACAGTTCTTTGGTCTTCTTTCTTTTCTCCATGCTCAATGTGGTACACACAAGGACACAGGACAGAGATTGCGTCAACTTTAATCCATGTCAACTGGCTGCAAGTGTGATTTAGTTATTGCCAACACCTGTTAGGTGCCACAGGTAAGTTACAGACGCTGTTAATTACACAAATTAGAGAAACATCACATGATTTTTCGAACAGTGCCAATACTTTTGTCCACCCTCTTTTTTATGTTTGGTGTGGAATTATATCCAATTTGGCTTTAGGACAATTCTTCTTGTGTTTTTTCATTTAAGACAAATAAAATGAAGATAATAATACCAAAGAATTTGTGTTTGCAATCATTTTCAGGAAGAAACTGAGTATTATCTGACAGAATTGCAGGGGTGACAATACTTTGGGCCACAACTGTATGTTCATACATTGTGTTTTTGCTGCTTTTTTTATGCAAATGTTAAGGTGCGTATTAGGCACACGTTTCGGAATTGCCGGGGAAATTTACGCGGTAATACCGGAATTCCATTCAGCGGGAAATATGCGAGAAAACCGCATTTTAATTCCCGCCTATTTCCCGTGGAAAAACTAGTGATTTGCAAGCATAATTAGCTGGAAAACGGATTGACAGGTTGGTCACACTCGTCAAACATAGTGTTTGACGAGTGTGACCAACTTTTTACTATTGAGGCTGCCTATGCGGCATCAATAGTAAAAGATCTAATATTAATCTTCTCACCTTCCGACGTCCCGTGCAGCGTCCCCGATCATCGCGATGCTCCTGGCAGGTCCCGTTCCCAGTGATGCATTGCGCCAATGACCTTTGATGACGTCGTGGTACCCAGAGCCTGGAGGAGAATCTCCTCTCCTCTGGACCGTGGGTACCAACCACAAATGTTCTGTTTACTTTTCGCATGATGAGCACAGCCACATGTGGAAAGTAAGCAGAACAATGCATTCCTATGTGTGCGGATTTTCCCGCGATTCCGCACAAAGAATGAGCATGCTGCGTTTTTTTCCGTGATGCAATTACGCCGTGCAAAAATCCACAGCATTAGCACAGCATGTGCGGAATGCCATAGGACTGCATGGGATGGGGGTTTTTTTTGCGTTTTCGTGGCAAAATCGCGCTTTTAAAATCACCGCAAAGACCCCAAAAAAGCTACGTGTGAACACAGCCTTACCGTACCAGCTAAACCTATGCAATTTCAGAAATCGCATGCACACACATTGTTTTTTTCCTGACTGAAATGGAAATTCCAGCATGTCACCTCTTTCAGCATTTTTTCAGTGTTTTTTCCCCCATAGAAAACAAGGAGTAAGTGTAAAATGCAGCAAAAAAAAAAAAAAACAACGCAGGTATCAGGTTTTGCTGCGTTGCTGGTGCAAAAACCTTAAGGAAGTTGCATCATGTTTTTTTGGGGGGGGCATTATTAACCCCTTCCTGACATCCGACGTACTATCCCGTCCATGGGACCCGGGACCCTATGCCCATGGACGGGATAGTACGTCTACCGCGTTCAGCGGCGCCCACGTGGTGAGCACCGCTGATCGCGGCCGGGTGTCAGCTGATTATCACAGCTGACACTCGGTACAATGTGTCAGGGGCGGTCACGGACCGCCCCCGACACGTTAACCGCTTGTACACCGCGATCAAACACGATCGCGGTGTACCGGGAGTTAAAGGGAAGCATCGGCAGGGAGGGGGCTCCCTCCGTGCTTCCCTGAGCCCCCCACGGGGGGGGACTCCATGTAGGGAGCTGGCTTCCTCAGTGCCTTGCAAAGCGCAGGCATGAGGAAGTCTGCAGAACTGCCTGTGACAGATTGCTGATCTGTCACAGTGATCTGTGATGTGACAGATCAGCGATCTGTCACAGGACAGTGATGTCCCACCTGGGACTATGTAATAAAGTAAAAAAAAAATGAAAAAAAAGTGTAAAAATAATTTTAAAAAAATCGCTAAATAAATTAGTAAAAAAAAAAAAAATATTCCCCAATAAATTCATTTTTTTGAAAATAAAAAAAAAACAAAACAATAAAAGTACACATATTTGGTATTGCCGCGTCCGTAACGACCCGCCCTATAAAACTGTCCCATTAGTTAACCCCTTTAGCGAACCCCTTAAAAAATAAAAATAAAAAACGAAGCAAAAAATAATGATTTATTATAATACCACCGAACAAAAAGTGCAATAACGCGCGATCAAAAAGACACATATAAATATCCATGGTACCGCTGAAAACGTCATCTTGTCCCGCAAAAAACGAGCCACCATACAGCATCATCCGCAAAAAAATAAAAAACTTATAACTCGCAGAATAATTATTTTTTATATAAAATTATTTTCATTGCAAAAAACCGACAAAACATAAAAAAACGACCTAAATGAGGTATCGCTGTAACCGTACTGACCCGAAGAATAAAACCGCTTTATCAATTTTACCGCACGCGGAACGGTGTAAACGCACCCCCCCAAAAGAAATTCTTGAAACGCTGGTTTTTGTTCATTCTGCGTCCCAAAAATCAGAATGAAAAGCGATCAAAAAATGTCACGTGCCCAAAAATGGTACCGATAAAAACGTCAACTCGTCCCGCAAAGAATAAGACCTCACATGACTCGGTGGGTCAAAATACGGAAAAATTATAGCTCTCAATATGTGGTGATGCAAAAACTATTTTTACAATAAAAAGCGTCTTTTAGCGTGCGACAGCCGCCAAACATAAAAACCGCCATAAATAGTAAATCAAACCCCCCGTTATCACCCCCTTAGTTAGGGAAAAATAATAAAATAAAAAAAAAAGTATTTATTTCCATTTTCCCATTAGGGTTAGGGTTAGGGCTAGGGTTAGGGCTAGGGTTAGGGTTAGGGTTAGGGCTAGGGTTAGGGCTAAGGTTAGGGCTCAGATTAGGGTTAGGGGTGTGTTGGGGTTAGGGTTGGAGTTATAATTGGGGGGTTTCCACTGTTTGGACACATCAGGTGCTCTCCAAATGCAACATGGTGTCTGATCTCAATTCCAGCCAATTCTGCGTTGAAAAAGTCAAATGGTGCTCCTTCCCTTCCAAGCTCTGCCATGCGCCCAAACAGTGTTTTACCCCCACATATAGGGTATCAGCATACTCAGGACAAATTGCAAAACAACTTTTGGGGTCCAATTTCTCCTGTTACCCTTAGGAAAATAAAAAATTGGGGGCAAAAAAAATCATTTTTGTGGAAAAAAATGATTTTTTTATTTTCACACCCAGGCGTTATAAACTTCTGTGAAGCACTTGGGGGTTCAAAGTGCTCACCACACATCTAGATAAGTTCCGTGGGGGGTCTAGTTTCCAAAATGGGGTCACTTGTGGGGAGTTTCAATAGTTTAGGTACATCAGGGGCTCTCCAAACGCACATGACACCCGCAGACCAATCCATCAAAGTCTGCATTCCAAAACGTCACTACTTCCCTTCCGAGCCCCGACGTGTGCCCATACAGTAGTTTTCTCTCACATATGAGGTATCAGCGTACTCAGGACAAATTGGACAACAACTTTTGGGGTCCAATTTCTCCTGTTACCCTTGGGAAAATAAAAAAAATTGGGGAATAATTGATCATGTTTGTGGAAAAAATAAGATTTTTTTATTTTCATGCCCTGGCATTATAAACTTCTGTGAAGCCCTTGGGGGTTCAAAGTGCTCACCTCACATCTAGATAAGTTCCTTAGGGGGTCTAGTTTTCAAACTGGGGTCATTTGTGGGGGGTTTCCACTGTTTAGGTACATTAGGGGCTCTCCAAAGGCAACATGACACCCGCAGACCATTCCATCAATGTCTGCATTCCAAAACATCACTACTTCCCTTCCGAGCCCCGACGTGTGCCCATACAGTAGTTTTCTCCCACATATGGGGTATCAGCATACTCAGGACAAATTGGACAACAACTTTTGGGGTCTAATTTCTCCTGGTACCCTTGGGAAAATAAAAAAAATGGTGACTAAAAGATCATGTTTGTGGAAAAAATACGAATTTTTTATTTTCACGCCCGGGCGTTATAAACTTCTGTGAAGCACTGGGGGGTTCAAAGTGCTCACCACACATCTAGATAAGTTCCTTGGGGGGTCTCGTTTCCAAAATGGGGTTATTTGTTGGGGGTTTCCACTGTTTAGGTACATTAGGGGCTCTCCAAAGGCAACATGACACCCGCAGACCATTCCATCAAAGTCTGCATTCCAAAACGTCAATACTTCCCTTCCGAGCCCCGACGTGTGCCCATACAGTAGTTTTCTCCCACATATGGGGTGTCATCGTACTCAGGACAAATTGGACAACAACTTTTGGGGTCCAATTTATCCTGTTACCCTTGGGAAAATAAAAAAAATGGGTACTAAAAGATGATGCTTGTGGAAAAAATACGATACTTTTATTTTCACGCCCGGTCGTTATAAACTTCTGTGAAGTACTTGGGGGTTCAAAGTGCTCACCACACATCTAGATAAGTTCCTTAGGGGGTATAGTTTCCAAAATGGGGTCACTTGTGGGGGGTTTCCACTGTTTAGGTACATCAGGGGCTCTCCAAAAGCAAAATGACACCCGCAGACTATTCCATCAAAGTCTGCATTCCAAAACGTCACTACTTCCCTTCCGAGCCCCGACGTGTTTCCATACAGTAGTTTTCTCCCACATATGAGGTATCAGCGTACTCTGGACAAATTGGACAACAACTTTTGGGGTCCAATTTCTCCTTGTACCCTTGGGAAAATGAAAAAATTGGTGACTAAAAGATCATGTTTGTGGAAAAAATATGATTTTTGTATTTTCACGCACGGGCGTTATAAACTTCTGTGAAGCACTGGGGGGTTCAAAGTGCTCACCACACATCTAGATAAGGTTCTTAGGGGGTCTAGTTTCCAAAATGGTGTCATTTGTGGGGGGTTTCTACTGTTTTGGTACATCAGGGGCTTTCCAAACACGACATGGTGTCCGATCTCAATTCCAGCCAAAAACGTCAAATGGCGCTGCTTCCCTTCCGAGCTCTGCCATGCGCCCAAATAGTGGTTTACCCCCACATGTGGGGTATCAGCGCACTCAGGACAAATTGCACAATATCTTTTAGGGTCCTGTTACCCTTGGAAAAATAAGAATTGAGGGTGAAAAGATCATTTTTGTGGAAAAAATATGATTTTTGAATTGTACCCCTGTATGTTATAAACTTCTGTGAAGCCCTTGTGGGTTCAAAGTTCTCACCACACATCTAGATAAGTTCCTTGGGGGGTCTAGTTTCCAAAATGGTGTCATTTGTGGGGGGTTTCTACTGTTTTGGTACATCAGGGGCTTTCCAAACGCGACATGGTGTCCAATCTCAATTCCAGCCAAAAACGTCAAGTGGTGCTGCTTCCCTTCCGAGCTCTGCCATGCGCCCAAATAGTCATTTACACCCACATATGGGATATCAGTGTACTCAGGACAAATTGCACAATAACTTTTAGGGACCTATTACCCTTGGAAAAATAAAAATTGGGGGTGAAAAGATCATTTTTGTGGAAAAAATATGATTTTTTAATTGTACCGCTGTACGTTATAAACTTCTGTGAAGCCCTTGTGGGTTCAAAGTTCTCACCACATATCTAGATAAGTTCCTTGGGGGGTCTAGTTTCCAAAATGGGGTCACTTGGGGGGGTTTCCACTGTTTAGGTACATCAGGGGCTCTCCAAACACGACATGGTGTCCGATCTGAATTCCAGCCAATTTTGCATTGAAAAAGTCAAATGGCGCTCTTTCCCTGCTGAGGTCTGCCATGCGCCGAAACAGTGGTTCCCCCCCACATATCAGGTATCGGCGTACTCAGGACAAATTGAACAATAACTTTTGCAGTCCAATTTCTCCTTTTACCCTTGGTAAATTAAAAAAAATTGAACCTGAAGTATTTTTTTAGTGAAAAAAAGTTAAATGTTCATTTTTTTTTAAATATTCAAAAAATTCCTGTGACGCACCTAAAGGGTTAATAAACTTCTTGAATGTGGTTTTGAGCACCTTAAGGGGTGCAGTTTTTAGAATGGTATCACTTTTGGGTATTTTCTATCATATAGACTCCTCGAAGTGGCTTCAAATGTGATGTGGTCCGTAAAAATAAAATGGTGTTGCAAAAATGAGAAATCGCTGGTCAACTTTTAACCCTTATAACTTCCTAACAAAAAAAAAATTTGGTTTCAAAATTGTGCTGATGTAAAGTAAATATGTGGGAAATGATACTTATTCAATTTTTTGTGTGCTATATCTCTGTGATTTAAGGGCATAAAAATTCAAAGTTGGAAAATTGTGAAATTTTCAAAATTTTCGCCAAATTTCTGTTTTTTTCACAAATAAACGCAAGTTATTTGAATGAAATTTTACCACCATCATGAAGTACAATATGTCACGAGAAAACAATGTCAGAATCACCGGGATCCATGGAAGCGTTTCAGAGTTATTACCTCATAAAGGGACAGTGGTCAGAATTGTAAAAATTGGCCCGGTCATGAACGTGCAAACCACCCTTGGGGGTGAAGGGGTTAAACTTTATCAGCATGCACAAGAGACAATAGAAAAGCAGCAAAAACGTGTGTGAACATAGGCTTATTTAGTCAGACAGTGCAGCATTGGTGTATTTTCAGCGCAGCCTAGGCTCCATACACCCATGGCGGCCCAAATACGAAACAAAATTAAAATTATGTGGGAACCGGCCAAGGTGATTGCGATATTTCAGCCACATACGAATGGACGCATAGTCTGGCTCTACCCGGAGGGTCATGTACCTGAAGCAGCAACATAAGACGTGCACAGCAAGTTGTTCTGACATTGCTGTGCATTACGTTCACTGTACAGGGCCCTTTTTCAAGCAGATTCTGGGTGGAATAGGCCGGAAAAAGACGTGATGTGCACATATCCTGAGGGTGCAATGTTAATCCTTGATAGAATAATGTTTAACTTTGTTAAATACTGATAATATTATGACAAAAACATTTGCAAAAAAAAGGCATTTGAGAGCTTCATGAAATCAATGTGCACCCCTTGTCTATTATCTTGCCGCCTACGAAACGCCTGACAAAGTGTTGTGTCCACCCATATGGATTAGTGGGAAAGGTAAGTATAACCAAAACACTGTTCCCTTCCTCCTCAGTATAAGGCCACGTTCACATGTTCAGTATTTGGTCAGTAGTTTACCTCAGTATTTATAAGCCAAAACCAGGAGGGGAACAATCAGAGGAAAAGTAGAATAGAGACACGTCACCACTTCTGGATTTATCACCCGCTCCTGGTTTTGGCTTACAGATACGGAGGTAAAAAACTCACCAAATACTGAACGTGTGAACGTGGCTTGAAAGTAAGGAACGATTCCAATGTATTCAACCACTGGGATTAAAGTAAGGAACATAAAGTAACACTGTGGAGGTCAGATCCTGTAATTTGACGCAATTTCTTTTTAAATTGTATAAACTTGTATGAAAAAAAAAAATCACAAAAATTTGCCACCGCAACAAGTGATCAAACCCTTGTGTTCTGAGAAAAGAACGGATAAAACACGCATGTGAAAAACAGTCATCAGAATGAGGCCTTAAGAAGAGTCAAATTTTTATTTCCCATTAAATAAAAATTCTGGATCATCTTTTCTCATACCTCAGCATTGTATCGTTCCTCTTATTCCTATAATGTACATGTTTTTCTTCTGAAAAATGTATAAATACATTGACAAGTGGGTGTTACCATCAGTCTTTTCAAAAGGGCGTGTCTCTTACGTGGCCTGAAACTAGCAGCACTGTGTCATGATCTGAAGTGGATCTGACAGTTTTAAAAGCACAGAGTGAACTTTTTTTCCTTTTGGCAAGTTGCCAAAGTGACTTGACTGTCCCCGGTGGTGGTTAGTGGTATCGCACTTTAGGTTTAAGGCGCACGTAATTATGAATCAGGTGTGGGGCTCTATAAATGAGTCTCAGGGTGTGTAATCACTGCTGGTGATATTCATTCATTGATTCTGAGTTTGTGAGAGCCTGGTGGAAGGATGGAGCTGAAGAGGAGTCCTGCGCAGTCAGCCAGAGGAGACGAGTGACAGCTAATGGTGTCTGCAGGAATTGCTGGCATGGCGTGGAAGAGTCACAGTTTATGGTGTCGGCGGGAAGTGCGTGCATGGCTTGGTGGAGTGGCGACTATGGAGAGAGTTGCACTCGGCATGCTCGACTTGGTGGCCGAGAGCTGGACTCAAGCATGCTTAGATTCTTGGCAGAGGCTGACTCATCCTTGGGACTCTGTGACTGGACTGCTGCAACTGGTGATGGACTTTGCTCCAAGGCTGCACTATGGTGTAGGATCCAGGATGGTGATGATCCGGGTGGAGGAGAAGACGCACGCAGGTGGTGGGGCTCTGTTGCAGGAGCATAAGCACAGAGCTTCAAGCTAAGTGGTGCTTCCCCTGTATTGTCTTCTTTCCTTTTGTGTCTCTAGTGCAGTGGTGGGATTAGTCTCCGCACCGACCGATTCCCTAGTGAGGTTTTAGGGTCAGTGCGAGCAAGGGTTTAAGGTTCGCGTGTGGCGACAGGTGCGGAGCCTGTATAGGGAATGTGAGGAGTGCAGGGACACTGGCTCAGGGGAGTGCAGGAGGTCTCCATGTCCCCATTCCCTATCGCAGCACCCACCATTGTTAATGTTTCCCAGGTTCCCCCTTATTATTTAAATTCGCGACTGGAGGCGCTGTATCCAGGGTCACGTGTGTTATGGGTTCGCCTTGCGGTAACATCTGCATCCAGACACACATTGACCGTGACACACTGATTGGTCGGCACGATAGTGCACAGGGACACACCTCTAACTATTAAAACCGAGCTGTCAACTTCATACCTTCCTGTAAGGAACGGCACAACATGTGGATTCATGAAGAATAATTCTTATAATTATATATTACTACCGATTTCCTAAAATGGCTGCGTATTATAGATCTCAATCACACTGTTCTGTCTCCGACATAATTCACAACCTTTAACTGTCTAATTTGATAATATATATAATGATTTGCTGTGAACATCCGTAGTATTCAGTTTCAGCCATAGACTAAATGTTTTTATTGTTTTTGGCTCCATCTACTGACCAAAGTCGTAACTGCATGTTATTCTACACTGTACTTCCTGAATTCTATTTCCCTCTCTTCACAATGCATTTTGGGAAGGTTTGCAAAGCACACTGGTAAGTTGCAAAGCATCATGGTTAAGTCCAGCCCCAATTTTTCCCTCCAGTTCTCCATTTCCTATCAAGCCTGCATTTTGTGAACATCTCATTTCTCTACTCCCCTTGCATCAGCATCGCTGATAGGTGGTCACGCTTCCTATAGCTAATTCTATCTCATACTACCCTGCTTAGTTAGCTCCCCTCTGGTCAGCTAGTAGTGCAGATATGTATGTTATGTATATATGTATTCTTATGAACCCAGTACTAATTGTATTTATATGTTTTTGTTTGTAGTGTCACCATATCTATATACCCTATGATCAATAAAGCACAGATTCAACTACAGTCTCCCTTATTGGACCCCGGTATAGCGGTTTAGCTGCCTGTTAAGCTACATGAATCCCGGTTCATTTAGTGAGGACATGACACACACCCTTGGAATAAGAAAATCTGCAGAGAAAACTGACAAATGCTGAAAATTTGTCTCAATGCCCTTTACCCTGTGCAGTAAATTTCTATAGCAAACTGCGTAGACAAACCCTAGTGTAAAAGTTATGAAAAAATTTTTTCAAAACAATTCAATTTCATAAGAAATAATTTGTGTTTCTTCAAACGAAGACTACCTTTTTCTAAATAGCGGGTATCCCCGACATTTCCCTTCAGCTCCCACTCTTCGACCACAAATATAGCGATGGTGTGTACCAGTATGAGTGTGCTGGCTAGCAGGAAAAATATTCAACCTACAGGAATCTGCCAGGAAGAGCAACAAGTTCAATGTAGCAATGGTAAAAACAAGACAGTGGGCCAAAAAAAAAATAAATTATAGCTTACCCCAAATCCAGGGTACATTATAAACAACCTGCGTTGTAGTTACGCTCCACTGATCCAGCACGGAGTTTCCGCTGCTGCTACAAGTTTATGTTATGGTCTGTGGTGCTACAGCACTGCAACCAATATTGGAGCTCAGCGACTCTGGTGGTTCGCGGCATGAGCTTATTAACTGGCTGCAGAATTGATCACGTGACATCAGCGCTGCAGACATTGACAGACACGGGGACTTAGCGCTGGATCCTCAGAGCGAGGGGTCCTTTGTATAACTATTAACATTTCTAATGTTAGTTCCTAATTTTCAGGTTCCGCTAGGTTCAAGAGACACAAGATAGATCGAGGTCATCAATTAAAATGACAGCATGTTCCACAATGAGTGTTGCTGCCCCAGTAGATAATGGTTGGGACAGCCGTGGTCTACAGTAATAGTCAACCTACAGTGACTTTCCCGAGCTTTGGGAGTGCACTGGACAATAAGTATAGAATTATATTTCTTTGAGTAAGGCCTTATTCAGACAATTTTTTTTTGGCGTAAGTGAAAAAAAATCTCATTTTCTTGTATGGAAAAAAAAACAAGATTCTCCTGCCTGTTAAACCGTAAAAAAAAAATGGACAATACAGGGAAGACATACTAATGGTATCTGTACGATGTCCGTTGTCCCACGGACCCGTTGATTTGAATGGGCGAATTTAATGTGTCACTCAGACCAAAATTGGACATGTCTCCATTTTTTTTTGCGGACAGTTAAACAAGGACACGTGAACAGCAACAGACTATAATGGGTTTGTGTTCTGAGTAAAGCATGGATGAAACATGTATGTGAAAAACAGACGTCTGATATGGGGATAATCTGCAGGTTATTAGCATTACTAATCTGCCCGATGCCTGCACTTAGGCAAACACTGCAGGGAGAAAATGTCCATTAGTCGGGGCCTCGGTCTTTCTCGGCCTTTATTCACACTTATGTTATTAGACACATGGTAAGGTTTTAATACTATCGGTTAGGACCGTCCTGTGACTATTTAGCTCAATGCGTTTTACCCTATGCAATAATTTTCTGCAGTGGACTGTGAATAAGTCCCAGATGTGGACAAACCCTGGGGGGAAAAAAAAGCTGCAAAAAAAGTTTTCAAAATTCAAATTTCATAAGTAAAAAGTCTTTGTTTTCAAGTAACACTAAAATGACTCTTGCTAATTCCCGGATATCCCCGATATTTCCCATCAGCTCCCACTCTACGTAGGAGGTCACTTTTCGAGGCAGTACATGACTGATTAACATAAGCCCACATCATAGTGATTGTGTGTATCATCATGAGTGTACTTGCCGGCAGAAACAATATTCATCCGACAGGAATCTGCCAAGAAGAGCAACAAGTTCAAAGCCCTGAACACTGGACACGTAGCAATAGATAAAACTAGACAGTGGGCCGAGAAAAAAATTATCAGATATTTACAACTTACAGCAGATTTATAACTTAAAACTGTAAAATTCATGCAACTTCCATTGATTCCTACAGGGTTATCCATGTGTAATGTGGAACATGTGTGACACCAGTGGTTATTCACAGACCTATAGACTTTTATGGGTAATTTTGATCTGTGATTGGGTTCAAAAACAGACATCCCAATCACTTCCCCCCAAAAAAAATAAAATCACGCTCATGCCCCATAAATTTGAATACATACAAGACAAAAAAAGAACTATGTACACAGCAAGTCATTTTTACATTGCTGTGCATTATGCTCATTCTTTGTAGTGTTATTTTAGCGATTTTCAGATGGGTTTATGGCAGAATCTGCCTGAAATTACATAGTTTGCACATACCATGAGGGTATGAGTGCACTGAGGTTTATTTTTTGCTACGTTTTGAAAGCAGAACTAGAGCAGAAACTGCCAAGTTTTCGAGTTGTTTTTGAGTTTTTGAGGAGAATTTAAGTTTCCGATCCGTTTCTGCTCGAAACGCTACTCAAAAAACTCAATTTGAACATACCCTTAGGCTACGTGCGCATGACTTTTTTCAGATGGGTATGGTTCGTAACTCATCCAGAAAAAGTGCAAAATAAACACTAAAAAGAACATGTGTGCTGCAATGTAAAAACCAATTGCTGTTTATTGGATCAGTCTTTCGTGGCAGTGACTGACAGACAGAAGAGGGCCCCTGTGCAAGAACAGTTTATTATGGGGCCTTTCCAATCATCATACTGAACAAATTCCACCTGCTTTAGAGCTAGAAATTGGCCAACTTAACTCTTGGGCCCCTGTGCTCTTGCACCGGTTGCACCAATGTGTCCACCTCTGGTTTGGTAAAAACTTATTGATCGTGGGGTATCCGACCACTGCAACCAGCACTGATTGGCAGAGAGGGGAACTTTTATATGTGTTGGAATGGAACAGCAGTATGCATGCTTGACCGCTGCTCCATTCATTCCCTATGGGGCAGAGCACATGCTTGACAGTTGCTCCATTCATTCCCTATGGAGCAGTGCACATGCTTGACAGTTGCTCCATTCATTCCCTATGGGGCAGAGCACAAGCTTCGCCGTTGCTCCATTCATTCCCTATGGAGCAGTGCACATGCTTGACAGTTGCTCCATTCATTCCCTATGGAGGAGTACCGCATGCTTGACTGTTGCTCCATTCATTTCCTATGGAGTAGTGTGCATGCTTGACTGTTGTTCCATTCATTCCCTATTGGGCAGCACGCATGCTTGACCGTTGCTCCATTCATTCCCTATGGGGCAGAGCACATGCTTGGCCGTTGATCGTGGGGTATCTGACCACTGCAACCAGCACTGATTGGCAGAGAGGGGAACTTTTATATGTGTTGGAATGGAACAGCACAAACAAGAAGTATTCAGCTCACCCCTCTTCACTCCTGATCACACCTCCGACGCACGGAAACACCCTGACCCGGGTGTATAGTGCATGCACAACATAAAGAAGGATTTTTCCAGCATCTCCAGGAGATAAAATAATAATTGCTTTATTGAGAATATAAAATCTTCATACCATCAGGTAAAAACGATATAAAGAGGCGTATGGAGGGGAGCAATTTCCTACCCTGAAAGGGCTTAATCATGGAACAGCAGTATGCATGCTTGACCGTTGCTCCATTCATTCCCTATGGGGCAGAGCACATGCTTGACCGTTGCTCCATTCATTCCCTATGGGGCAGTGTGCATGCTTGACTGTTGTTCCATTCATTCCCTATGGGGCAGTGCACATGCTTGACCGTTGCTCCATTCATTCCCTATGGAGCGGTGTGCATGCTTGACTGTTGTTCCATTCATTCCCTATGGGGCAGTGCACATGCTAGACCATTGCTCCATTCATTCCCTATGGGGCAGTGCGCATGCTTGACCGTTGCTCCATTCATTCCCTATGGGGCAGTGTGCATGCTTGACTGTTGTTCCATACATTCCTTTTGGGATAGTGCATATGCTTGACCATTGCTCCATTCATTCCCTATGGGGCAATGCACATGCTTGACCATTGCTCCATCCATTCCCTATGAGGCAGTTCGCATGCTTGACCGTTGCTCCATTCATTCCCTATGGGGCAGTGCACATGCTTGACCATTGCTCCATTCATTCCCTATGAGGCAGTTCGCATGCTTGACCGTTGTTCCATTCATCCCATATGGGGCAGTGCACATGCTTGACCGTTGCTCCATCCATTCCCTATGAGGCAGTGCGCATGCTTGACCGTTGCTCCATTCATTCCCTATGGAGCGGTGTGCATGCTTGACCATTGCTCCATTCATTCCCTATGGGTCAGTGCATATGCTTGACCGTTGCTCCATTCATTCCCTATGGGGCAGTGCACATGCTTGACCATTGCTCCATTCATTCCCTATGAGGCAGTTCGCATGCTTGACCGTTGTTCCATTCATCCCATATGGGGCAGTGCACATGCTTGACCGTTGCTCCATCCATTCCCTATGAGGCAGTGCGCATGCTTGACCGTTGCTCCATTCATTCCCTATGGAGCGGTGTGCATGCTTGACTGTTGTTCCATTCATTCCCTATGGGGCAGTGCATATGCTTGACCATTGCTCCATTCATTACCTATGGGGCAGTGCACATGCTTGACCGTTGCTCCATTCATTCACTATGAGGAAGATCGCATGCTTGACCGTTGCTCCATTCATTCCCTATGGGGCATCATGCATATTTGACCGTTGCTCCATTCAATCCCTATGGGGCAGCACGCATATTTGACGTGTGCTCCATTCATTCCCTATGGGGCGGTGTGTATGCTTGACCATTGCTCCATTCATTCCATATGGGGCAGTGCGCCTTCTTGACCTTTACTCCATTCATTCCCTATGGAGCTGTGGCGCTGTGTTTTTCCCGGCAGCCCCATAGAGAATAAATGGAGTGGCGGCCTGGAATCTGACCTGTCACTCCATTTAGCCATGGGAATAAATGTATCCGGTCAAGGAAAATAAATCCCAGTGCAGGTTCAACTGGTCAGACCCCCAACGATCATTAAGCTAAGGATAGTTTATAACTGATTTTCATTAGACAACCTCTTTAAGTCAGATCTGTTCTACAGATTAGTCGCCATCATTTGATCCACAATAATGAGCTTCCATACAACACCATATCATACAAATCAAAAGTATTACTTTTAGCTAAGGATTAGAGATGAGCGAATTTGTTCGGATTTTGTCCCAGAATCTGATTTCTACATATTCGAGCCATAGATTGTGAGCCCTCGCGGGCAGGGTCCTTTCTCCTCCTGTACCAGTCATGACTTGTATTTTTTTAAGATTACTGTACTTGTATTTATTATGTATATCCCTCCTCACATGTAAAGCTCCAAGGAATAAATGGCGCTATTATAATAAATAATAATGATATTCAAATAATATTCATGCCGAATGTATGTCTGAACATATTCGGTAATTTCTACTCCCATTGACTCTAATGACGTTCGGTTGTGTTTCATGAATAATTATTATTATGCATTTATATAGCGCCATGTATTCCATGGCGCTATACATGTCAAAAGGGGAATTATAGACAAGTGTAATATATACAAGAATAATAAACAAGTGTAAGACAAGGGACGCACAAGTACATAAGGAGAGGGGACCCTGCCCGCGAGGGCTCACAGTCTACAGGGATGGGTGAGGATACAGTAGGAGAGGGTAGAGCTGGTTGTGTGGTGGTTCAGTAGACCGAGGATCATTGCACGCTGTAGGTTTGTCGGAACAGGTGGGTCTTCAGGTTCTTCTTGAAGGTTTCCGTTGATGGTGAGAGTCTGATGTTTTGCGGCAGGTAGTTCCAGAGTATGGGGGAAGCACGGGAGAAGTATGCGGTTGTGGGAAAAAGAGATAAGGGGGGAGTAGAGAAGGAGATCTTGAGATGATCGAAGGTTGCGTGCGGGTAGGTACCTAGAGACCATGTCACATATGTATGGAGGAGACAGGTTGTGGATGGCTTTGTATGTCATGGTTAGGGTTTTGAATTGGAAATAATGCAAAAACAATGTTTGATTCCAATCGTATTCGGAACCGAATCCAAACAAATTTGCTCATCTCTACTAAGGATACCTTTTATTACACCATCTCATAGTACATGGCAGATCACATACACTGTATTCATAATTACAGTATTTCCCTTGTAAAGTTTGCAAACATTTTACGCAGTTATGAAACGGCTCCACAGAAACTCCCAAAAGTGGAATGAAGCATTCAGATGACAAGTGAAAGAATCGATCGCATTTATTAATCCATCCTGATGGTCAAAATTCCACAGAAAATATCAGAAACAGTACTCACTTTTATTTTGCAAGTCAGACGCACAGAGTTTGTATGTTTTGGCAGTGTGGACAAAACCCTTGTACATCACCAGGAACTATATGATTTTTAATCAAATTAACATAGCTTTATTGTTCAGCTAATGATTTATCCCCAAGTCCTGTGCCACATAAAACTGTTGTGCGTTGGAAAGCAGCCGGACTAGGAAAGCCAAAAGAGATCCATCAAACGTCTTTGGGCACAGAACATGTAACGGGAGACGGGCCCCCTGTGATTCACCTAACGTAACACTGACTCATGAACTCCTAGACAGACTGATCCTGGTGGTCTTACTATGAAATGTTCCAACAAAACAAATTTTCAAATTAAATGTAGATTGAAGGACGCAAATTATGACATTTATGATAACATTTTATATAGGAGACATTCAAAGTAACAAGCTCTTAGATTTTTCAAATCTATCATCATCATCTATATTTTATTATATCCGTACACTAGTATAACATTTAAAGGGCTTGTCCCAAGATAAAATATTACAATTCTTTATTAGACCAGAATGTATCTTTGTACGTACCCTCCGCAACATTGAAAATGCAAAAAGAAGGAAAAGTCGTGGAATTATGGAAATCACAAGATGGATAGACATGTTACTGATCGGCAAATGAGGAAAAAATGGAAACAACATTCTCAAAATGTCTTGATTTTTTCAGTATCGAGTATGAGCGCCATGTGCAGACATACAGTCCATTATCAATTAGGTTATTAATGGTTGTCTGAGGAATGCTTTGCCCCAGTGAATGCACTGGGACAACTCATCAAGATCTGCTGCTGACAGATTTCTTTGCAATAGCTGAAAAACGATGTCCGAGATGTGCTTCATGGAAGACAAGTCCAGAGACGCTGCAGTGCATGGTAGTATGTTTAGGTCATGCAGGCTGCTCACAGTAGCATGACCAACATGTGGCCTGGTATTGTTGTGTTGAAAAATTGTTCCTGTGACACTTTAGAGAAATGGCCATAAGACTGGTTCCACCCTAAAATCAATGTAGTGACGAGCCATTAGTGTACCTAGTATGAAGATAATAGGATCCAGCTACCATATATTATGCCTCCTACACCCTAATTCTGGTAGTAGAACAAGTGTGATGTTCCCTTGTGAAGGCCTCTTCATGGCATTGCCAATGTGGTCTCCAAACGAACACTGGAGGCTGGAATGAGCAATGGAGGCCTGCCCCCTTCAGCGTTAAGTCTTGCTTTTGTCTTGGATGCAATGATAGTGGAAAATTGGTCTGGGCACCACGTGGGAAACAACATAAAGAGGGCTTCATGAGCCAGAGATACTTGTGTGGCTGGAACTTGTAGTGTCAGCCAGTTTGATAGTATGGGAGTGGGTAATCGTATTCCTGTGGTGGTCAGTGGGACCGCACCACACTCTACTTAAACTCCCAGCACACTACTGGAAATTGCCAGTTATAGTTCATTCTTACTTCTGGTTCACTTCTGTTAACGAGTTCTTGTTTAGGCTGTTTGATTCTTGTTTCGGATCTTGGCTTGTGTTTAGACTATACTTCTGCCCAATTATTCTGTTTCTGTCCCTGACTTCCTGATATTGACGCAGCCTCTGCCAGATCGCTCCACCGGCCAGCAGCCACTTCTCGGACCCAACCTAGGGGTTCCTGTGTAAGTCTAGATAAAGAGTGATGGCCAGAGCACCCATTAGGATCTCCAATATGGAATGGCTAGTGCAAAGCTTGCCCATGAATGCCCTATTAAGAGCTCCAAGCTTATCACTGACAGTGCTCCCTGACAATTTATTATTGAGTCTAGAGACATTCACATCTAAAAATGTTATGGAATATTGCTAGAATATATCATAACATTAGGATTGTTGGGCGTTCTGACCACAGGAACCTGAGTCAACTCTGAGAATAAAGGGGCAAAAAGTCAGATGTGAATGGGGCTGTGCTACAACTGTTGTCTACAGATTGACACTATCACTGTGACCCATTAATTCTGAGGAGCAATGAGGTTCCTGTCAGTCATATCACCAATTATCAACAAGTGAAGGTTTATCTTCGCTTGGTTCTTCAAAAATTGGGTTAACCATGGTAAAAATAGACCTTTAGAATCCATCACTGTCCAAACTAATGCTTGACAATAAAACACAAAAACACATTTATTTTTTAATGATGCACTTAACCAGGATTCTTGTTGGCTTTGCATGACTCATTGTCAATCATAAATTTCAAACAATTAGAGATTTTTAAGCAATGATAAATATACCCTTGATTTATAAGACGTGAGGAAACAGAATATATAGTAAAATATATAAAGTAGATCAAAAGGGTCAAAAGGAGAAGTAGAGGACTTGCCAACATTAACCAGTGAGATTCCAAGTGCAATTTTCTTTTTAGCCCTTCAATAAACAAATGCAGCAACCAGACCGGTTGATATGAGTAAGTGTTCTTTTTTTTTTTTTCATAATTTATAGAACAGTTAAAAGGTGGATTGAGATTACCTCAGCACAGAATGTGTTTTTCCTCCTTCAAACGTTACCAGCCATCTTGGATTAATTACAAACGTATAGAAGTCAGCTAGAAACTCCCCGAGAATTCCCTTCTGCTCTACTATCAAATGAGCTTATTGGAATCATTCATCAAATAAAATTTCTGATATCCAGAAGGTAATTTAAGTGACTGATTTCACTTTATTAGGGAGCTGAGCTGCAGCACCCGAGAGCGGCCACTATATAGTGTACAGAGACATGGTATTCAGAATCTAGATGCTGTTTATTGGTGGAAGTGTCCGGTAACAGTTGACCAGTAGGGGTGCCATCGGTCAGACCTCTACCTAGTGATGACTTTCCCTAAGGAGATCTTGGTCCTGAACAACCTTTTGAAGTTACTACAAATAAAGACCCAATAATTTTACCTTTACCGTGAGTGAACTTTTACCCACAGCAGATCCATGATATATTGAAAGTTTAGATTAGAGAGTCTAAAAGTTTTACACAGAACCAAAGGCAGTTTCCAAGAATTTATTGGCAGGACATTCTAAGCATGTTGTTAGTACATGGACTAGTCTTCGTCAAAGAACAGCATCTCCCCAAAGCTTCTCAGCCCGATCTTAAAGGGAACCTGTCAGCACAATTTTGTATAAGTAAAGACATGGCTTTAATGGCACTCTAATACTGAATAAATTGGTGAAGAAATATTCTTTGTTGTTCTTCTTTAATTGCTATTTGAAATTTTCTGATAATTAGATTTCGGTGCACAAGGGCCAGACTGTGCACTGGGTCATCTCCTCCCTGCCTGTGATTCCCCGGCACGTCTGTCTGTCTCCAGGCTGTGAATGACCTGCCTGCTTTGAAACCTCAGCAATAACCGGTCAAAGACCAGAGGTAGCAGAAGTGCTGGGAATCACAGATAGGGAGAAGAACCAGTGCACAGTCCGTCCCCTGTGCATCGAAATCTAATTATCAGAAAATTTCAAATGGTGATTAAAGAAAAACCACAAAGCAGATTTCTTCACCAAAGGCATCAATGTAATCTGTATTACAGCACCATTAAGCCATGCATTTACTTTACATTATATCATCATGCCAACAGGTTCTCTTAACATGTAGGAAAATGCCAATGCTTTATATAGATTTTAAGCTATGGAATAAACCTTAAAGTTTATCACCTACTGAAGAAGTGCTGGATCGATCTCTATCTGGGGGTAAAAATATGTCCAGTCACAAATTCTTCTGGCAATTTTAGCTGCTTGCCAGGTGTTTAAGAAGCTGGACCCATGATATTTAGCACCTCAACTGTCTTCATTTACATAAATGGGATTTTGGGCTATACCAGCTTTAAGCAATTTTATAATACATTTTGATAGGAGCAATTTAAAGAAGAAAATATAAAAAAAATCCCACTAATTTGTGTTGAAGCAAAGAGTTCAAAAAATATTAGGCCTATGGATATAATCCACTTGTACTGAATATTGAAAATATCCGAGGCTTTTCTGTGCCACAAGGTAATGTCTACCGGTTTAACTGATCCATTAAACAAATGTCCATAACAGGTTCCAGTTAAACTTTTATGAGCGCTCATCTTGAAATAGCAATGAATAAGTAAAAGACATCTGTAGATGGAGCCCTCAATGTAATATGTAGTGGGGTGGTGCAAGGTAATGAAGCTTGACTCAACAGGTCATATTTTCTTACAATAATTTTACAAACAGGCATCCAGTATAATTGAGGTCACGGTAATTTTATCTGAGAGGCAACAATGAATGAAAAGAAACGTTTGACACCTTGCTTTGACAAACAATTTGTAGGATAATCAGACAGCTAAGTTTCCAGGTCAACATAAAAAAATGTTGCTAAAAGGGCTGTCAGTGGGTAGGAAAACATTCAAGCTATTTCGCAACTGGTTCAAAGGCATCCTTTAAAATTTTCAAGGATGCAGGTGTCCAGAAAATACCATGAAGATAATTAAATAAAAAGGTGGCCAAATAGGTGACAAGGTCCATAAAGTGGTCAGACAGTATGTAATTTGTATAATACAGAATTGGTGGTGGTGCCTTTTAGGGGTGGATTATAGCAGAAGCTATCGGAGTGTATAAGCGTGCCGAGACACTCTCCTTCAATGATGGACTGCTGCACCTTTATCTTTCCTCATAAGTCCAATGATTAGGTAGGGATGAAGCCAGGGTTGGACTGGCCCACCAGAGAATCCTCCAGTCGGCCCTGGCTTCTTCTTCAGGATGGTTCATAGTGCAGCTGCTATGGGGCTCTTGAGCGAGGGAGAAAGGTGGGCCCCTCAGAATCAAAACCTCTGGTGGTCCCAATGTTCTTCAGTCTGACACTCGTTGAAGCAGTGTGTTGTCCACATCGAGAGCAGAGTAAATCGAAATGCCTGTAAGGTTGCCGGGCCCTTCTTTATTGACGTATACAGCAAAAGAAAACAAAACGTTTTTTGACCGGAACCTTCGTCAGGTAGATATAACATTAAAAAAATACTCTTGGGTTTTTAATCATAGTGTTGTTATGAAGTACAATAAAAAAGTATATTGTATTACCATGTTAACCAGAAAAATCTATGTAAATTCTTTTATGCCTGAAAAAAAAAAGACTCAAAAGTATTCTAGGAGAAACTTGTAAACTCGTCTGATGAAGGAGCCTCTGTTGATCTGAATGATTGCAAATATAATTTTTCTGGTTAGCCAATAAAGGTATCACTCCTAGAATACTTCTTGGGCATAAAAATATTTACATTAATTATAGTGTTACAATGTCTGAATCTTCTGATTTATAAGATATTGACACATAAGGGGACATCATTTTTTAATAAAATGCCAAGACTGATGTAGTCCATTGCATCTGGTCATATGATTGCTTCCAAGTTGTAGCATTGTGGGTATTGGGGATTCAACTCCAAAATGGCTTTTCTGCTATATAATAATAATAATAATAATAATAATAAAAAATTATGCTATTCGGCTTAGTCAAGTGCAGATTATTCTGCAGAGTCTGCAAGTATCCACAAGGGTTAATGGGTTAATTTCAAATTAGTCAGATATTAGCACCGAATCAAAGATTTCTGCCAGAATTCTGAAAAGTGAGGCTGCACAAAAGTTTGTGACTTTTGGCATTCTTCATGCCATTTTTGCCCAGCTCCAACAAAGTGGGTGGAGTTGGGATGGGACATGGCAATGGAGATCCTGCACGTCAAATTCATGATGAGCAGCTATGTTCCTTATGCCAAAAAACGTACTCCTGTCTCTGACCAGCCAAGGATTGTAGCAAGGCGAACACAGAGGTGCACGCCTTCCTGATTCATCAAGAGGCATACAGCTCTAAAAGAATCAGGCACCTCGCACTCCGCACCAACCCCTCAAAAAAGATTGATTGGGTCAATTGTAAATAGAAAGCACAGACTCAATTTTGATGCGTCTTCCCCTGGGTAGTGCCAATAAACAATTAAAATTGGCATAGGATTGGATATTAAAGTTATGTTTAAAAAATGTATGCAATTTTTTTACCGTATATTACCTCCAGCTGGAGGTGATCATTACATATGACTCACAGGGACCAGGTCCAGTGGTCATTTTCAGTGGCCGTCAGATGACAGCTCTGCAAACCGCCTCCTACTGGCCAGCATCTCAAGCACCTCTTCTAATTAGTACGGCAGGTGTGACGTTGTGTGTGCATCATGCTGCAAATATGATCTTGTACCAGATCTACAAATCAGAAGAGGAGCTGTAAATTCCAGCAGATGGGAGGTAGTGTACATTACTCCCCTTCCAGAGGCTTAGGACTACTCATGTGGCCGGTGGTACAGTGTTCTCCAAATTTGTTTGCTCATCAATATTGATAATGTAAAAAATATTCAGTGCAGACACGAAATACACAAAAACTACTAAAACATATCTCCCTACAGATGTATTTTTATGTATTGCGGCTCAGATTGCATATAGCATGTATCTACGAGCGGAATGAAAACAAAACAAAAGCAAAATAGCACAGACAACACAGTTAATGCAGGTAATAGAAACATCAGGCTACCACATGGCTGGTGGCGGAAACAAAGAAATGTTGAAAGAGCAAGGTCAATGAAAGGACTGTGAAATTGATATACCAAAATGATATAAGATGGTTGGTGTATGATGAATACAACAAAAGGGACTGTACAGGGAATGCAGAACAAATCAGTGAGTGAAGGAACACAAGGATGAATGGATGACAGTAGCAAGTTCCTCCTTGAATGAAGTCATTAAATAACTTGATGGCCCTGTCAACAATGATCAATGAAAAGGGTGGACATTCTGATCTGCAAGATGCAGGGTCACTATCATGAAAATATACCTGGGGAATATGTAGAAAATTAGCAAAGAGACACCAGTCTATTAATTGTCATTCTCACAACAAGTAGAAAATAACCTACTGTTTAAAGGGTACCTATCACCAGTTTGAGCATGTTAAACTGGCCACATCATGAAGTACTGGCTGCAGTGCTCAGTAAACTGTAGCTTTTTTCATTATTCCTCTTCATTGCGGAGATACTAGCTTGTAAAGTTTAGATTATAATTTATAAAATTCAAGAGAGCGTTACCAGAAATTCTTCTTTGAGGAACATGCTACCACAATAGCTTAGAGCTGGTTTTCTCCTGTGTGATACATGCAATGACAGTTGGTCTAATCTCCTCAATTATCTCACTGCAGAGCTGTGTGTGATTACAAAGTGCTGAGAGCAGAGCTGAGTGTCAAAGTCAGTCTATTACTGCTGATGTACATGTGGTGCCCCTGAGGGTTCAGTTGCCACAGAGGTATTTCACCTCCTCCTGAGGTTTAGTATCCCACTTCCAGGTAAGATGGGGACACCTGACCAGACTTCAGCACCTGCACCCAGCACGGAAACCTTAGAACAGCAGGGCACCCTCTATGACCCCTGCTTGGTTCATGAAATGTGCTTAGAGGTTGGTGGAGTTTAGTTTGCACTAGAGAGAGGGGGAAAACTGATAGGAAGTCAGGATCAGTTCCCCAGAGGGGGAAGCAGTGAGAGGACGTGTAAGCAGCAGCCTCCTGTAAGCTGGAGCTGCTGGGAAAGAAAGGAGGAGAAGGATCAGTTTTCCAGAAGAAAGATAGGAAAGGACGGGATGGAAGGAGGAGAGAGCTGGGGACTGGGGCTAGAGCAGAGCCTTTCCCTAAGATTAAGCACCAAAGGCCGGGCGCCGGTATCCAAGGCTGTGTGAATGCTAATGGTTCTACAGCAGAAACCGGAGGAATAGAAGTTGTGACCACTTTATTCCCACCTAAGACTTGACGACACAGTAGCAACATGTGAGAGCTGAGACATGATTGTAAGGAGTCCCTGAAGTAGGCTACAGCTACCTGTCATGTGAGTGGAGTTCTAAGTAACAGCAAGAAAGAGGAACTTGAGTGTAATTCATAACTGCAAGTACTTCACATTAGCGCTAGTAAGGAGACGTCCAGTAAAGGCACATACGGAAGGGAGTGCTGGAAAGGCGTACTCCATCTGAGCCCCTCACCTGGAGGACGCGGCACTGAAGCGGGCACTTGTGTATGCCAGAAATGTGAGTAAAGCTTTGGAACTGCATTCAGCAGTGTTGCTGCCTTCTTCCTGCGTCAACCTTTCAGCACTGCTATATCTCTGTGCCTGAACACTACACCATCTACCTCAACATCTTTCTCATCTGCCCTGAGACAACAGCTCTGCCTGTGGAGAGCTATTCCACCATTGTGGCATCACACCATCTGTCCCAGAGGATCTGCACTGCAGCGCTGGTACCCTTCTGACCAGATGCTACAGGTGGCATCACAAACTTATCTACACAAACTTTATTCAGCATCAATCCTATTTTACATGGACGCTCAGGGTCACGGACTGGGTGACTGCCGCGACACTTCCCCTTTAAGACACCGTCCCAGAACCGAGTAAACCCCACAGCCCTGGGGGTGATCCATTTTGGCATCACACACAGGATACGAAGCCCGGTGCCACCGGGTCCTGTGTGCCAATGATTTGGTTGAATTGAGAAATGATAAACCCAAGATGTGCAAAGGATCTGATTCATTGAATTGTGAATTAGACTGTGATTTTGACTGTAAAGATGGCGGCTATGGTGGTTCCACGAGGTGTGCAGTGAGGTGTACCATCGTGGGCGGCATCCAAGAAAGAGCGCGAAACATAAACCTCCCATGCCTGTACTTCTATGCAACTGCATCATGGCCGACCCAGAGAGGGGTCCGGATCCTAGCCTGGTATGGAGGCAAAGGAAAGACACCGCCCCCAGGGGGTGGAGAGAAGCTCTGTGCCGGGAAAGGGAGCAAAGAAGACACAGTACCAGGAGGCCATCATGGAGAGCAGCAGGAGGCCTGTGGAGCACGGTGGAGAGATGCAACTTCTCCCGGCTCGGCAGAATCAGGCTCCAGCCCCTCAGCAGACCTCGACCATTTGCAGCTGGAGAGAGAAGTGGAAGAGCTGCACATGAGTTTACAGCAGAAACAGGCTCTGCTCGTGTGAAAAAGACAGGCTGCCCAGGAAGAGTCCGCCATCTTGGTACCCTCACCACCGGTACCCGCTGCCATCACCTAGGTACCATCATCACCGGTACCCACCGTCCAACCCCAGGTACCTTCAACACCGGTACCCACATGCCGATCCCCAGTACCGTCATCACTGGTACCCGAAGCTGCACCAGTCTCACTGTCACCGGAGGCTGAGGAGGATCGTTGCGGGACATGGGAGGCCCCAGGGGATATCCTAGAACCTGTTCCCATACCACAAGATGCTCCTTCTTGGTTTTACTTTTGCCCTTTAGGACCATAAGAATCATCACTTCATCACAACAGTAGACCTGAAGAAAAAACCTGTTGGGTGTGGCCGAAGACAGGGACTAAAGGGAGACCAGGGATGTCCTGCAGCCCACCCAGGACCACTGTTGGAGGTTTTGAGCAGGTCCTCCACACATATAGGACACTTGAAGATACCCCGGCCGGGATAGTATCTGTCATTTACCATTGATGTTCACAGTTTTTGTAACCAATAAAAACATTATTATGATTGTAATGTTATGCTAGGTATAGGATGTCTTATAATAAGATGAAAAGCTGAAAAGAGGAAATCGGAAAACCAGGGGAAGAGTCTTGAGGAGATCATTTGCATATCCCCAGTGCCTTCTGGGATAAGTGAAGAGTCTCCGCGAGCTCAACGATCACTGGGTTTTGGCCGTTGCAGCTGAAAAGAGGAAATCGAAAAACCAGGGGAAGAGTCTTGAGGAGATCATTTGCATATTCCCAGTGCCTTCTGGGATAAGTGAAGAGTCTCCGCGAGCTCAACGATCACTGGGCTTTGGCCGTTGCAGCTGAAAAGAGGAAATCGGAAAACCGCGCGCCGAATTTTGGCTCATCTTTCATCGTTTTTAAGAAATCTCAATATGGAAGAGGCCAGGAGCCATTTGGTGAGCTGCATTTCTTGCTACATGTTCACAGACTTACCAGTGGAAAAGCCAAACTTCACATGCCACAAATGCAAGTTTGTGTCCCTGTTGGAGGAAAAGTTGCAAAATCTCGAAGAGAGGTTAGCTACGTTGAAGATCGTTAAGGAAGGTGAACAGTTCTTAGACAGAGCAGAATTATCTCTTCATGTTACAGAAAGAGAAGAAATTCGAAGTGCACCTGAAGAAACAGAGGAATGGAGACATGTGACCCAGAGAAACAGTAGGATCAGGAGGCAGTCAGCACCCATACTTCTCAGGAACCAGTACCAGGCTCTCACGCAGGAAAACGATGAAGAAATACATCAGGATAAGACTTTGCCCACAAACAGCAACCTTGTACGCCTTCAGAATCCTCCTGGATGGAGAAAGAAGAATGTTGTGAAGAAGAAACGGAGAGTGGTGGTCATGGGGGATTCCCTGTTGAGAGGAAGAGAGGCCGCTATCTGCAGACCGGATATAACTTCAAGAGAAATGTGCTGTCTTCCAGGTGCAAAAATTAAAGATGTGTCTGACAGGATATCAGGACTCTTCAGACCTACAGATGACTTCCCATTCCTGCTACTACATGTGGGGACAAATGACACCGCAAGAAACGACCTGGAAACCATCTGCAGAGACTTTGAAGACTTAGGCAAGAAAGTGAAAGAACTGGGAGCTCAGGTGGTCTTCTCTTCCATCCTCCCAGTGGATGGCCATGGAACAAGGAGGTGGAATAAGATTCTGCAGGTGAACAACTGGCTACGTCGATGGTGCCGTCAGCAATGATTTGGATTTATGGATTACGGTGTGAATTACCTTTACGATGGACTACTTGCTAGAGATGGGGTGCACCTTACGAAGACTGGAAAACATGTATTTGGAAGTCGCCTTGCTACACTTGTAAGGAGAGCTTTAAACTAGAACAACATGGGAAGGGAAGCAAAAGACCAGAAAAAGCCATACACCAGACAAATGCTATTGAGAACTCTGCTATTAGAAGTGGAAAGGAAGAACAAAGACAAAAGAATCTAAGTAATAAAAATATTGGAGAAAGAGAAACCTATCACAAACTGAAATGTTTCTATACTAATGCACAAAGCATGGGCAACAAACAAGGAGAATTGGAACTACTAACACAGGAAAAGAAGTATGATGTCATTGGAATCACTGAAACTTGGTGGGACAATACACATGATTGGAATACAAGACTAGAAGGATACAACTTATTTGCAAGAAACAGACTTGATAAACGAGGAGGAGGTGTCGCATTGTATGTTAGAAACGCGTATATCTGCACAGAGATTGAAACTTCAGAGACTGGGAGTTCTGTGGAAACTGTTTGGGTAAGAATACAAGGACAGAACAATGGAAAGGACACCATTGTAGGCATTTACTACAGGCCGCCTGTGCAAGCTGAAGATATGGATGAACTCTTTATTCATCAAATGGCCAAGTTCTCCAAAAAATATGACATAGTTGTCATGGGAGATTTCAACTATCCAGACATTTGTTGGGAATCTCTCTCAGGCAAAACTAACAGGTCAAGGAAATTCTTATCCTCTCTTGCTGACAACTTTATCTTCCAAAAGGTAGGGGAGAAAACAAGGGGAACTGCTACCTTGGATCTAATCCTTATAAATAGGGAGGAAATGGTTGAGGAGGTAAAAGTGGCTGGGACCCTAGGAGGTAGCGACCATGCTATTTTAGAATTTTGGATAACTAGAGGAGGAAGACCTGTGAAGACTCAGACGTCAAGGTTAGATTTCAGAAAGGTGGATTTTAAGGGATTCAGAAAGAGAATTGGAGGGATCCAATGGCTGGATATCCTTAAAGACAAAAATGTCCAGGAAGGATGGGAAATCTTGAAAAATGAAATTCTCAAAGCACAATTGTTAACAATTCCGAAAAGAGGGAAGAATAGGAAGCATTTAAGGAAACCAGGATGGATGAACACAGAACTTAAGCACATGCTAAAAAGGAAGAAAAAAATGTTTATAAAATGGAAAGAGGGAGGCATATCAAAAGAAGAATATAATGATGTCTGCAGAACCTGCAGGGCACAAATCACATTATCTACAGCTGACAATGAATTGAGGCTTGCAAGAGATGTCAAAAGCAATAATAAAAGATTTTGGGGATATGTCAAAAGTAAAAGAAAAGTCAAAGATGCTATAGGATTTTTACAGGATGAAAATGATGAAATGGTAAGACAGGATGTTGAGAAGGCCGAACTTTTAAATTCCTATTTTGCATCTGTTTTCTCTCAGAAAGGAAATGTAACATCAACTGTTCTTCACTGTCCTGTTAAGGGAATAGAAGAATCCAGGATATCTATAAACAGAAAGATAGTGAGGAAACACTTAGCTAACCTAAATGAATTCAAGTCTCCAGGTCCAGATGAATTACACCCCAGAGTACTGAAGGAGATAGCAGAAGAAATTTTTGAACCCCTCTCCATAATCTTTGAAAATTCTTGGAGAACAGGAGAAGTCCCAGAAGACTGGAGAAGAGCAAATGTTGTTCCTATCTTCAAAAAGGGGAAGAAGGTGGACCCAGGCAACTATAGGCCGGTGAGTCTGACTTCTATACCAGGAAAGATTTTTGAACAAATTATTAAACAACATGTATGTCAGTACCTGGATAAGAATAAAGTGATTAAACAGAGTCAGCATGGGTTTGTAACTAATAAGTCATGTCAGACTAACTTAATTTCCTTCTATGACGGAATCACTGATTGGGTGGATCAAGGAAATGCTGTAGATATAGTATATCTTGACTTCAGCAAAGCATTTGACAAAGTATCTCATACAATCCTTATTGAAAAAATGATTAAGTATGGAATGGACAAGGCAACTGTTAGGTGGATTCAAAACTGGCTTAGTGATCGGACACAGAGTGGTCGTAAATGGCTGCACATCCAGTTGGAAGAATGTCTCAAATGGGGTACCACAGGGCTCTGTCCTGGGCCCTGTATTGTTCAACAACTTTATCAACAATTTAGATGAAGGAATTGAGGGTAAACTGATTAAATTTGCTGATGACACAAAGCTAGGAGGGATAGCTAATACTAGAGAAGAGAGAGAGGATTCAAAAAGATATAAATAAACTGGAGAAGTGGGCAGCAACTAACAGAATGGTTTTTAACAGGGAAAAATGCAAAGTACTACATCTGGGCAATAAAAATGAAAAAAGCATATACAGAATGGGAGGAATAGGTCTAAGCCACAGCACATGTGAAAAAGACTTGGGTATACTAATAGATCACAGACTGAATATGAGTCAACAGTGTGATGCAGCAGCAAAAAAGGCAAATGCAATTCTAGGATGTATTAACAGAAGCATACAGTCTAGATCATGTGAAGTCATTATTTCCCTCTACTCCTCTTTGGTCAGACCTCATCTGGAATATTGTGTCCAGTTTTGGGCACCACATTTTAAAAAAAGACATCAACAAACTGGAGCAAGTTCAGAAAAGAGCAACCAGAATGGTGACCGGTCTACAAACCCTGTCTTATGAGGAAAGGTTGCAGGATTTGGGATTGTTTAGTTTGCAAAAGAGAAGACTGAGAGGAGACTTAATAGCTGTCTACAAATATCTAAAGGGCTGTCACATTGTAGAAGGATCAACTTTATTCTCATTTGCACAAGGAAAGACTAGAAGCAATGGGATGAAGCTGAATGGGAGGAGACACAGATTAGATATTAGAAAAACCTTTTTGACAGAGTGATCAATGAGTGGAACAAGCTGCCACGAGAAGTGGTGAGTTCTCCTTCAATGGAAGTCTTCAAACAGAGGCTGGACAGACATCTGACTGGGATGATTTAGCGAATCCTGCTTTGAGCAGGGGGTTGGACCAGATGGCCCAGGAGGTCCCTTCCAAATCTACGATTCTATGATTCTATGATTCTAAGATGTGTGTATTGACAGTTCATACAAATGTTGACAGGTATTATTAGCAGGTAACATTGGGTGTGTAATATGACAATCTGAACCATTTTTTTTTCCATTTTTCAAAGAGTGCTTTAATTAGGGACCAAGATGTTTATAGCAGGTGACGAACCTTAGATTGGTGGTTGTCACCAAAGGGGTTTTGATACTGTGAAAGTAAATGAAAATGTGAAATAGTAGTTTGAGATCAAAAGCACTTAAGATAGTGTGGAATAAGAATGCATAGTAATAATATAGATTATGTTAAATTATGTTACAGCAACGTTCAAGTAAAAGTGCCTCTCCTTAGGAGAAGTTGTTTTGTAATAATTGTTAACTACTGGTAGTTCAAAAATTTGTATGTTCCCATAACATTTTGCTTTCTTACTGTTTACAGCCCGTGGATGTACTGCGTTTAATGGGGGGTATGTGGTGCCCCTGAGGGTTCAGTCGCCACAGAGGTACTGCACTTCCTCCTGAGGTGTAGTATCCCACTTTCAGGTAAGATGGGGATACCTGACAAGATTCCAGCACATGCACCCAGCACGGAAACCTTGGCTGAGCCCCTCACCTGGAGGACAAGGCACTGAAGCAGGCACTTGTGTATGCCAGAAACGTGAGTAAAGCTTTGGAACTGCATTCAGCTGTGTCGCTGCCTTCTTCCTCAGTCAACCTTTCAGCACTGCTACATCTCGGTCTCTGAACACTACACCATCTACCTCAACATCTTTCTCATCTGCCCTGGGACAACAGCTCTGCCTGTGGAGAGCTATTCCACCATTGCTGCATCACACTATCTGTCTCAGAGGATCGCACTGCAGCGCTGGTCACCTCTGACCAGATACCACAGGTGGCATCACGAACTTATCTACACATAAACTTTATTCAGCATCAATCCTCTTATTTTACATGGACACTCAGGGCCACGGACCGGGTCACTGCCGCCGCGACACTTCCCCTTTAAGACACCGACCCAGTACCGAGTAAGCCCCACAGCCAGGGGGGTGATCCATACACATGTATTTCCTATAAGAACAAGAAGCTTGAGTCTAAAATAGCCCCAATGACAAAGTGAAAATTGCAAGATTTCTAATTTTTATTTTTAATACAGATTGTGATATGGAGAAAAAATATTCATAACTGTCATAGAAAATATTAAAAATCCTTAAGGTCACTCATATCACCCCTCCCTTTTTTTCATTTATCATTTGTCTTCAAGAGACATGAGCTAGCATTCAAACCGGTCTTTATGTAAAATGCAATGTACAGCTATGTGAAGCAGATTAATTAAAATGCGAGGATTCCTCTTTATGTGCAGGTGACTGAAGAGGGTGTGAATTGTCCAAAGAGAAAGAGACAGAAAAAGGACATCAGGATCTGAGGGGATCAAAGGAAAATCTGACACCCTTTTCAAATATCTATGGTCACTGCAGTCACAATAAATCAGCAACAGTATGGCTCCGGGAGAAAATATAGAATATTGGAATTTCTATCTATCCGATATTAATGAGACGTACATTTTCAGCACAGGGATAACTAGGCAAAAATACATATTTTCTCATAATTATAACCCCCACCAAAAGGCCCCAAATCCATAGGGGCCCTATAACTGCCAGCAGCTAGGCGATGTTTGGTCTCTAGACAAAATCCCAATATAAAAAAATGACACCACAGTCTCAAACTTCTGTGATCGCACTATAAGGAGTTATTGCATAAATTGGGATTTCTTAAAATTATGAAGTACTGAGTCCAGCCCACAACTGGGCCCATGTGAGGTCATCATAGAGGGGTGTGTGGGTGGGACTTGGGGTCTGATGAAAGATCAATCCCAATTATCAGCATTCGTGCAGAGAGCTACATATCGTGTATACAGGGGCCACTTTTATCGACGGCCAAATCAAAGCGCTCTAATTTGGCGAAACTGAATCGTCTCTGCGATAGGTGTAATTAGTTCTCCTGTTATCCCTTTTGCTTTAGGTAACTGTTTATGCTGTATTGTTTTGTCCACCTTGTAAAATCTTTTGTATATTTTTCATAAACACTACCCCCCTTTGGATTAAATATAAAATGTACTAGTTTTCTTCCTTCTGTTCTGTAAACTACACCTTAAAGCCATAATTGTCATGATCCATGCTGGATCATGACAGATAAAATGCACTAGTAAACTTTTTTTTTCTTGCACTGTGGTGATTTCAATTCTAGTTTTGCCCCCGGTGGCCATTAGGGTCATTGCACTGTGGTGGTTTCAGTTCTAGTTTTGCCCCCGGTGGCCGTTAGGGTCATTGCACTCTGGTTTCTTTTGTTTAGTGCATGTGATTAAAGCAGGTGTGATTGCTCTGGCTCTGCTATAAAAGAGTGTCAGGTGTTGCAATCACTGTTGGTGATATTGCTCATTTCCAACCAAGACTGGTGAAGGAAGGAGAGAGAGAGTTCCTGGCAGCTTAGTCAGAGTCCTAGTGTGGAAGGAGTCAGAGAGGATTTCCTTGCAGCTCTGACAGAGCTTGGTGGCAGCTATTCAGGAGGAAAGCTGCATTTCTAGTGGTGGACTCTGTTGCTGGGAGCAAGAGCAACAGAGCAAAGCTAAGTGGTGTTTCCCTGTTTGGGACTTCCCTTATGTGTGTTTCAGTGCAGTGGTGGGATTAGTTTCTGCACCGTCCATTTCATTAGAAAGGGCTAGGTGCACGACGAGCTAGGGTTCTTAGGTTCCAGGTGCGGAGCCTGTATAGAGACTGTTAGGAGTGTAGAGACTGGCTCAGGGGAGTGCAGGAGGTCTCCACGTCCCCGTTCCCTATCGCAGGGCCCTCCAATGTATCGGTTTCCCTGGTGTTTCCCCTTATTATTTAAATTTGCCCTACTGGAGGCGGTGTATCCAGTGTCACGTGTGTGATAGAAATTCGCCCTGCTGGAGGCGGTGTCTCGTCACACGTTGACCATCACAATAAGCTACCGCACGGTGTCCATTTGACCGAGACAGAGCGGTGGTGGTGGAGAGTAGTCTGGGGTTATCGGAGAGCTAGCTGTGACCATACCAGGGTGTATACATATATTCTCTGTGTTGGAATCTGGAGGTGTATATGCTGTACGCTCACCGTTACTTTTCCGATAGCAGGCCTAGTGGGGGCGAACATGCTGTGGCCTTCAACAGAATTTGTGCAATCCTCCAAAGGAGGAGCTGCTGTTTGTAGCTGCTTATAGCTGAGGATCCTAAATGTGGAACCCAGTTCAATTAGTTCAGAATTCTCAAAGATTATGTGTAAATGGAGTTTCTCAAGGAGTTCTTAAAAACTAAGCAGAAATTGAGTAGAAACTCTCCAAGTCAAAATTGAGTTTACTTTCAATTTCTGCTCTGAAATCCAAGCAAAAACACACTGACTGTGATTCATGAGTGTACTTATGCCAGAAATGTGGAGTAAACACCTTAATTCACAGTATTTTGGCATTTTGTATAGCTGTACCAAAAAATTGTAATTTTTGCCATTAACACACCAGTCCTAGCCAAAATGGGTATGACGTAGGCAGATGGGGCTTGGTCAAGCTTGCCCTTCAAATTTATAAGTAACACCACGTAAGTGGCATTTTTGTACACCCTCATCTAACATTGGCGCAAGCAGGGTACCAGATGTGCTTGATTCATTAAGCGGCATTTACCATCCGGTCAGAATCATGTCCATGCTCGGTGAGACACAGCCATTACACGGTACACAGCAGGGCCACATTTATAAGATTATCTCAGCACAGGAACATTTTATTTAAACTCATCCAATTGTGGAAGTTATTATTATTCCAAGATCTATTGATTAAAAGCAACTTTTGTTTTGGGAAATCCCCGTTAAGGGTGCTTTCCCATTGCGTTCTGTGTCCCCGTCGTTGGCATATTTCCGAAATCTGTTGCAAAATTTCGTCCGGATGCATGCACCGACGGGGGCCTTAGACCATAATGTGACGGCAGAGTGAACATTCACTCTGCCATGCATCATTTTCGGGAGTTTACGCCTACAGGAGGCGGACACTCACATGCAGTCTTGCAGTCTACTATGTCCGAGTGTCCACCTCCTGTAAGTGTACACTCCCAAAAATTATGCACGGCAGAGCGCATTTTCACTCTGCCGTCACCATTACTGTCTATGGCCCAGTTAGCGCATGCTTCCGGACCCGATTTTGTGGAGGATTTCGGACATATGCCCAAAGGGGACAAATAATGCAATATGAAAGCACCACAAGACTAGCGTGCGCTACACCTTCCTTAATGAATTGACCCCTCTGTGTTCACATAGCCTAAAAGAGCTGTGGTGTAGTGACCACTGAGTCCGCTGGGGGGGCGCTGTGTGGATGTCCCAGGAGAAAGGATGAATGGCAGAATACTGAATGGCTGTTATGTATCTCAAAGTGGGTGGCTTTGGGATGGAGTCTTATCTGTTGATCAGCAGTGATACTGCTGAGGTGTTGTTTCAATGTGTAAGGGAGAAGTCTACAGGTAACTAGAGAGATGGGAGGGCCTGGTTACCTACAAACCCACCCAGGGGGTGGCACTGTCCAGATCGGTGAGCCCAGTGCAGCCATTTCCCCATGAGAAAGAGACTTATAGGATACCTCTGCGGTAGAGGGGTCCGAGAACCTGCGCGGCCAGCAGGTGATGGCTGTAAAAGCCGTGTTGTACTGACCGGGGTCAGTGAGCAAGACACTGGTGATTGCTATAGGGTGCCTCTGTGGAGAAGAGGTACCCGAGGACCTGTGTGGCCGACACAGGTAACGGACAGGTGTTTGTGTGGTACTGACCTGGGTCAGTGAGTAAGACGGTGTACCTGGAGGGTTCAGTGAGCAAGGTCCTGGCGGGGCAGTGTTGGGAGATTCTAGGAGAATTGACTCCCTGGAGCACGTGGTATGACCTTGGACCTGGTGAGGCGTGAGTGTTGGGCAGTCTCAGGTGGAGACGGATGTCCTGAAGAGCACCCGCTGAGCCCCTGGACCTGGTGAGGCTAGTGTGTTGGGAAACCCTGGGAGGAGGACCGCTCCCTGAATAGCACCCGGTGCACCCTGTGTGTTGGACGGTCTCAGGCGGAGACGGTACATCCTGAATAGCACACAGACAGGACACGTGAGTTTTTGTGGTGTGTTTTTTTCTTCTTTTCTCAACTCAGCCTGCGGTGGCTCAGTGGGAGTCAAGAAGGTGACAAGCGGCTTCCGGTAACTCGGCGGGGTTACGAAGGGGACAAGCGGCTTCCTGTAATTTGGCGAGGTTACGAAGAGGACACCAGCCGCTGTGCGTGAACAGCAGCCGGTGGTGTCGGTGATCGGTGACAGCAGGAGCTGTGGTGGTGCCAACAAGGACTTGTGTGGTATCGTAAAAGAGACAATCTGTGTTGTGTGAACAGTGGACTAAGGAGACCGGTATAACGGACATGGGGAAATACCGAAAGGGGGCGGTGGCCCAAATCGGGGTGGTAGCCCAAAAGGGCGTGGAGTCCCAGAAGGTAACCCAAAAAGAAGTAAAGTCCCAGAGGGGGGCGGTGACCCAAATCGGGGTGGTAACCCAAAAAGGGGTGGAGTCCCGGGAGGGGGCGGTGACCCAAATTGGGGTGGTTCAGGAAATGGAAGCACTGGTTGCCTCAGTGGGTATGTCTGGGGAACCGCAGTGTGTCTGTATGAGTTTTGAGGAGTGCGGCATGTATTTTCCGGATAATGACGGGCCACAGGTATGTACCGTGATGCTGCACCGGGACGGAGTCTCTGGTAGACTGGACGCAGAGAATCAGGTGACTCTGACAGGAACTCCGCTCGTTTTATCTCTGACCGAGAAAAGCGCCAGGGTTCGCTGTAAACATGGGGTCACGGAGAACTATGCAGTAGATCGAGTAATGTTTGAGGGGACCAAAGGTGGTATCTGTCAAGGGGGCGGGATACCACGGGACTTAGTCTATGCCTTGGAGAGGGGCCAGGACTTTGTTTTGTTTGATGACGTATGGTTGAAGGATGGAGACGTTTCGACTGTGGGGCCAGCAGACACTGAGACAGTGACGGCTCCTGATGTGGACAGGTCAGAGGTAGAAATTGACCGGGAAAAGAAGTACATTTGCCCAACTGACGGACCTGACGTCCCGTGACAAGACAGATGGTGGGTTGGGAGATGAGGTGACTGGAGTGGACACACGGTCGGAGGGTAACTGGAGGGTTGACTCGGATGATCGGCGAGACTCAGACTCTATGGGTGACTGTGGCTCTGAGAGAGAAAGGGAGCACAGACTGGATGAGCTAGAGAAAGAAGTCTTCGCGCTCAAAGGTCACCTGGCATCGTGGCAAGGTCTGAATAAGTCCCTCAGAGAAGAGGTAGGAGTACTAACAAAAACTGTAAGAGGTCTTCTGCGGGAGAAGTGGGGCGAAGACTTACAGCGGCCAGGCCTGAGTGAGGAACAGTGTGAAGACAAAGAAACTGAAACGTAAGAAAGAAGAGGTGATTCGTTTGCAGATGGAGCTTGCTGCTGCAGAGTGTGTTAAAAGACAAGCACAGCAGGAAAGAGATGAACTGGCTGATGTGATTGCCAACAACAGAGGTGAAGGTGCTCTGGCTTTGGAAGGAAAGAGGCGGTTAGAGTCTCGCATTGTTCAGCTTGAAGAAGAAGTGGAGGAAGAACACGGCAACATTGAATTAGCAATGACAAGCTGAGAAAGGCCACACTTCAGGTTTACCAGATGGATGCTGATCTGTTGACAGAACATAGTAAGGCTCAGAAGAATGAGAATGCCCGTCAGCAATTAGTTCGCAAGAATAAGGACTTAGAAGCAAAGGTTGCACTACTGGAGGAACAGCTTGATGCAGAAATTAAAGTGCGACAATCTGCTAGCAAACAAGTACGTCGTACGGAGAAAAAACTGAAGGTTGTACTAAGGCAAATGGATGATGAAAGGCGTAATTCTGAGCAGTACCAAGACCTGGCGGAGGGAAATGATGTGCGTCTGAAACAGTTGAAATGCCAGGTGGAAGAAGCAGAGAAAGAGGCTCAACATGTGTTTAAAGCACTATTGTAAAGAGTGTGTAAAGGCTTGAAGGACCTGTGATGAGGTCAGAGTCACGTGATCCGGTGGGCGTGGCCATGGACCATAAAATGTGGCCAGAGTAGGTCACATGGGGGTGAATGCAGGGACCTGGTTGGTCCAGTGTGGAAGGTCCCGCTGAGATGGGGCTTCCTGCCTGACAGCACGTGTGGATGCTGTGTTTAATGGCTGCAAGTGCTTGAGAGTTCCCTGGAGGGAATGAATGTCTGCAGTATGGAGAAGCAGCCATGAGACAACCCTGACGGGGTGAGATATAACTGTGAGGCTGAAAAGCCTGCGTATTGAACATTGCTAACAGAGTGAAGCTCTGTCATGGACGCTATGCCGTTTATATATTGCTGGTCATGGTTTTTGATGTTTAATAAACCGCATTGGACTGTTTTGGTTTTATGAAAAACCTGTGCTGGATCTGATTTTGTGGCTGCCAAGCGAGTGATCCCCTACTTAAATGACTGCGCTACCTCACAAAGCGTTTCAAAATGTTTTCTCTACATCACAATGCCCCTTTAAGTTTACAAACTGTAACACAGGCATATGGAGGAACACAGAAACAAAGGAAAAAAAAGATAAATACATTAATAAGTAGAAAAACAGCAGCGTAGTATACATAGCCAAAGAAATGTAATGGAAATAAGTTGATTAATGTACGCATAAAGACCAAAATGTTGTCCACGCACACAGGCTGAAAGCATTAACACTTTGTGACTCTCTGAAGAATAAGCAAGCACCATCACCTTCAAACACCAAGCGCTTTTCAACTATAGATGGTCCATTACACTAGAGCCAAAGAATGAGAAATATCTGCTGTGTTAAAAGCCATTCAAGTTGTAAGATTTCACACCAATAAACTACGTTGTTTCTGAAATCTTACAGCTCTGGAAAACGTTCTTAAGATGACATCAACCCAAATTGTGTGGAATCCCACGCCTAAAATTTATATGCATGAAAGAGTGTCGTGTATAATAGGTTTTATTAGCAAAGTATTTGAGTGGAACCCCATATAGTTAGGTGCTTTTATTTTATATTGTGTTCTAAAGTTGGCCCCAGAAAAAAGGTATCTTGGGTTGGTTTCTTGCAATGTGCTTAAGAGACCTTCTGCAATACAAGTTGTGTAAGTGGGTCGCCCTCCCAGGGCTGTGGGGTACTCAGTACCGGGCCGGTATCAGCGGGATGTGTCACAGCAGCAGGGACCCGGTCCGTGGCCCTGGGTGCCCAATTAATAGGGGGAGTTTGAATGGTGGTGGAATGTAGCTAGATGAATTGTTCGTGACGCCACCTGTGGTGTTCGGCAAGTGAGGTGTTAGGCCGACGCTGCATGCAGATCCTCTGGGACTGAGGGTGGGTTGCAGCCAAGATGGTGTAGCTCCCCACAGGTGGAGCTGTAGTCCCAGGGCAGTATAGATGCTGGTACCCAGATGTAGCGGTACCCGGTATGTTGGCGCAGGAATGAATTGAGGACACCAGGGCTTGTAGTTCCAAAGCTTTACTCACAGTCCGTAGTACACACAGGTGCCTGCCTCCGTGCCGTGTCCTCCGGGTTAGGGACTCAGTCAACCTCCAGGCAAGATGGAATGTTCCCTCCCAACACTCTGCCAACATGTGCCTTTCTGAACTTCTCCTCTATAGCACCTTTAAGTGTGAAGTACTCCCAGTACTGAGTTACACTGGAGTGCCTCCTGACAGATGTTCCCAAGAACTCTACTTGTACGGCAGACAGCTGTAGCCTGCTTCGGGGACTCCTTACTCCTGAGTCCCGGCTCACTATCCGAGTTGCTGTTGTGCCACCAAGTCTTAGATGGGAGTAGTGCATTTACAGCCCACTACTCCACTGGTGTCTGCTGCAGAACCATTAGTGTCCATACAACCTTGGGGACCGTGCCCCAGCCTTGCGCTTAGAACTTCTAGGCAGGGTTCTTCCTCTAACCCACGTCCTCTGTGTTCCCTTTTACTCCTATGTTCCGTACTTGACTTTCTTTCCTATGGAAGCTCAGGCATCAGTTCAATGTCTTTCTCCTTCTTTCCTTTCCCGTGCCAACTGGCTCAGATCACTGAGGCAGCTGCAGCACTCCTTCCTCCATCCCTTTCCAGGGATCTCCTCTCCTCACTCCTCTCTGAGTGACTTCCTCCCTCACTGACCTGCAATTCTAATCCTTTCCTCTCTTTTATGTATTCTCAACTCCACCCGCCTCCCAGCACGTTTTGTGTTCCAAGCAGGGACCCACCAAAGGTGCTCTGATACTCTCTAAGCAAGATGCCGCAATGTGGCTTTGCTGAACTACCCTGTTGTGTGGGGTGCGAGTGTTGGAGCGTGGTCGGATGGAGGGGCACCACACCTCAGGAGGAGGTGCAGTACCTCTGTGGCGACTGAGCCTCAGGGGCGCCACATACACCCCTGTTAAACACAGCACGTCCGCGGGCTGCAAGGCAAACAAAGTTGACAACACAGGAACATACAAATTTTTGCAATGCTGAATAAACATTTCTTATGCTAAACTTCCCAATGTGGGAGGCACTCATTCTTGAACGTTGCAAGCAATTCTTAATTAAAATATTAAGTCAAAAGTGCAATTCTCAATACAATACGTAATTCAAAGTGCTATTGTCTGTTACTCACTATCACTTCAGTATTCTTCATCAACACATTTCTTTCTATCTTTAGTGCACATTTTCTACTTTCTTTTAACTCTGAGTGTCAACCGTGGTGCCTGGTTCATCACCTACATTTTTCAATTCTTTATTCTTTATTCAAATCTCTCATCTCTCTATCAAAACATTCCTAATGCTATATAAAAGCCATTTCCTAGCTACCAATACTCTCATAAGACACATCATTATCAAATACTTCACATTAAAACTTTCAACAATTCTTGTAAGTGCTGGACACCACTCCCAGCCGGGATCTCTTGCAGTGTCCTTTGATTGGAGTCATACTCCAGATGAGGTAGACCTTATCTTCGCAAAGTGTCTATGTAAAACCAAGAGAGGGCACCTAAAGAGGTGCAAACTGTTTACAATGGCAGTTCTGGACCATTCAGCATTCATGATCTCCATAGTTCAAGTATAAGGGCTGCCAACAAAACAGGGCAACTCTGGAAAAACCAAAACTAAAACATAATAGAAAACAAAGCACAACTGTGCAAATACCCTCCTGGGTAATGAGAGTTACTTCAAGAAGCATCTTGACTAATGATTATCCCCTCCTGGGGTTTCTGGACTGGAACCGCTACCAGATGAGAGAAACGCATTGGCAGTCCTCAGGTATTCTTCCTCCAGTGGGGTGAAACTTGTGGTTCTCTGTATTTTTGGCTGTGGGACTTGTGTTGACACACCTTGGCACATGGGGGCAGTAGGTGGTTTCTGCCTGCAGGTCTTGATGAGATCCTCCGGGACCCGCCTGATATTCATCGCGTACCAGCCTCTCAATCCTTCATGTCTGGTGAAGGTCACATGATCTCCCGAGCTTAGGTTCCTGGCAGGGTGCCCTTTTCTCAAATGAGGTTCTACGTCTCTCCGGTTGAAAAACAGATCGGAGATTCGGCTAGGGTCATGGATAAAGCCGAACCCCCTCTCATGATTGACATTCAGGACGTGGCCCCAACTTGCTGCATCTCTAAGACCATAATGACCGGCACAGACCCGCTCCTTCCGGTCCAAATCTGGGCCTAGTACCGCTAGCCGGCGATGCTCCCTCTCCCGGTGTTCAGCTGCCAGTTGCCGGATGGTAGCTTGACAACTAGCCCAGTTCTCCTCATCCTCCCATTCCTCCCGGGACCGATCCAGGCTGGTTTTGTACCGCGGCGCCACTGTCAGGGGTTCCGGTGTTTCCCCCCCGGGGACAGGCATCCCGGTCCCAGACCAGATCTAGCACGACCTGGCCAGCCGCTGCGACCGCGGTACACCCCAGGGCCTTCCCAGGTGTAGGGGCATCAGACGTACCTGGAGCCTCCTGGCAGTGTGGTCTCTGCTCTGATGCAGGCGTAGTGGCAGTGGACGCCGGTTGGTGCGATACTGGGGATGACGGTGGAGCTAATGGCGGCTCCGGATCCGCGGGGGTCTCTATAGGGACCTGCGCGGCCCGTCAGGTCCGGGCGGGAGCTCCTCTTCCTCCGCTCCGGCTCCCAGGGCCTCATACAATTCTTCCTGTGGCGGCAGCGAGGGGGCTCCGGATACTGCCGGTGGTGTGATGGTGGCGGCAGGCTCCACGGAATCTGCCTGGGGAAGCTCCGGTGCAGCGGCGGTTACCGCAGGTGTAGGCCCCTCCTGGGTGCGCTGCCAGTTCAGCCTCCACAAGGCCTCCTGCCTCAGCCGCAAACATTGGGTCAGACGGGCAATCTCCTCCAGCTGCCGTCGATTCATCTTAGAAGCAGGGTCCGAGCCTTCAGCCATGGTGCCGGGGAGATCCACCTCTCCGCGCTCCGCAGGCTCCTTCCCTCTTCTTCCATCATGGCATTCTGGCCTTCTTCTTCCTGTCTCGGCCCCTTTCCCGCCACTGGCTTCTGCCCCTCCTTCTTGGAGCGGCGTCTTCTTCCAGCGCCTCCATACCAAGCCAGTATATGAACCCGTCGGGGGGTGGGCCATGTTGCTGTCACATAGTAATTCAGGCAGGGGAGGCCCAAGACGGTTCGCGGTCTTTTCCTAGGACCTCCTATATCGTCACGCCCTTCTTCTCCAGGCTGTCGGCCAATTTTAGTATTCATTTCACAGTCTATCAAATTGGGTCTTCTGCACATCCTCAAAAGCTTTAAGTCCAACAAATCTTAGGCACACAGAACCCGATGGCATCGGGTCTCGTCATCCTGTTCGTGACGCCAAATTGGGTCGCCCTCCCAGGGCTGTGGGGTACTCGGTACCGGGTCGGTATCAGCGGGATGTGTCACAGCAGCGGGGACCCGGTCCATGGCCCTGGGCGCCCAATTAATAGGGGGAGTTTGAATGGTGGTGGAATGTAGCTAGATGAATAGGTCGTGACGCCACCTGTGGTGTTCGACAAGTGAGGTGTTAGGCCGACACTGCATGCAGATCCTCTGGGACTGATGGTAGGTTGCAGCCAAGATGGTGTAGCTCCCCACAGGTGGAGCTGTAGTCCCAGGGCAGTATAGATTCTGGTACCCAGATGTAGCGGTACCCGGTATGTTGGCGCAGGAATGAATGGAGGACACCAGGGCTTGTAGTTCCAAAGCTTTACTCACAGTCCATAGTACACACAGGTGCCTGCCTCCGTGCCGTGTCCTCCGGGTCAGGGACTCAGTCAACTTCCAGGCAAGATGGAATGCTCCCTTCCAACACTCCGCCAACATGTGCCTTTCTGAACGTCTCCTCTATAGCGCCTTTAAGTGTGAAGTACTCCCAGTACTGAGTTACACTGGAGTGCCTCCTGACAGATGTTCCCAAGAACTCTACTTGTACGGCAGACAGCTGTAGCCTGCTTCGGGGACTCCTTACTCCTGAGTCCCGGCTCACTATCCGAGTTGCTGTTGTGCCCCCAAGTCTTAGATGGGAGTAGTGCATTTACAGCCCACTACTCCACCGGTGTCTGCTGCAGAACCATTAGTGTCCATACAACCTCGGGGACCGGGCCCCAGCCTTGCGCTTAGAACTTCTAGGCAGGGTTCTTCCTCTAACCCACATCCTCTGTGTTCCCTTTTACTCCTACATTCCGTACTTGTCTTTCTTTCCTATGGAAGCTCAGGCTTCAGTTCAAGGTCTTTCTCCTTGTTTCCTTTCCCGTGCCAGCTGGCTCAGATCACTGAGGCAGCTGCAGCACTCCTTCCTCCATCCCTCTTCCAGGGATCTCCTCTCCTCACTCCTCTCTTAGTGACTTCCTCCCTCAGTCTGACCTGTAATTCTAAACCTTCCCCTCTTTTCTGTATTCTCAACTCCACCCACCTCCCAGCATGTTTCGTGTTCCAAGCAGGGAACCACCAAAGGTGCTCTGCTACTCTCTAAGCAAGGAGCCGCAATGTGGCTTTGCTGAACTACCCTGTTGTGTGGGGTGCGAGTGTTGGAGCGTGGTCAGGAGCCTCCAACTTACCTGGATGGTGGGGCACCCCATCTCAGGAGGAGGTGCAGTACTGTACCTCTGTGGCGACTGAGCCTCAGGGGCGCCACATAAGGTCGCTGGATACTAATAAAGGGACATCCTAAAATAACAACCCATGTCCACATGCCCTGTTAAGACAAAGACTTTACAAAATGAGGAGGGAGAGAGTCTCGCTCAGGACCCCCCCCACACTAGCCAGGTCAGAGTGTCGCTTACAAAGTCTCTGGTAATGCTTGCATGTAATACTTTGGCCTGCTAAGTATCATGGATCAGTCGATCGCTGAGCCAACTTTATCTTGATTAGACAAAACCCTTTGTGGTTACAAAGGTTTATAGGCTTTGTCTAATATTAGATAAAAAAAAGTCTTCTTTTTGCTTTAAGGACTTCATTCTTTAAAATAATTGTCTCATCTCAGACATTTATGGCCTATCCAGATGGAAATCGGAGGCTGGAATTGAGCAATAGAGATCTTCAGCAATCAGTCCCACTTTTGTCTTGAATGAAGTGATATCCGGAGAGCGGTCTGGAGACCATGTAAGCAACTCCATAAAGAGGCCTTCACAAGGGAACATCACACTGGTCCTACTCACAGAATTATGGTGTGGGGTGGCATAAAGTACAGTAGCTTGACCCCTCTAGTCTTCATTCCAGACATCCTAAAATCTCGACATTGCATTGATTTGATCGTGGAATCAGTGGTATCAAGCATTTGTCCAGGTATCAAGCAGAGTGTCCCAGGAGCCATTTTATAAAACAACTTCAGAAACATGTTGATCGTGCTACTATGAGCAGCCTGCGTGGCCCAAACGAGATACCATGGTCTGCAGTGTCTCCATACTTGTCTCTCATCGAGGATATCTGGGGCATCATCGGTCTGCTAATTGCAAAGGAAGCTGCCAAAAGCAGATCTTGATGATTTGTCTTCCCATACCGATCCTATGATTCGTGGTACTCAAACTCAATACTAAATAAATCGAGATTTTCTGAATATCATTACCATGTCTATCCATACTGTGATTTCCATAACTCCACAACTTTTTCATCTTGATGTTGCAATTTCAATGTTGAAGAGTGGAAAGAAGTAGAACATTAACAAACTTAACTGTTTAACCCCTTAATCTCCCCTGCTTTGATGAGGGCTTCGGCGCTGAACCCGCATCAAAGCCGGGACATGTCAGCTGTTATGAATAGCTGACATGTGCCCGCAATAGGCGCGAGCGGAATCGCCATCCGCCCGCGCCTATTAACTAGTTAAATCCCGCTGTCAAAGCTGACAGTGGGCATTTAAATAGCATTTCCGGCCGCCGGGCCGGAAATACGTCATCGCCGACCCCCGTCACATGATCGGGGGTCGGCGTCATGTTGCCTGGACAGCCAGAGGTCTCTATGAGACCTCTATGGTTGTTCCAGGCATATGGCTTTCAGCGCCACCCGGTGGTCGGCGCTGAAGGCACAGCAGTAAATCTGCTACATATGGGCGATCTGCTCATCGCCCATATGTAGCAGAGCCGATCGGGTTGCGCATTCTTCTAGCCTCCTATGGAGGCTGTTGAAGCATGCCAAAAGTAAAGAAAAAAAATGTTTAAAAATAAAAAAAATTAAAAAAACCTAAAAGTTCAAATCACCCCCCTTTCGCCCCAATCAAAATAAAACAGTAAAAAAAAAAATCCCACATACACATATTAGGTATCGCCACGTTCAGAATCGCCCGATCTATCAATAAAAAAAATCATTAACCCAATCGCTAAACGACGTAGCGAGAAAAAAATTCAAAACGCCAGAATTACTTTTTTTGGTCGCCAAGACATTGCATTAAAATGCAATAGCGGGCGATCAAAAGAACGTATCTGCACAAAAGTGGTATCATTAAAAACATCAGCCCGGCATGGAAAATTAAGCCCTCACCCAACCCCAGATCATGAAAAATGGAGACGCTACGGGTCTCGGAATATTGCGCAATTTTTTATTTTTTTTTAGCAAACTTTGGAATTTTTTTTCACCACTTAGTTAAAAGAGGACATAGACATGTTTGGAGTCTATGAACTCGTAATGACCTGGAGAATCATAGTGGCAAGTCAGATCTAGCATCTAGTGAACCTAGCAAAAAAGCCAAGCAAAAAACAAGTGTGAGATTGCACTTTTTTTGCCATTTTTTTCACGTTTTCGAGTACACGACATGGTAAAACCAATGGTGTCATTTAAAAGTACAACTCGTCCCGCCAAAAAATAAGCCCTCACATGGCTGTATAGACGGAAAAATAAAAAAGTTATGGCTCTGGAAAGAAGGGAAGGGAAAAATGAAAATGCAAAACCAAAAATACTCCTGGTCGTTAAGGGGTTCTTTAATGAAATAACAGAGAAAAAAGAAACAGTCACTTGGTTAGCAAAAAGATATGGATATGTGAACGGACCAATAGACTACAATGTGTACATGTTCTGTCTGTGACAAACACTGATAGAACAAGTTCGTGAAAAACAGACGTCTGAGTGAGGGCTTGGGTGAAGTCTATTTTATTAATGTAAATTTCTATAGATTTTCTTTTTCTGTACCTGGTAGTTAAAAAACATCAAAATTTTGGGCTTATCTTGCTCAGAATTTCATCATCTTGAAGAAATCCCAAGTGAAATACTTGCAGTGTAATTGTTCCTTTTATTAGTCTTACATTTTATGCTCGAGCTGTCCATACCAAGGCTGAGCTCACGTAAATCATAAGCTAATAGTATGGGAAAACAATCAATGCTAATTTGCTTTCCCGCCGTGAACGACACAAAGCTATAGCCTTAAATGCAAAGTAAATTCCGTATCATTGATAATGGCATTATACACAACTGTGTCTCTACTTAAATGTAATCCAGGTAAAGGATGTGGTTTCCATCCAGTAACTCACAGAACGCATTTTTATGGCAGCGATCTGAGGCTTCCTTGTGAATGTCAATAATTCATTATAAATATAGCAAGGGCTATTTCTTATTTGCTCATTGAGCTGGAACAGCTGCAAACTAATAAATCATAAAGCTGCTAGTGTGTTTGGTTTGGACTTACAGAGCATTAATAAAAAAATATATTAAATAAAAAAGGCCGCCACGAATGGCAGCCTAGTGTGTATATATCCATAGTAATGTCTGCGAGCGCCTAACAAACAGGCGTCGCGCACAGACTCCTCATGTGTTCAGCATTTTACAACTCTTAACCATAGTTACTGCCATTAATGTTGGCCATTTTTGGATGGAGTTTGGGAAAAATTCCCCTGTTTTGGCCAAAGTCTAAGGTGTAGTGTTTCTACTTTTTCTCTCTGAAGAGGCAATTTGCATATTTAATTTCCCAGAAGAGCATGCATGGTTTATAAGTCTCCTCACTCTGACTGACATGCCAGGCTTGGTTTGTCACTCTCAAGAATGAGAAATGTTACCCCTTAGACGTCAGTCCAGAGCCTCTCTCACCTAGCCAAATCAGATCTCAAACTTTGCACTGATGAGGGGCAACACTCCAAAGCACTGTGTCTGAAAATTGAGATCCTGGTTTGGCTTTTATCCCAAGCCATATTGCAAGGCTCATTAAAGGGAATCAGTCACCCTATTTTTGGCATTGACATCAGGGGCTTATCTACAGCATTCTGTATGATGCCGTCCTCTTCTTCCCTTCCTGTAGTGGCTCCGGCGCAGGCGCACTGCTCTGCCCTGTTGAGGGCAGAGCAGAATACTGCAGTGCGCAGGCGCCAGACCTCTCCCAACAACTGGGCACTGCAGGATTCTGCTCTGCCCTCAACAGAGCAGTGTGTCTGCGCTGGAGCCACTACAGGAAGGGAAGAAGAGGATGACATTGTATGAAGATGGGAGGCGCCGGACCGGACCACGACACCCATCGGACTGTACGCCGGGGTGAGTATAATCTAATGTGTTTTTCTTATCTTTCAGGTTACATAGGGGGCTTATCTACAGCATTACAGAATGCTGTAGATAAGCCCCTGATGTCAGTGCCGGCAGCTGATAGTCAAAAAAAAGGGTGACAGATTCCCTTTAAAGAGTCGATTTTGATTTTTAGCATTGCTACTTCCAGTAGCGCTAGAGGTGGCGCTAGAGTTCTAGTCCACTTCCTCTCTGAAGAGACAGTCTGCATATCCTTTTTTGGCTGCAAATTCTTGGAAAATTTGGGGTAATTGGCATTAAAGCGTACATATCACCTTGGAAAGAGGTATTTACCTGCAGAGTATAGGGTCTATAGGCAGGTAAAGTGTTACAATGCTGCCCGACACCTGTACTAAAAGTGAGGCTATCAGGGAAAAATGGACTTCTTTTCTCCTGGGAACCATCGGCTTTCAGTCATGGAGGCCTGCATGGAGCAATTACACTTATCGCTCACTATTTTGCGAGCTGCGGCTGTATGCCTGCCTTGGTGCTTTGATTGACAGCCAACTCCGCAGAACATCAGTGCAGAGCGAACTGTCAATCAAAGTGCTTACAGCTGCCGAATCATAGAATAGTGAGTTCCAACTGCAATTGTTTAGTCCATTTGTGACATCATGTTGTCAGCAGCTCATCTCACGTTTACAAGAGCATAAATGATCCAATCGCTCTACAAATGGGCATTTTGCTCGCTCGTCAGGTCATCTCCAACAGGATTATAAATACTCGTAATCGGGAACGAGAACGAGTATTATTACTACTGCTCATTGTCGGCCGATCTAAATGCATCTTAATTCATTGTTGTTGACAAAATGCATGCTTTATTGGTACCGAGAGGTAATATTTATGATCTTTCAATCATCATATCGTTTTAACGGCCCATGTGAACAGGACTATAAACTATCGACTGTATATCAACTGTATGGCTGAACTAGAACGGATGTAGAGAAAAACATCCAAAAGGTATTGATGGCAGCAGATTAATTTCTGTACTGCCCAGCCGTTCCACAGGGAATACATATTTATTCAGGTACAAAGGTAACAGCTTACAACTGGTATTTCTTACAGCTTAGGATCTTCGCATATTGTCTATCAGCTTGCAAAGTGAAAGTAACATCATTGTGCTCTAGCTGCACACACAGTGAACAGGAACTTCCTGGTTCCCTTTTCTTTTCTTTTTTTACAGTGTTTTTTTTTTTTAAAGATAACACTATCGTTGGAGACAAAACCTCATGCACTATTAAACAGTAGTAGATTCAATATGCAATACATACAATAATAAGCATTATTCCAACAGGTATTAAGGGAATGGGTGACCTGACCTGCAATACCAAAACAGATTAAATTGTTCTACAACCAAATTGATTCAGAAATGAAAATAGTTAAACTAGACTAATTTTGTGGTGCTGAAAACAAATATGATGTTTAAATTTGCTGATTGGCTCTAATTTCCAAGATTCGGAGGAGGCTGTGATTACTTATGGCACCTTTTATGCAGTATTGTTTAAAAATTGCATCTTTATTATTTCAGCATCATTATTGCATTGTTAGTAGTTAGTCTATAACAACATCTAATTAATCTATTGAACTTTCAGTATTCTATCATCTTAAAGCGACCAATCAAAAAACGCCAACTCCACTCTGATGACGTAATCCTAATTACAGTTGCATACTTTTATAAATGCTCTGTGTATAAGGTATACAGTTTTACGAGTTCTTAACTTAGTTTATTAGCATGTTGACATGTTTCTATGTTCTTTCAGATATGTCTCGTTCTTGCATTAACAAAACGGATAGCTTTTGCTACTGACAAGGAGAAGTCACTTTTCTGTTACTTGGCTACCATGATAAGGAAAGCCTACAGCCTGTATTTTGGCTGCAGACTAGGAGACCAGGATGCTTGGGATTTTATACACTATGGACCTCATTGATCAAAGAATTTTATGCAAGAAAACTGGAGTAAAAGGCTTCGTAAAGTTGCTAACTTTTTGCTCAACGGTAGACATGTTCACTCTATTTTCGTCCAGCTTTGACAAAGTGGGCATGTCTGAGATGGTACGTGGGTGGCATGCCTCTTACTGATTCAATGCACTCCTTCATCAATTCTGCCTTGCTGAATTGGGGCTTTAAAGTGAACCGGTCATCAGGATTTTGCCAAGTAAACTACAGGCATTGTCAGGTTGACGCTGCTACACCAAATAAAATGATACCTGGGTTGAAGAAATCCACCTTGTGGTTCTTGTTTAAACTGTGTTTGCCGCTTTGAGTTAATGAGATGCTCGTGCTCCGGGGGCGTGCATGTGGGTGGGTCTTATTTTGGTGCTCTTGCCTGATCAGCATTTTTCTGTGCTTGAATGAGAGGTAACTGGATCTTCAGTGACCTGCCTCCTATTTTAAATACTGAAGGTTCAGTGACCTGTCATTTAAGCCCAGAATGATAATGATGAGGCCAGAGCACCAAAGCATGACCCAACCACGGGCTGCTTTGGAGCATGAGCATCTCATTAACCAAAAACAGATTACACAAGAACCACAAGACTGATTTCTTAAACTAAGGTATCATTTTAAATCAGTATAACGGCGCCAACCTGACAATGCCTGCAGTTTACTTAGCAAAATCCTGATGACAGGTTTGCTCCAAAGCTGAATAATACCCCATTTACTAGCATTTTACCATTTCTGTTTACATAATTTTGGAGCAGATTCTGCACTAAATCTGGGATGTGTAAATTAAGCTGGTAATGATGATGCCAGAATGCTGCTGCATCACTTATGTAAGACTGGTTTTCCCTCCGTGGCCAGAGACCCTAAGTTTTGCTTTCCACAAGTCACTTTTTTGCTTCAGCTTTTCTCCTATGAGCTAATGGATGACAAGCACTCTATATTGCTTTCAAAGCTTGGATTTTATGATTTGCACATTCTTGCAACTTTTATTAATTAGGCCAATAAACAGCTGGTTCAGTTATACAAAAGCGCCAATAATTCCTCCAAGTTCCACCTTGTAATGTTATTCTTTTCAACATAATAGTCATTTCAGCATTTTTCTCATAGTGGAGGCCAATAAAGAAACAATTACTTAATCTGTCAGAATACGTTAGAGCGGATTCACAATATAGGCCATGATTAATTAGAGCGCTGCAGTCAGTGAATGAACGTACCTCTGTCTGAAGGATCGCAGCCCTCTGTTCTTTGGCAGTAAGAGATTCCTTAAGTACTTCAATGTGTTGCTTGCAGTCCGAGTTCTGATTGCCAAGAGTCTCCAGCTTGGTTTGTAAGGCAAGAAGTTCAGATTCCTTCTTTGACAGCTCCAGCTTCAACTGGTCAATCTACAAAATTGGAACAATTAGTTATTGTCATTTTATGATAATTAAGGCATCAAAGCGTTTGGCACAAGGGTGTGGGAAAAACGTTAGACGGAAGAACATAAGGGGGTGATATAAGACAAAATGTCTACTGGGGTCAAAATTAATACACAAGTTGGATGGAAAAAGAGGAGTTTGCCAATCCAGTTATCCAAAAAAATTAATACTTGTACTAAATATTGAATTTAAAGGAAGCCACTTATGCCCCCAAACTATTTAAATGACTGTGTAGCCCTTTATAAGATAAGCAAGTTGACCCCTTTATGGCCTTAAATCAATGCTTCAGGAGTGAGAAGTCATTGCACTTCCAGCTCCTCAGCCTTACGCTGTATTCTTTGCAATGTATCGGAGCCAACAACCTGTCAATCAACCAGAGGAGGGTGGCGCTAGGCAGTGAATACAGCCTGAGGCTGAGGAGCTGGAAGTGCATCATCACGCCCCAAAGCACTTCCAAAAACATGTCTACAGAACTTCAAAACACAATTTTTTCCCTACATGAGTATCATCTTGGGATCATAATGGTAATTTTTTGAACATTTTTTATAAAACTCTATAAAGGAGGTAAGTGACACTTCTTTCATACGAGTTCTATAAATTTATACATTAGATATGGTGGTATAAAAATACATTTATTTTAAAAGTGGTCATTCAGGATTACAAAAACATGGCTTCTTTCTCCCAAAAACAGTTTGCGGTGGTCTAAAAGGCAGAGTTTTCTAGTGGAAACTGTTGTTGGAAGCACTATTTTTAGGGAGTTTTTGGAGGCGTTTTTCATTTCCCCGAAAGTGTGTTTTTGCAGCCTTTAAATTGGACACTGCCTAGTTTGGAGTGTTATTTGAAGGAGCTGCTTTAAATGAAGTGACATTGTATTTTTTCACACCAAAACATTTTTCAAAACCTGAAGCAAAGAAAAATTATGAAAATACTTAACATATAAGCAGCAAATCATTTTACAGTAGAAATGAATAATAAAAGTTTTTCAAGCATTGTATGAGTGATTTTTAGGTGTTTTTTTTTGGAGCGTACTCTCAAAAACTCCTTAAAAAAACTCAATATCCACATAACTAAAGTGTTGTGTCTGGTTACTGCATCTTAGCATTGGAGAGAAGGTCGCTCAGATACTATATCAAGTACAGTTCATAAACAGGTGAGGTGCTGGTTTTGAAAGTAAGCCGCCTTTGAGCAGGGGGTTGGACCACATGGCCCAGGAGGTCCCTTCCAACTCTACGATTCTATGATTCTAATTAAGAACAACCCAGAAAGTTAATGTTGTACTAAAAGAAGTCGATCCACTTAAACCAAGTAGCGTTTACCAAGATCGTTATGAGCCGACAGCATACCAGAGTGCAGACAGCTATACGACCCTTACAGAGTAGAAAGCTCCTCTAAGGTTGGTCCTATTCACCTTTCACCTTCTCCATGGCCAGTGTGGACCTCCATAAGAGTAGCTCTCCATATGTATCTCAACATTAGCAACTGATAGCACTGGATGGAAGATCAGGCCAGTCTTCTCTATTGCAATGGGTAGGGCTCTCCAATGCTGGGCTAAGGGGTGCATAGAAAAGAATTAGGAACTGTATCTTCTATGCTCAAGAACATTACTAAATTAAGTTATGGGCCTACCGAGTCCTAATCAAAAATATTTAAAAGGGCACCAAGTGGTAGTTTTATATTTTTCAGTGGGACATTTTGGACTCCTATGTTGGTAGATTTTGGGATCAGACATCTAGTTCCTCTCTGTGTATACACTTTTGGTACGGAGATGTATTTATAGTGGGTGCAGTGGTGGCATTCTCATAAAGGCACTAAAGGCTGGGGAGACTTGAAAGGTCTTTTTGGTCAGGCTGGGGAGACTTGAAAGGTCTTTTTGGTCCATATCAGAAGAGAAACACCAATAAAACGGATTTGTCACTTGATATAAACCTGTAATTTTTTTTACCTGGTGTAAATGCTTCTGTTCTCCTGTGCCTCGCAATTCCTGAGATATGGCTTGCTTTTCCCTCTATATAAAAGTAGTCCTTTTAGTCATGAGGGCATGGTCCTCAAGAAAGCACACATACATGACTTTTTGACCACTGCCACTTGGCTAAAAAATACTAGATTGACATCCAGGGAAGAGGAGGCCATATCCCATGAACACAGAGGCAAAGGGATAAAAGAATGCCTAGTAAATAGAAATATATTTACGGTACGTGACAGATCATCTTTAAAGAACCATGATGGTTGAATGGTCTACGGAGATTTTTCATTGGGGCCCACAAGCTACAACACTGGTACATATAGGTTGATCCTCAGTGGTCACTGGTAACCAAGCTGTAACATACCCTGAAATGTTAGTGCCATTCTCAGCTCACACATTATTTACTACTCACTTTGCTTTTCATAAACTTTGAATGACTTTTATATACTTCCATCTGCTTGATTTCTTCCTCTCGGTCTTCGGAGTTGAGGACACCATTTGTTTTTATGATTTGGATTTCATCCTCTAGATCTCTGATATTTCTTTCAAGGGAAGCTATTTTGGTATCCTGCATGAAAATAGAAAATTGCAGTTATTGGTAGAAAAAGAACAACGTTATGAGCCCAAATTATATAACAATGGGTTAATATAAAAAAAAGCTACATGAAAAGCCGAGCCAATAAGTTCTGGTCAGTATATCGGGTTTCGGTATAAATCACACAATCCATGCCATGCATTAAACCGATGCTACTGAAACCACAAGCACCCTAAAACCTTACTGACTTATAGTCTATGGAGCCCCCAAACTAACACTACACTAGTGAAAATATTAAATAGGATGGTGTAAAACTGATGGGTGGCCGGATCTCATGACAGATAACAGTCTACGAAAATATCATTCCAGTTATAATGAGGTCTGTTGGGGCGTTTGTCATTTTGATGTGAAAAACAGCACTGTATGCCACCTAACGGAGGTTAAAGCCTATTTTTCTTTTAGTACAAGGATATTAAAAACTGTACAAACCAGATACCAAAAAAAGAACAGCCTCATAAATTACCCATCTGTTCTACCATCTGCAGTGGTATACATTGTTACCCCTTTTAATGATGTGTATAAGTTGGTAAAATTTCAATTTTAACTGTATTTAATAGGGCCGATCTCAGTACGTTAACAAGCACCTATCAACTCTATGCAAGTCGATCGGCACTCGTTTACTAGTCTGTTTATCAATCACTGAACAGAATTATCGTTACTTCTAATGTTTTTTCCGTAGAATGCATCATGTTGTTGGCTCACAATCCCATTAACACGGAACGATGTGTTGGAAATAATTATGATTCTTTTGCCATCATAAACAATCTGAACACCCTATGCTCATTTGTTGGGTGATCATCGGCATGTTGTCTTGGGACAATAATTAAGTACTAGAGTTGGTATAAAATTTTGTGAGGATCCAAAATACTCACTACACCCCTAGATGAATTCCTTAGGCAGTGAAGTTTTCAATATTGGGTCACCTGGGGCTAGGCTAATGGAGCCCACAATCTATTCAAATGAAACCTGAGCTGTAAAAGCCAAGAAGTAGCGCTAATTTGCATCCGATCCTTGCAATTTGCTTAAACGGTAGTGCACAACCACATATTGGCTACTGCCTCTTTCGGGAGATAACTGCATAAAAAATTGTGGGGTGGAATTTCTCCCATTACTTCTAACGTAAATTATAAATTTGGTGCCAAAACAGTATTTTAGTGGAAAAAAAATTACATTTTTGGTTCTCACATCCAAATGTTATAAATTTTTGTGAATCACAGGTAGGTTAAAACCATTGCAACCCTAGATAAATTCCCTGAGGGGTCTAGTTTCCAAAATGGGGTCACATATGGGAGGGGGTTCTGCTGTTTTCGCATGTCAGGGGTTCTTCAAATGCAACATGGCATTCACAATCTATTCCAGACAAATAGCGCTCTTTCCTTTCCAAGCCCTGCAAGTGCCCAAACAGAAGTTTTTGACCACATATGGGGTATCATCGCATTCAGGAGAAATTGTGTATCAAACTAAGGAATCTGTTTTCATCTATTATCCATTGTGAAAATTACAAATTTGGGGCTAAAAATGTTATAAAATTCTGTGTAGTACCTGTGGGTTCAAAATGTTAACTATACCCCTGGATAAAATCATTGAGGGGTGTAGTTATCAAAATGCTGTAACTTGTGGGGGGGTTCCACTGTCTAAACACATCAGGAGCTCTCCAAATGCAGCAAGATGCTCGCAGATCATTTCATCAAAGTCTACGTTCCAAAACGTCACTCCTTCATTTCCGAGCCCTGCCATGCACCCAAACAGTAGTTTTTTCCCCCACATATGGGGTATCAGCATACTCAGGAGAAATTTCATAAATTTTGTGGTCAATTTTCTCCTAATACCCCTGTGAAAATAAAAAAATTGGGGCTAAAAGTACATTTTTGTGGGATAAATGTGATTTTTTATTTTCACAGCCCTACGTTAATAACTTTGTGCGCAGTGCAAACGCGCATAAAAAATGCATCATGCGTTTTTATGCGTTTTCTTGTTTTTTGTGCATGGTGTTTGCAAAAAACTGCATGCGGGTATTTTTGCGCTGACGTGCGCATGACCATGCACATGTCAGCGTTCCCATAGACTTTAATGTGTTTTTGGGTGAATTTTAAGTGCATTACGTGTGCATGCGTTTTTTTGAGACAGGTCGGACGCACAAAAAATGCAACAGGATGCATTTTGTGCGCCCGGGCGCACACTAAAAAAAAGCGCATGTGCATACAAACGCGTACAAACGCATGCCAATGCGCACCCATGTTAAGTATAGGAAAAAAACGCATGCGCATTTATGCGCAAAGACGCAGCACAAAAAAACGCCAGTGTGAAACCAGCCTAAGAATGAAAGTTTGAAAACTGCGAAATAATCAAAACTATCGCCAAATATGCGATATTTTCAGAAATAAATACAAGTGATATTGAACAAATTCTACCACTACCAGGAACTATAATATGTCACAAAAAAACTCAGAATCACTGGGATACATGGAAGAGTTCCAGAGTTATTACCACATGAAGTGACACTTGGTCAGACTGCAAAAATTTGGTCTGGTCATTAAGGTTAAAAAAATTGGACTAAAATAAGAGTTTAATGATCTACTGATTGTTGACCCATTGTTAAAAAAAATATTGTCAATACAATTATGTTTTTTTTTGCAATGTCACAAATAGTTGGCTTCAATACCTATGCATACCTTCAAAAACTAAATTAAAGCATCATGAAATGCTTGAAAACAAGATAAACAGTGTCTTATGATTGTTTCTAATTTTTTTTATTCTTGGTGGAGTCTTCAAAATACAAATACACAATAGAGACATTTTTATTTACTTTTTCCAATAAAAATAATAATGTAAGTTACTGTTTCAAAGCTATAACGCCCAAATGGTTAAGTACATAGTTAAGTACATAAGTCTGAAAAGTTTAGTATCATGCCATACACTCAAAATGGAAGCAATTAGTATATTAAAGAGATCACAGCAATCGGACATGGGATTCAGCCGTCTAAATAGAAGAAATTTATAGTAATTATATGCAGATAAATACACGTTAGATACTAGTAAAAGCATAAAGGGAGAGCTGTTTGCTGCATGTAGACTATATGGTCTTCAAAATACTTTTCTGGGAGTTGCTAAAAAAATAATTGCACTATTCACTGCACCATACAAATTATGCTGTGCAAAAGACAAGATTAATGCACAGTAATAATATATGTGAAAGACAATTTATGGGTTATTTTGAAAAATAATTATTGGTTAATTATTGCCAAAAATTAAATAATTCAATTAATTGTAATAATAAAAAACAGAATAGGAACGGGAAACCAAAATGATGTTGAGCGCCACATGCAGCAAACAGGTTTTGGGTTAGCTCATGGTCAATAGAGGAGTAAAGATTTCACACACAGGTGTAACGTTGGAGACAGTTCATTTTGGAAGATGCCTAGTATAGTTTAGGTATATGGCAGCTTAACGGGATTGTCTCATGAAGACACCCACTCTGATCAGCCAATTGCTGGAGATCTTCTCTATCCTCCGTCACCCTTAATGAGCTTTGCAACATGACCAGGCATAAAAGTCAGGGCATCTATAAACAGCTGTTTTGCAATGTTTGCCCTTTATCAGTGTAGAGCGGAGTTTGTCTGGCTCCACCGGTTCTCTTTAAAGAGATCAGCTGAGTATGGAGTCTTCTAGGCAATGCTCAAAGGAAGAAAAGTATGCAAATTTGATATATAACTGTCTATAGATCAGATATTGGCTTTCAATTTTATCCAGAGTCCCGTTTCAAGACTAGTTGAAGGGTTAGAACTTGACTTATAGGGCAGTTACCTCTCCATTGCCATGGGAAACAATGTCTGACCAAATTAAAAGGTTGACCATGGAATCAACGGCCAACCACGTCTTCTGGAAGCTTCCTACATAGCATCCCTTCTTTCTTTCTCAAGGAGTGTGGCTTGTTCAGATAGGGAAAAGTCAACCTGGTTGACATTAATATCTCCTAATGTGGCGTAAGGAAAGGAGCGATCATTGTATATCAACCCCTTTAATATACTGCCTCATATGTCCTGAAATTAGCTAGACGAGAATAACACATGATTAAACGAGTCTCCATATTGTTAAGTGGGTTGTACCAAGTTGGTTCAACTGCTGATACTTCCTCCATTCCCAAGTATGGGAGTCTGAAGGGCTGTATCTGAATGGAGCTGAGGTTGAGCTTGGACATCTCCGTCCATCAGTCTCTTTGGAACTGAGTGAAGCACAACCCAGCACAATTGTCCTAAGTGGTTCATTCTATATTACTACTATGATTCAGTATGAAGATTTATTAGAGCAAAGCCTTCATGTACTGCTAATCCTAATCCTCCAGAAACCTGCATTTAGAATCTGATACGTGGTTTTCAATATAAGCCATTCTAGGGGCAGCCTCTAGCTATGATGCATTTCCAGCAGCTTTTTTTTATGTTTGGTGGTATGTCATCATGTAATACTACAAGACACTCTACCCAAGTCCCTCGTAATCTAGGTTATCCAGATTAGTTATATCTGTATAATATGCTATGAGCAGTAACAATACTAGACCAGTGGTCAGCAACTAAGAAGCTAGAAGACCAGCACCAGGTTATAGAACAGTGGTCCCATGTTGTCCATAGGCACTGCAGGCCCAGAAACTGCCACTATCTAAAAGCCCCTTAATCTAGTTGGTTGACCATTACTGGTTTAGAGGTATAATATATTCTGCAATAGAGCTAATTATATATATATATATATAAATTAATTGTAAAAATCCCTGATCTCTTCTGATTCTGCTGCTCTTTTCAGTTTTGCAATGTGTCACTCCATTGCAGAGATAGTCACATTTTTTGCTTTTGGACTATGTGAAATCTGTTGCCAGACCAACTGGGTGTTTCTGCAGAATCTTCTCTGGGGGCGTGCGCTTATACCACTCCCTCTCAGATTTTGTGGATCACAGCTCGTCAGCTGATCTAGCCGTGTAACAGTCTCAAACTCTGCTGTGCTGCGATTTGCATCACCTTGGATCGATGAGTGAAAGCACACACCCCTGGTGAAAGCTCTAAAGAATTGCCTCGTTGGTCTGGAAGCAGGAATTTCACATACTGCGCTCTAAAAATCAACAAATGTGAATCTCTCTGCAATGGCGTGACAAGGTGTAAATCAGAAAAAAAGCGGCAGAATCAGGAAAACGCAGGGATTTTTGAAAATGACTTAATTTTTAGATCATGTGACAGATCCTCTTTAACGAACCTTGCAACATGACCAAGGACAATAGCAAAGCCCAAAACGCTTCTACAGATAGCTGTAGAGGTCATTTGTGTATCTTTCTGCAATGGTGTATTGTCTATAAGATTCCATACTTATTGTAGTTGATCTCTTTAAAAAGTTCCCATCACTAACCTGCGGCTGCCCTTGTTATTTACGAAAGCAGTGGGCAACCACAGGACACAGACTGATAATTTTTCTAAATTTAAGTAATTATTAGACATGGCCAGATATGTCCCTAATTCTCCTCTAAAGGACCATACTTTCTATCAAAAGTTGGGTCTGAAATTTCTGGGTTGCGACAAATTAAGCGACTCTATCAATTGCATTTAAAGAAAAGAGAACCTGAGTCTAAGCTAATTATAAAACATATAAATTTTATTCAAAAATGTTTAAAAGACATAAATTGCAAGAAAAGAGACATGTAATGAGCAGACAAATAAATAACATAGGTACAGGTCATTGACTAATTAACCAATGCTGAAAAAACAGGAAACCTGGTATTGGACCTGCACTCGCAAGGTATAGAAATAATCACACTCCCTAATTACCTGCTACATAGTGTTAGAGTGGCCTTATTATGCTCTCAGTAGGGACAGATAGCAGGTTCAGCATGCACAATCTCCCTCTAGGGAGAAGGAGTTATATGCTCTGTATTGTCTATAAGACAGATGCACAATGAATAGAGCCCTGATCAGACTCTATAGAACATGCAGAAGGGAGAAAATAGCATATCAAATGTTGCCCGTCATGCGTGTAGTGTGCGGCCATGAAACCCGGTCCCTGACGTACGTTTCGGTACAGCTTTCCTTCCTCAGGGGGTGTTTTTTCAGCATTGGTTAATTAGTCACTGACCTGTACATATGTTATTTATTTGTTTGTTCAATACATGTCTCTTTTCTGGCAATTTTTATGTCTTATAAATGTTATTCAAAAATGTTTAAATGTTTTATAATTAGCTTAGACTCAGATTCTCTTTTCTTCAAAAGCCTCAATAAAGGGTCAGACATTGACTTATAGCAATGGTGGGGAACATTTTTTCTGCCAAGGGCCATTTGGATATTTATACCATCCTTCGGGGGCCATACAAACTCCGCCCACAAATTACATCCTAACTCTGGCACTGGTGTCAGGACGTAATCTTTCATTGCATGCCCTTCAGTGTTCATTAGTGAACACTGCGTGTGTGTGCTAACAGAGCAAGAAGAAATTAATGAGTTTGCGTCAATCAAAATAGAGCTCCCTGCCCAAGAATGTGGTCCCTGGGAATCTGCCCGGGGGCCTGATAAAAGGTCATCGAGGGCCGTAAATGGCCCTGGTGCCTGAGGTTCCACATCCCTGACTTATAGGATAGAAATTTATTTTGTTCTGTTGGAAAACTAATTTTCAGAGTTTTCTCCCATGGAGCATTGCCAATAAGACACCTATAAGACTCCAAACTAAGCCGGTAGTTTGTGATTGTGTTTACATTCGACCCAGGAGCTTTGCCTATAGTTTTGGTGGGAAATGTGACATCTGTCTCTACACTTTTTTTCACTACATCATATTCATTGAAACCTGCCCACTAAAAAGCAGCGAGTTTCTCAATTTCATCTATGATCGAGTCTTTATTTTTCCCTAACATAAAAGCTGCTCGTGAACAAGAAAGGACATGTCTAGGGGTAAGATCCTGACTTCATGGTGTCTAAAAACACAATGATTTTTGTCTATAGACAACCAGAACCTGTTTATTTTCACCTTCGAATACGTACAGATGGTGGAACTGAATCGTTCCACACAGAGAAATCAATTCATCACACACTCCTGAGCGGCATAAGAAAAAACAAATGCACACACAAACCTTTCAACTTACCTGCCAAATAAAATCTGGATCAAAGCACAAAGACGGAGATCTCTACAAGGAGTAAGGTAAAACCACAGATTCATATTCAGTTTGATTCTCCGGTTACAGCACATTCAAGTCACTAGTTCTACCTCGTAATCATAACTATGAATGGTTCTTGGCACAGAATCAAAAACACCATAAGCTAAATTACAGTAGCTATGAACGGGGGATAGCGGCAAAAAGACAGGGAAATGATTATGACATGAAATTGAAATCGCTCTACTCATTAGCGGAGCAGTGATGGAATTCCTCTAATGTAATCCAAGAGGTGGTTTACAATATGTAGCGTCTGCAGCACGAGAATAGGTTTGGCGTGTTGTGTAAATGAAGTATTAGTAAATGACAAGAAACTCAATGTGATGTTGAAATATTAAATTTAACCATAAAAAAAGTTTGTGAGCCGCATATTGCAATTGATCAAGAAGAAAAACCATCTCGCCCTTGGAGTAAGTTTACGGACAGGATGGGGCATTTCATACAACGTGTAGCACAAGAATGGAAGATCCAGCACTCTTCTGAAGAAAAAAGATTTATGGTTTTATGGTCTACAAATTAAAATCCATCTCAAACCAGAAAGATTCATCTGAAGTGATTCGAACAAACAAATGTTGTTATCTTTGTTCGAAACGAGTCATGAATCTCTTGATGGTGTCAGCTGGTTTTCGATTTGTAGACAATAAAGCCGTAAATCTTTGATCTTCAGAAAAGTGCTGGAACTTCCCTTCTTGTGCTGAGCTCATCACAGAATTAAAATACCAAATTACACAATATCTATCAATATCTATGGGTGGAGGGAGTGCCCCCTGCTACTGAACTTTGATATTGATGACCCATCCTTGAAACAGGTCATCGATATACCACTACAGTTAGATTAACTGTTACAAGAAAAGCAGAGTTCTGTGGTATGCGCCTAGTTAGTTGAAAGTAAAATCTGCATTATTACCACCGGCGGGCTTAACATTGGAATGGAGGGGTGTAGAAGAAAAATAAAAACTCTTCTAGAATCAGTGGAGCAACACTAAATGGAGGAGGTCCTCAGTAAATATTAAAAAAAAATCCAGTGAAAAGTTCTCTTGAATTAAAAAAATAGGATTCACAACTCAGAGTCCTGCTCTATAAGCCAGAGTAGAGATCCTACATTTTTCAATGGCAGAATTATCCCATCCATTTATTTATTACATCTGAAGGCATTTATTTAAAAGCAACCTGAATAAAGTTTGTTTTCTCACCTCAGTGTTAGGCTAGCATAATAACGCTACTAACTTGCAGATTAACCCCATATTTGCAGGTTAATAGTGTTTTTTCTGGAGACAGGTTCCCTTTTATAGCTATCATATAATACTACATTTCCCTGCAATGGCAGAATTGTATTTCTGGCCATAATTTCCTTGACAATAACAACTGATCACCAAGGGTTTTCCCCTTAAGACTAAATTGATATATGACCGCTTTAAGGTAGATTCAGTCGTAGCAGTTTATCTCAATGTAACTCACAGAAATCTATTTGCTTGCCACCAAAAGAACCCCATTTAGATATATTGCAGTGATTTTTAAAAAAAAAAATTCTGAAAAAAATAAATCCTGCTATTAGTGAATCCAAGTTCTTCAATTGATTGAGATTCTGTTGCAATTTCCTGCTAGTGGATGGTGGGTGTAATGCTGCAGACAATAAAGCTCTCGTTAGCAGGAGACCTGTATTGCATCTGGCTATATGCTATGCTATGCTATGGCATACCCTAATGACATGCCATGATCTCATAATATAAAAAAATATATATGTCAGCACATAATGACTGTTCAAACCAAGCACAGGTGAAAATTGCACCCTGGGTATGGCAAAACAGCTCACTGCTCCTTCCCAACTAACTGTTTTCCATTTATATCCCCTTCCTTCGACTCCTGTAAAACTGGAGCGGTCAATGAAGGAAGAAGGCAGTGGGCTCTACTCTCGAGAAAGACGCTAGTCCGGCATGGAAACACATTGCGGAATAAATAAACAGTCTTTATGTTATTGGATTAAGGATATTCATTAGCGCAGCCCAAAACTGTATATTGTCTTTTCCTTTAAAGGAAGAAAGTGGCAGAAATAGAGGAAAAAAACAGATGGCTAGGAAGGTGAACTGAACTGCTTGGGAGCACCAAGCATCTGTGATTTTTGTTTGAATAGTCATTTTGGTGCTGAAAGATTTCCTTAATTGGAGTATTTCTATTTTGTGAGATCAGACCAGATCATTAGGGTATCCAATGACACAGTGCCGGACTGGGAGTACAAGGGCCCTCCAGAAACCAACTCCAGGGCCCCTCTTAGAGTTAGGGTAGATAGTCAAATGAATAAGATGCAGCCTTTGTCTGAACGTAGTGATTCAAGTATATAATGCCAAGTACTGCTTATATAAGAGGGTGGTGTCCCACACTTGCACAGGGGCCCACCGGAGGATTGTCCTGTTTTCCTGTCGGACAGTCCAAGCTGGCTTGACACTAGGATGAGGACCCCTCTATCGTCTTAGATAATTGGCTTTTTTTTTGCAACAGAATCCCTTTAAAGTGAAGAGACTAAAGATCAATATTGCTTTATCTCTGTGTATACAGGGGTATATGTATAAGGGTATATTTATTGTTTTATTTAAAAAAATGAATATGCGACACCCATGTGCGTCATTATCGAATCATTCTTTAGATTGTTGTCTTGGAAGATGTCCTCTATGTTGTGTCATTTCACTAAAAGCTTTTCAAGATAATTTACCTGGACAGCACGTCAGCAGCACAGAATGCATTTTGTTAATTGCTGCGTTTCCACATAATTAAACTGGCTTTTAAGAAATCAAGTTCAATCCAAAAAAACAAACCTTATTTGAGATGAGGCTTCCACCATTTAAGACATTAATAACAGGGGTACACAAGCTACGAAAGCTATGTCATTGCCAAGTAATGACTGCACAGCATCAAACGCGTCTTCATGCAAAGTGCATTTTGCCAAACTATTCCTGCACCTTTGGGGTTACTTTATCTAAAAGGTATTAGAGGATTGAATTGGAAAGTATTCACTAAGATATTCTTCACAGTCATCCCCTTTTTGCAAGTGGACGTTTTATCTACAAAAGTGGTCTATGCACAATGCAGCTCTTGACCAACAAATCTGCTTTTGAAAGAGGTTTTTCAATGCAACTTTAGATTAGACAACCCCAACTAAAAAAACCTTTTTTGCTCTCATATAATGTCAGTAAATATATCCACTGTCAAGAATTAGATGTCTCAATATAGAGAAATTAATAAGGGTACGGAAAAATACACAGAGTTCTCCTTAATGGATAATCCACAAGTTTAAGAAAGTGACCCAGGGATGGACAAAGTTTTCTGGCCCGTGGACCACACTTTCAGACTGAACCAATCACAAGACCTGCAATAAAACTGAAAGCATATACCCCAACTAAATCTTATTTATTTTCTAAATGTAATTTAAAGGGGTGACCTTGTGTTAAACAACTCATCCACACCCTAAAATAGATACAGCTCTGGACATTGGAACAAACTTGATCCTTCCCTTCTTTCTTTTTCTTCTATTACTTTCCCTGTCTTTCTTTACCTTTATTTCATTCAGTGCCTATCCTTTTTCTTTCCTTCCTTCCTTCCTTGTTTCTCTTATTTCCTTCATTCTTTTTTTCCCTTTCCTTCCTTCAAAGCTCTTCCTGTTTCCTTCCATGCTTCTGTGGCGCCCTGTGCCTTTACCACCACAAAAGGGTTAAATATGTACTGTTTTGTATGTGTTTTGTGAGCAATGGGAGTTATGCTTTCTCTGCTAGAGACCACAACACACACACACACAATTTACCTCACTCCCTCACTTGTCTGAAGCTTAGAGCTTTGCAGACATACCCTAACTGGGAGGGGTAGGAGTTGAAAGTTGTTATTCAGTGGAGAAGGAGAAGAAGAACGCTCTTGGAGGCCATGTTTAGACATGTGCTCGACCCAGGAGTGAGAGCTAAGAAGCATCAGAGACCAGCCCCTAGACCATCCATGCTTTCAGAGCAGGGTGGTAAGCTGAGAGACTGTGTGGGATTATACAACCAGCAGAAAAGTGTTTTCCCTCAGAAATACTGCAATAACCTAGGATCAGTGAAGGATAGTGAAAGTGGGAACTTGAGCTGCTTCACACAGGATTCACACTGCAAGTTGCTGAAGGCAAAATACACAGTGAGTAGAGGCAATACTGGGAAGTTCTAAACTCTGGGAAGCCTTGGTCCCAGAAGGGATTAGAATAGCAGGAAGTTACACTGAGTCACAGCAGGGAAAGATAACTGCCATTCTCTAGAGCAGACTGTAACCTGGAGAGAGTTGTAATATCTCCTCTGAACTGCACCTCAACTACAGTAAATGATAAAGTGACTTTCCTTGTCTCCTGCCTTATTAATCTGTGCCTTCTACTTGCATAACAATCTCTGGGGGTCTGCCCTGGTTGGAGAGGGTTTAACATCTGCATTGCTATCACCATCTACTCCCCCAGTGATCAGTGCCGGCTATACTACAGTCGAACAATCCAACTGCCATCACGAATCACTACATAAACTTTATCCCCATTCAATTCTACCCCTTTTACATGACCGTCTGGGGCGATGGACTGGGTCACCGCCACTGTGACATCTCCCATTGATGTTAACGGGCTCGGTACCGAGTATCCCACGGCTCCTCAGGCGCATCACTTCCCTTTCTTTCTTTCTTTCTTTCTTTCCCTATTCCCTTCTTTTCCCATTTCATTCCTTACCATCCCTTTCTTTTCCCTTTCCTTCATCCCATTTCTTCATTTCCTTTCTTCCCATTGCATTCTTTTCCCATTTCCTTCCTTTCCATTCCCTTTCTTTCCCATTTCCTTTCTTCCCATTCCCTTTTCACATTCCCTTCTTTTCCCATTTCCTTCCTTCCCATTCTCTTCTTTTCCCATTTCTTAATTTCCTCCCATCTCATTCCCTTTTCCTATTTCCTTCATTTGAAAGCAATGCAGAGCTTTTGTTTTCCCTGTACTGCCCCATCAAAGGTATTCTGTCAGCACAGGATGACTGTTCAAACTAGGTACCGGAGCTCGGTGCTTCACGACAAAGCCAGTAATTTAAATATTCCTACACACCTGCTAATTTTCCCTCTATCTCCACCCCCTCTTTTTTTTGATTGACAGCTCTGGCTTCATAGGGACAGAGAAGGGTGGAGAAGATGGATGGAAACCAAGCGGGTAGGAAGGTGAATATAAATGTTTGGCTGCCATGAAACACCGAGCACCTGTACTTGTTTTGAACATTGATTCATTGCCAACAGATGCCCTTTACGAAAAGTAAGCATCAATAGTGTGGTGTGACTATAATGATTAGCTGACTACTTCGGACTTCTTTATCTACTTTTTAACACTAATGGCAACCACTAAGGCATAATCAAATTCAGAAGACACTGTAAGAAGCAAAGAGTTTCCTTAGTTACCAATGCTGAGGACATCTAAGTCCGACCCCTAGTTCTACATGAGAACGCCCAATGACCAATCCAAAACTCCAATTAAACAGTGTGAGGGGTGTGTCACGCATTTGTGGGTGGAAGGTGAGTAAGCCTTTTCTATTTAGAGCCCCAAATTCACAGGGACTGACAAAAAAAATTGTAACAGTACTGGCAAATTGGGGCCTGCTGGCAGCTGTAGTGTATGTCAGGGAGGCAACACATGGCAGCACATTGAGTGCGAATTGCGGTCATAGTGAAGCCTGTATTTCGGCTTGGTTCTGTGTATATGGCAATGTACATCTGAACATGGTCTGAAACATGGCTCCTTTTTTCTTTCCAAACAGCTCCCCTTTGACCTTGGGATCTGTCTGGTATTGAAGCCCAGTCTCATTAAAGAGGTTGTCTACTAGCGGTGTCGGCGGTCGCGTTCCCTGGGCTGACGTGAGGTTGTTACGTCACATGAGTCTTGCGCCCAATCGGCATCAGTGTCACTATTCAAGTCTTCAGAAGCATTGAACATCAACAGGAAGAGAGGGCTGTGGATGCTCTCCGACTTTCTCTTGGTCTTTGATTTCTTTGAAGGAGGGGACCGCGACATCAGCGGTGATTGGGCACAGGGCTCAGGTTACATAACCTCCTATGAGCCCCGGGAATTCGAGGGCCGACACACTGCTGGAACGGCACCGGAGGTAAGTATAAGGGTTTTCATTTTAATGAGGCTAAGCATTTAGATCGAAAAGGGGGTGTCATAGTAGTGGACAACCCCTTTAACTTGAGTTGGGACAAGTTGTAATACCAGATACAGCCCACGGACAAGAGTTGCGCTATTTCTGAAAGCAAAGCAGCCATGTTCATGTATTCTCCTAGACCAGCTTCAAGTACATAACATTATTACATTTCTATGTCTATTTGACATCCCGAAAGAATAGGATAAAAAAAAGAGAGAAAAAAAATCTACTAGTTTTACGACCCATGCTAAATTGGGATTTTATGCTCTAACGAGCTTGAATCGTACAGATATGTAATCATATATATTTAAAGTGTCTGCAGGGATTCATATTGCAAAAAACTGACCTAGTGCGGAAGAGATGCTTCACTAGTAAGGATTAGTAAATTTACAGCATCTGTTGTAGAGTATCTCAGGAAAAAAATTGTGTATTTGCAAGGTATAAAAACAAAAGCGAAAAAGATTAACAACATAAAACAATAAAGAAACGGTACATTACCCTGAATTTCTATGCAGGAATTAATAATCTCCTGTATGCCAATTCTCAGGTGTAAAAAAAAAAAAAAAAAAAAAAAGACTAAAACCGCGTTTGCACTAAAAAATTTTTTTTTTTTACATTTTTGCAATTGTATTCTTTTTATATTACTGATGAAAAAGACATGTTTTTTCCATGTATTTTTTGACCATTAGGACAGATAACAGCATTAATAAATTAATATTAAAGAGGTCGTCTGGGACATTAACATTGAAGGCCTATCCTTTGGATAGGTTTTCTATATCTAATTGGTGTGGTTGCGAACCCCTGGCACCCCCGCCGATTAGCTGAGCCCGATGTCAGAAGCAACTGGAACTGCTCAATTGGGGAACTGCACTGCACACCTCATTCGTCTGTATAGTGGCCAAGGCCGGTTATTGGGCATCTGCCACCTAGTCATATCAATAGGAGGTAGATGTGCAGTACCCGACTGTAGACACTATTTTGTCGATGGGGCTGTGCCGTGTAGATCTGCAACTGAGCAGTTGCGGCCAATACCAACCCTGGGAACAAGCTAATTGGCAGGGGTGCCAGGGGTCGCACCGACACGAATTATACATTTAAAACCAATCCTAAGGATAGGCAATCAATGCAAAAGTCCCGGACAACCCCTCTATGCTCAGACTTGTTACATTGGCCCAGAAACCCATCGCCGCCTTCAAAATCTTCCCAGAACCCTTGTGTATTGCCATATATTTTACAGTCAAAATATTTAACATAACATTTAATTACATTGTATAAAAAACAATTACTTCAGTTGATCTGCGCTATCAAATATAAATTGTCACACAGCCATTTGGTTCTTTGACCTTGAGAAAGGAGTCGAAACGCGTTGGTACCAATAAAAACCTTATCTGAAGCGCCATTACCCACAGAGCATGCCCGGGCCTAATATGATTCTTTCCATTTTGGTAAATTGTCCCGCATGTCATTAACCAGTGCCACTATGAAGAATGTAGAACTTAGAACAAGTCGGGATTTGGTTGTATCTATACATATTTTAGGGCAGTGCTCCCCAACCCCAGTCCTCAAGAGCCACCAACAGGTCATGTTTTCAGGATTTTCTTAGTATTGCCCAGGTGAGATGTGCAGCACCTACACGGGCAAGAATTACATCACCTGTGCATGACCTGTTGGTGGCTCTTGAAGATTGGAGTTAGGGAACACCGCTCTAGGGAAATACAAGTGAAAGCGGGTGTTCAATAGAAGAAACGAGAGGGTCATGCTTGATTTACAACATATTGGACCTGACAAACACTATACAGACACCTCTGTGACATAGAACGTGAAAGCTGTATTCATCTTTATGTTCCTACTAGCTGAAGAGCCCGGCGTTGCCTGGGCATAGTAACCAACTCTGGTTAGTTATAACAAATTCTAATGATTATATTGCACATAAATACCTTGCATCTAATCCTATTCTGTGTGATACTGACTGCTGAGCCGTGTATCTAATCGTATTCTGTGTGATACTGTCTGTGAGCCGTGTATCTAATACTATCCTGTGTGATACTGACTGCTGAGCTGTGTATCTAATCCTATCCCGTGTGATACTGACTGCTGAGCCGTGTATCTAATCCTATCCTGTATGATACTGGGCTCCCCCTGCAGTCTATGTCAGAGGGTGGTCTGTGTTGGCACGGTAATAAATTGTGCTATTTCCAGCTTTACAGAAGGATGATAACACGATAGAAATGATAAGAATAATAGGCCTCAGTTACCACAACTGTCTACAAAGAAAACTGTTGCTGATAGCAACCAATCACAGCTCATTTTTCATCTTTTAAACAGCTCTGGGACAGCATTGCGAGTTTTGAGTGGCAACTTTTGTGTTTCGACTTTTATGTGGCGAGGTTGGTGTATGTGTGGTGAAATGTGTGCTGAGGGTGGTATATGTGTTGAAGCATGTGGTAGTGTGTGGCGCATTTTGTGTGTGTGTTCATATCCCTGTGTGTGGTGAGTATCCCATGTCAGGGCCCCACCTTAGCCACTGTAGGGTATATACTGTTTGGTGCCATCGATCTCATTCTTTAAGTCCCCCTTGTTCACATCTGGCAGCTGTCAATTTGCCTCCAACACATTTCCTTTCACTTTATCCATTATGTAGATAGGGGCAAAATTGTTTGGTGAATTGGAAAGCGCGGGGTTAAAATTTCACCTCACAACATAGCCTATGACGCTCTTGGGGTCCAGACGTGTGACTGTGCCAAATTTTGTGGCTGTAGCTGCGACAGTGCGGATGCCAATCCCGGACATACACACATACATACTGTCATGTCCGCCATGTCTGTCATGTCTGCCATGTCTGTTTTGCCACAAGAACCCCTGGAGCGGTGTGCATGCGCATCTCGTGTCTGCTATCCTGCATGTTCCCTAGAGCAGTGTGCACACTCACCTCATGTCTGTTGAGCTGCAGGATGCCTGCATTTCTGCTCTAGAATCCCTGATCATGTGTCCTTCCTATGTTCCAGCATAGGCTGGTTCTGCATTCGTCTCTGCATGTCTGAAACCCTGATCATGTGACTTTTCCTAGGATCCTGCACTGTCTGGTTCTGCAATCGTCTCTGCATGTCTGAAACCCTGATCATGTGACCTTTCCTAGGATCCTGCACTGTCTGGTTCTGCAATCGTCTCTGCATGTCTGAAACCCTGATCATGTGACCTTTCCTAGGATCCTGCACTGTCTGGTTCTGCAATCGTCTCTGCAGGTCTGAAGCCCTGATCATGTGACCGCGCTCTGGGATCCTAGAGGATCTGAACTGGAAGCTCTTCCCTGGTTCTGACCCGGTGGTGGTGGTGGTGGTATATCAGACCGCTCCTTCCTATGCTCAGGGCCTGAGTATTGTGTTGCTTCTCTGCATGGCTGCTTGGTCGGTGGGGTTGCTCCCTCTATTCTGTGCCCTAGCACTCTGCTCTGTCGTGCGTCTCTGCACAAGCTCCGTGCTCGTATTCCGTCTCTTGTCTTGTGCCTTGTCTAGTGTTTGTCTTTCGTGCCATGTTATGTCTTTGCCCTGCTTTGCCTTGTAGTCCTTGCTTGCTCTGATTCTGTTCCGTGTTTCTTTCCATGTTTCCTGTCTCGTTTTGCTTTGTGGCTTCAGGTACCCCTCTCTGTACCCTGTCCCTGATGTGCCTCTCTACACGTGCAGGCCTCGTCTCTGTACCCTGTCTCTGGCGTGCCTCTCTGTACATGCAGGCCTCCGCTCTGTACCCTGTCTAGTCCCAAGGTGCTCCATTGGCCTGGCTCTGGGCTTCGGCCTATGCTCCGCTGCTAGACTCTGTCCCTGACTTGTCTGTCTACACGTGCAGGCCTCCGTTCTGTGCCCTGTCCCTGGCGTGCCCCTCGGTACGTGCAGGCCTCGCCTTGTACTTTGCCCCTGGCATGTCCTTTGCATGCGCAGGGTCCTGTCTACTACTCTATGCTTTGCCTCTGATGTTTCGATCGCTCTTGCATTTTTCGTACTAGGCTTTGCCGTGCGGTATCGCACGCGTCTCTGTCCTGTACCTTTGCCTAGCCCTGCCTTGTGCCTCTGTGCACGTGCCTGTTTGCCTGTGCCTGCCTGGTGTGCCTCAGCCGTGCCGCCTCTAGCCGTGCTCGCCTGTGTGCATCAGCCGTGCCCCCGTCCAGTGCTATAGTGGTTTCCGGCTGTGTGGCCGCAGCGGTGCCGCCTCTAGTCGTGCCCGCCTGCTTACGCCATCGTCGGTACCACCTGCCGGTGCTCCCAGCTGTGGTGTCCGTGCTCCCTTGCACGCACGCTGGTTCTCGCACTGTGCCTTTTTGTGCTACTGTTGCACAAAGTCTTTTGCTCTCTTTGCTCTGCTCTGAACCCTAGTTTGCCTGCCGGATTCCGTATCCTGCCGACCGCTGACAGAGGTCAGATGACTGCGGCCTGATGTCCGGAGCTGATGTCCGTAGCCTGCTTCCTGGACCCTGTTGGTCGATGCCAGCACCCCGGATTCCGATGCCATTGAACCCGTCCCTGGCGTGCCCTTGCACGCGCAGGTCTCCGTCCTTGTACCCGTCCCTGGCATGCCCCTTGGCATGCGCAGGCCTCCGTCCTGTGAACCCGAACCTGGCGTGTCCGTTGACACGCATCATGTCGTTAATAGTGTTGAGCATTCCGATACCGCAAGTATCGAGTATCGGCCGATATTAGCGGTATCGGAATTCCGATACTGACTTCCGATATTTTTGTCATATCGGATACCGGAATCGGAAGTTTCCATCATGCTATGAGCCTGCTTGCTTTGATTAAGCCAATGGGAATCCTCCGAAGTGTGGGCACATCCTGTTAGGCATGTAGGCATGTTAACTATTGGCATGGCTGTGATTGGCTGCCGAAATGATGTCATGATGCACTATAAAAGCCACCGCAGCCGCCATTTCTGTTTCACTCTGCTGTGAATTCAGTTAGGGACAGGCTGCTGTAGAAGACTGTGAGGGACAGTTAGAAATAGCGATTCCACCAAACATCTAGTGCTTTACCCAGGCTACATAAACCACCACTGTAGCCTTTTTTGCCCTAGCAGCAGTGTTCACAGCTGTCTGCAAGGGCTGTGTGAGTGCAGCTCACGCTGTGGAGTGGGTCCTGCAGCCACGTCAGGTTGTAGGCTGCCCAGCATGCCTCACTGCTGCCTCATACATCTTTTAATTTTTGAGCTGCATTTTTTACATAATTTCAATCTAGTGTGCTTCCATCCGTATCCATATACGTTGGTTGCAAACACTAGTAGTAGACAGCGGAGCCTTTCTGCAGCCTTTCAGTGCTAGTGTCCACTTTGCTGCACTGTTCACGGCTGTCTGAGAGGTCTCTGACTGTGTGTGAGTGCAGCTCACGCTGAGTAGTGTGTCCTGCAGCTACGTCTGGTTGTAGGACGCTCAGCGTGTCACTGCCTCACACATTTTTCTTTTATTGCAGCTCATTTTTTCTTCTATTAGTGTGCATCCATCCGTCTCCATCTACGGTGGTTGCAAACACTATATAGGAGTACACAGCGGAGCCTTTCTGCAGCCTGTCAGTGCCAGTGCCCACTTAGCTGCACTGTTCACGGCTGTCTGAGAGGTCTCTGACTGTGTGTGAGTGCAGCTCACGCTGAGTAGAGTGTCCTGCAGCTACGTCTGGTTGTAGGACGCTCAACGTGCGTCACTGCCTCACACATATTTGTCTTTGAGTGCAGCTCATTTTTTCTTCTCCTATTAGTGTGCATCCATCCGTATCCATCAACATTGGTTGGTTGCAAACACTATATAGGAGTAGATAGAGGAGCCTTTTTTTCTGGCTTGTGCCCTGCCGGCGCAGCCAGATTAGTATTACCCAATTTTTTTGGAGCCTCATCTTTTGCATTGTAGGTTACCTGCCTGCATTGTAATAGCTCCAAAAAGTTGGTGATACTATCAGTTTCAATTCTTTGTTCACATACTTTGAGTTTGTTTCCAACAAAGAAACCACAAAAAAAGTTCACCAAACACTACATTTGGAACTTGTGTAGGCCACATCAGCTCCTATTAAAGTGTAGTCCACACACACACACTTCATAAAATTAGTGTTTCTTGTACCTGTAACCAGCTGTTCAGGAATAAGCACACTAAGGCCCCCCTTTGTACTTTTCTGCCTATCTTAAGCAGTCTGGCAAGATGAAGAAGGCAGGGAGTAAGGCGCGTGGGCGTGGGCGTGGAGTTTCAGCAGGGAGAGGACGTGGGGATTCTGCAGGGAGAGGACGTGGGGATTCTGCAGGTAGAGGACGTGGGGAGTCTGGGCCTGCTGCGGGCACCAGTGGATCAGCATCCCCCAGTTTTAGCAGGCAACAGTCCTTTATGCGCAGCTTTGTAGGACCTCAACGTACCCCACTGCTGCGGGAGGATCAAATTGAAGCCGTTGTCGGATGGATGGCAGCTAACGCATCGACTTCAATTACTTCCACAGCCTCTCAGGACCAGAGCACCGAAGAGCAACCATCTGTCTCTTCACCACCTGCCAAAGTGCCCAGGCAGTCAGAGAGACATGGACAGGAGCCATCACAGTCTCTACTTCTGTTCTCGGAATCTGTTGGCTTGGAAAGAGGGGGCCAGCCAAGCAGCATTCCTGAATGTGAAGAAGAGGGAGTATGCAGTGATGCGCAACTTCTTTGTCCCTGTGAATCTGAAGAGGCAAGTGGGCCAGTGCCTATGGTCAGCACACCTCAGTACGCATCAGATGATGATGAGACTCAGTTGCCACTTTCTGGTGCGTACGGTGCTGGCGAGACAACCCCGGAGAAGCAGCTGTTTGAAGAGGGGAGGGAAGATGATGAGGTCCTTGACCCATCATGGCGTGAGGAACAGGAAGGTGGTGGGAGCAGCTCGGAGGAAGAGATTCCCCTACCGGCCAAAACAGGAGGCAGAGGGAGGGGGAAGACTTGGTTGCCTGTACCCTCCACTTCGGCACCCGTTAGGAGCATTCCTCATTCCAAAGGCAAAACGGGCGCTCCCAAGACTTGCAGTGCGTGGTCCTTTTTTGACACAGTTGCAGATGACATTTGCTTTGTCAAATGCAAGCTGTGTCATCAGAAAGTCAAAAGAGGGAGAAATGTCAGCAACCTCAATACCACAAATATGTGGAAACATGTGCGCACCAAGCACGAGTTGGAGTTGCAGAGACACCCTGAAGACGTAGGCCAACGTACAGCACCACCTACCAGCTCTTCAGTTCGTGTTGGGGCCTCTTCCTCCAGCTCACACACTGCTGGTTCGGCTTCCTCACAGGATCGCCAAGGAAGAACCTCTGCCACTGTTGTCCGGAGACCCTGTCAGATTCCACCCATAGCAGCACGTTCCCATCCATCACAGCCATCAGTAGCACAGGCATGGGATCAAAGGCGCCCTTACTCGGCAAACCATCCCCGAGCACAGTCTCTGAATGCTGGCATTGCCAAACTTCTGGCAGTTGAAATGCTGTCATTCAGGCTGGTGGACACTGACACCTTCCGGGACTTAATGGCATTGGCAGTCCCCCAATACAACGTGCCCAGCCGCTTTTATTTCAGCAGGCGAGCCGTCCCTGCCCTGCAGAAACATGTTGAGGGCAAAATAAAACATGCGCTACTAAACGCCGTTAGTAGCAAGGTCCACCTGACCACCGATGCGTGGACCAGTAACCATGGACAGGTATGATACCTTTCCCTCACTGCCCACTGGGTCAATGTTGTGGAGCCAGGTACAGATCTGGAGAGTGGTGCTGTACGTGTTCTTCCAACGCCACGGATTGCAGGACTCCAGTCTGTACACATAGACTCCTCCTCCTACTCAAGTTCCTCAGAAACAGCAGAGCAGGAGCCTGTTACGACCAATATGAGCACAGCCGTGGCCAAACGTCAACAGGCTGTACTCAAATTAATTTCTTTGGGGAATCGAAGCCACACAGTGCAGGAGCTCTGGAATGCTATCAAGCAGGAGAGCGATGTGTGGTTTGGGCCAGCGAATCTCCAGCCGGGCTTGGTAGTGTGTGACAATGGCCGAAATCTGGTGGCAGCTCTTGGCCTAGGCAACCTCACACACATCCCATGTCTGGCACATGTGCTTAACTTGGTCGTGCAGAGCTTTCTGAGGGACTATCCGGATCTTGATGCACTGTTGCACAAGGTCCGCATAGAGTGCGCTCACTTGCGGCGTTCCAGCACGGCAAGATCGCGCCTCGCTGCTCTGCAGCGACGATTTGGCCTTCCGGAACATCGCATCATATGTGACCTACCCACCCGGTGGAATTCAAAGTTACATATGTTGGAGCGGTTGTGTGAGCAGCAGGCAGCAGTCATGGAGTACCAGCTGCATCAGGCGCAAACAAGTCGCACTGTGCGCCGTTCACACTTCAGCACCATTGAGTGGGCCTCTATGAAGGACATCTGCCTCGTTTTGCGTGCCTTCGATGAATCCACGCGGATGGCGAGTGCAGATGATGCACTAGTCAGCATGACTGTCCCCCTTATCTGCCTGCTTCAACAAACACTGCAAGCACTAAGGGATGAGGTTTCGGAAGAGGTGGAGGTGAGGAGTCCTAAATGCCATCTGCTTCTGGACAGTCTGCGCTACGTGTTTCCTCACAAAGGCCTAGGCAGGGGACACTTTGTGAGGAGGATGAGGAGGAGTCGATGGAGGAGGAAGACATCTCTCCAGAGGAGGGAGGTACACAAACCTCTACTCAGTATGTACAGCGAGGGTGGGGTGATGCAGAGCAGGCCGAGGTCACGCCTCAAACAGGGGACAGCGGTTCTTTGGCAGTTGGGAGTCTGCAGCACATGGTTGATTTCATGCTGCAGTGCCTGAGAAACGACCGCCGCATCGCCCACATTCTCGTCTCGGCTGATTATTGGGTGTACACCCTCCTAGATCCTCGCTACCGGGACAGCGTACAAAGGCTCATACCAACGTTGAACCGGGAGCGTAAACTGCGGGAGTACGAAGAGTCACTGGTGCAGTCCATAATGTTTTCCATTCCACCCGACAGCATTGTTGCTAGTGCTTTACAAAGCAGCTCTGTGCGTCGAGGCAGTGGAGGAAACTCTGCACAAAGAGGGAGCAGAGGCAGCGCCGCAGCACAAGGCAAGACCACTATGGCCCAAATGTGGCAAAGTTTTGTGTGTCCACCACAATTGTCTACACCATCAGCGACGCCTCGAGTCAGCAGGAGGCAACGCTTCCGTCAGATGGTGTCAGACTACATGTCTTGCCCTGTCACTGTACTCCCAGATGGCTCTTCCCCCTTCAAGCTTTGGGTCTCTAAGCTGGATACATGGCCAGAGCTTAGCCAGTATGCATTGGAGGTGCTGGCTTGCCCTGCTGCCAGTGTATTATCGGAACGCGTCTTTAGTGCCGCAGGTGGTGTACTAACAGACCGTCGCACGCGACTATCTTCCGATAATGTTGACCGGCTGACTTTTCTGAAAATGAACAAGGCCTGGATCTCCAAAGACTTTGCCATTCATCTTACAGACTAAATTAGTGGTTGGCAACTGTATCCAGGTCTGCTGGTGTGTTCATTTTTCTACCACCTGAACTATAATCCCTGTGCTTCAACACAGCCAGTTGTCGCTCAGATGTGTCGTCTGCACAGAGAAACACACTAGCTCCTGTGTTAGTGGGGTTCAGTAACGCCAGCTGATCCCCTGCTGTGTGGACGGCAAAGTCACCAGCTCCATCAACATTCAAACCACTACTGATTTTTAACCGTGCCCAACTTAGGTCTCTGGCTCCACTGTCTCTACTATTTCCCCTGGCCTCCAACCCCGCCATCTACATCTCTGAAGTGGCGTCAGCACAATCTACACTTGTTCCTGTGTTCCTGTGGCTCAGTTCCATCAGTTTATCCCCTGATGTGTGTCCGGCAAGGTCTCCTGCTCTGTCCACATTCTCGTAACCAGTAGTGGGAATGAGGACAGAGCTGGCGAACTTGCCGGACAAACATCAGGGGATCAACTGACGGGACTGAGCACCAGTAACACAGGAACAAGTGTAGATTGTGCTGACGCCACTTCAGAGATGTAGCTGGCGGGGTTGGAGGCCAGGGTAAATAGTAGAGACAGTGGAGCCAGAGGCCTAAGTGGAGCATGGTTAGAATCAGTAGTAGTCAACAACCTCCATAAAAACCGTTGCCCATTGGCCTCTGCATGCGGCATGCGTAATCCTGGGCTCCAACAGCGTCAGTTGGTGTTCAGAAGTGTCGTCTCCACAGAGCCAAACACATTCATTCAAGTGTTAGTGGGGTTCAGCACTGCCAGCTGTTCCCCTGCTGTGGAGATGGCAAGTCTCCTGCTGCCTACACCTGCCAAAATCCAGTAGGCCCCAGCCTGCTCCACGCCTAATCCTGGGCTCCAACAGCGTCAGTTGGTGTTCAGAAGTGTCGTCTCCACAGAGCCAAACACATTCGTTCAAGTGTTAGTGGGGTTCAGCACTGCCAGCTGTTCCCCTGCTGTGGAGATGGCAAGTCTCCTGCTGCCTACACCTGCCAAAATCCAGTAGGCCCCAGCCTGCTCCACGCCTAATCCTGGGCTCCAACAGCGTCAGTTGGTGTTCAGAAGTGTCGTCTCCACAGAGCCAAACACATTCATTCAAGTGTTAGTGGGGTTCAGCACTGCCAGCTGTTCCCCTGCTGTGGAGATGGCAGTCTCTCCTGCTGTCTCCGCATTCCAAAGACAGTAGGCCTCTGCCTACACCCTCCTATTTCCTGGGCTTCAACACAGCCAGTTGTAGCTCGGAAGTGCCGTCCACACGGAAAGAGACACTTGCTCCCGTGTCTCAGTGGGGTTCAGTAACGTCAGCTGATCCCCTGCTGTGTGGATGGCAGTCTCTCCTGCTGTCTCCGCATTCCAAAGACAGTAGGCCTCTGCCTACACCCTCCTATTTCCTGGGCTTCAACACAGCCAGTTGTAGCTCGGAAGTGCCGTCCACACGGAAAGAGACACTTGCTCCCGTGTCTCAGTGGGGTTCAGTAACGTCAGCTGATCCCCTGCTGTGTGGATGGCAAAGTCTCCTGCTGCCTACACAGTCCTACTACTACTGATTTTTAACCGTGCTCCAATTAGGCCTGTGGCTCCACTGTCTCTCGTATTTCCCCTGTCCTCCAACCCTGCCAGTTACAGCTCCGAAGTGGCGTCTGCACAATCCACACTTGTTCCTGCGTTACAGGTGTTCAGTCCGTTCAGTTAATCCCCTGATGTGTGTCCGGCAATGTCGCCTGCTCTGTCCACATTCCCATAATTATGGGAATGTGGACAGAGCAGGCGACATTGCCGGACACACATCAGGGGATTAACTGACCGGACTGAACACCTGTAACGCAGGAACAAGTGTGGATTGTGCAGATGCCACTTCGGAGCTGTAACTGGCGGGGTTGGAGGACAGGGGAAATACGAATATCAGTGAAGCCACAGGCCTAAGTGGAGCTTGGTTAAAATTAGTAGAAGTCTACAACCGATCTTAAAATTTCTTCAATGCAGCCTCAGCCTGCTCCGTGCTTGTCCCTGGGCTTCAACACAGCCAGTTGTTGCTTGGAAGTGCCGTCTTCACAGAGTAAAACACTAGCTCCTGTGTTTGTGGGGTTCAGTAACGTCAGCTGTTCCCCTGCTGTTTTGATGGCAATCTGTCCTGCTGCCTCCCAATTGACAGCACATCAGGCCTCAGCCTGCTAACTGCTTGTCCCTGGGCTCCAACATCGCCAGTTGCTGCTCATAACTGACTTTGGCACGGGTACTCCCTCCTGCCCAGCTTGGTTCCAGCCCTGCCTGCTGTTTCCGGGAAGTGTCAATGTCAGTTTGCCACCCCAAGTTGCCATGTCGTGTTGCGGTTGGGTTAGCCGAGGCTAGGGTGCCAGCAGTTTAGGTGCTTCCTATGTGGACTGCGGGTTCTGGTAAGAAAGGCTTGTTCCGTAGTGCCAGTAGGACAAGCACCCCCTGTAGGACTGTGTGATTCGGTAACTGCGGCCAGCTTGCGGCATGCCAACTTTGCTTTTCAGGGGTAACTTCAGCTACCTCTCCGGGTTCCAGCACCGTCAGCTGGTTCTCGGCAGAGCCTTTGGCCTAGGTGCCTCCATCTCGGTATCCGAGTTCCGGCAACGTCTGCTGGTCCTTGGTAGTGCTTTGTAGCACAGGTACCTCCTGCTTAGTAACCGTGTTCCAGCACCGTCAGCTGGTCCTCGGTTGTGCCATTGGCTCTTATTCCTTCTGCTGCCCCTCCGGGTGCCAGCACTGTCAGCTGGTCCTCGCTATTTCCATTTGCTCTTGCAGCTTATGCTACCCCTCCGGGTTCCAGCACCGTCAGCTGGTTCTCGGCAGAGCCTTTGGCCTAGGTGCCTCCATCTCGGTATCCGAGTTCCGGCAACGTCTGCTGGTCCTTGGTAGTGCTTTGTAGCACAGGTACCTCCTGCTTAGTAACCGTGTTCCAGCACCGTCAGCTGGTCCTCGGTTGTGCCATTGGCTCTTATTCCTTCTGCTGCCCCTCCGGGTGCCAGCACTGTCAGCTGGTCCTCGCTATTTCCATTTGCTCTTGCAGCTTATGCTACCCATCCGGGTTCCAGCACCGTCAGCTGGTTCTCGGCAAAGCCTTTGGCCTAGGTGCCTCCATCTCGGTATCCGAGTTCCGGCAACGTCTGCTGGTCCTTGGTAGTGCTTTGTAGCACAGGCACCTCCTGCTTAGTAACCGGGTTCCAGCACCGTCAGCTGGTCCTCGGTAGTGCCATTGGCTCTTGTTCCTTCTGCTGCCCCTCCGGGTGCCAGTACCGTCAGCTGGTTCAAGAGGACAAAGAACAGGAAGACAACCACCAAGATGCAGAACAACAAGAGAGAGAAGACAAAGAAGCATAAAAAAACAAAGCAGAAGAACATTAAGCAGAAGACTAATACTCTGAGCAAATGATATTATCTTATTTATAAGCAGAAGAAGACTAAGCAGTGTATGGGGGTGAGTCCGTTCCTCCTCGTGGTGCCCCTGGAAAAGGCCTGCTGCTGCAGGCCAAACTGAACGCGGACAAATCCTGTTGTAAATCTTTTGTGACAGGCAGAACGGAAGGTGTAAACTTCTAACTTTTCTAGATAACAACTACAGGAATGCCTGACACAAATAAGAATATGATGAAGAAGAATAGGAAGAAGATGAAGAAGTTGAATATGTAGAATAATAATTGTTGAATAAGAAGAATATGAAGAATGTAAGAAAAGGAAGAAGAATGTAAAAAAAGGAAGTAGAAGAATTTAAAAAAAGGAAGAAGAAGAAGAATGTAAAAAAAGGAATAAGAAGAAGAATGTAAAAAAAGGAAGTAAAAGAATGTAAAAAAAGGAAGAAGAAGAAGAAGAATGTGAAAAAAGGAATAAGAAGAAGAAGAAGAAGAAGGTAAAAAAAGGAAGAAGAATAAGAAAGAAGAACAAAGAAGAAAGAAGAAGAAGACATACATGTCTGGCAAAATATAAATGAGGCTAACATAGTCAATATCTTTGTAACTCCTAACGTCTTTAAAAAAAGAGTTTAATTCCTGCTATTCCATTTGATTGGGCTAAACCTCTATGGCTTTAATGTCTCCTCCACCTCCCACAATACATTCTACATTATTCTTAGTTGTTTTTCTTCATGTAGAATTAACCTACAAGGAAAGAAAGGGTTTTTTTTAATTCCGATATTTTGGCCCCATTGACATGCATTGGTTCCCGGTATCGGAATCGGCAATACCGATACTTTTTTTTAAGATCGGCCGATCCATTCCGATCCGATATTTTCAAGTATCAGCTGGTATCGCTCAACTCTAGTCGTTAACCCTGTCTTGTTTCCTTGCATGGAACCCTGGCTGACTTTCGGATATTCGGATCCTGATTGCCTACAGAGCTTCAGAACCTGAAGTCCCTGTTGATCTTCGCTTGCTGTCCGCAGTCTGATGTCATCGTGCCTCCACCTACCATCTGCACGTACCATGTTTGGACTTTGGCGTGCCTTTGCACGCCCTTTGCTATGTTGTCCCTGTTCTGGTTATGTTTGTACCTGACGTTATCCCTGAAGCCTTCCTTAAATGAAGTTTCTTTGAACGTCTCGTCTCGCCTTGTCTTGTTTCCCTGAGCCGGCCGTCTGGTCCAGCTGCCGTGGTGGCTCACCCCCTTGGTCTTGCCCCTGACACTCCTGTATAGGGGGTGGTTCTCACTAGGTTAGCTCGCCCTAGGTAGGTGGGTGCCACGGCCCAGAGGGTCCACTCATTCAAAGAAGAAACGACTCAGCGTAAGCTAACGCTCGTCACACATACATACATACACACACATTCAGCTTTATATATTAGATAGTATTAAAAGAGGACAACCTAATGTACTTCAATTGATCTGTGTCTCAACTCCCGATGCGTTTTACTGGTCACATTTTTCATAATGATTCATCAGGGATCCATAGGCACTCGCTGGTTAGTTCTATAATGGTATTACCTTCCACCAACCATATGTTTTTGGCACCGGATGATGACGGCATGCAACAATTTTACATTAAAGATCAATTGAAGGGACTTTTTTTTTTTTATACAAGGCAATTACATATTAAGTTTTAACTGCACTGAAAAACATGAAACAATATATATGGAATAAGAAACGGTTTTGCAAAACCCCATTCACATGTGACAAGAAATAATATCTGGCAGAGCCCAAGGCATGTAGCATCCGTACATAGTATGTGCAAGGGGGGTCCTTAGGAGAAGACACCCTTCAATGAATGTGTTAGTACAGAACAGGTGATGACTTTATGATGTACGGTATGTAGGAGGAGGACTACATGTATAAGATCTGTTATTCTATGACGCATGGTATATAAAGGATGTGGTCATTTACAATAATGCCAGCGATCATCGTGGAATGAATGGTAAGTGATCGCTCCTTAAACTACAGGCTACATGTGATCAGGTAACGTACAATGCAATGTGCACAAATGTGATCTTTCCTAGCACGGTATGTAAGGCAGCAATTACCTTCATCTCGATGACTGTCTGTAGAGCTTTGGTCTTGGCCGATTCGGACTGGAGTTGATTCCGTCGGTGCAGCTCCTGCGGAGGAACACGGTAGAAGTAAGCCTGGCGACTCATACTTTCATTTTAGTCACAGAATATATAAAAAATAATAATAAAAGATTTAAAAAATATATATATAGGCTGGAAGTTAATTTGTTAAAGCGCATTAAAGAGTCTACAGGTCCACGAGTCTGCAGCAGTCACTGTCTTGTGTTACAGCCAATGCATGAATTAATGCTGAAAGTGTCGTCAATTATTAATGCTCACCATTGCCAAGGTAGCAAGCTACGTCTTAATAATAACAGCACGGCACTGCAGTTGTCCTATTGATGTCATTATCTTTTTTTTTTTTTCAAAGAATAACCTAGAAAATAGTAAGAAGCTATTTTCATCTCTGGTCACTCAGTGCTGTGGGAATGAAGCAAGAGCATCGCTATAGGAGAGGAGAGATGGCGGCTGCACCTAGGTGTCTAAATCCCAAAGGCCCCTCTGCCACATAAGATGACACTACTATTATAAATGAAGCATGGTAGATCGGGGGTCCTATCATTAGGCTTCGCTTATATAGCGCCATCATATTTCGTCCCCATTGGGGCTCACAGTCTGAGTTGCCTATCAGTATGTCTTTGGAGTGTGGGAGTGTGAGGATGTGGACTGTCTTAACTCATCCCTACTCTGAAGACAACCGCCGTGTGCATATGTGTAATGTGAACAGTGTTATGGGTTTTATGTAATTAACTAGATGGTGGCCCGATTCTAACGCATCGGGTATTCTAGAATATGTATGTAGTTTATTTATGAAGTTTTAATAATAATGCAATAATGCACCCTCCAATCCTGATATGCATGGTCTCCTCACGCCCCAATCCTAATATGCATGGTCCCCTCACCCATCAATCCTGATATACATGGTACCCCTCACCCCCCAATCCTGGCAATCATAGTCCCCTCACCCTCCAATCCTGGAATGCATGGTCCTCTCACCCCCCAATCCTGGTATGCATGGTCCTCTCACCCCTCTTTCCTAATAAGCATGGTCCCCTCACCCCCCTTTCCTGGTATGCATGGGCCCCCTCTCCCCCTTTCCTGGTATGCATGGTCCCCTCACACCCCAATCCTGATATGCATGGTCCCCTCACACCCCAATCCTGATATGCATGGTCCTCTCACCCCCCAATCCTGGTATGCATGGTCCTCTCACACCCCAATCCTGATATGCATGGTCCCCTCACACCCCAATCCTGATATGCATGGTCCCCTCACACCCCAATCCTGGTATGCATGGTTCTCTCACCCCCCAATCCTGGTATGCATGGTCCCCTCACACCCCAATCCTGATATGCATGGTCCCCTCACACCCCAATCCTGATATGCATGGTCCTCTCACCCCCCAATCCTGATATGCATGGTACCCCTTACCCCCGAATCCTGGTAAGCATGGTCCCCTCACCCTCCAATCCTGGAATGCATGGTCCTCTCACCCCCCAATCATGGTATACATGGTCCTCTCACCCCCCTTTCCTGGTATGCATGGTCCCCCTCACCCTCCTTTCCTGGTATGCATGGTCCAGTCACCCCCCTTTCCTGGTATGCATGGTCCCCTCACCTCCCTTTTCTGGTATGCATGGTCCCCTCACCCCCTTTCCTGGTATGCATGGTCACCCTCACCCCCCTATCCTGGTATGCATGGTCCAGTCACCCCCCTTTCCTGGTATGCATGGTCCCCTCACCTCCCTTTTCTGGTATGCATGGTCCCCTCACCCCCCTATCCTGGTATGCATGGTCACCCTCACCCCCCTATCCTGGTATGCATTGTCACCCTCACCCCCTTTGCTGGCATGCATGGTCACACTCACCCCCTTTGCTGGTATGCATGGTCACCCTCACCCCCCTTTGCTGATATGCATGGTCCCCTCACCCCCCTTTCCTGGTATGCATTGTCCCCTCATCCCCCTTTGCTGGTATGCATGGTCCCCTCACCCCACTTTGCTGGTATGCATGGTCCCCTCACCCCCCTTTGCTGGTATGTATGGTCACCCTCACCCCCCTTTCCTGGTATGCATGGTCCCGTCACCCCCCCTTTCCTGGTATGCATGGTCTCTGTTAAAATAAAAAATAGTTATATACTCACCTTCCGACGGCCCACGATCTCCACTCCACGTGCCCGACCTCGCGGTCCCAGTAATGCATTGCGCGAAACACGCTGATGACTTTGCGCTCTCGCGAGAGTGACGTCATCTCCGGGCAAAGGCGCAAAGCATTACTGGGACTGCGAGGCCGGGCGCGTGGAGTGGAGCTCGCGGGCCGTCGGAAGGTGAGTATGACCTTTTTTTTATTTTAATTCTGTTTTTTTTTTTCCCAGCGCCGCGGGATTTCGGTTACAGACAGATAGACAGACCGACAGACACAATAAGACGATTATATATATAGATGTGAACGTGTATGATCTCTATGTAATATGTTATGGTAATGTGTAGAATAGCGGGGTAAATGTGAAAACTCCATGATCGTGTATAAAGACGTGTTTTATAGATAAAAGGAAGCAAGGCTTATTACTAGTGATGAGCGAGTATACTTTTAAGATCGTATTTGAAAGTAAGCCTAATATTGTATGTATTCACATTAAGCCACGCCATAAAGTCCCCGAGCTGCTGCACCGTCCCATCCCAAAAAAATAAAACATCATCAATATAGCGGTGCCAGCACAGCACATGGGAGGTGGCTGGCGCGCCCCCGTCGCGAAAAATGAATCTCTCCCAAGACCCAAAGTATTGGCCTAAAGAGAGGCCAGATGGATCGTCACCCTGGATACAGTGACCCCCAAGGGTCTTAACGAGTTCCTTAGTTTTGCCTCTTTTATATAGTTACTGCTGTCTCTGCTGCACCCATTAGTGTATATATCCCTTTTCCTGTTGGCAATTTTTTTATTTTATCATTGTTTTTAACCATTAATTTCTTTTCTTTTTATCCTCAGTTAGTGTTCTATACATGTGTCGGCTGTTGGATATTATGGACCTTTTCTGGATTCACATTGTCTCCATATGTGTCATCTTTGTATGATTGAGCCATTAGGAGTCCCTATTATCTTCATCGAATATGACTAACTATCACTTATGGATACAAGAGGATCCCCTGCTATGTTTAGGATATGGGATCAATTATCACCCACGGACAGTTATGGATAATTTTTTGTTATGAGGATTATGTTATGTATTACTTTGTTCTTGTGCTGGTATTATTTTGATATTGTGTGCCCAGTTTCTGATGCACTGTAATGTCTTTGCACATTTTATTATTATGCTCACTAGCGTTTTCTTTTCCCTGGACAATATTATGTACTAGATGTTCATTGTGGGTCCTTTTGCCTGGTTATGCTGCAGTGCGCATGCGTTCATGTCCCCCAGTAGCCCTCCTCATGGGGGCGGGTGTCTGCTGTGCCTCCGACGCAGGCGTGGGGGGGGGTGTTCTCCCCGGCGCGTGCGTTATGATGCCTGACGCTCGCCATCTTGTAGGAGGACCTGGCGGTGACACGGTGCATGCGCCGCTATCGCAGCTACGATTGGCTTCTGCACACCATGTGACTGCACACTAAGATACAAAAAGGTCCTTTTCCCCTCCAGCCCTCATCCCCTTGAGAAAGCACCCGTTGTGAGCGCAAAACGCGCGTCGGGGGTCACCTCCAGGACTGGGTCTTCTTTGCACCACTGGGTAAGCCACCTGCATCTCCCACCATACTTTTGCTATGATTTTGGGATAATTTGTGCAGGGAAAATCTGCTGCCACAGCCGGTAGCGCTACAGGTCCTTATTTTGCAGACTCACCCTCTTACTCCTACAATCTATGGGCTTATTGTAGCCAAAATACTTACTATTTATGGGTGTTTCTGCTTTATATTGCATATCTTTTGCATTTCTGGTGCCACCTGTCCATGGCTATGTTGGTGCACAGTGTTACATCTCCCCTTCCTTAGTCTGTCCTGTTTGCGTCTATTGACTTTTTGCAATTTTTTGCTATTTATATGTTACTTTGTCTTTGCATGTGCTAAATAAAATTTGTACTTTTTTATTAAATTTTGAATCAATTACTCTTTTGATTCTCCTTGTTAAAAAAAAAAAAAGATTTGCGGCTGCTAGACAGCCTGAATATATGTGAGGCTTTCCTAACAAACAGGCAACCCCCACATGTATTTAGGTTGTCTAGCAGCCTCAAATCATGCAGCTAAAACGATAGAAACTAAATCTCCAAGCACATCCAAATACTCAGCGGACACCCGAGCATGCTCGGAAATCTCGAGTAACGATTATACTCGCTCATCACTAACTATTACTAATAAATATACTGTATAGATAGGAAATAGATAAGGAATAGTTCATGTTAGATATAAGCCCACAGATGGGAGGGGAATAATGTTAATAAAAAGGAGAGGTACTCCTTGGTTATGGGTGGTTAGGAATAGAGGAAGGTTTAAGCAGGTTGATTGTTGAGTTCAAGTGCAGTGGGCTGCTAGGGCCAACCTGGGCCTATCACTCAGAACAGTGGCTTGCCATACAACTCCTCCATGTGGATCTACTGGTCGTTCGCGACTCCAAGATTGGCTACGGGGCCATCGGGCACATCGCACCTTCAGGGGAAGATGGACATGGATCCTCAAAGTCAGAGGATGATAGAATTTGGGTGCACTGCCATCGGTGAAGAGGGATCCTGAGAGGTCGTGGAGAAAGCAGGAAAAGGGATGCTCTATCGAGAATGAGTGCTGGGGCTGAAGTTATGTCCAGCACCTGATGGGAAAACTGTAATCTGTTGTTCCCTATCCAACATGCTCCACTGTAATGGCTGTGAACTGTTCAGTACAAGTTTGAATGTTAAAAAAACACTTGGTGTCCCCTGGATTGTGAGCGGTGGAAGATGGAAGCCTGGAGTTTGCGGAGGCCTATGGCCCACAAGTGAGTGTGATGCATCCAACACCTAACAGCACACTGAGTTTGCGGAGGCCTATGGCCCACAAGTGAGTGTGATGCATCCAACACCTAACAGCACACTGAGACACGATTTTCCTGCAAGAGCGTCCAGAAGCTGCAGGACATCCACGACTACCCCCCTCATGCCCGTTACAAGAGGAATTCAGAGAATCCTGAGGAAACTCAAGTAAACATGGGGAGAACATACAAACTCCTTGCACATGTCGTCATTGGTGGCATTTGAACTCAGGACCCCAGCGATGCAAAGCAACTGGGCTAACCACTGAGCCACCGTGCGGCCTGGGCCCTGGTGTAAATTTGCAATGGCGTCAAGTACTTAAACTTTCAACTCTGGTGTAAAGAGTTTGATAAAAGCAGATATTACTAGGCCTATGACTAGTATCCAAAAATATAATATCTCAGTTTCAATTTTCGAGGGTACATCTCCTTCGGACTAAATGATGAGTTGGAGTTTTCGTGTGTCAATAATGCATCATGCAAAGGGCACCAAGGCGAACAAGGAGAATGATGGTGCATATGGACCCTACCGCTGCACAAAATTAGTATTTCTGTACAACACCACATTATGTATACTCTGCTAGAAGCCATAAGATTCTGTATAAATCCTGTGTAAAGAAGAACCTTTACATATAAGCCACAACATGGACGTATAGTGAGGGGAAATAATTATTTGATCCCTTGCTGATTTTGTGAGTTTGCCCACTGAGAAAGACATGTGCAGTCTATAATTTTAAGGGTAGGTTAATTTTAACATTGAGAGATAGAATATCAAAAATTAAATCCAGAGAATCACATTGTATAAATTATATTAAATTTATTTCCAATTTGCAATGAGAAATAAGTATTTGATCCCTCTGGAAAACAAGACTTAATGAAAAAGTTTATGGCTAAAATAAAGTTTTATGGGAACGCCATCATTGTCGACACATGATCAGTCTGATTAATATTTCTTCTAACCACCCCAAGATTAATGCAAAAGAAAAAAAAACAAAAACTTGAAACACCTTATAGGTTAAATAGAGAAAGCCATCACATGTAGCAAAGATTAGGGGCTGCTTAAGTGGAGTGGTCTCCAGAGATGTGCCAAAGTACAACCATGCTACCCAATACTTTCCTGTATACCTTATTGGTTCCATCTGCTACTGACTGACTCCATGTGCTCCACCTTGCGTTTAAGCCGGTGAAGCCGATCGCGCATACTTTTAGGGGCTCTCCTGAGATTGTATTTCAGCGCTCTCAGCACACGGATGATGTGTGGAATTTGTGATTGTCCGAACTCACACACTGATCTCTTGTTTGAAGGGCTGGAAGCCAAACTAACATAAACAGCTTCTCCCAGTCCACTTACAGAGTTTCCAAATGTCACTCTAATCAGCGAGATCCTCAACTGTGATGGGGAAATCCCTAAGAAAATAACCATGTGGATGGAACATCGGACATCAGGCCGGCTAGTCGCTTTTCAAAATGTTGGGACTTGGCTGCTGAATAGCGGACACATTCCTACAGCCCGAGTCTTGCAGGAATCCGATTTTCACCTGATAGACCATAGCAACAAATCATCTAGAGGAGTGGTTCCCAAACTCCAGTCTTGACGACCCCCAACAGATCCTGCTTTCTGGATCTCCTTAGTATTGCCCAGGTGATACAATTATTATCAAGGCCCAAGTTCTCTCACTAAGTACTGAAAACGTGATCTGTTGGAGGCCGTGAGGACTGGAGTTCGGGAAACCCTATACTTAGAGTATATCTCTAAAGACCCCGTTACACGCGTCAATGTCCCAGCGATCCCACCAATGATCCGACGTGGATGGGCTCGCTGGGACATAGTTAGCTGATCGCTGGTGAGCTGTCACATAGACAGACTCACCAGAGATCAGGACCAGCGAGCACACTGGTATCCAGGGTAGACAGCGGGTATCTAAGCACCGCGCGACGCTTAGTTACATACTGTTTACCATGGATACCCGATCAGGACCAGCGAGCACGCTGGTATCCAGGGTAAACAGCGGGTAACTAAGCGCCGCGTGGCACTTAGCTACCCGCTGTTTACCCTGGATACCAGCTCCCAGCGTCTGCTGTATGGCGCTGGGAGCTCGCTGATCATTGGTCTCTCGCTGTCACACGCAGCGATGTGTGCTGCCCAGCGGGAGACCAACGATAGATTTATGGCCCCCAGACCATTAGGCAACGATTAACGATCAGCCAACTGATCGCTGATCGTTGCTACGTGTCACACGCAACGATGTCGTTTCGACATCCCTGCAACGTCATCACACTGGAGATGTTGCAACGATATCGTTCACAATATCGTTGCGTGTAACAGGGCCTTAAGGTCACGTTCACTCGTTCAGTATTTGGTCAGTATTTTACATCAGTATTTGTAAGCCAAAACCAGGAGTGGGTGATAAATCTAGAAGTGGTGACGTGTTTCTATTATGCTTTTCTGCTGATTGTTCCCCTCCTGGTTTTGGCTTACAGATACTGACGTAAAATACTGACCGAATACTGACCTAATACTGAACGTGTGAACGTGGCCTAAAACTCAGATTCACAAGATTAAATATTTTTTGGATCAGAGAAGCCACATCCGGCCTTACTTATCACCATATACAGTAGGGGGAACAGCGGTCAACAATATTCTGCAATATCTGTCGTCTTTGCATCCAGATGCAACAAAAGAACTTCGGAGTAAAAAATGCTAAGTTGATTATCACTTTTAACATTTGTTATTATTTTTTCAAATACAATTATTAATAATGCATTTTATTCTAAGTGCAATTACGGTAGTTACCTTCCCATACTGAGTTTCAATTTTTATTTCATAAATCAGTAGTACACATGAAACTAAGTAACTTTGTAATATATCTGATCAGAGAAATCTGCTTCTTTCTCCTCCAGGACTGATCTTAAATTCTCAATTCTGTGAAATCTGTAGCCAGTGAAGGCATAAATTCCCATTACTGAGATAGGAGCGGACAGTTGGTGCTCATAAAGTACTATGGAGGAGGAAGAATTTGATATAGGGGCAAACAGACATTCTACTGCAAGTTGTCGTGAAATAACAGCTTTATCCATAGAACTTTATGAGCAACAATTGTCATCTAGCTCAGTAATGGGAATTTCTGCATTCACTGAAGATAGATTTTATCAGTGAATGGGAAATTTTGAGGATGAAGGACTAGACCAAGAGGAGAAGGAAGATTTCTTTAATAAAATATGTTAAATTGTTGCCTATTTTCACATGTACTATTGATTTATGGAAAAAAAAAACGAAAGGTAACACTATAAGCAGATGATAAGGAAGCTAGGTGTTAATGGCAAAAGAACAATATGCCCAATTCTTAAATTCAGTCTCTACCCAACTAACCATACTGACAGCTCCTCAGTGACCCTCCTACCTGCTGCTGCTGAGATCTCACACTGCTTAGTACAAGCTGCAGCTGTCAGTCATGCTCGCTGGGCAGATACTGAATATACTTGAGCCCTCCTACTCTATAGCTTGGCTCATAAAATGACCATTTTAATAAAAGGATTATACAGCCATTATGACAGTAGTGTTAAAGAAAGTACATCTGCCTTATCAGGCCTAAGAGATATATTTTAATAATATATTTAGTGTTCATTGGGAAATCTGGTGATAGATTTACTTTAAATCAAGTCTTATTTTAGATTTCCATCTGCATAAAAACAAAGTTTAAACTCAGTCTCCACTAAAGTAGATTGACTGACAGCTCCTCAGTGTTCCCTTCTCCTGTTGCTGCTGAGATCTCACACGGCTCAGTGCAAGCTGCAGCCATCAGTCAGGGTCATTGGGCAGAGACTAAATATACTCGAGCCTTCTCACTCTTTTACTGGATTTTAAAGTCATTCTGACATGGATTTTAGAGAAAGCACACCAGCCTCATCAAGTCTAAGATATGTTTCAACAATAAATGTAGCTTGTATTGGGAAATCTGCTTTAAATCATGTCGTTTTAGATTTTCAGGTGCATTGTGAACGCATAAAATGATTTAATATTGGGAAACAATACAGAAGTTTTCAATGTAACTGAATATATTTATTCTTGTCGATGAATCCTGCCTTCTCTGCTGTATTTGTGAACCCCAACATAATGCTTGACTCTCTGCTGGTGGAAATGATTGCATTAATATTTTAGCATTTCTTGGTCGTAACAAGGGCACATCACATTAGGTGTGGACTGCACATGTTGCATATTTAATGCAAATGATGTATTGTCCTATAAAATATTATATTACAGTACAAGCTAAGTACAAGGCAGTGTAATGGCACTCCGGTTTTGAGTCTAAAATATAAAAATGTAAAAACAAAAGGTAAAAGCTGTGTTTTAGGGTCATGGTAGAGTTCAGAGTACATTCTGACAACCAAGGAAGAATGATCTTTTCAGAGACAATTCCTTTCAGATAATAACGAACTATAGCAGCAGTTCTCTGACTGCCACAAGCCCACAGCTAATCGCCACAAGCCCACAACTAGTCACCACAAGCCAACAACTAATCGCAACAAGCCCAAAACTAATCACCACAAGTCCACAACTAATCGCCACAAGTCCACAACTAATCGCCACAAGTCCACAACTAATCGCCACAAGCCAACAACTAATCACCACAAGTCCAAAACTAATCGCCACAAGTCCACAACTAATCGCCACAAGCCAACAACTAATCACCACAAGTCCAAAACTAATCGCCACAAGTCCACAACTAGTCACCACAAGCCAACAACTAATCGCAACAAGCCCACAGCTAATCGCCACAAGCCCACAACTAGTCACCACAAGCCAACAACTAATCGCAACAAGCCCAAAACTAATCACCACAAGTCCACAACTAATCGCCACAAGTCCACAACTAATCGCCACAAGTCCACAACTAATCGCCACAAGCCAACAACTAATCGCCACAAGTCCACAACTAATCGCCACAAGTCCACAACTAATCGCCACAAGTCAACAACTAATTGCCACAAGCCAACAACTAATCGCCACATCCCAACAACTAATCGCCACAAGCCAACTAATCGCCAAAAGCCCACAGCTAATCGCCACAAGCCAACAATTAATCGCCACAAGCCAACAACTAATCGCCACAAGTCCACAACTAATCGCCACATGCCAACAACTAATCGCCACAAGCCAACTAATCGCCAAAAGCCCACAACTAATCATCACAAGCCAACAACTAATCGCCACAAGTCCACAACTAATCGCCACAAGTCCACAACTAATCGCCACAAGCCAACAACTAATCACCACAAGTCCACAACTAATCGCCACAAGCCAACAACTAATTGCCAAAAGCCCACAACTAATCGCCACAAGCCCACAACTAATCGCCACAAGCCCACAACTAATCGTCACAAGCCCACAACTAATCATCACAAGTCCACAACTAATTGTCACAAGCCCACAACTAATCGTCACAAGCCCACAACTAATCGTCACAAGCCCACAACTAATCGCCATAAGACAACAACTAATCGCCACAAGCCCACAACTAATCGCCACAAGCCAACAACTAATCACCACAAGTCCACAACTAATCACCAAAAGCCCACAACTAATCATCACAAGCCCACAACTAATCGTCACAAGCCCACAACTAATCATCACAAGCCCACAACTAATCATCACAAGCCCACAACTAATCACCACAAGTCCACAACTAATCACCAAAAGCCCACAACTAATCATCACAAGCCCACAACTAATCGTCACAAGCCCACAACTAATCACCACAAGTCCACAACTAATCACCACAAGTCCACAACTAATCACCAAAAGCCCACAACTAATCACCAAAAGCCCACAACTAATCATCACAAGCCCACAACTAATCGTCACAAGCCCACAACTAATCATCACAAGCCCACAACTAATCACCACAAGTCCACAACTAATCGCCACAAGTCCACAACTAATCGCCACAAGTCCACAACTAATCGCCACAAGCCAACAACTAATCGCCACAAGTCCAAAACTAATCGCCACAAGTCCACAACTAATCGCCACAAGTCCACAACTAATAGCCACAAGTCAACAACTAATTGCCACAAGCCAACAACTAATCGCCACATCCCAACAACTAATCGCCACAAGCCAACTAATCGCCAAAAGCCCACAACTAATCGCCACAAGCCAACAATTAATCGCCACAAGCCAACAACTAATCGCCACAAGTCCACAACTAATCGCCACATGCCAACAACTAATCGCCACAAGCCAACTAATCGCCAAAAGCCCACAACTAATCATCACAAGCCAACAACTAATCGCCACAAGTCCACAACTAATCGCCACAAGCCCACAACTAATCGCCACAAGCCAACAACTAATCACAAGTCCACAACTAATCGCCACAAGCCAACAACTAATTGCCAAAAGCCCACAACTAATCGCCACAAGCCCACAACTAATCGCCACAAGCCCACAACTAATCGTCACAAGCCCACAACTAATCATCACAAGTCCACAACTAATCGTCACAAGCCCACAACTAATCGTCACAAGCCCACAACTAATCGTCACAAGCCCACAACTAATCGCCATAAGACAACAACTAATCGCCACAAGCCCACAACTAATCGCCACAAGCCAACAACTAATCACCACAAGTCCACAACTAATCACCAAAAGCCCACAACTAATCACCAAAAGCCCACAACTAATCATCACAAGCCCACAACTAATCGTCACAAGCCCACAACTAATCATCACTAGCCCACAACTAATCACCACAAGTCCACAACTAATCACCAAAAGCCCACAACTAATCATCACAAGCCCACAACTAATCGTCACAAGCCCACAACTAATCACCACAAGTCCACAACTAATCACCAAAAGCCCACAACTAATCATCACAAGCCCACAACTAATCGTCACAAGCCCACAACTAATCGTCACAAGCCCACAACTAATCGTCACAAGCCCACAACTAATCGCCATAAGACAACAACTAATCGCCACAAGTCCAGCTCCCTTTACAATAGCTTTTCAAAAGGGAAGCTGCTGCCATCCCAACCAGTAGTATTAGTTGACGACTTGAGGTCTGCTCTTCCCAGGTTAGGGCTTATAGACCGGTTTTGTGGTCATAAAACAATCCCTTTAAAGAGGATGATCAAGATTTAAAAAAATGACCAAAAGCCTGAAATGTAATGTATCAACTTAATAATATACCATTACTTGCCTATTCACAGGTCCATCCAACATCAATGACATGACATCCATTAATCACATCACCAGTCCCACAGCAGTCACACGCCGTACATGCAAACATCACCACTGAGGTCAAAGATTGGCGGCAGCAGTAACAAGAATGTTGGACGTGACCTTACTGCTGGACCAGCGGGAACCTAGATAGAGAAATCCAAGGACAAAGGATAAATCCACAATAAATCCACCGTTATGTGTATGCTTTAAAGGCATGTTCCCACAGGGCAGATTTACTGAATTGCATCAGTCCCGTAGGTAAATGGAGCCATTTTTGCAACATGGCTTTACTTTTGTATTTGGAGTCAGCAATCCATTAACTGGTTTACAGATTGCAGGATGTGTTGACTTTCCTGAATGTTAGACAACACGTGTGTCCATATGAGGTCAGCAGTAATGGCCGGGACATTACTGGAACATTCTCTGACAATTTTCCCACAATAAGTTTGCATGTTGGTGGCGGAGTATATAACTAGCACCATTAATAAGTGTTAGAAAGATAGGACGCTGGAGGGGATTAATATAATCTCATAGCTCTTCCACTTAGTAGAAGAGTCACCAATTGGGAATCAGCTCGGAAGTAACTTTATAAAGAACAGATGAAAAACTGCAGAATCCTCTTGATATCGTAACTGAAAAATAAAAAAGCATCCAAAGCAGTTTTATCCACTGAAGCTGGAAATTCAGTCCTCCATCTACATTTATGTGTGAAACGTAAAATAAAAAAAAAAAGTCATAAATATTGCATCAAAATTATTTGGACATATACACCTAACAAAGAACTAGGACAACATGGTGATCTATAGTAAAATTAATGTTGTACTAGAAACTGCTGCATCAGGGTGAAACGTTATTAAAGGTGTTGTTTGGAAAAAGAAAACAGCGTCACTCTTACGCTTACGGGCTGTGTTTGGTATCTGTTATTGCAGCCTATTGTTATTCAAGTTAAAGGGTACGAGCTGCAATATGTAAGGTAACCCATGAACCAAATTGGATAGTACTAATATCAAACATGTTATACACAAGTCTTGGCTCCAGGGTTGGGTTCTGCTGTTATGAAAGTTACCCACCAAACTCCAGTGACATCATCACCCCAGGCTTTTTAAGCCTGAGTAAGGTTTACATAAACCTTTTGTTTGTCCCACAAGTATACGTATCATCTCATCAAACTCATGTTTTCTTTTACAATCTACATTTGCTTCTTGGCTCGGACCTGCAGCTAACTCTTCATCTGCTGTAAGCATAACAAACTCTCCCTCTAGAGTCTAGACGGTTTACATTACTATCGCTACTGCAATAGCTTTCTCCCATAAACAAGTTGTCCTCGTCAATATTTGATTATTAACCCTTCATCTGCTGAAAGCATTACACACTGTCCTCTGCACCAGTTCACGTTACAAATGGTGCCGCTACTCCTGGACTGACTACGCATCTTTCCGTTCCTGTGCTTATGTCCACTCCTGGCTCTGTGTCTTCAGGTGGGCCCTGCTTCCCTAGCCTGCTTGTAGTCCTGGTCCTCGCTGTTCAATGGGCCATTCGGCAAGTCCAACCCACTGTGACGTCGTGCTTGATCAGTCTGTTCACAATGACTTCTGGCTTAGTGAATTGACCTCAACAGCCCCAACAATACAGAACCCATAATACAAATGACATAACCAAACAAAACGTTGGGTGAAGACTGGGGATGAAGGCAAACAAAAAGACACAATTTAGACCTTTGACCTTTCCTATATCTGGACATGTCAGTCTGACGCTTGATTACTACTGTACATAATGTCAGTTAGCTGGTGTCTCATTTTCAGGCATCGAAGTAGTCAAGACAGAAGAAAAATTGCATAGAAGCTGATATTGTCTTTCTTGCACAAAGAAAGTAGAGCAGATCTGCGTAGGTCCCAGCGGTTGTATGCAAATCTGACATACTAACATCAACTCTCCTGTAATGTCTAGGAGTCTCCCAGAAAAAGCGGAGATATTCCTGGAAATGGCATGAGACAGTAAAGGAAAAGCACATGGTGGCAAAGGAACCATAATGTGGGACTAGCCTAAGCATTGCTGCTGGATTCTGTATTATCTATGTATGCCAATGGGCACAGCGCATAGTTAAATGGTTTATGAAAGCATCTCAATACTATCAATACCAGATCGTTGGTGGTCCGACACCTTGCACCCACACAAATCATTTGTTTTCTTCTCCAGCCTTGGCCTGATGTTAACACTTTGAACAAAGTGTAGTGGCCTCTGTCGCCTACTGTAGGCTCAGCAGCTCCAATCAAAGTGCTTATATCCAGCCAGCGCTTGATAAAAAAGAAAAAAAAAATGCTGATTTGTGGCGGCTCCAGTAAGGTGTCGGTCACCCACCGATATGGCATTGAAGACCTATCCTCTAAATGCCAAATGCCTGGACAACCCCCCTTAAGGCAGTAGAAAGATACTTTTGATTGGGGTTATGTTCTATAAAGTCAATTAATATTAGATAAATGTGTAAAATAAAGTTATTTTATCATGTTTGGATCAAATGATACAGATGACTCCCAATTCGTGCCCAAAACAATAATCATCAACTCACGAGATTTATGTATATTATTATTTTTTTTTAATAAAAGCAAATAAATAAATCAATTTTCCATTTAAAGAATTGCAATGTACACAGGATTTAGATTTTTAAATGTTTTGCTTTTGAGGTTTCTTTTCGGGCTCCCACCAAAGAGAATAAGTTGAGTCGATATTCCTAATGTGTTCCCCATATGTGAAAAATCTGGCACGTTAGACTCCGATTCATTGATATATGGATGCAGAAAACCACATTTACGCCGATGGGCTGAGGTTCCTGTGTCCATCTGAGTACAAGTGTACTGAGAGGAGTTAGACTACAGACAGTCAAAACAGCCAAACATCATGTTATAATCCAGAACAAGTATCCTTACTACATTAAAGGGAATTCACACTGAAATAATTCTCCAGAAAACAAAATATATTGTGACTGTGTCCTCTTAAAAGACGAGTATGCTGTATCTCATTAATGTATTTCACTGCATCTAAAAAATAAAAAAAAAAATTAGTCATGTTCAATCAATATGGTAAATTCAACCTTAAAGGAAATGTCCACCTTAAAGTAAAAATAAGGTGGCCAAGGTAAAAAGTAAAATGTACTTTGCCAATAATGTGAATTACTTGATTAACTTTAAATTTAACGTTGTTTATTTAGGACGGTTCCTTCTATGTAAATTCTTCAATCTCTGTCCCCCATGTCATTACACACTTAAATCTGAATCTTCTCATAGACCTATAAACAGAGACCAGTAGGTTTCATTGTTGGGTCATTAAGTCGTTTTTTACCCCAGAAAACGGTCGTAAATGCTTTAAAAAGCAACTCTGAGTTGCGCAACTTTTTTTTTTTTTTAGACTTTTGGAGCTTTATCGCCTGTTTGATTCAGCTCAGCCAAAATGGATGTAGCTGTGGAAAAGGCGGTGTGGGATGTGGCCTCGCCCGCCCGCCCGTTCGAAATAATCAAAATGCCTGTCACGATTCCTCCTCTCAGTGTCCCTTGGATCCAGTGACTGACAGATCAGTCGTCCAATCTAATGCAGGGGTGTGCCGATTGGTGGCTTTTTGATTGACAGCTCAACCTTGCAATCTGAGACTGGGAGGTGCCTGACTTCCTTCAGGTGTTCCCTTTTCCAATTGATTACCCAGCTACTTAGCTGAGCTGTCAGTTCCAGATCTCTGACAGACGTAGCATTTGCTCAGTGGTTTGCTTTGTATTCTTGTGCTGTTTGTTTATCTATCATTGCCTGAACTTGGACCTTGTTCTGACCGTCCGTTCGCCTAACCCCTTTGCTCTGATCCACTCTCTTCCTGGTTTTCTGATCTCAGACCATGACCTGACTTCATCTTTGTCTTTCCCCTTTAGTTTACTCCATGCTCTCTTGGTATCTTACCCCGGAACATTTGACTACCTTTCCTCATGGACTGTCTGTGAATAGTGACTAGCGTCACAATGCCAATGTTTTGTACAGCAGAACTGCTACGACTAGAGAAGTATTTCTGACTTGGCACACGGAGGCGCACGCCACTCAGAGGATGCGCCAAACTTGTTAAGTAGCATGTGCCTCTTACTGAATTCAGCACCTTGAACTCCAGAAAAATGAAAAATTGGCATAAAGCAATCATGTGCTGCACCGGACTTTGTGTATCAGCCTGTAGGAGCGCCAGCTAATCTCGTCTTGCAGGGAAATGCATATTGGTGAATCATATAGAAACAGATGAATCTTCGGCCAGTTTCACACGTTCATGTTTTGACTTCCATACTGGGTCGCACACTTCCTAGTCCAAATTCAACAGCCACATTTATGCCTGTCGAGGTTCACATGGCCTTAACACTGCCTATACTCCCGGTATCTGCTATTGTCTACAGCTGTTACGTGATAGTCAGAGCACTGCAGCCAATAAGTGAGCTTAGTGACTCTACCTGAGTTGATGGCACAAGTTGCTCAGAGTCGTTGAACTCACTGATTGCCTGCAGTGGTGTCAACATAATATCAGCGCTGCAGACAATAACAGACATCTTAATAAAAATACCATTAAATATATAAGACATTTCCTTTAGTGCAAAGATTAGGGTGCAATGTGCTTCAATCTCCCGCAGGTAGTAGTAAGGTACGAGATTACGTCTCTGAACATTTTCATTTCTTCGCAGGAAACAAACACATAAATATTTCAGGGATTGAATTTTTCTGCCGAAGCCAACTACGGATTCAGCCAATGTTGTTGTACAGTCATGGCCAAAAGTATTGACACCCCTGCAATTCTGTCAGATAATATTCAGTTTCTTCCTGAAAATGATTGCAAACACAAATTCTTTGGTATTATTATCTTCATTTAATTTGTCTTAAATGAAAAAACACAAAAGAGAATGAAGCAAAAAGCAAAACATTGATCATTTCACACAAAACTCCAAAAATGGGCCGGACAAAAGTATTGGCACCCTCAGCCTAATACTTGGTTGCACAACCTTTAGCCAAAATAACTGCGACCAACTGCTTCCGGTAACCATCAATGAGTTTCTTACAATGCTCTGCTGCAATTTTAGACCATTCTTCTTTGTCAAACTGCTCCAGGTCCCTGATATTTGAAGGGTGCCTTCTCCAAACTGCCATTTTTAGATCTCTCCACAGGTGTTCTATGGGATTCAGGTCTGGACTCATTGCTGGCCACCTTAGAAGTCTCCAGTGCTTTCTCTCAAACCATTTTCTAGTGCTTTTTGAAGTGTGTTTTGGGTTATTGTCCTGCTGGAAGACCCATGACCTCTGAGGGAGACCCAGCTTTCTCACACTGGGCCCTATATTATGCTGCAAAATTTGTTGGTAGTCTTCTGACTTCATAATGCCAAGCACACAGTCAACCAGTCCAGTGCCAGAGGCAGCAAAGCAACCCCAAAACATCAGGGAACCTCCGCCATGTTTGACTGTAGGGACCGTGTACTTTTCTTTGAATGCCTCTTTTTTCTCCTGTTAACTCTATGTTGATGCTTTTGCCCTAAAAGCTCTACTTTTGTCTCATCTGACCAGAGAACATTCTTCCAAAATGTTTTAGGCTTTTTCAGGTAAGTTTTGGCAAACTCCAGCCTTGCTTTTTTATGTCTCGGGGTAAGAAGTGGGGTCTTCCTGGGTCTCCTACCATACAGTCCCTTTTCATTCAGATGCCGACGGATAGTACGGGTTGACACCGTTGTACCCTCGGACTGCAGGGCAGCTTGAACTTGTTTGGATGTTAGTGGAGGTTCTTTATCCAACATCCGCACAATCTTGCATTGAAATCTCTTGTCAATTTTTCTTTTCCGGCCACATCTAGAGAGGTTAGCCACAGTGCCATGGGCTTTAAACTTCTTGATGACACTGCGCACGGTAGACACAGGAACATTCAGGTCTTTGGAGATGGACTTGTAGCCTTGATATTGCTCATGCTTCCTCACAATTTGGTTTCTCAAGTCCTCAGACAGTTCTTTGGTCTTCTTTCTTTTCTCCATGCTCAATGTGGTACACACAAGGACACAGGACAGAGGTTGAGTCAACTTTAATCCTTGTCAACTGGCTGCAAGTGTGATTTAGTTATTGCCAACACCTGTTAGGTGCCACAGGTAAGTTACAGGTGCTGTTAATTACACAAATTAGAGAAGCATCACATGATTTTTCGAACAGTGCCAATACTTTTGTCCACCCTCTTTGTTATGTTTGGTGTGGAATTATATCCAATTTGGCTTTATGACAATTATTTTTGTGTTTTTTCATTTAAGACAAATTAAATGAAGATAATAATACCAAAGAATTTGTGTTTGCAATCGTTTTCAGGAAGAAACTGAGTATTATCTGACAGAATTGCAGGGGTGTCAATACTTTTGGCCATGACTGTAACTGCTTGTGCCTGCCACACACAAAGCACAACCTAGAACCAGAGAAAGTTTGTAAAACTAGATCACCAACAGACTAGTACGATCTCAGTGCCATGTAACCTATTGTACTGTACTGTACAAAGCCTTGTGGGGAGTAGTGTCAGCCATAAATTATTTCCAATAAACAAATTAAAAAAATCTCCGAAACGGAGCAATTTTTACCATATGTTAAGAAAAGGCTGGACATTCTCCAGATCCCACTCAACACTAGATTAATGCATATAAAATGTTGATAATACATGTTTTTTTTGCAAATCTGTATTAGAGTTTTTTAATATTTGTAATAGAGACTATTACATTTTTTGCAATCCCAATTTCATAGCTTCGGCATATTTATCCCAAATATTTGATTAACTGTGAATAAATTTGCTGCAAATCACAGAAACGGTACTTTAACTGCACTGAAAAAAAATCTGTACAACACTTTAAAGGTCTCATAGGACTGTATCCAACCCCTTTCAATACTTTTATGGCAAAGACAGCTTTAGTAATGGCAAAGTGACCTTATCATAGGAACGGATAGTAACCCTGTAGTAACTAATAGCCCAATTAATAACCCAGTATACCAACAGAAATTGATTTTTTTTATATAAAATACAGTCCAAAAATTATCCCTATTTGTCATTTGTGATCAGGCAGACCACTTTATGCAGAATACTGATGGTGTTGCTGTCAGAGGTAACATCATCATGCTGTGACTGAGATAAGTGATGTGCCATATATTCTATAACAACCTCAGCCTTATCCCCACTAATACACTCATTGTGACCTACATTTAGTAGTACTACTATGAGGAAGGCTGGAGCAAGTGGTGATTGTGCTTCTGCTATTGCTAGCAATTCCCACAGTCTTAGCCATGATAGGATTTTTTTTTCCTTTACCCTACCCTGTCCAATACCTTTGCCAATTTTTCTTTTACCACACATTTTATACAAAACTATAAATAACTTTTGACAAATATCAACCTCAATTATTCAACCCTTACTAAAAAAGTATTTAAAAAAATGTTAGGTACTGTAGGTAGGTCCATGTACCGAAAGCAAAATGTGGTAGCAGGTCGAGGTGTAAATGTGGCATTTACAAATTGGACTAGTAAAACAGGAGTGCAAAAGCAAACATGCACATTTTTTCAACAAAGTCCAACCCCCCTCTTTCCAAAAATGATGTAATAATAATAAATGCTAGGTACAACAAACCAGCACCTGCAACAGGGTGCTCAATTACGAGTTAAGCAGGTGACTTTATGTTGTGACCCCTTCACTGCTTATCCCTGCACAGCAGCGCTCCTGGATGCCGGCCGGCACAGGTAACTGCAATTGGATCCATTGATTTGATTGGAGCTTGGATACTGAGGTTCAAGTAAATGGAAGGGCCATTGTGCTGGATCAGCTCATTCTTCAGTATCAATGGGGAATTCCACGGGTCATTCCCCCACTAAAATATCCCAGACGGAAGCCATCACCTTATGAGGGTTTTTCCACATCTGAGAAAAATGGATGATTATTCTGATCAGACTTTGATCAAAGTGGCAAAAAAAAAGGTTTCTTCACCTTCTCCATTGTGTCAGTCCATTAATATCGGACCGCATCCGGATGTCATCTTTGTAAGGTCCAATTTTTTTTTTTCCACATGGACCCATAGACTTGGATTACCAATTTTGATCAAAATTGGACATGTCTCGGATTTCTTTCTGTGGACCACTTAGTCCCAGGAAATTAAAATAGTACATGTGTACAGCCACATAAAATATCATAGGTACGAGTGATATCGGCGAAAACCACTGCTAGCGCTTGGACAAGAAAATCCAATCCCTATGAGAGCGAAATATTTATTTAAAGCGTCTAGACAAAGCCATATTCTGTTTGTGATGCAGCAAATAAAAGCTATCAAAGAACATACTGAAAAAAAAAATAATTAATGACCCATTCAAAAAAGCTGCTCCGGTTTCTAACACTAATGATGTACATTAAAAATGGTGTAGGTACATAACATCAGACAAAAGTGAGCTAAATCAGTGATACACTGGTACAGAGGGGGAGAAGACCCCACCCGCGAGGACTGAATGCGGACAATGTAGGTCATGCTGAGTCAACAATGGAGGGTATCACTTTAGGCAAAATTTGGGCAATATCAAAGAATGGTCTGAAGCACAATAAACCCCCAGAGCAATAAAAAGGCTAATAAACCAAATACAATAAGACACATTGTAAACAACTACAAAGAGACCCAATTATTGTGTATTATTGGAAACAGAACTACTAAACATGTTCCTCTCATTGTGTTGAAATATTATTTTTCAAGATGATTAATTGTATGCAAGACTGAAAAACAACATCTGGCCGGACATAAAAGGTTGTAAAAAGAAGAATAACCGTAAGCAACAGTTACAAAATAATATTTTTTAATTAACACGCTACTACAGATTGGAGGTACGGTTCATTTCGGGTGGAATTAAGACTTTGTGATGACTGGTGTTTTTTACAACGGGCCACCGGGAGATCTTCCGCCACATCCAGCACTAATAAGCCAGCATCATATTTAGACCCCTGGCTTGGCAGATCTAAAGTTGGCAATGCCGCTTCCTACATGCAGAACTAACAGCAGGTGAGCATCTGCCAAACGACCCCTGAAACCGAGATATTTCACCGCTGACCACACAAGCCACCGGATTTCTCTCTGCGCTCACACCCCGATTCCCCAAGGACAACATTGCCCCACAAAAGGTTCCTTCATTAAATGGAGATAGTAAATTGCAGGTTGTAAATGTCTGAGCTGTTAGTGGGATTGCAAAAAAAAAAATATCATCAAGGAGATCTATTTTCCAATAGTTTACATAAATGTTGTTTTCACCTCTCCTGCTCTATTTATGAGTTAGTTTTTTTATTTGCGTGCAACCCTTTTATTTCTAAAAAGGTATGGAAACACGTTACAGAAATGAAGAACGGAAATAGAGAAAAATAAATACACTTCGCACATTCACTAAACTAACTCAAAAAAGTAAAGTTTCTAAGACTCTGCTTTTGCATAGGAACAGCGCCACCCTCCTCCATGGACAGTTTTTGGTATTGCAGGGTAATCAAACAAATATAGGAGTAAGTACATGAAAAGTCAGCAAGTCAAAAATTAGATACCGTAAACTCATTTGTATTTAGCCAGTAGGACTTTAGTATATATGGTAATGCACCAGATTACTCAGGGGATCATATGAAAAAATATTATATTTATTATGCCCATAATAAAAGGAGTTATAAAAGAGATACATCTTTATTGAGAAATAATTACAAATATATAGGACACACAGTTAAGACAATTTATAAAATGGTATCAGACTCCAATAGAAAAGGTATGTGTAACAATATACATGAAGGTAACAGCTGAACAGACCTTAGTATGCAGGATTAGAAAGACACAGTAATATGGCCCAAGGAAAAAATGTGGACATTACAAATAAGCCTGGAAATAGTAGTAAGTGGTTTTAACAATCTCCATTTGCTTATTGCAGCATAGTAAGGAATAGAATCAAAATAAATTTACATAGGTAGAATTTTACCAATTTGGGAGGTGGCTGTCAGGTCCCCGACGCGCGTTTCGGCGCTAATGCCTTCTTATGGGGGAGTATTGCAGGTTAGTGAAATGCAATACCAGGCACAGCCCAAGGACAAGAGCGGTGCTGTTTTTGTACAACCATTTACAGGGGGTATGGAAAGTATTCAGACCCCTTTAAATTTTTCACTCTTTGTTTAATTGCAGTCATTTTGTAAATTCAAAAAAGTTCATTTCTTTCTCATTAATTTACACTCTGCACCCCATCTTGACTGAAAAAAAAAACAAATGTAGTAATTTTTGCAAATATATTAAAAAGAAAAACTGAAATATCACATGGTCATAAGTATTCAGACCCTTTGCTCAGCATTGAATAGAAACACCCTTTTGAGCTAGTACAGCCAGTAATCAAGCCACACTCCCTGCTTGGCTCTACTCCGGCCAGGTGACTGATTACCTTTCTCAACTGCAACTGACTGCTATCCAGCTACCAACTTCTACTACCTACTTGGTCCTGCTATTCCTGGTGCTATGCACACCTCAACTCTGCTCTGCTGAATGAAGGTATTGGTTGACAAAATCATCCTTACTATTCCTGGTGTTGCCCTCATTTCTACTGTTTCTGTATGCTATTGCACTCCTGCAACAAGGTGCCTGATTGACTACTCAACTTTCTTGCAGAAATGTGGTTCACATCCTCAACTCTGCTGAATTAAGCTGCCATACTGCCTACACATCTCTGCTGTTCCTGTGTGTTACCACACTCCTGCAACAAGGTGCCCATTTGCCTGCTAAACTTCTATATACTGTGCTTTCCACACATTTGGCTCTGCTGTATCTAGAACTTTTAGTACCCCTGATCCACCTGCCATCATGCATTTCCAACTCTATCGTTCCTCACGGGTTGTGACGGCACAGTATTTTATCTTAACTGACCAGACGTCTATTTTCAGCAAGCCAGGACGAATAGTCTTATCTAGATGTTGACTTTTGAATTTATGTGTTTCTTTCTTGTTGGTCAACAGTCTGAAATGTTAACTCTTCTTGCAGGTTAAATTGATATTTCTAAATGAATGAATGGCTAATGTTTTGTATGTTATATCAGCTCCTACAACTTATTGTCTACTATCTTTGCAAGACAGTGATACAGGGTCATTAAACAATGATGTTTGTTGATATGTTGATTACACATTGTCTAGGCCAGCTAGTTTGTTGACTTGTAAAACAGAGGAGGAAAAACTATGCAAATAGATTACATAATTGAACAATGCAAGTTAATCTTGTCAACATTCTTCCCCTTTACCTGTGAATGCTGGCTGGAAGGACAACAGCTATGTGAGCCATAAAAGTGAGGTAAATACAATCATACAGAGATACATCCAGTCGGTTAGTCAGCCAAGACATCCAAACATCCAATGAACCAGAGGCTATTTACAAGACATCAGCCAAGTCATCATGGCTCCATCACGAGGGACTAAGATTTGTTATTCTACAAGATGCTAGCTTAGTGGACCACAGCTCCGGCTGAAAGAATGCAGATCTGCTCCATTGACCTTTGCTGAACCATATATACATTTGGGGTAGTCAGGATTTGGACCCACGGGTCACCTGAGCCCCGTGGATATGTTTGTGAAAGCCAAGAATGGGACTCACTAATCACCTGGCTCCATGGAGATGTTTGGAGAAGCAAGGTTGTGACACTCCTTGTCGTTACCTCCTCCCTGTGCGTGCCACAGGTGGGGTAGTCAGCCCTGGAAGCTCTGAAGTAACAGCTGCTCTTATCCCCGCGAGTCACGGAAATTTGCACCATCATGGGTATTTTGCTCAGGCTGTTCTATGTGTTATTTGCCTGTTTTTGTGGTTCAATAAAGCATTGCCACACTGTTTTATCCTCACACTGTGTTGTCTGAGGAGTATCTTGCCCATGGGGAAAGGAGAGCGGGCGGTCAGTGGGATGATACCTGATCATATGGTTTCGGTTAGCGGGCCAGAACACCCGCTGACTCCCGTGTCTTCACACTGTTTCAGATACTATCCTGCAATCTAGCTCTGCTACATCAATACAATCCGGTCTGTGCTGCTCACCCTGACCTATAGCTTAGTTTACACACCTCACCTAGTGAGTTTAAATAGTAGAGTACGCCTATATGACTACAGTCAGAAAACCTCCATAATTATATAGTAACAGTGGGATGGGATTTCTTCCCATCCAAGTCCTTATTTTATCTACATATTTAAAAGGGTTATCCAGGACTAAATATTAATTTTACTATGAGCCAAAAAACTAGCAGGCAGACAGTTGCTAACTAGTTAGCAATTACCTGCCTGCTTTATCTGGTGCTGGCTCACTTACCGCTCCTGCTGTCACTTCATCTGATCTATGTCAACAGAACAGCTCTTCTTCATTCGAACTGCTTTGTCGACAGGATGTGGCTGCCGATATTGGTAGCATGGCATCGGCAGTCATGCCCTATCAACAAAGTAGAAGAAAAGAAAAGCCACTGACCTGCTGATGAGAAGCCAGTATATTACCGGCAGAAGCGATCAATGGTAGTTCTTCACACTGAGCAGAAAAGGAGGGTAGTTAGCAACTTTCTGCCTGTTAGGTCTTAGTCCCACAGTAAAAAATTAATATAGTCCTGGATAACCACTTCAAAATTTATATTGTATATTGCTATATACACCGTGCACATTATTTACATATCTGTGTTTCTGTTCCAGGGTCCTCTGTATTACTCAAACACAAACAGAGCACAGAATGACAATTTTAAATACATTAGATAGGGACTGCTTCAATAGGGTTACCTTGACGTGGTGAAGCAGCTTGATATACATTTTTTTTTGCAAAAAAAGTATCGACTAAATACCCTGTATTTGTTATCTTTTCATCAGCACTTGCTGACTACTGTTATAGGTTTTACTGCAGGATATTTCTGCACAATTGTCATTCTGTGCACTCTGTTTGTGTTTGAGTCAGTGGGTGGTATGAACAGTGTCCTACCGACTTGTTCATATGTGTGCATGTCACATGTGTTTTTAATCCTCTGTATTACTGTAACTTTACCCAGTACTGGTTGACTACCATGACATGGTTGTATTGTCAACTTGCATAAATAAACTCTGAGTACATTTTGGGACTTGCTTAACCCAAATAAAAAACCCAATTCTAGAAAGCATTAGAAAAATAGTATCCACAAGTAGGTGGATACAAGTAGTATATATAAAAGCAAAAAAAAAAACTAAAACAAAAAACTCTACCCAGCCTAGTGAGGGTTACAAAGGTTTCAATGTATATATTTAAAGACAAAAGCCAAGAAAAAAAAAAAAAACACAAAGTGAGCTTGTACCCTATAGTAAGTAAATAGTAATAGTACATGTAAAGAACATGTACCAGGTACAACTGTTAAGCCACCTGTCCATGGGAAGCTATATAGATGAGTGAACATGAACATTGCATGTACATTATTATTATTATCATTATTATTATTTTTATTATTATTATTTATTTATATAGCACCATTGGTTCCTTGGTGCTGTACATGAGAAGGGGTTACATACAAATTACAGATATCACTTACAGTAAACAAACTAACAATGACAGACTGATACAGAGGGAAGAGGACCCTGACCTTTCGGGCTTAAATGCTACAGGATTGTGGGGAAGGAGACAGTAGGTTGGTGGGTTGCAGCAGTTCCCGTGTTGGTTGAGGTGATATCTCCGGTAGTGGTGAGGAGGTAGCGGGGTCATTGCAGGCTGTAGGCTTTCTTCAAGAGGTGGGATTTCAGGTTCCGCCTGAAGGATCCAAATGTGGTAGATAGTCGGACTTGTTGGGGCAAAGAATTCCAGAGGATAGGCGCAATTCGGGAGAAGTCTTAGAGGCAGTTGGGTGAGGAGCAAATAAGTATGGAGGAGAGAAGGAGGTCTTGGGAGGACCGGAGATTACGTGAGGGAAGGTATCAGGAGATTAGTTTAGAGACATATGGGGGAGACAGGTTATGGATGGCCTTGTAGGTCAGTATTAGTAATTTGAACTGGATATGCTGAGGGAATGGGAGCCAGTGAAGAGATTTGCAGAGGGGAGAAGTGGAGGAGTAGCAAGGAGAAAGATGAATTAGTCGGGCAGCAGAGTTAAGGATGGACTGGAGAGGTGCGAGGGTGTTAGCAGGGAGACCACAGAAAAGGATGTTGCAGTAGTTGATGCGGGAGATGATGAGGGCATGCACAAGCATTTTAGTAGACTGAGGGTTGAGGAAAGGACGGATTCTGGAAATATTTTTGAGCTGGAGGCGACAGGAGGTAGAAAGAGCTTGGATGTGCAGTTTGAAGGACAGGGCAGAGTCAAAGGTTACTCTGAAGCAGTGGGCTTCCGGTACAGGGGAAAGCGTGATGTCAGTAATTGTTATAGCTAGGTCAGGTAAGGAAGATCTGTGAGATGGAGGAAAGATGATGAGTTCAGATTTGTCCACATTGAGCTTGAGGAAGCGAGAGGAGAAGGAGGATATGGCTGATAGACATCATGGGTACATCAACATATGCTGCAGCTCATTCCTTTGGTTTTGCTGTCGTTTCTTGTACCTATTTGCCACGGGTGTGTCAGATGCTACAGACAGTCGCTCTGCATCTGGCGGCAGAAAGTCTCTGCATTTGGCATTGCAGACACCTTCTTAATCCTTCTGACTTTTGGACCCAGTGGCAACCTCCCTCTGGCTCTAATTGACACACCTGGACCTGGGTGTTTATAGACTCCCAGCCTGCTTCAGGGAGTCGCTGTGTGATATCCACATTTTCCCTTGTGAAGGCTTGGAGCTATAGCAGTCGGCTTACTTCCTCTCTGATGCTGTTTGAGGATGTTTGCTATTACCTCTCTGGAGTCTGCTCAAGATATGTGTCTCCCCCTTGTTTGTCTCCCTTCTTCTCTTTACTGTACAGTGGGGACTGACCAGTGCTCATCCCCCTTCCCTATTCAGGGCCTAGTTCTGGGGATATACAAGGCTTAGCTTCTTGCTTGGCGATTGGCGTGGAACCAATATAGGGATGGTAGCGGAGACAGGGTGCTATTAGATCTGCCTAGGGGTTTCCACTCCCCCCTTCTCTAGCATTTGGGCTTCCTTCCCCTCTTCTCCTCATGTTGCACTTAGTCTTTCTTCACTGTATGTGACACTATTACAATCAGGAGCTTGGCTCCCCCCTTTTTGAGCTAAGCATTTCATCTACATAGCTTCCCATGGACATATGGCTGAACAGTCGGACCCATATCCTGCTCTGCCCTTATTCACAATGCGGTCAGCTGATACAGGTAAGGTTTTAATACTAGTGACGAGACAGGATCGTCCTTAGTCCCGACTGGGTACACCTTGTCATGGTGTGATAGCTTTTACACTTTTTGATCAAAATAGTGCCGACTACACTATGTTATTTACATGTGCTAATACTATTTGCTTACTACTGGGTATATGCTAATCTTGTTTTTTTCTTGGGTTTTATCTGGGAAATGGACACAGCATGAATGTGCTCTTACACTGGCATGTAAAAGTTTGGGCACCCCTGGTTAAAATTACTGTTATTTTGAACAGTAAAGTAAGTTCAAGATTAAATGCTCTATAAAAGGCCTAAAGACAAAGATGACACATTTTCTTTGTGTTTTAGGCAAAAAGTCATTTTTTTGCATTTTAAAAATTACAAAAAGAAAATGGGCTGATGCAAACTTATGAAATGCATGATAGTTGTATGAAAATATCTACTGTAACTATAATCGTTCGGCGCGCAAAGGTCAATCGCTTCAACAAGTCCGGTGGAAAGATGAGGTTAAAATAGAGCTCATTAGCCACAATGATTAATGGTATGTGTGGAGAAAAAAGGGCACAGAATTTCAGGAAAAGAACATCTCGCCAACCATTAAGCATGGGGGTGGCTTAATCATGCTTTGGGGTTGTGTTGCAGCCAATATCACAATGAACATTTCACGGGCAGAGCGAAGAATAGGTTCAATTAAATCTCAAAGAATTCTTGATGCAAACAGGCTCCCTCAGTAATGGAGATGTCCGATAGGATAAAACAGCAAAACATATTGTTAGAGAGAAGAGTGACATTTCTGAAGACTCAGTCAAGATTCTGAGCTCCAAATGAAATCCAAGAAAACAGCAAAATACATCAAGGTTGACCGAAAAGAGAAGTCTTCAACCTTTGGAGAAGTTTATTTAATGGAACATTAAGTGAAACATGCAGAGTAACTAATCTTTGTCAGGATTTAGAGTATTAGTCAAACGCTTCCAATCTTTAGCCTTGGGGCTTGTCAGATCTTTTTCCTATTAAGAGTTGCTGACCTTAAATTGAGCACAAATAAAACCATTGTTTAGTCAGGAATTTACCGAGGTGATTCATAATGGTTGTTTTATTAAATGTTGTGACTGAAGAAGCAGCCCCCTTTGACACCTGCAGAAAAAAAAGGCTGAGGACACACTGTACAATCCTTCAAGAAACGACAACCAAAAAAACACCTTTGCAGTGAAAATCGAAGTCCGAGCTGAAAATGAACCTTTGCAAGAAGCTTTCCAATGCATTGATGTCTTTGTTAATGATTACTACCAATGACTGTAAGCAAAAGCTCCTAAAATGGGATCTTAAAGGATAGAAAATGTTAGGCGTTGGGTTCCTGTCACTGCACAGCAGGAATCCCGAGCCTTGCATTCGGCGGTCTCCCATTCCTCTCCGGGCGGGCGCAGAGGAGGCTGCTCAGCAGACTCGTCAATCCCAGAGCTCTGCTCAGACCAGCTCTGTAGGTTTAGTTGCTGCTGCCACCTCTGGTACAGCTATAGCAATGCATGCTGGCCAGCAGCGAACTACTCCAGGGACTAAGACCACCTTTTGGTCCAATGAGCATGCCCGTGGGACGACCTCTCATTGGAGATCGGAGGTCACATGCTCAGGTCCTTCTTCAGCTCGGATTGGACCATTAGAAAGGTCAGGAAGGTCCCGGAAGGACGCTGCTATAAAAAGGTCGCATGGCCGTTTGGCCAGGCGCTAGTATAGACTCAAATAGTTAAGGAGTGTATGATGATGGATGCATGCATCTGGTGACTGACTCATTATGAAACCCCATCCCTTTGATACGTATGTTGGTAGGGTTTAGAGTCCAAGTCAGCGCCTGTCAGTGGCTAGTCTATATACCACAGTGCATACCAGCCGTCTGCACACTAGCGTCCGATGGTGTCGCCCACTGCAGGGCACTATCGAACAGCGGCAAGTGACAGCCACGCCGATGAAACGCCTTGCGCAACTTGTGCTCTTATCTGGTCCAACCCAGGGCGATTAGTGGCGTCCACCTGAGCGGCACTGTGCACACTTGCATGCATTAATTATTTAACCCTTGCATCGCAGTTGCGGCGCCGAGCGCTAGCAGTCTAGAGGGACTTCAGTCCTGCGATCTAAGGGCCGAGTTCTGTGACTATACAGTAGCGCTCACACTGCTGAGCTCTGTGAGCAATAACAAGCTACGGCATTTATTATTTGGCGGTTGTGCGGCTCTGTGAGATAACAGAGTCCTCCTCTGTACACATTGGGTGAGGTTAACCCCGTGTGTTCCGTTATTATACCGCCATATCAAGTCCGCCATTACCAAGCAGCAGTTAACACCTCTGCACGGTGGACCCCGGGCTGCGAACGCACCTAAATACTATCCTTATTATTTGGTGCGTTCCGCCAGCCCGTAACAGAAAGTCATGGTGTATGGGGTGCATATGCCACATTATCACCAGTGATCCCAAGAATGAAAGCGTTAAGGCTCTCTTGGCTATTCTCATGAACATTGGTTTTTCTATTATCCTAGTGTGCAGATAACTGCAATGCAGATACATTGGTATGAATAGAGCATACAAATATAGTCCAGGGTAAAGGAAACTATAGTTGGCCATACACCTAAGGGTGCTTTCACATTGCGCCGATCTTGATGTTCATGAGTGCAGTCGGGACTCATGTCCGAACCCTTTTCCCCGGCAAAAAAGGATTCAGCCGTACAGTGGTATGTCAGAGTTTAGGCCAACTTTAATATAATGTGTGAGAAGCCGTAAGACCATACCCATGAGATGAAAGATCATTTGTTGTTCGTACACATCTTCAACGCTTCATGTAGAGAAAGAGGCATGTACATTGCAGGGATCACCAAAATAATATAATTAACCTTTTATTGAAAAAATCCAAAACAAACAACACACTGTGCTAAATATAAAAACAATTAAAACCGCAAAAATGCGACCATATTAAAGACATACCCTAAAAGGGTAAGTGCCTCTGCACAGACCCCACATATTGAATATACAGTGCAAATGACACAAAAATGAGGGAAACAAATACAATATTGCACTCAATGATATAAACTTCAAGAACCCATTTGTACCACCCAGCAGCTGGGGAGTTTGAGTAATTCTATCTGAGGGCTGGATCCTTCATGCAATGGGACAAAAAAAAAACATTATATATATATATACACAATTTAAGAATACCCAAGATAAAAAACATGCAGACAAGTAGTATAATAATGCACTAATTGAAGTATACAATATGAACATAGTCAGAAGTCCCGCATCTGCAGGGTATATAGATATAAATTAGCAAAATGATTTTCTGCTGCTAAAGTGCAAGCACACAAAAGATCCAAATGCCCAGAGTCACAAAAACCACCAAATACAACCTGCTGGATGTACGATTGTACTAGCTTCAAATAATAGGGGAGAAGTGGCGTGGGGAAAAGGCAGAGGCACAGGGAACGCCCGACGCGTTACGCCAGAGCACCTGGCTTCATCAGGCGCAGTAGCGTGCTGTAAGTAAAGGATGTATATATACCTTAATTAAACACTCGCTAAACGGGAACAGGTGTGAGTCAGAGGCGTCTCAAGGGACCAGAATACATAGCGATGTTCAAACACCGGAAATGGAGTGACGAGTTTGCGCAGCCGCAGTGGATCGGGATGAAGACTCCTAGATGGTGTACAAAGATGGTGTCCAGAGCCACTCCTGCGCATGCGCTAATCAGCGTAACAGCCGGAAGAGAGCTGCTATGTTAATAGACAGAGCTGAATACGCCGCCCACGTCTGTGATGTTGTTCAAAATAACAAAGAATTGGTAGAAGAAGAGAAATAGAGTGCCGGCATAACAAAATGTTAAGCCTAGATAAAATCCAAGTAGGTATATAGAAATAGAGATCAAAGTATCTACATCGCATGCGCTAATAAGCGCTATAGCCAAAGATAAAGTACTGTCCGGGTTACTAGGGGCACAAAAGTCCGCCCGCATCCATGACAGAAATACGAGGTAAAATAGGTAGCTGTGCAACCACAACACAACTACATATTATGCCTGGAGCGGTGTGAACTTGATGTATAACAATCAGTCAATAGCAAAAAGGACAAACAGCAGCTAAATACTAACACCTCCAAAATTAACAGTGGCTGAAAGCCTTGTCTATAAACTACAACAGAAGTTTAGGACTGTTAAAAAACCATGTTTTTTTTAATGCAGATCGAATAGATTCATCTGCATAATTGAAGAGACAAAAAAGTTTGCTCTTCATGTTTTTATTTACCTTTATAATTCTTAATAAATATTAATGGTTTTAACCAAAGTTACGATTTAGCAAAAAGACATGAGTGTGTGGCGCCCCCAGGCGTATGGTCGCCACACTGGCTTTGCCTTTCTCCAGGGGAGGGTAATGCCAGCCTTGGAAGCAGTGATGGGTCTCTCCAGCAGTTAACCTAATGCATGCAACACAGTTCCACTCCGGGCCAGCAGGGGGAACCAGGATTGAGGAGTAGAGTGCTCTCTGAGGGTCAGGAGGAAGGAGTAGTCAGATTGTGTGAGAAGGTCCACGTGTGCAGACGTGTGGAACGGGGTGGAGGTTGAGCTCCGGGAGGAGAGCTCCCTCACCGCTAGAGCGCCAAGACTGGAGCCTGGTCTCCACGGTGGTACGGATACTAACGGTCCTGCCACAGATACCAGAGGAGTAGGAGGCTGTAAATGCCCTGCTCCCAGCAAAGACTTGGGACACAACAACAATTGGATAGAGAGCCAGGACTCAGGAGAGGAGTCCCCGAGAGAGGCTACAGCTGTCTGTCATACAAGTATAGTTCTAGGAACATCTGAAGAGAGGCATTTCAGAGTAACTAAGTACTGGAGTGCTTCACACTACAAGCGCTAGGAAGGAGACTGCACAGCCCGTCTGCTGAGAGAGAATCCTGACCTGCTTCCAGGCTAACCAGCTCCAATACCATCTGTAATCAGGACCCTGGACTGCATATACTGAGTAAAGGTACAGAAACTACAACCGCTGTGTCTTGTCTGTTCCCTACGCTTTCGGCACTGCTACATTCCCGTGACAGCTACATCTACACTGCCCTGGGACTACAGCTGCACCTGTGGGGAGCTTTACCATCTAAGCTGCACATACCATCAGTCCTAGCGGATCTGTATGCAGCGTTGGCCTAAAACCACATTTGCCAAACACCACCGGTGGCGTCACAAACTATTCTACCAATAACTACATCTCCCCATTACTTGGGCGCCCAGGGCCACGGACCGGGTCATCGCTGCTGTGACACATCCCCCTGACACCGGCCCGGTACGGAGTTCTCCACAGCCCTGGGAGGGCGACCCAAGTGCACAATGAGCATCGGTGTAACTAATATCGCAGAGCGCCAGCAAAGACTATAAAAAAAAGAGCAAATGATTAGTAAAAAAAAGACAAACAAAAAAATTAGTCCACAGAGAAAGGGTTCTGAGTAGCCCAATGACCCACAGTCAAGCCTTGAAGGAAGATGTGTGATCCTCAAAGTTCAAAATAGTCTGAACCAAAACTCAGTTTTCTCTTGGCATAGATCGATGACTTCCATTAAGCAACCATAGGTCAAGCAGGCATTGTGGATGATAGGGGGAATGAGTTCATCAGACAGCCAATAAAGGTGGTTTCAGTGGGATAGGCTTATCAGCCAATGATGCACCTATAATCCAGTGCTACCCAGTTGTTAAGAAGAATGGAACAGTTCCGAAGAGTCCAGTCAGATACGTATAGCATGTCCACACAGTTGGTTCACATATCTTCATATGCCAGGAACAACTAAATGAACAAAGGAGTATATGATAGAAGTATCGTAAAATCCTATATAACCCAGTAGGCCGGATAAAGAGGGAATTGCAGTAATCCACCAGATTTTCAATCAGAAGCAAGAATACTGACAGATCATTTCAGATGCCGTGGCTATCCAAAAAAAGTCATCTCTGCTTCATATCGAAGGGCGAGGACAAGTATACTTGCAGAATTGTTGCAGAGAAAACCACGTGAGTCCTCTGGGTTTTGGGTTTAGTGACTACCTATAATAATCAGTGGCATGATGTTAGGAAAATTCTGGGCCAAAACTGGGGTATCTTATTAAGTGAGCCCAAGTTGATTCCACATATCTCCACTCTTCCCAGTCTTGTAGCATGACGTGTCCGTAATCTCAAGGATTGGTTATGCCATAGTCACTATGTGCGTCCCACGGTCAGACTTAATAGGGGAACTAGGATATTTGGAACCTACCCCTGCGGTGACTGCAATGTTTGCCAATATATGGTTGCTCAACATGGTGTTTCATTGTCCACTTCTCCTTTTCAGATTGCACCCAAAAAGACATTCTTTAACTGCAAGTCACGTAATTTAGTATACGCTCTCATTTGCAACTGTCCAAAAACGTATGTAGGACAGACAACCCAAGAATTCAGAAGGAGACTACAGCAACACTTGTCTAATATTTCCACAGCCAATAGGGATCGAGAAAAAGGTAAAAACATCACCTCGGTGGCAGCACACTTTTTAGAGGTACACCATGGACGCTCTACGGGACTAAGGGCAATGGGCTTGGAAGAGGTGCCAACCAATATCAGAGGGGGAGACGTTGGCTTGAGGCTTCTCAGATCTGAGTCCAAATGGATTCACATTTTGGGTAGCCTTTCACCCAACGGTCTCAATGAAGAATTACTCTTCACAGGGTTTTACAAACAACTATGATCTTCCCCTCCTTGTGCCTACCTCTCTATAACATCTTGATTTGGGCCACTTATTTTTCCCTTTTTCTCTTTTTTCTCAACAGTTCCCTCTTTATCCGGCCTACTGGGCTATATAGGATTTTACGATACTTCTATCATATACTCCTTTGTTCATTTGGTTGTTCCCGGCATATGAAGATATGTGAACCAAATGTGTGGACATGCTATACGTATCTGACTGGCCTCTTCGGAACTGTTCCATTCTTCTTAACAACTGGGTAGCACCGGATTATAGGTGCATCATTGGCTGATAAGCCTATCCCACTGAAACCACCTTTATTGGCTGTCTGATGAACTCATTCCCCCCTATCATCCACAATGCCTGCTTGACCTATGGTTGCTTAATGGAAGTCATCGATCTATGCCAAGAGAAAACTGAGTTTTGGTTCAGTCTATTTTGAACTTTGAGGCTCACACATCTTCCTTCAAGGCTTGACTGTGGGTCACTTGGGCTACTCAGAACCCTTTCTCTGTGGACTAATTTTTTTGTTTGTCTTTTTTACTAATCATTTGCTCTTTTCTTTGTTTTTGTTTTTTTATAGTCTTTGCTGGCGCTCTGTGATATTAGTTATACCGATGCTCATTGTGCACTCATGTCTTTTTGTTAAATCGCAACTTTGGTTAAAACAGTTTATATTTATTAAGAATTATAAAGGTAAATAAAAACATGAAGAGCAAACTTTTTTGTCTCTTCAATTATGCAGATGAATCTATTCGATCTGCATTAAAAAAAAACATGTTTTTTTAACAGTCAAACATCTGTTGTAGATTATAGACAAGACTTTCAGCCACTGTTAATTTTGGAGGTGTTAGTATTTAGCTGCTGTTTGTCCTTTTTGCTATTGACTGATTGTTATACATCAAGTTCACACCGCTCCAGGCATAATATGTAGTTGTGTTGTGGTTGCACAGCTACCTATTTTACCTCGTATTTCTGTCATCGATGCGGGCGGACTTTTGTGCCCCTAGTAACCCGGAACAGTACTTTATCTTTGGCTACAGCGCTTATTAGCGCATGCGCTGTAGATACTTCGATCTCTATTTCTATATACCTACTTGGATTTTATCTAGGCTTAACATTTTGTTATGCCGGCACTCTATTTCTCTTCTTCTACCAATTCTTTGTTATTTTGAACAACATCACAGACATGGGCGGTGTATTCAGCTCTGTCTATTAACATAGCAGCTCTCTTCCGGCTGTTACGCTGATTAGCGCATGCGCAGGAGTGGCTCTGTACGCCATCTTTGTACACCATCAAGGAGTCTTCATCCCGATCCACTGCGGCTGCGCAAACTCGTCACTCCATTTCCGGTGTTTGAACATCGCTATGTATTCTGGTCCCTTGAGACGCCTCTGACTCACACCTGTTCCCGTTTTTAGCGAGTGTTTAATTAAGGTATATATACATCCTTTACTTACAGCACGCTACTGCGCCTGATGAAGCCAGTTGCTCTGGCGTAATGCGTCGGGCGTTCCCTGTGCCTCTGCCTTTTCCCCACGCCACTTCTCCCCTATTATTTGAAGGACTTAACCTCTTCACGCTAGTACAATCGTACATCCAGCAGGTTGTATATGGTGGTTTTTGTGACTCTGGGCATTTGGATCTTTTGTGTGCTTGCACTTTAGTAGCAGAAAATCATTTTGCTAATTTATATCTATATACCCTGCAGATGCGGGACTTCTGACTATGTTCATATTGTATACTTCAATTAGTGCATTATTATACTTGTTGTCTGCATGTTTTTTATCTTTTGTATTCTTATATTGTGTATATATATAATTTTTTTTTTTGTCCCATTGCATGAAGGATCCAGCCCTCAGATAGAATTACTCAAACTCCCCAGCTGCTGGGTGGTACAAATGGGGTCTTGAAGTTTTATATCATTGAGTGCAATATTGTATTTGTTTCCCTCATTTTTGTGTCATTTGCACTGTATATTCAATATGTGGGGTCTGTGCAGAGGCACTTACCCTTTTAGGGTATGTCTTTAATATGGTCGCATTTTTGCGGTTTTAATTGTTTTTATATTTAGCACAGTGTGTTGTTTGTTTTGGATTTTTTCAATAAAAGGTTAATTATATTATTTTGGTGATCCCTGCAATGTACATGCCTCTTTCTCTACATTAAGTGTTGTGTCTTTATAGCATGTAACTGGAGATCCCATACAGCGGTGCCCTTCATATTTTTTGTGCATACAATCGTACACATCTTCACTTGCGTGACAGCATCACACATGTCCAATTTCATTGCACAAACATCTTTTAGGTGAAGCCTTACATTTCCGATGAACGTTCTATAATCACCTTAAGATCGATTTGGTAGAAATTGTCCATTTTGTACTACTTTGTCATCAGGTTTTCCCAATATAAAGTACATCCAGCACCTGTAAGCCTCTTTTACAGCATTCTAGAATCCTGTATGAATGTGACCACTCTCCTATGCAAGGCACAAACAAGACCTTTTACTATACTCACATGCACTGTGGTCCAGTCTGATGGACGTCTCTAGTCTTAGTCCGGCACATCCTCTCTCTTTACGATCACCGCCCCCCCTTAACTGCTTCATGTGGATGACATGTACTACATCATCCACACAGCGTCTCCTATCACGCTGCTATGCAAGTGCAGTTCTCTCTGCCCTGGCGAGTGCTGCACAAGGTACTGTATTGCACATGCACAGGGAAAAGCCAAAAAGCGCCAATAACCTGTAGGTAAAGCTGGCGCATGCGCACTACACTGCTATTCTCTGCCCTTGGTAGGACAGAGAAAAGTGTGCCTGCACAGGAGCACGATGGGGACACTGTGTGGATGATGTAAGACGCATCATCCACATAGAGCAGAGAAAGATGACGGCAAGTGTAAGAAGAGAGGAGGCGCTGAATGAAGACCAAAGATGCCCAATGTACCGGACCGCGCCGTCTTGGAGTATAATAAATGGTCTCTTTTTTGCCTTTTATAGGGGATTGAGGACATACAAACATTATACTAGAATGCTGTCACGTAGGACTTACAGGTGGCTGGCCATACTTTATATTGGGAAAACTTCGCTACAGGTTCGCGTTAAGTTTACACAAATGAATGAAAAAATCATCCAAGTTTCAACCAAAAAAGGGTCGCTTTTCATCCATATATAATCTGCAAGGAATACATCAACAGTTATTAAAATTTATAATGCCTTTATATCCAGAAAATTGCCATTTTACTAATATATTTTTCATCATTATTAAAACTACCATTTTTGTTGTGTAGGTAGCATAGTTAACGCACGAGTTCAACCTTTTTCCCCAAATAACTTGTTTCACCTCTTTCTTCAAGAACCTCGGACTGTCACTGGTCTTGGTCTTTCAACGCACCTTTCCATCTATCGTCAAAGACGTGGGGAGCTCGTTCACCAGGACGTATTTAAGATTAAACTGGACAAATCCATCCACCTGAACTCTGTCCTGAAAATGACTCTAAGGTCTGTGGTAAAGAAGGTTCACTGCAAGGGCACATATGTACATTTCAATCAATATGAAGCCATGTCTGAGACCACATATGTGCTGCAAGAACTGTAGACGATGATCATGCCTTGCCTTTCTTCAGAGACCCCCTTATTCTGCACCCAGTGTGAATGAATTTGTGCAATATAAGGGTACCAAATTTATATAACAGTTTCCTAATTTTTTATTATGTTAGATCGTTGGCAGCTTAGTGAGGGGCCAGCCCGATCCCTACAACAGTGCCGACAAAGTCCCTAAACTCACAGTAGAATCCACTCATAACATAAAAAAAAGAAACAGCAGGGAAATTCCAGAAAACCACAATTTTTGGGACTGCAGCTGTTTTGTAACGACAGCTCTCAACATTCCCGTTTGTCTGAAAGTCTATGGTTGTCAGAGAATACTGAGAGTTATAGTTTAACAACAGGTGGAGTTCCCAATGTCACAGACCCCTGCATTATGAGTTTGCTGCAACATGTTAGAAACTAAAGTCTGTGTTCCAGAAGCAGGGCCGGTTTTAGGCAAAGTGGGGCCCTAGGCAAAGTTTAAAATGGGGCCCCAAATGCTAACATTGCACATCAGACAGAAGCATTTCGGTTGTAGTTACATGCACTGAGTTCAGGACGCTAAATGAGTGTGATCGACAATATTTATGTCATTCAACACCTGTTTCTCGGCCTCTTTCCACCGTCTGAGAAAGAATGATGGGGACAGAACAATCACTAATGGATCAATCTGTCCCCATACAGTATCATGTTATCAGCAGCACACCTACAGTTTACACCCCATATTCCTCCATATAATATAATGTCCCCCATAGTCCTCCATATAGTATAATACACCACCAGTCATCCATGTAGTACAATTCATTTCCCATAGTATAATGCACCCCATAGTTCTTCATATAGTATAATGTGTTCCCCATAGTCCTCAATACAGTATAATGCAGCCCACATATTGTATAATGCAGCCACCCCATAGAGTATAATGCAGCCCCGCCATACAATATAATGTAACCCCCATAGAATACAATGCAGCCCCCCTCTTATGGCATAATGCAGCCACCACTTAGAGCATAATGTAGCCACCCCACAGAATATAATGTAACCCCCCCATAGAATAAAATGCAGCCCCCCTCTTATAGCATAATGCAACCCCTCCATAGAATATATGGCAGCTCCTTATATAGTATATTATAGTCCCTCCATAGAATGCAATGTAGCCCTCCTCATATAGTATAATGCAGCCCCAATAGAATATAATGTAGCCCCCTCATAAAGTATAATAGAGCCCCCATACAATATAATCTAGCCCCCATAGAATATAATGCAGCCCCACTTAGAATACAATGTAGCCTCCTCATATAGCATAATGTAGCCCCCTCAGAGTATGATGCAATCACCCCCCATAGAATATAGTATAATACAGCCCACCTCCCCATAGAATATAATGTAGCCTCCCCAATAGAATATAAAGTACCCCCCATGGTATATAACGCAGCCACATAGTATATAACACAGCCCCACATAGTATATAACACAGTCCACATAGTATATAACACAGCCTCACATGGTATATAGCACAGCACCACATGGTATACAGCATAGCTCCCCATTGGTATACAGCACAGCCCCCTTTGGTATACAGCACAGCCCCCCTATGGTATACAGCAAAGCCCCCATGGCATACAGCACAGGCCCATGGTATATAACAGCCCCACATAGTATATAACACAGTCCACATAGTATATAACACAGCCTCACATGGTATATAGCACAGCACCACATGGTATACAGCACAGCACCACATGGTATACAGCATAGCTCCCCATTGGTATACAGCACAGCCCCCTATGGTATAAAGCACAGCCCCCATGGTATACAGCACAGGCCCATGGTATACAGCACAGCCCCACATAGTATAGTATAGCACAGCACAATGGTATATAGCACAGCCCCACATGGTATACAGCACTGCCCCCATGGTATACAGCACTGCTCCATGGTATACAGCACAGCCCCCCATGGTATACAGCACTGCCCCCAAGGTATACAGCATCTCCCCCATGGTATACAGCATCTCCCCCCATCATATACAGCCCAGCCACCCATGGAATACAGCACTGCCCCCCATGGTATACAGCACTGTCCCCCATGGAATACAGCCCAGCCCACCCATGGTATTGAGTACTGCCCCCCATGGTATACAGCCCAGCCCCCCCATTGGAATACAGTACTGCCCCCCATGGTATATAGCCCAGCCCCCATTGGTATACAGCACTGCCCCCCTATGGTATACAGCCCAGCCTCCCATTGGTACACATCACTGCCCCCATAGTATACAGCCCAGCCCCCCATTGGTATACGGTACTGTCCCCATGGTATACAGCTCAGCCCCCCATTGGTATACAGCACTGTCCCCCATGGAATACAGCACTGCCCCATGGCATACAGCTTCCCCCCATGGTATACAGCACAGCCCCATGGTATACAGCCCATCCCCATGGTATACAGCACATCCCCCTATGTTATACAGCACTGTCCCCCCATGTTATACAGCACTGTCCCCCCATGTTATACAGCACTGTCCCCCATGTTATACATCCCAGCGTCCCATGTTATACATCCCAGCGTCCCATGGTATACATCCCAGCCCCCCATGGAATACAGCACTGCCCCCATGGTATACAGCATCTTCCCCCCATGGTATACTGTACAGCCCAGCCCCCCCATGGTATACAGCCCAGCCCCCCCATGGTATACTGTACAGCCCAGCCGCCCCATGGTATACAGCCCAGCCCCCCATGGTATACAGCCCAGCCCCCCATGGTATACAGCCCAGCCACCCCATGGTATACAGCCCAGCCACCCCATGGTATACAGCACTGCCCCCCATGGTATACAGCATCTCCCCCCCGAGAATGGTCCCACAGTCACTGTTACATTTAAGAAAAAAAACTCTCCTCACCTTGTCTGTGCTGCTCTGGTGTCCTGCTCTGCCTGATACACAGTGAGAGCGTGATGACATCATTGCGCACCCGCTATGTGTCAGAGGCAGAGCAGGGAATGATGGGAGAGGGAGCGTCAGCTAACGCTCTCTCCTCCATCATTGCTGTGAACTGTACCGGTGTCTGACGCAGGTATAGTTCAAAGCGGCGGCAGGGGGAGTCGGCGCTGGGGGCAGGAGGGCCCCCCTGCCTCACAGGGGCCCTATAGCGGCTGCATGATGTGCCGCTAGCTGGGGGCCCCTTGGGGAGTGGGGGCCCTAGGCAGCTGCCTGGTCTGCCTGCCCCTAACGCTGGCCCTATCCAGAAAACGCATAGGGCAACAGTGAGAAATGTATTTTGTTTCATTGGATGGCTTTTGCCGACAGTGAAATATGTCATCGAAAATTTTCTTCTTTTAGACTTAATAGAAAAGAGCAGTAATTCCCGGGCGATGCCAATGAGTGAAGACATGGAGCATGTTCTTTGGACCTTCATTCATGAAATGCATTTTGACGTTGGGCTGTCTCCTTGAACAGGTATGTTTCAAGAAATACCTGATGAAGAAGTCAACACAATTTCGAAACATGTTATATGAATAAAGATCCAGAGAACATACACACTTGTCTTCACTCTGTGGCAGCGCCCGGGAATTACTGCTCTCTTTCCGGTTTGGTTTGAAGATGGTGGCTGGTAAGTATAATAATGGGGTAAGGGAATTTCGTTAGGTATCGACACTCCAGCATTGCAAGAAACAAAAAAGTTTAAGGCTGTTATGGTTACTCCTGTCCACCCTACACAACCATCTAATGATGAACAAGTATCATGAACAAGAAACCTCTTCAGCTAAGTTCCTACTGTGCAAAAACAGAACAGATTTTTCACTGTATATTTACTTATGTTTTATAGTACATGACATTTTAAGAAATCTCAAGCGCATGCAGCAAAAAATATCTGCAGCATAAATTGACCAGGGCTGTGGTTTTGAATGCTGGTCTCAATTTCACCCTTTGCACAACAAATGTACTGCTCCTGCTCCCCCACTTCTTCGCACTTGTCACGTAGTCACTAGGGAAGGTGGGCACCTACATGAACCCTTGAACTAGAAGGCACTCTAGTCTATACCTGTCAGCCGAATTACCCCAGAAGGTGAAGATGCTGGGGTCATGTACCTTGCTATGCTCATATCTTAAACCTTATCTGTTCCTTTCTCCACCCAGGGAGGTGTGAGGCCGAAGTGTATAGGATTACATTTACTAGACAGACAAGGGTAGACAGACAGGGATGAAAGAAAACTACCATCATTGCAATATACTCATAAAATAACAGAGTGCAACACAGGGGAGGAATAGATAGGACAAAGCAAATAGGAGAGGATGAGGAAAAGCATGTAAATAAACTCCAAGCAGAAATCTCCTGAACATCTCTCCAACTGCTTACTCCAAACACTGAATTTCTCTTCCAACACCTAAGGGTATGTGCACACGCTGCGGATTCAGCTGCGTTTCCGCAGCGGTTTTGGCCGCTGCGGACCCGCAGCAGTTTTAGCTGCGGTGTACAGTACCATTCAAATGAATGGTAAAAAAAAAGCGCTGTGTAGACGTTGCGGAAAAATCCGCGTGGATTTGCTGCGGTTTTGAAACCGCAGAAAGAAGTGACGTGTCAATTCTTTCTGCGGAATCCGCTGCGGGTTCCTATCTCCACCATTGTGGAGATGGTGAATCCGCAGGACCAAACCGCAGGCAAAACCGCAGATAATCCGCAGGTCTTTTGACCTGCGGTTTATCTGCGGTTTTTGCAAAATCCGTGCGGATTAATCCGCAGCGGATTCCGCAGCGTCTGCACACACCCTCACAAGGAAGTAGAACTATCACTGGCAATTCTCAAGTGCCAGTGGCGAGCATATATACCAAAGTGGAGTGGCCAACACAGAACAGCTGATGCAATTCAAGATGGAGAACTCCAGGGCATCAACTGAACTGATTAACCTTTGCCATGACAGAGCAATGAAAACCTGCACTGTTTAATAGGATGGGAAGCAGTTCTAATCCAATGCAGAATTTCGTGTGACCGGGCACTGCATTTTTCTGCCCTCTCTGTTGGGGTATCCCCGTAACAGCATTGATATCCAGAGCAGTAAATGCGGCTGTGATATGCCGGGAAGCATAGCTGCTACGTGGGAACGGTTCCTTAGAAGGGCCAGTTTTAGAGGAATTTCAGGAGCACCTGAGGTTCCCCTCTTTTCAGAAGCCTCCCATAAGTACTGGAAAAGTGTGAGTGTTTTTCAGTAGTTGCTGTGTTTGCCATTTCCATATACATTTCCCATAAGAAAATCTACACTGTATAGTAAATCAATAAAATCAAAATAATTTGCGAATGCTTTTATTTGTAAATATTATATTAAAGATTAAGTAATAGATTATAGCACTTTTAATAGTTGAAGTGGTGCAGTGCAGAATTAGGGCACCGCGTGTGTACCTCCGCACAGGTGGTGCTGAAATACAAAGGTTGCATTTCCAGATAAATCTTTCAAATAACACGACTGTATTCAGGTTAGACTAAACTAGTGCCAGAACAGCACAGGCCTATTTATTTTGCAGACCTGTAGACAAGATCTTTTTAACACATAACAGAAGCCCAGAGGCCCTTCCTGCAAAGAGTACAAAGAGTTACACAGTAAAATGCCTCTGCATCGAAAGCTGCCAAACTAACGTGGATATGGAACGATTTAACCAAATATCTCAGTTTTGGAAACTGGGGGTGTAGTCCACGCCGTTCAGTTCCGAGTTTGGCTCATCCACCCAGCGGTCCCTTTTCGGCTCCTCTAGAACGAGCAGAGCTACGTCATGCATTCCATGTATATTCATGTAACGTTACCTGCTCATTCCTGCTCCGCTAATGTCCTGCTATTAATCATCCACAGGACTTCTGACAAGGTTAATAATTCTCAGTTCCAATACAAAAAGGATATTCATGCAGCTCTTTATCATACGGCGGCCGTATATTTTTTCTTTTTAGAAAAACACAATAGGACCTTTTGATAAATTGCATTAATTCAGCCACAAATATTTTTCAATTATGAACGCCAAATAAAAATGCAGGATTTTTAAGACATAACTTCTTTAAGTGGTAACCTAATCCTGCTCACGATCCACAATGCCGAATAGCATCCAAGACCCTACACCCAGCGCGTAACGGCAATACGCAACCGGGTCAGGGTTCATTATTTATATAATCTGGACAACCGGTTGACAAGAAATAAGCATGTGTGTATCAGGAGGGATACTATGCCCCAGCATCATTTCTCATTGACAATGTCTGGAATATTATCACTCTGGGCATAGTGGCTCAGTGGTTACCATTGTAAGGTGCCCATTTGTGTTCATTTCGAAAAACAGAACAATTTAGTCAATAAGTTCTTGATTGTGTGCTACTTTAGTCCAAAGCCTCTATTAAAAAAAAAGCCACTTGAAAAAGAAAAAAAATTCTGCTGTTTTGTGTCTCCATGGTGGCAACCTGCAAAGAAATCTATTACAATACTTGTTAGACTAACAGACTCCCAGGCAATTAAACAATCCGTTTCCCCTTAAAGGCTTATGTATATTTTCACACAGAATACTTGTTGTATTGTTCATTTGCTTCATAAATGCAAAATTAAGAAATTTTCCAAATAAATGTCAAAATAACTTTTCTTCTATTTTGCTAAGGCAGTATGTCTGAAAGTCCATTATGTAGCGCAGTGATCTGGAAAAACATTCCAAATTCCTCCCAGCTCTGGATGTCTGCTTCCCGCTCCCTTCTCTCAGTGTTAGGCCATGTTCACACGTTCAGTATTTGGACAGTATTTTACATGAGCATTTGTAAGTCAAAATCAGGAGTGGCACAATCAGAGGAAAAGTAGAATAGAAACACGTCACCACCTCTGTATTTATCACCCACTCCTGGTTTTGGCTTACAAATACGGAGTTAAAATACTGACCAAATGCTGAACATCTCAACACGGCCTTAGAGATAGCAGAAGGGAAGAGGAGGAAGTAGTATATAAATAACCAAAGAATGGAGTGGGAGAAAGTATCTGCAGTCTCAGAGAGGGCAAAGAAAGGAGGCTACGGATAATGAGGAAATCATATGAAGAGCAAATAAGTGCAGTATTCAAGCTGGGCTGATTTATGAGCTAATAGAGACAGTAGCACTTTGGATACAAGTAGAGTTCACATCCAGCCCGTATTACTGGGAGAGACACTCCCCCCAAAAAAAGAAATCTAAAGCTTGGTTCTGGCTGCAAATTGCATAACAGGAGATCTGAACATCGGTAAGGAAGTGGTGGTGTTGCTCACATTCCCCCTTGAATATATGTGGAATAATACATTATGATATTTATTGATTTAATAATCTGCATTGTTAGTGATAGAGTTGTACTCTGCCCGCCCACCCACAGATAGTTGACAGGAAGGTAGAGTTAATAGCTGGGACTAGCCCAGAGGTGATGAGTTAATGTGGTATCCTGGTACCTGTCCTACTGCTGCTGAATGAGACTGTTGTCTTGTGGCAGTAGATTTGTTCCAGTGTGTCAGAATTAGTTTGGGCACTGTGAGTGAGGAGATGTAATACATTGCATTGTATACCGACGATTTATAAATGTGCTTTGCTCCCATCTACTGGCCAATGTGACTATATGAAAGTTAAGTGATTATTCTCGCCACAACAAGCTGCCATAGATACGCTGGGGAGGAGCCTTCCAGTTAAGGGCTCACACACTCCTGAGGTAACTTCCAGTTTTGGGCGGTTCAAGCTGCCTGAGTAACCAGACACTACTGCTCCCACCATAGTTTCCATGTCAGTCCACTCTGCGGGAACATCTTTCTCCACATAATGTCCTCCACAAAGGAGTGAAGCCTCATCCAGTCATGAGAGATAACGCTGCACATGTGCTCTCCTGCATGCTGGGTATCCTGTTTGCTTCTAGCCAGGACCAGATCCACGTGGATGCCACACCACTGACTTTGCTTAACCTACCCCCTGCGAACGGGAATGGTAGGCGCAAAACTGTGAGTACTTCCACAATTTAGTGTGTTTCCACAGAGAGCCAATCTGTGAAGGTCCCTCCATCAGTGTAATATTTCTTGGACTGCGCATAGCATTTCCTCTAATAGCAAGTGAAGAGAACTCTGCTCCAGCTGCCCTGAGGGACCCTAATCTCACTTGTCTCCTGAGGAGAGAACCATTACTTACTTTCATATGTACAATATACTGTGGACTTTGCCTTTAAGAGAGAGACTGTTCTCAGTTCTCTCTTTCAGTAGAATTGTTATGTTTACAAGTTCACCTGCGAGTCTGGCTGCTTGAGATTGCACAAACACCACGGGCACTCAAAGACCTGCACCTAGACACCACCGCTTCAGGAGGGGTCCTATACCATCCACATTTGCCACCTCCCACTATTGACAATTGTTGTGGACACGAAGGAAGTGTTGAGGGGTCCAGTGACCCACTTCAGCTTCCGTGACATCATTATCTGCTGCCAGTGGGACTATGTGCCCCAGCTGGCCCATCTGCAACATCTGGCACCTCCTCAGTGGCCCACCACGTTAAGTGAGGGCACAACAGAGAGCTTCCTGTGAGATAGGGATGAGTTTGCAGTAGTAGCAGACCTCATGTCTGGCTTAGTAGTAGAACCGCATGCAGTGGTTGCTCTTGTGGCAAGAGGTAGATGACCGAAGAAGATAGTAAGCTCCTACAGCAGAACCGACAAAGAGAGGGAAGTGTTTGGTGTCCAGAGATGGTCAAGAGAAAAGTGAAAAAAGGAAGAAGTATTGGGGCCTGAGCCATGATCCCTGGCGCACGGTATGGAGTTGTCTTCAGTAAGGTAATGGGACGGGAGACGAAGGATAAGTGAGACAAAGAGGAAGTGCCATGTGAGGTGGTCCAGAGGCGTCAAAGCGGATAGATACATAGCACCCATATTGGCATAGAAAACTTTCCTAAGGGAAGAAGGACACGGAACTGCAGGTGGAAGTATAGGACTCTAGTGCAGTTAATGAGGACGAGAAGATTCCCAGAATAGTGTGCTGGGCTGTATTGAGGCAGAAGAACTAAGCAAAGTAGAAAGCAAGAGTGACTACACGGAAGAGAAGGGAAAGTGTGTGATGTTCCATGTCAAAACAAAAATTCCAATAAAGATGAAAGGCTACTATCTGCTGTACATGGTTACTCGTAAGTTCTTCTTCTGTAAAAATATATTTAAGAACTATCTCCTTCACTGAAATCTGTAACATCTGATCCTGGCCGACAGAATGCAACAATATAATGCGGTCAGCAAGGCCATATCGCTGTCACAGCTAAAGTCCACACACCCAGCCAGGACCCCTATTTTTATGTAGCATGCTGGGTGGAGAAGCACGGGTACCACACCCGCGGCTACTCCTACACCCCGCGACATGTTACACATCAATTATGGAAACTCATAGGAAATGAGGAAATCTGCTACATAGAGATCTGATCATTGCCTCTATGTAGCAGAGTCGATCGGGTTGTGGCAGTTTCTAGTCTCCCATGGAGACTATTGAAGCATGCCAAAAGTTAAAGAAAAATGTTTTTAAAAATATAAAAAAAATAAAGTTCAAATCACCCCTTGACCCTTTCAAAATAAAACAATAAAAATAAAATCAAACATACACATATTTGGTATCGCCACGTTCAGAATCGCACAATCTATCAAAAAAGGATTAACCTGATCGCTAAACAGCGTAGAGAGAAAAAAGTCAAAACGCCAGTATTACGTTTTTTGGTCGCCGCAACATTGCAATAAAATGCAATAACGGGCGATCAAAAGATCGTATCTGCACCAAAATGGTATCATAAAAATGTCAGCTCAGCACACAAAAAATAAGCCATCGCGCAACCCGAGATCACGAAAAATGGGGACGCTACGAGTATCGTAAAATGGCGCAATTTTTTTTTTTTTTTTTTTTTTTTTAAATTTGATTTTTGTTTTCACCACTTAGATAAAAAATGAACCTAGACATGTTTGGTGTCTATGAACTCGTAATGACCTGGAGAGTCATAATGGCTGGTCAGTTTTAGCATTTAATGAACCTACTAAAAAATCTAAACAAAAAACAAGCGCGGGATTGCACTTTTTTTTGGCAATTTCACCAGACTTGGAATTTTTTCCCCGTTTTATAGTACATGACAAAAACAAGCCCTCACATGGCCATATTGACTTAAAAATAAAAAAGTTATGTCTCTGGGAGGAAAGGGAAAACGCAAAAACTGAAAAAAGCCCTGGGGGCTAAGGGGTTAAATCCAGAAACTGCTATTAGGGTATCTTGGACCCTTTTCAGATTCTTAAAAAAATAAGTGATGTTTGCCTATTTACTATTTTCAACCCAGGAACAGTTTTTAGGATGCCATCATTGATCAAGCTACAGCCAAACTAAAGAGGTTTATTTCAAATAAAACCACCACAGGAAAGAAAAGGGTTAATCACTCATATCCAGCTTGTAGCCCTTAAAATCTAGCCTTCAACATTAAAATAATTTAAAAAAAAATAAAATATTTGTGATATACTTTTTTGATATCATCCATCATTTATCATCACCTTCATTTACCAGCTCTTTGGTCTCTTCATTTTCAGGATTGTTGGGGTTTCAGATGTAAGATCACCATCGATAAAAAAAAAAGTAATGGCATATCCAAGCTATAGGCTATTGGTTAATGAGATGACAAATGTTATGGATCAAAGTCTTTGAGAAAAATAAGGTAATGTATTCCCATTTGCATCTATGATGTTACAGAACATAAAAGAATACCTAGAACATGTCAAAAATGAAATTGTAGAAAACTCCTAAACTGGTGGCACACCTCACGTGTATGAGACCCTACAGGAGATCCATTTCATACCAATACTATGGTAAGGCCTCAAACAGTGCTGATCATGGGGACAGAAATCAGTTAGTCAACAGAGTTACTACCTGAAAGAAAGATAACTATTAAAGGAGTTTTCCCAAATCAACACTTATCATCTATCCAAACAATAAGTGTCCGCCATTGGGGTTACCATAGTTAAAGGTTTATTCCCAAAACAGCAAGTTATGCCCTACTACAGCATAAGTGACAACTTGCTGATTGCTGTCCTGTAAGGAGATGGACATATTGTCCACATTTCCCCCTTAAAGAACTCGTGTATCTCTGTATTGTGTAATGTGAACTGTGACATGCATTATTAGTGTTGGTATTGTGTTCTACTCGACAGTAGGGAGAGTTTGAGTTAATGATTGGGACTAGCCCAAAGTGAGATGAGCTAAGGTGATGGGACAGAGACAGTTTCTTGTCAGAACATGAGTTGGGGCCACGTGTGCGTCTGAAGTAGACCTAAGGTCTGGACAGTAAACGGTGCCGCATGAAGTGAGTGTCCCAAAGTGAGGGGAGACCAAGATATTGGTTAGTGTGAACCTGAGAAAAGGGAAAACCCCACAGGAGGATAAAGTGATCAAACTGAGAGGGGTCCTGGGAGAGGGCGCCAGCAATACGGCCCAGAGTTTATAGCTCAGAGAGGTAACAAGCCAAGATAGGACAGAGTACGTGAGATGAAGAGAGCGCCCCGGGCGGAAGTCCCAGAGTATCAGCAGTAGAGAAGATAAGCACTGGCCACATAGTTTGAGTGGAAAGAGGATGCGGAACCTCGGGCTGAGAAAAGGACTAACTGGACTATTGTACTGAACTGGGCTGTGGTGAAGGAAAGTGAATCATTGGAGATAGTGAACAAACGAGTAATCAGAAAGGAGTTGAGACTGTTTGTGAGAAATGCTTCGTATTGTGAAGGAAACGTTCATAAAGTTCGGTACCTGCTACCTACCATGTACAAAATTCCCACAAGTTATCGTTAAGTAAAAATTTTATTTTTGACCGGTGGTCTCCCTCATTGAAGTCGTCAACATCTGGTCCTGGGTAACCAAGGTCATCAGTAACATGCGGCCTGCAAGGGCGTAGCGTCCCCATAACACAAGTCCACACACCCAGCCAGGACTGCCATTTTCAGGGAACGTGCTGGGAAGTGAAAGACAAGTTCCAAGCCCACGTCTGCTACCATTCCGTGCCACATTACAGTCCCATAGACAATTAATGGAGCCAAGGTCAAATGTGCACATCTTCACTCCATTCAGGGAGCTGCTGCCGAAACTCATTGCTGGACCTGAGGAGGGTGAGTAAAGAATGTAGGTTTGTTTTTTACCACTAACGAAACTTATAGGAAAAACTTTTCCAAAAGGGAACAAACCCTTTAAATACAATAAAGTTTTATTAATGCTGGCGCTTGACTTTTTTTTTTTTTTTTAAGAAGTTTAGCATCAGTTTTTGGAAGTCATCGGGGGATTGCAGAGTCAGAGCTGCAAACACGCCCAGTACACAGTGATCGACATCCTCCTAGCATGAATCGCCCCTTGTATTTATGCTGTGAAGATGTCAATCTTTTAATATGGGGGGGTCCCATTCAAGACCCTCATCTATTAGAGTGCAGTGAGCTCCAATAATTGTCTCTTCCTTTTTTAGGATCCAATACATCTGTGCATTTCCTGACACATTGTATACCCTTTAGACTGCTCTTATTATGTCTTCTCCTACTCGTGCCATTATATCTCTTTGATATCCTATTTTGTATTACTATTTCATTTTTACTATTATTTTTATAAAATGTTTGAAATTTTTACAAAAAAAAAAAGAAAAAGCCTATTTAGAAAAAAAAAAAAAATCAAAATTTCTGGTAACCAAAAAGTCACTAAATACAAACTAATGAGAACTTAGCTATATCCCACATTACTGGATATATCATTTTGGGGATTAAGTGAAGAACTGAAGCTGTATTGTATTCTTATGGAGAGATAATTGCCGAGATTGTCCTTGTTCAGTGGTCTTATTACGTGTTTAACTACTACTTTACTTACACAGTTTTCACATGTACAAGGGAGGGAAGGAAAGGTATCCGGTTCGGTAGAAAATTCCTCCAGTAGTGAGGTGAAATTTAGAAGTTGGTGCAAGTAAGAATGGAATTTTAAAACTTTACAAAACTGTAACATGCATGCGAGAGCGCCATCTAGTGCTAGAACGGGATTACTTCACGTTAGGTCACAACATTTTTTTTTGGCGCAAGAATAATACTGAATTATTAATAAAAAAAACAATTTTAGTTCATTGTTGGGGTAAATCTAGGAGTCTAGTTAGATAAAATGTAAACCAGAAGAAATCTGTTAAAAAAAAAATTAGGAGATGATTTTGGGTGGGAGCGGGAGTCAATGGAACTGTTTTGACTTCAACTTCAGAATCAATGTAATTATTAAATGAACGATTATTAAATAAATATACATACATACTTTGTATTAGTATTGTATAATTAATTTATTACATACATTGCTTGTTGCATATTTTCTTTCCTAGGAATTCAGAAAACGTTTTTGTTTCCTTTCAGAAAATGTATTCAGATATACTGTCTATTTTAAAGGCAATGTTCAAAGTTGATCAAAAAGCAGCACATTGCCAGCAAAGAAGCTGAAATAAATAAATTATAGAACCATATACTTTCCCATTTCATCTTCAGAATTCGTGTTGCTGGACCCCGATCCCCCCAGTGGTCTTCTGTTTCCCTTAGTTGCAGCCATCACTGATTATATACCCCACATGGTCACCGCAGCTGATAACTCTGCGGTCTTGTGCAATTGGACTTGGCTATGCTTCACATGAGTTACTATTATCACCAAACTAGAGGTGTTGCTTTTGCTTCCCCCAACCCTTAATTTCTCCTTTAAGAGTTGCAGTCACCAACCCTAGCAGGGATGGTCCGGAGCAATGAGGTACCCACCCCGCCCACAGCTGAGCCAGAGTAGGTCCGGGAGATCCGGAAAGAAATACAGGAAATGCGAGATGAGTGGTCCTGCTTTAAAAGTGTAGCAGAGTGTATCTTTTGAGAATCTACCGGTACACAGGAGAACTACACAGAGCAAGTTATCTTGAGTGAACAGCATTTACTTCTTATGGGTAAACATGAGATAAGAGAATTCAGAAGCACACAGCTGGTGCTGCTGGTATAATACAGTCAAAAGCGAAAGTAAAACGAACATCACCAAGAGAGAACTTCCCTCCCCACAATACAGCAAACATATAACTTCACACTATAGCCATCTGCTGTCAGGCTAGTGTAAAGTCCTCCTTTACATAAACAATAAGTCCATTTCTGTTGCATATGCCAACAAAAAGAGTCTCCGCTCCTGCCCAAAATACGTCAAGAGCGGCTTCCTCATCAAGAGATAGGAGTATTTCAGAGTCCCGCCTGACTGTCGAAGCTCGCCATAAAGCGAGACAACCCCGTGCAGAATGGGACCTGACTTGCTACAGGGGTGGAAACACAGGACACTATGCCCGAGGCTGTGCGAGATGAGGTCGGTCCCTACCACGGAAGCCGTCAAACTAGTGGGCTCTGTGGCTGGGGGACGCAGCCCGGAGCCCAAAAGGCTGAGGAGAGACAAGAGTCCCAGAGATATAGTTTCAATGAGCCCTTCTGTCTGGGCTGAAGTAAATGGGCGAGCTATGACTACTAAGTGACTACCATGCCGGAAACTTATTTTAGACATTACCCAGAAGTGTCGTGGCCAGAGTAGGGGCCAGTAATTAGACTGACGGCCGCCAATTAGTTGTTCATCCCAGTCGCAGGGATGATCTGGAAGGAGATAAGAGTGTGGGAAGGATGTTGGCCGAAAAGTGGTCATCTTCCTAAGCTTGTTGCTACTAGAGATGAGTGAATATGTTCAGAAAACGATGGCCGAATCTGAATTTGCCATAGTCATGCCATATTGGTGCTGAATTTATGTTTGACGATCATTTCGGATGCTCTTTGGCCTGACCAATGCTCCCAGGACATTTCAGCGCTTGATGGAGAGAAGCCTGAGTAATTTGAATTTTCAAGCAACACTTATCTACCTCAATGATATCATCATCTACGCGGTCACCTTTGAAGAGCACCTACAGCGGCTTGAACATGTGCCAAGTCTACTGCAGAGCTATGGCCGGAAGGTGAAGCCACAAAAATGTCACCTCTTTCGCAAACAGATTGAGTATCTGGGGCATGTTGTATCCGGTGAAGGAGTGAGACCCACGCTTGAGAAGGTAGCGGCTGTACAAGTGTGGCCCACCCCAACAATGGTGAAAGATGTTTGGGCTTTCTTGGGGCTTACTGGGTATTATCGAAGATTCATCAAAGATTTCACCCACCTTGCCAACCCCTTACTAGAATTGTTAAAAGGAGTGTCGGCCGGCTTGAAGAATCGAACTATTCAATGAGGAAGCAGTCAAGAAGAAGCCTTTAGAGCCTTGAAAATGACCTTGACAGAAGCTCCAATACTCCCTTAAGTGGATTTCTCATAGCCCTTTATTCTTCACACTGATAGAAGCTTACAGGGACTGGGGGAATTTCTATCACAAATGCAGGGAGGAAAAGAACAAGTGATAGCCTACGCCAGCCGGTCTCTTCATGACTCAGAGCGGAACCCGGACAATTATAGCTCCTTCAAGTTGGAATTGCTAGCATTGGTGTGGGTGATGACTGAGAAGTTCGCAAAATACTTGTGTGGTGCCTCCAGGAGTATGGCCGCCACAGTGGCTTTGCCTTCCTCCAGGGAGGGTAATACCAGGTTTGGAAGCAGTGAATGGTCTCTCTCGCAGTTAACCTATACATGCAACACAGTTCCACTCCAGGCCAGCAGGGGGGACTCTGAACCGGATTTGAAGGGAGGAGTGCTCTCTGAGGGCCAAGAAGAAGGAGTGGTCAGTTAGTGTGAGGAGGTCCACGTGTGCAGACGTGTGGAGAGAAGCTGGAGGTTGAGCTGAGGAAAGAGAGCTCCCTTACAGTGAGAGCGAATGAACTGGAGCACGGTTGTACGGATACTAACGGTCCTGCAACAGACGACAGAGGAGTAGGAGGCTGTAAATGCCCTACTCCCATCTAAGACTCGGAGGCACAACAGCACGGAGTGAGCCAAGAGAAGAATAGCGGCTACAGCTGTCTGCCATATGAGGAGTGCTAGTAGAAGAGAATTAGGAGGAACTTCAGTGTAACGCAGTACTGGGAGTACTTCACTCAAATAGGCGCTAGAAGGAGACTGCACAGTCCATCTGCCGAGAGAGAATCCCTGAGCTGCTTCCAGGCTAGCCTGCTCCAGTACCATCTGTAATCAGGACCCTGGACTGCATTTCTCAAGTAAAGGTATAGAAATTGCACCCCGCTGTGTTTTGTCTGCTTCCTACCCATCCAGCACTGCTACATCCCCGTGCCAACTACATCTACACTGCCCTGGGACTACAGCTTCACCTGTGGGGAGCTTTTACATCTTTGCTGCACCATACCATCAGTCCCAGTGGATCTGCACTCAGCGTCGGCTTAACATCTCACTTGCCGAACGCCACAGGTGGCGTCACGAACTATTCCATTAACTACATTCCACCATTCAATTTCCCCTAATAATTGGGCACCCAGGGCCACGGACCGGGTCACCGCTGCTGTGACACATCCCGCTGACACCGGCCCGGTACCGAGTACTCCACAGCCCTGGGAGGGCTACCCACTTGTCCAGGTCAGAAGTCCTGGTGCGGATGGATAATAACCCCCTAGCCCTGAAGCAAATTCCCAGCTGGTGAGAGAGAGACTGTCATGTCTGCTATGTCTGTTATGCCGCATGAACCCTGGAGCAGTGTGCACGCGCACCGAACTATCATGCCCGCCATGTCTGGTATGCCGCATGACTCCTGGAGCAGTGTGCACGCGCACCAAATTATCATGCCTGCCATGTCGCATGACTCCTGGAGCAGTGTGCACGTGCACTGAACTATCATGCCCGTTATGTCTTATGCTGCAAGATCCCTGGAAGCAGTGTGCACACGCACCTCGTGACTGTTGTGCTGCAAGATGCCTGGAGCAGTGTGCACGCGCGCCCCATCTCATGGCTGCCTGCCATTGCCAGTGCCCATGTGTGTTTTTACCTCATGGCTACACGCCGTTGCTGTGTGACCAGCCATCTCTGCTTTGCCTGCTGTGGTTGTCTCTGTGGTCATGCCCCTGATAATGTGATCTTTCCTATGTTCCAGCACTGTCTGACCCAGCTAACCTCTCAGTGTTTCTGGAGCTCCTGATCATGTGACCTTCTCTATGGTCCTGCCCAGTCTGATCTAGTAATGCTCTCTATGACCCTGGTGGATCTGATCCGGAAGTCCTTCCCTGGTCCTGACCCGGAAGTGCAGGTGCTATGGTGCTATATCAGACCGCCTCTTCCTATGGTCGGGGCCTGAGTATCGTGTTGCTTCCCTGCATGGCTGCTTGGTCTGCTCGGTCGCTCCCTGTATTCTGTGCCCCTGCACTCTGCCCTGTACTCTGCTCTGTAGTGCTTCTCTGCACACGCTCTGTGCTTGTATTCTGCCTCTTGTCTCATGCCATGTCTTGTGTTGTCTTTTGTGCCATGTTTTGTCTCTGCTCTCCTTGGACTTGTAGTATTTCCTATGTTCTCTGCCTTTGCCTTTTTTCACCATGTCTTGTCCTTGCTATGCTTTGCCTTGTAGTACTTCCTATGTTCTCTGCCTTGCCTGTTTCACCATGTCTGGCCTTTGCTATTCTGAGCCTTGAAGTACTTCCACGTTCTCTGTCTCTGCCTGGTTTTCCATACTCTATCCTATGGTGCTCTCTAGCACATTTCCTGTCTAGTCTCAAGGTTCTGCCTTGACCCGGCTCTGGGCTTCGGTCTACGCTCCGTTGCTAAACTCTGTCCTATGGTGCTCTCTAGCACATTTCCTGGCTAGTCTCAAGGTTCCCCCTTGACCTGGCTCTGGGCTTCGGCCTACGCTCTGCTGCTAGCCCTATACTCTCTCTCTGACCCGGCTCTGTGCTTCTTCCTACGTTCCGCTCCTTGCTCCATACCTTGTCTAGCTTTGCCTTGATTCTTGCCTTGCCTTGTTTCTTCGTGTGCCCTTTGCATGCGCCTGGCCTTCCTAGCCTCCTGTCTGTGCCTCAGCCGTGACCTCCCTAGCCGTGCCCGCCTGCTTGTGCCTCAGCCATGCTCATCGGCCAGTGACAGATGTGTTGCCCGTTATGCCTCAGCTGGGTTCGCCTCAGTCTTGCCAGTCTGTCTGTGCCTCAGCCCGACCAGCTAGCCAGTGCCCCAGCCATGCTCTCTGTGCTTCCTTGCACCCATGCTGTCTCTGCACTGTGCTTTGTGTGCTTCTCTAATAGCACGTGCAGGCCCTAGCCTGCCCCTTGGCATACCTCTCCGTGCTTCTGTAAAAGTACGTGCAGGTCTTGCCATGTACCCTGTCGTGCCCTCTTGCACGCACAGGCCCTAGCTTGTACCTTGTCATGCCCTCTTGCATGCACAGGCCCTAGCCTGTACCTGGCGTGCCTCCTAGCATGCGCAGGCCCTTGCCTTAGCCTGAACCCTGGCGTGTCTCTTAGCACGCACCCTGACTTGAACCTGACCCTGGAGTGTCCCTTGGCACGCGCAGGACCTTGCCTTGAACCCTGACCCTGGCGTGTCCCTCGGCACGCGCAGGACCTTGCCTTGGACCTTGAACCCTGGCGTGTCCCTGCACACGCACCATGTCTTGTACTTTGAACTTTGAACCCTGGCGTGTCCCCTACACACGCACCATGTTTTGTACTTTGAACCTGGTGTGCCACGCACGCACCTTGCTGTGTTTTGCCTGTTATCACGTTTTGCACCTGATGTTACCCTGAGTTTGCCTTAATGAAAATACCTTGAATTCACGTCTTGTCTTGGTTCCTGCACGTCCTTTGTCGTCAAACACTCGTACTTAGTGTCTACCTGAGCTGGCCGTCTGGTCCCAGCTGTCATGGTGGCTCACCCCCTTGGTCTTGCCCCTGACCCTCCCTGTATAGCGGGTGATTCCTCACAAGGTCAGTTCGCCCTAGGTGGGTGGGTGCCACGACCCAGAGGGTCCACTCTAAAGAAAACGACTCAGCGTAAGCTGACTCCATCAGAGACACTGTCTCCAGGAGCCCTGCGGATTCTGAGGCAGTGGGAGAGGCTCCAGTTGGAAGATGGATTATTATACCGGAGACTACAGCTGCTGCAAGAACTGGAGAGGTCACTTGGCAATTAGTGGTCCTGGAAAAGTTTATCAGCATAGTGGCTACTTAGTTCCACAAGAGAGGGGCTCACTTCGGTACGGAGAAGACTTTCAGTGGTTGCAGAAGCTGGTGTATGACCCATGATTGAGGGCTGTGATGGAGGAGGCCTGTCAAAAATATCGGAGTTGTGAGCTAGCCAAACCCCAGAACAGAGGGTCCCGATACAGACCATCGTGACTTCTGCCCCCTTGGAGGTACTGATGATTGATTACTTATTCTGTAGTCCTAGCGAATCTCGGGTATGAACATTGTCTTGCGATGACTGACCATTTCACAAAATTTGCTGTAGTGACTCCGACCCGAGATCAGACTGGTTAATCAGCTGCACTGGCCATTTGCCGGGATTTCATCTGGGTGTACGGTTGTCCAAAGAGGATCCACTCCGACCAAGGCGCCTGCTTCCAGGCCTGAGTGATGGAAGAGTTGCACCGTTTATACCAGACTGAGAAGTCAAGAACTACTCCTTATCACCCTCAGGGGAAAGGGGACTGTGAACGCTTCAACCGGATGCTGATCCAGATGCTTCAGACGTTAGCGGAAAATCGCAAGATAGGATGGCCGGAGTTCATGCCTGAGTTAGTATGGATATATAACAATCAAGTGCACAGTATGATGGGGTTCACTCCGTATACCTTGCTGTTCGGGCGAAAGATCACCAAGCTGGAGTTGGACCAAGAAGAGGACGACCAACGGATGGGGGTGTCTTCTTGGGTTCGAGAACACCAACATTGGCTTTGACGAAGAAGAGATGCCGGCCTTTCCCCCAGACCTCGACAGTTCACTGTCTACCGCCCCCAGGGAAGTGAGCACTGAAGTGCCCATGCTTGAAGCTACAGGCGCAGCAGACACATCAGATCAAAGTAGCCCTTTACCTCCCATCAGTCATCCTGGATAACGACGATCCGATCGAACAAGGGCTGGAATGCCCCCCACCTGTTATGAACAAGATCAATTCATCTGTCAATGAATCATCCAAGGAGGAAAAGAATGTGAACATCTGGTGAAAGAGCTCTCGTCCGTGGAATGGCAAGATAAAGGAGAACGGGGGTGTAAGAAAGATGACAGGGCGGTGGGTGCTGACAGGGCACTGGGTCCGAAACTGCTGGGGCTACGCCTATTGTTGCAGGGGGGAAGGAAATTGAGGATGGAGGAGACCCATGACCTGCAGAGAGGTGGCGTGGTGAGTCAGGGGAGTATAAAGGAGTTTAAGCAGGAAAAGACAGGGGATTCCCGATGCAGAGCAGAGCGAGTGAGGACCTTTACCAGACTGTGGGGAGCGATAGGCCACAGAGTTGAGATCCTGGACAAGTGCGGTGAGAATTCTCAAGTACTGGCGGGCGTTCAGAAAAACGCACACCGAGTGGAGGGTTACGGAGGACTCCACTCTCTTGCATGGCAGCTGAATGGACTAGGGGCTCAGCGGGCAAAACCGTGACTGCCCGCTGCCGCCAGAAGTAGGACTGTTTGTTAAGGTGGGGAAGCCAGAAGACGCAGCACCGGCCTCAGCCAGAAGCCAAGCAGCCATCGGACTCAGACAAATGGACAACTGCGTCACGATAAGTGAAACTGATAGACTGCTAATCGGAATTACTGTTACCCTGTTTAACCGTCACCCCCTTAACTGTATTTCCCTTGTTTTCTCCCTGAGAGGAGGTTATTCCTGTATTGATAAAGTGAATAATTGTTTAACCTTTGCTCTGTGCTTCTGTGTCACTGCATCCATGTACCTGTGTTACATAGGATTCATTTCATGGGATGCCTATCAGTGTTCATGGGTTTTGCCACAAACACAACTTACTTCCTATACTGTGGAATAGGTGATAACTCGCTGGTTGCAGATTCCTGATCACGAAAAGTAATAAAAGTTGCCCTTGTAAATGGAAGAGTGGTCGTGAATGCAGACTGTCTTTCCATTTATACAGTTGCTAATCTCCATTAGTCCTATGCTTGACCACCACTCCATTCAAAAGACGGCACTTGTGACCCCTTTTCTTGTGACCAGTGAAGGTCAACAAGCCATCACCAGTCCTCTTGACAGGTTGTGATTGTAGCACAACCCTTTTAAGGTCGCATCTACTCAGAACGATAACTTTTCATAGCAAATCTGCAGTAAAAGCTTCATGTATCACACGGTGGATTTTTCCTGTTCAATATTGAAAGAGGTAAAATCCACTGTGGAAATCCATTAGAATTCCACATCAGAATAAAGCAGCTTCAGATTTTGAAAAACATCCACAGTATGCTCATATTTCCACACTTCATAAGTTTGCAGAATGTCAATGATTTGTAAAAACCTATCCATTGTCTGCAAATTATTTAATGCCTCCCCAAATCTGCAGATACTATTTGAAGCACTCCTATTCACGTCTGAAATTATTCATTGCCCAAACTGTACTTTTGAGTCATGACTCATGAGAAACCCAACAACGGCATGGAAAAATAACTTTACGTTAGCGGAGGTCATTTACAGCAAAAATATAAAATAAATTAACCAGAAACCATAAACTGAAACAGAAATCACATCCTCTGACCAGATGCATCCCATCATAATACGCCATACACAGCAGGTGTCAAACCTCAAGACTCCTAAGACTTCCACAATTAAAGTATTGCTCATCAGCATAAACACACAGTCTCATAAACACATTAGCAGAGATCTACAAGAATCTGGTGGTTGTATGAGTAATAACCACATAAGTATCAGCAGAGATACAAAAAAAAATACTCAAGACTCATAAGGAATCTGCTGTGATAATGGCTACTGAACCTAAAATTGAACAGTTGTTTGCTATGATGAGATCTCTGCAAAAAGAGGTGGGCAATCTGCAGAGTCAAGTTTTGTGATGCAACAGCGATCTCACCAGCGATATCGCTGTGTGTGACACCTATCAGCGACCGCCCCCCCCCCCGCCGGGTATCGCTGATCGTGCTCGAAAGCCATGGACATTTTTTTGATCGTTGGTCGCCTGCTGCGTGTGGCAGGCAGGAGACCAGCGATCAGCGAGCTGGAGCCTGGTATCCAAGGTAAACCGCGGGTAACTAAAGGCGTGCTTCACTTAGTTATCCGCTGTGTACCTTAGATACCAGCGTGCTGGCGCTGGGAGCTGGTATCGCTGCTTAGAAACCCGCTGTTTACCTTGGATACCAGCTCCCTGCACCAGCACGCTGGTATCTAAGGTACACTGCCGGTAACTAAGCGACGAGTGCGCTTGTTACCCGCGTCGTCGCTGGTCCTGATCACTGCTGAGATCTGCCTGTTTGGCAGCTCACCAGTGATCGTGTAGCGACACACCAGCGATCCTGACAAGGTCATATTGTTGTCGGGATCGCTGGTACGTCGCTATGTGTGACGGGGGCCTTAGTTTGGAGGCCTGGAACATAATCAGCAGGTGTTTGGACAGACTCTGCAGGATCTGAGTACTCGAATGGACGCTCAGGAAAAAAAAATTTAAAAGCATGGAGTCCCAGTATGGTCAGGCCTTTCAAAACTTAAGTGCTCAGATGGCCTTACCCCCTGGGCAACCGTAGGCAGCCAGTCCTCCTAAGTTGCCACCATTTAGATACAATGGCGATCGCGACAAATTTCGTGATTTTGTAAATCAGAGTATATTGTATTTTGGTGTGCACGCCGACCGCTTACACACCAATCGATTTAAGGTGTTATGTATCATCATTTTATTGACATCACGAGCACTCGCCTGGGTGAATCTGATGATGGAGTCTCGTGATCCACGTTTAAATGTATTGGAAGATTTTTTTGGCTGCTATGGCATTAATGTTCGATGACCCTAGCCACCACGCCTCTGCTGAGACAGCCTTACTGTCTTTACGCCAGGGTAAATGTACAGTTATTGAATATGCCACTGATTTTAGAAGGCTAGCTGTGGATACTAATTGGGATTGTTATGTTCAATTGCCTATTTTCATGAGAGGTGTGGCTATCATTATAAAGGATGAGCTAGCCCGTTCTGAGTCGCCACAAGAGCTAGAAATGTTTATTCAACATAGTGTACGCATAGACATTCGCCTTACTGAGCGTAGACAGAAAAAATTGGCGGTATTAAATCGTATGTCTAACTTTTCCCTTCCTCCCAAGGAATCTGCATGTAAAACCAGTCGGGAGACAGAGGTAGTGCCTATGCCAAGTGCGGAGGCGTGAGACTAATGAACGCTGAGAGCACCTCCTCTGAGAGAGTCTATGCTTCTATTGCGGTCAATCTGACCACTTCCTGACCACTTCCTGATCAACTGTCCCAATCAGCCTAACAAGGTGTTAGCAGCGGTAGGGGAATACGATAACAGTGATGATGAATCAGACGTCTCTGAATTTAGCCTACTGTTGAATTCTGTATTCCATTCTCTCTCGATGACTTCTTCCACGGAGCAGATGCAAAAGAACTCTCATTTTTCACTCCCTATTAAGATCCTATGTTCTGGACGGTGGATCTCTAGTGCAGCCATGGTAGACTCTAGCGCAGAGGGTAATTTTATGGATATTGCATTTGCCAAGTATTGAGATTATGCATAGAGCCTCTCCAATTGCCATGGAGATGGCGGATGGGTCACCTTTAATCTATGGGCATGTCCTCTTGCCATTTTGTTGGAGCCAGATCATCAGGAACAGCTTTCTTTATATTAATCTCTTCTCCTCATTTTCCTGTGATTCTAGGCATTCCCTGGCTGCGTTCACAGAATCCAACGATCAACTGGGAGACCAAAGAGATGACATTTCCAACAAGGAGTGATTCAGCATTAACAGAAACTGTTCCGAAATCCCTTGATTCAGAACCGGTATTCACTTTATCTTCTTTATATAAGGAATTCTCTGACATCTGTGATAAAAAGAAGGCAGATCAGCTTCCCCCACATAGGCCTTATGATTGTCCTATTGAATTGCTTCCAAGGGCAGCTATTTCTTTTAGTAATGTATATCCATCGGCAGCTCCTGAGCGCCAAGCTTTGAAGGAGTATATTGCCGAAAATTTGGCCAAGGGCTTTATACATCCTTCTTCCTCACCAGCAAATTAATAAATTTGCAAAAATGTCTACATTTCTGGTTTTTTCGGTCAAGATGGGGTGCAGAGTGCACATTAATGAGAAAAAAAATGAACTTTTTTGAAATTACCAAACGGCTGCAATGAAACAAAGAGTGAAAAATTTAAAGGGGTCTGAATATTTTCCGTACCCACTGTATATGGTATATGACAAAGGAAACCAGGAATTGGCCTCAAAGGTCTGATGACTGATAAACCTCACATCATTCTATCAGTAGGAGAAAACTACATAAAACTTGGACCAAAGCTAAGCGGCTGAGACAACATATGCACCAAGTACAACGTCTTTGTATGTTCTCCCCGTGTTTGCGTCGGTTTCTTCCAGGTTCTCAGATTTCCTCCTACACTCCAAAGACATAATGATTGGGGCTTACAATCTAAACCCCTTTGGGGACACGATGATCATGTGGTGCAAAATATGATGGCACTATGTAAGTAAGCATAATAAATAATACCTACAACCTTCCCTTAAGAAAACATTTTTTTTCTATTAACAAATGAAAACAAGAAACTCACTCAGACCTGATCAAAGCAGACGGTTGGAAACAGACAAAAAAAGAAATACATTATAGTTAAGTTCCCAAAATTATACTGAAAAGGAAAATTAGACCTAAAGACACTCCACAATTAATTTCTACATTCGGACAGTCAAAAAGCAAGACCAGCAGAGGGGCCCATCTCGGTTTTAGCTGCACACATGTCTGAGGCTGTGACACAATGGATGTACAATACGAATGCAGTCTTTTTACAAAAAATAAAGAGGCTAAATGGGGACAGTTGTCAGGTGTTCCATCCCTGAAAGCCTTAACAAAAAGGTCTGTAAAACTGAATTAAAAATGTCAAGTATGTAAATAATCTTCTTGTAAGAGGATTAAAAGGTTCTACTACAGGATAAAATCGATTAAAGCATTACATGTAATACAATAATTGCAGCATAAAAAAGCTCTCAGACGTCCACTGCTTTTGGTTTGAATGTATATCATTTTCATTACCCTGCATTTTATGTTTTTTGAGGACTATAGTAAACATGAAGTAGCCAATTATCTGGGTGGTATGCAATGAAGTTAAATGTAAAAAATCCTGTAAAGCAGGAGAAAACATAATCCTGCTTTAAAGAGAACTGATCACAGCAACAACTCATCCAAGAGGTCACAAAGACCCCACAACAACATCCAAAGAACTGCAAACCTCATTTGCATCAGTTAAGGTCAGTGTTCATGACTCCACGAAAAGAAAGGGACTTGGCAAAAATGGCCTCCATGGCAGGGTTCCAACGAAAACCACTAGTGAGCAATAAGAACATATATGCTTGTCTCAGTTTTGCAAGAAAACATCTTGATGATCCCCAAGACTTTTGGGAGAATACTCTGCGGACGGACATCTGTCTGTGACCTCAAGCTGAAGCCCACTTGAATTATTCAGCAGAACAATGATCCAAAACACAACAGCAAGTCCATCTCAAAAAATTAAGACTTTGGAGTGGCCTAGTCAAAGTCCTGACCGTAATCGGATTGAGATGCCGTGACATAACCTTAAAAAGGCGGTTCATACTCAGAAACCCTCCAAAGATGGCTGAATTACAACAATTCTGCAAAGATGAGTGGGCCAAAATTCCACCACATCGTTGTAAAAGACTCATTGTCAGTTATCGCAAACACTTGATTACAGTTTTGCCTTTAAGGCTAGCCAAATCAGTTATTAGGTTTATGGGGCAATCACTTTTTTCCCTTAATAATAAAGACCTTCACTTAAAAATTGCATTTAGTGTTATTTCTTTGTATAATATTTAAATTTGTTTGGTGATCTGAACCATTTAAGTGTGACAAACATGCAAAATAATAAGAAATCAGGAAGGGGGCAAACACTTTTTCACACAACTGTATACACAAAGTATATTAAAAGCTGGTAGAACCCAGGACCAGTGTTTCTTTGTATTATAATATGAAAAGTGGAGACTACCTACATCTTTGTCTGAGCACTACTCAAAATCAGCCTAAAGCCCCCATCACACACAGCGATCTCACTAGCGAGATCGCTGCTGAGTCACAAGTTTTGTGACACAACAGCGATCTCACCAGCGAGATCGCTGTGTGTGACACTTATCAGCGACCGGCCCCCCTGCCGGGTATCGCTGATCGCTGTTAAAATGGCTGGACATTTTTGGGGTCACTGGTCTCCCACTGGTCAGCACGCATCGCTGCGTGTGACAGGCGGGAGACCAGCGACCAGGAGCTGGTAACTAAGGTACACATCGGGTTTCTAAGGGGGTGCGCTGTGCCTAGAAACCCGATGTGTACCTTAGTTACCAGCGCGCTGAAGCAGGGATCTGGTAACCAAGGTACACATCGGGTTTCTAAGTGCTGCGCGCCCCTTAGAAATCTGATGTGTACCTTGGTTACCAGCTCCCTGCATGAGTGCGCTGGTAACTAAGATACACTGCAGGTAACTAAGCGACGTGCGTCGCTTGTTACCCGCGTGCCGCTGGTCCTGATCACTGGTGAAGCTGCCTGTTTGACAGCTCACTAGCGATCACATAGTGACTCACCAGCGATCTTGACAAGGGGATATCGTTGTCGGGATCGCTGGTGAGTTGCTATGTGTAAAGGCTGGCTAAAGACGAGCATATGAAAAATAGTCCAAGTTTCATGTAGAAAGCTTGGACAAATTTCATGTAATTTCCATCCATGTGCCATCCTTGTGTCCATTTTTTAGTCCATATGTCATCCATGTGTAGTCCACTTTCATACATACATCTACGTTAAAAAATGTACTTGATTAAATAGTTTCCCAGCATTATAATAGAAATGAATCCATAAAAATAGGATGACAAGAAAGTTCTGTGTGAGATTTTTTTTTTTATGCACCCATAGACTTGAATGGGTGATTGTCATTCCATACGCACATGTAAGCAGTGCATGTTGCGATTTTTTTCGCATGAACAGTCGGACCGAGAGAAAAATCATTCACCTGAACAGTCCATTTGAATAACGTGGATCAGTGTGCTGTCTGTGTGCCATTCGATCAAAAATTTAAATAATTAGATAGCACACGTCTCATTTATACTCTCGTCTGCATAAGCTCTTAGTCTGTTTTTAATTAGTACTGGATCCAACCTACCCTTTTAAATTTTATAGGGTTTTTTTTGCCCATGATAACCTTCTTCAGTTTGAAAACCGCTAGCTTGTTCCTGCTCCCTTAAAAAAAAGGGATAATTTTTGGATGGATTCATAAAAAGCCTTTGTAATTGGTTAAAGGGGTGGTCTGAAACTAGGTGATTTTAATCCCAAATGTCTATTTATTATCATTTTCTATTACACTTTAACTTAAAAGATCTACTGTTCTCTCTGTTTTGATGAGGGAGCGTACTGTCAGTGCTGATTGAAAAGGATAGAAAGCAGAAAGAATGAAGACCAGGGTTCAACCTTGCCCCCGAAAGTGAAGTCTGTTGCGGGGAAGGGGCTGGTCTCTGCGCTCTTTGCTTTCTACGTTCTCTCCTTATACTGCGCCCTGTGCCTTGAAAAGCATATTGCACAGTGACAAGGAAGCTCGTATTGAGCATATGTCAGAATTGCCAAATAATGCATGCTCACAAAAGTAGGGACTAGCCCAGCCCTTGAAATGGACATCATCCCATTTGAGTATCTCAGCAGGAACTGAAGATTCTCAAAAGAAATGTCATCAAAACAGAAATTGGTTAAAAAAATAAATAAATACAAATACAGCTGTTAGGATAGAAAGGGAACTTTTTATTAAAAATACATTAGAAAAGCGACTAGACTATATAAAATAAGTAGATGTTTAGGATGAAAATCAATGTTAGTTTCGAACCACCATTTTAATCATTTTGAGAATAACCAACCTATTATCAAGCCCAAAAAAGGGATGTTTTTTCACTTCTAGTTGTTGATTTTCAAACAATGTTGAAAACCGAGTGAATGTGTCCAAATCTGCGCTGATGATATAGATGAATGGCGGACGATATTCTTCAAAGCTTTATTTCAAACTTTTAACCTGTTCGAAATAAAGCTTTGAAGAATATTGTCCACCATTCATCCATCAGCAGTACAGATTTGGACACATACACCCGGTTTCACCATTATCCTCGGTCTCTGGACCAGTATCCTGCAGCAACTGATCCATGTTTTTTACATGATGCTCAGTTGCAACAAAACAGGGTGAGCGTACCACTCCCTGATGCACCCCATGTTTTTACCCAGTTAAGACCCTATTTGGGCTTTATTTGCTCTCCAGATTTTCTACTTCCATTTTCAAAATATCACACCTGTTTTTCCTCCTTAAATAAAAGGATAATTTTTGGACACGTTGAGAGAAAGCTATTACTTCTTCGTTCAGCAAAAAAACGAAGCTCTTGATACTCCCAAAACAGGGATAATTTTTGCATCAATTCCGGTGTCATTTCCAGCAGCAGGGCAGGCATCTGCCCATAAAAAGGGAAAATTCTTGAATCATTTTGACAATTTAAAGTAGCCTAAAAAGTGGTTTACTGCAGTATGTTGTTAAATAGGATGTTGGTTACCAGTAATTTCTATTCCTTTTTTCCCTGTCCAGAAAGGTTGAGTTCACTTGGAGGGTAAAAAGGCTGTTCGCATTAAAGAGCTCAAAATTGGTTCAATACAGTCATAGGAGACAGAGTATTTTCCAAGCAATTAGAGACTTGTTAATATTGTGATTCATTGCAAATTACAATTTGGGGGGTGGGAAATTCAGCAAAGCTGGCAAATTTGAATTTCAAACAATCTGCTCATCTCTAATTAATAATTTATTATTATAACTCTGAACTGATTGCACTGCTGGACATCTTCCAATTTCAAATGGAAATAAGCATATTGTGTCTGTCATCTGCTGAACTAAGTTTCTTTGGCTGACCACTGCGTGTACAGTCATCAACATTGCCATTTCTTGGTGTCCTCAATGTTGAGATATACAGGCAGATACATTTCCCATCATGTAATACCATCAGAGAGTTGTCTAATTGGCTCCAAATTTATTCTGCAGAAGGACAATGGCCCCAAACATACAAGAAATGTCATTAAGAATAATCTTTATTTATATAGCGCCAACATATTCCGCAGCGCTTTACAGTTTAACAGTTTCAAAACACGAGTTATAAGTAACAACGGTAACAATACAATAACTAAAGCAAAATAAGACGACCCTGCTCGTGAGAGCTTACAATCTACAATGAGGTGGGGGAGATACAAAGTACAGGTGTGTATTTACAATGGTGTATCTACAATGATAGTCCAGCCATCTTGAGGGAGTGAGGGACGGATGGAGATAGTGAATGGGATACACATGCACACTTACACATAAAATGACTGATTAGTGAACGTGATAGGCCGCTCTGAACAAATGTGTTTTGAGGGAGCGCCTGAAACTATGCAAATTGTGGATAGTCCTAATTTCTTGGGGTAGAGCATTCCAGAGGATTGGCGCACCACGGGAGAAGTCTTGGAGTCGGGAGTGGGAGGTACGGATTAGTGCAGAGGTTAGTCGAAAGTCTTTTGCAGAGTGCAGCGGTCGGTTAGGCCGATAGACAGAAATAAGGGAAGAGATGTAGGGGGGTGCCGCACTGTGGAGAGCTTTGTGGGTGAGAACAAGTACTTTGAATTGGATCCTGTAATGAATGGGCAGCAAATGTAAGGACTGGCGAAGAGCAGGCGTGTCCGAGTACCGATTAGCCAGATAGATGATCCTGGCTGCTGCATTAGGTATGGACTGGAGAGGGGATAGTCAAGTAACGGGGAGGCCAATTAATAGAGCGTTGCAGTAGTCCAGGCGGGAGTGGATCAATGCTACAGTGAGGGTTTTTGTTGTTTAATGGTGAGAAAAGGGCGGATTCTAGAGAGGTTCTTTAGGTGTAAGCGGCAAGAGCGGGCAAAAGATTGTATATGGGAAGAAATTTAAAGAGTCTTGGAATTGATATGGCAAAACAGAGCCCTTATCGCAACATCATTGAGTTTGTGTAAGTTCACATCAAGCATCTGTGGTTAGTTCTCCAAGATGTTGGGAACAACCTCCCTGCCAAGATTTTTCAAAAACTGCATGTACATTAAAAAAATGAGTCTTTGATGCCGATTTGAAGGCAAAAGGTGGCCCCATCAAATATTGATGTGATTTAGATTTCCCTTTTATTTATTCACTTTGCATTTTGGTCTCTGGTCCAAGGGTCGGTGATGCAAAATGGTGTAAAAAAATATATTTAAACCTTGAATTTTTGAATGTTCAAGTCACCAGCAATCCCTGCTTGTGTTGCGGCTGTCTAACAGCTGTGAGACATGTAGTCACAGGAACTCGAACATATTTTTCAAGCACGCCGAAGACGTTAGCATACAAGAATGCTCAGATAACACCTTAGCTAGTGATGAGCGAGCATGCTCAGATATCATTCCAGCAATTACATCTCACTGGGTCACCAAATTCCTCATAGTGACAAGCATTACAGCCTTCTTAAAGCTGTCAATGTAACATTTCCCTTAAACAGTATAACCATTTCAATTGCCAAAAAAACTGGTACTAAAGGGCAAAAAAAGAAATTCAAAACAGTTTGTTAAAAGTTACATGAATTTTAAATTTTGTCCTAAGTGGAAACTCAACAGTTGTTGCCTAAGGCAGGTTCTTTGATAGAAATAATAAAAGTACTTGATGGTTCTTTGGGTAAACTATGTGTGGTCAGAAAAAAAATTTTGCAAGACCAAACATCTGTACTAGATTTCCACATGATAAAAACTCTATATTCCCTGAAGTTTGCTCGCAGTTATGCAGAAAGATCAAATGTTTATTTGAGACGTTAAGAAAAAAAAAGAAAAGACCATCTACTGAGAAAACAAATATTGGTGACAAAATGAGACGTTCCGGACGTTCGAATGAAAGGCCGGCGGTTCTTAGACATATCAAGGAGCTAGAAAGAGCAGCTTAAGCAAATACTCCAAAAGTCCAATCCATGCTTGTGGAGGTGCTCTTGAAGAATGCCATGGTAAACTCTTGGCAGGGCCAGGTGGCACACACACAAAGCCTTAATTGGAAAGTCCAACACAGCCTAGAAACAGAGTTTAGAGAGAAATTTAGACCCCGATCAAGCCTGGCATTTCTCAAGCAAATTTTAATAAAGTGGGTGAAAGCGTAAGATATCCCAAATTCATTAAGCAGTGTGCACCTTGGAAAGAATTCTGCGCCTCTTTTGGGTACTGTGCACCATCACCAGAAGTGTACTCTGGGTTACAATTCTATTGTAATTTATGACACCTTTGTAACAAATAAATAAGTGTGAATTTTGCTAGCTGCACTTGGAAATGCTTTTCCCAGCTAAGCTCCATCTACATTTTAAAAAATTGGTGGAGCTAGCTGACAATGGCGTTAAAACACTAAAAGCTGCAAGTTGCTCTTAAATTTTGAGTTATAGCAATAAAAAAAAAAACAAATAGTCTGCTCACCTTCCAGCGTGTGGAACTTAAAGATGCTGGCATGAACAAAGCCAGAGCAGCTGCAACACGGATCTCCTGCATATTTGATGCTTTTAACTCCATCTTTATTTTTTTAAGCGAATCCAACAAATGTGAAGTTTTTACTAATTCATTTTGGGGATGCTGGACTGCTTTGTATACTGTTTCCTATATGTTTGCTCATTAGCCGGCCTGGAGTCCATCCGCACACCAGTAAATAACCATCATTGAACATTTTTTTCCTCTGCAGTTAATGTCATTATACAGCATTACTGAGCGGTGTAGCTGTGAATCCATCTATTCAAGTAATTCACTGACTGGAGTAACATCTGGTGGAGGCATTCACCAGTTATAATATGTGCCTATTTTATTAAATGACTTGTGCTTCTTAATGAATTAGGAGTAACTCACAACAGTGTTCCTTTCATTAGGCCTGGTGTACAAAATACCTGTCAATTAATTGGTGCCCAATTCTTTACCATTCTGACAAAATGAATTGGAACCATAAGAATAGGAGTTTGCATTTCTAGCATCCAAGGTGTATTTGGGCTGTCATGCGTATGGCTTGCCCAGAGGCGTATCTTGGGCGCAGGCTGTGGGGGAGCGGCGTCGGGCTGCCTAATGCGGCGGTCCAAAGTTTATCCCCCCGGTGGCTGCATTCTCCCGCTCGCCGGACTGGGGGTTGGCAGTTCTCGGAGCCAGCACAGAGAAACTGCAGCTCCCAGTGATCAATTGTACTTGCGTTTAACAGACGTGAGTACAATTGCAGCTCTGCCCGCCATGTCAGAGTGTGATCATGTTATATGATCATGCTGCTGACGTCACTCGTCAGCGCTGCAGAGGCGCAGATTGGTGGTAAGTGCTCCACATTAGTGGAGCTGAAGACACCAAAGATATGGGGAAGTGTATTTACTGCTTGGAGCGGTATTTCATTCCTGGAGGTGTATTAAGTGTGTGGATGGGGTATTTACTGGGGTGGGTGGTGTTTACTGGGGTGGGTGGTGTTTACTGGGGGGTGCATTTACTGTGTGTGATATTTAGTGTGGAGAGGGTATTTACTGGGGGGGTGCATTTACTGTATGTGTGTGGTTGTATTTAGTATGTGGGGGTGTTTACTGTGTTTGGCAGGGGTATTTACGGTGTGTGTGTGTGTGTGTAGAGGGGTATTTACTGTGTTGGGGAGATTAACTGTAATGTGCTGAAGGACATTTACTGTGATGGGGGTATTTAGTGTAACTGGGCTGTGTGAGATTTCATGTAACGGGGATGATTTGAGGACAAATTTGGAGAGCAAGGAATGGACAGGGGCAGACAATAACGGAAGCAGGAGAAATTTGAAGACACAACATGAGAAGGAAGGTATGAGATGGGGGCATGTATGGGGGTTGGGTGCAGGCACAGGATGGTGAGTGGTGGTATGGGTGCAGACACACTATGAGGAGCGAGGGAAAAATGTATGAGGGCACAGTATGGGGAGTGAGGGTGATGGGATTGGTGCGGACACAGTATGGAGAGTCGGAGGGATGTGTGGGGAGGCAGTATGGAAAGTGGGGGTAAATGTATCAGGAGGGAGGGGGAAATGTCTGAGGAGACTATTGAGGGGAATAGTGCGAGGAAACAGTATGGGGGGAAGTGAGAGTGGGCACAGAATAGAGAATGAGTATTGTGGGGGTATAGCACAGGGGAACAGTGTAAGGGCACAGCCAGGAGGCGACAGTATACCAAGGAGGGCGAGTATGATGAGGGGGCACAGTTTTGAGACTTTGCCCTATAGGGGAGACTCCGTGTGAGAGAACAGTGTGAAAAGGTGGTCCAGTATGGAAAGATGGGGACAGTGTGGAGAGCATGTACCATAAGAGGGACAGCGTGAGGTCATATTTTGTTCAGGGAATATATTGAGGGGCAATTATTTATTAAGGGGCTCATCATAGGGCGGATATTTTTATTTGGGAGCATTATAATGACACTTATCTTTAAGGGTGTCGTGTGGGTATGTGCTGCAGAAGACCAAAGAAGACGGAAGTCTGCAGAGACAAGCTGTAGATGAGAAAACTCATGGAGTCTAGACAAGATGAAGGAGGAAAAGAAAGAACGACTCCTGAGACAATGTCATCTCTCAGGTACCTGGATGTAAAGAAATTTTGTGATACTAATTCTCAGATTTTTATTTAAGTTAGGAATATTGTCCAAGTTTGTTATGAGTCTGCAGTCATTCTACGTGACTGCACACTTCTGCATTCTCACAGTGCACAATGCACGCTGTCAGGATTCTCTGATGCCAGCGATTTGCATACATGTGGTCACGTGCTGATTAGACATGCATGGCCTCACTCAATGAAAATGAATTGAGCGAGGCCAGGGATATCTGGTCGGAATGTGGCCAGAAGTATACAAATCGCATACTTGTGCACTGGAGAATCTTAAAAGTGTGCAGTGCATGCATTGTGAGAATTCAGAAGCCTGCAGCCTCCTATAGGGACTGCAGACTTTCATCTCAAACCTCGACACACCCTTTAATTATAAAATGAAGCCCTGCAGCCAATCGTAACAGCATGAAATATGCTCACTGTTAGGATTCTGCTCCCTTGCTGGTTCTAGCAGTCATCACATGGCCACTTCACTCATATGCGATTTTGATACTTACGCTGTTATGTGACAAGAAGCTTCTCTTCTGCTACTCTCAGTTTTTCACTGAACATTGAATTAGGGCGAGCAGCTCGTCGGCACGTGATTAAGTGTACAAATCGCATACGTGCTTGGGGTGAGGAGGGGGTAGGCACCAAAATCCAAAATCAATTCTTGCCCTGGGTGCCAGCAAACATAGATACACCTCTGGGCTCGCCCCAGCTTCGCCTGTTTGTTAATGGAGAGGAGTAACAAAATGGACTGCGGTGTAATTCTGCAAATATGATAAAAGATATGTTTGCATCTTCCACTTTGTATCTGCTCTGAAGCACAAACTGCTGCTCTAACTAGTGAAACCCTCCGTAACAGAAAAGGAAGATTCATGAGCACTGGTAAGTTTTGATATTTGGGAAGGGGTGCAGTGCCAAATGCATAATATCACACGAGAACGATGACCTTTCGTACTAGATTCACAAACATATTAATTATAGAGAACATTTAAAGACATGTAATATGAGAAAATATGTAACAAATAATCTCTATTTACAGGTTAGTGAGAACCAAGGCCAAAGTCATTGCTATTTCATTTAATTCGTCATTGGAAAGTGCGCAAACCAAAGAAAAATAGATCGGTCATTTACTATTTTTGTAAGAGGAAAAATGTTAACTTCGTTCTCTGTTTCATATTACAGAATGTTAACTTTGCCAGTTGCCTCCTTTCCAGCCTTTAATTCCAAATGACTATAAAAGTTCAGATCATCACTCATGTTGCAAAGAAAATGGAACAAGTGTCTCTTGACTTGAGTTGAGCAAATTTGTTCGGGTCCCTGCTTATTCGGCAAGCTATAGCGCTTACCAAATCAGCTACAGCGGAACCCGGATACATGGAGTGCGCCGGCTGATCAGCCGATCAGTGCCGCAGCTCCATGTGTCGTGGCTGTGTCACTGTCACAGCACATGCATGGAGAGCACAACACACAGGCTCTCCATGCATGTGCTGTGTGACACAGTCACGACACATGCATCTACGACGCCGATCAGATGATCAGCCGGCGCGCTCCATGTATCCGGGTTCCTGCTGTAGCTTACTCAGTAAGCTCTATAGCTTGCCGAATAAGAAGGGACCTGAACAAATTCGCTCAACTCTACTCTTGACCAGGTATTCGGTAACATAAAGGTTCTAAATGGCCATAGCTCACAAAATATTCTTAGACCTGTAGAAATTTATATCAGTACCATCAGACAGAGGAAATGTGGCCTATTGTGTTTAAGTACAAATAAATGTATATACCGCATATATCTGTTGTAAGAAAGCAAGAGGTTATTTCCTGGATGGTAGATGTGTGTCACCAAGGTGATTGGTGTTAGTAATGTAAAGCCTGTACCAGTAACACTTGGTTACAGAAAGAGTTGTATTGTGACTAGCTTTCGGGACCGGGATTTAGGAGCAACCAAAAGAGTCTGGGTGGGAAATGTTGTCACCATAAAGCCTGGGACTTACAGGCCTAATAGCAGCTGGAGCAATGCATAAAAGAGAAAAAAGCGGATGGCACCGCTGTTACCGTGAGAAGGTCAACTTGTGTGCGGTTGCCGGTTATAGGTTTGCCTGCAGCCACGGGTGCACGTCCTGGAAAATCACAGCAATGTCCAAATCCATGTAGAGAAAAATGGACCGCACTCTTCAGGCTGGTGAGGAAACGCTGCTATTTTATTGGCACATACAATACATATTGGCCGGGGGAGTAATAGCAGGAGTGAGCAGAAAGCTGACAACGGCCGTTTCACTCTGCACCAGAACTTCTGGTCTGGTTGATGAACTGCAGTGCTTGGCTGCTCCCCTTTTCTCTGGGTGGTGGAATGGAACAGACAGAGGTCAGATTCTGGAGATAAGGCAAGGTACGTGACCCTGGCATCTTCACCTTCAGAAGTAACCCAGGGAACAGGGCGAGCTAGCCCACTCCCTAGTGTTAAGGACAGGAAAGGAGCCACTGGTCCCCAGTCACCCAACATTTGAGTCGTGACATGTGTGTTTGGTTGGTGAACATGTCTGAAAGTGCTTGAGCTGCTACTACATGGATAATGGAGAATGGCGAGACTGCTACATTTACTTTGTTGTATTGTGCTGCAGAAAGGACTATTTATGTTATGCATCTGGGCTGAAGAGAAGGTCATTTTCACTTTGGAGTGATAAGGTTTATGAAGGACAATTCTGTTTTGATATAAAAACTGTGACTGTGCGTATTAGAGTTGAGCGAAACAGGTCGGTCAGATTCAAAAGTCGCCGACTTTCGCCAAAGTCGGGTTTCATGAAACGAAACTCGACCACAGTGTGAAGTCGGCCATGCGGTCGTCGAACCAAGCGCCAAAGTCGGGTTTCGCCGAATGCTTGCATGTGACTTTTTTCAGCCAATGAGAGAAGCGGAGCGTAGCGTAGTAGGAGCGTAGCTGGAGAGAGAGGGAGAGGGAGGAGAGAGAAAGAGAAGAGAGAGAGAGATTTAGCCGCCTCTAGGGTTAAAATTCATGCCAGGTGTGTTTACAGTCCTCCACTCACTGACGACTTTTCTCCCCATTGACTTGCATTGGGTTTCGTGTTTCACGACTTTTCCCTATAGTCGGCCGATTTCGTTTGACTTGACTTTTGAGAAAGTCGGGTTTCATGAAACCCGACTCGACCCTAACAAAGGCAAAGTCGTTCATCTCTAGTGCGTATCCAAGCAGCTATCAGAGAGCTGAAACCCCTACAGTGTGCCATGAATCTTGTAAATTAAGGGGTTTTTTTCGGTTTTGGAAAACTCTTGTTCTCCAGCTGCAGTAGGATAAAAAAAAAAAACTTTTTTTTAAACCACCTCCCCGGGTACAGCACGGAGTCTCTGCTGCTGCTCCCGATGTCTGTTATTGTCTGCAGCACTGACGATACATTAACATTACTAAGACCAAAAACTCAGCTCAGTTAGTGGCTGCAGAGCTGCCAACATATCATCTTAGCAGGAAATAGCAGACATTGGAAGCAAAGGCATAGAGCTAGACCTGGGGAGGGTGAGTGATGTGGGTCGCCCTCCCAGGGCTGTGGGGTACTCGGTACCGGGCCCGATGAGCTTCAATGGGAGAAGTCACGGCAGCTGGGACGCGGCCCGTAGCCCTGGGCGCCCATTGTAAAGGGGAGTTGTTTCAGTGTGCTTGTGGTGGTGAAAGTTTATGTGATTCGTGATGCCACCTGTGGTGTTCGGCAATGGAGATGTAAGCCAACGCTGCAGACAGATCCTCTGGGACAGATGGTGTGGTGCAGCAATGATGTTATAGCCCTCCACAGGCAGGGCGGTAGTCCCAGGGCAGAGTAAATGAAGTGACACGTTGATGGTGTAGTGTCAGGAGCAAGGGATGTAGCAATGCTGGGCATGTTGGCGCAGGAAAAGTGGAGGACACCAGGGCATGTAGTTCCAAAGCTTTACTAACAGTCTGTTGTACAAACAGGTGCCTGCCTCCGTGCAGTGTCCTCCGGGTCAGGGACTCAGTCAACCTTCAGGCCAGATGGAATACTCCTTCCCAACACTCCGCCAACATGTGTCTTTCTGAACGTCTCCTCTTATAGCGCCTTTAAATGAAGTTCTCCTAGTACAGAGTTACACTGGAGTTCCTCCTGTCCGATGTTCTTATGAACTCTACTTGTACGGCAGACAGCTGTAGCCTGCTTCGGGGACTCCTTGCTACTAAGTCCCGGCTCACTATCCAGTTGCTGTTGTGCCCCCAAGTCTTGTGTGGGAATAAAGCGGTCACTACTTCTATTCCTCCGGTGTCTGCTGCAGGACCATTAGTATCCATACAACCTCGGGGATCGGGCCCTGGCCTTGCGCTTGGAACTTCTAGGAAGGGTTCTCTTCTAACCCACATCCTCTGTTCCCTTTTACTCCTCACGTTCCGTACTAATCTTTCTTTCTATGGAAAATCAGGCTTTCAGTCTATGTTGCTCTCTCTCTCTTCCTTTCCCTTGCCAGCAGACCCAGGTCACTGGGATCTGCTGCAGCATTTCCATCCATCTATCCCTCTCTCCGGGGATCTTCTTCTCCCTCTTCCATCAACAACTGACCTCCTCCACAACTGACTTCTCTGCTCAACTCTTCCCTCTCTTTTAGTGCAAACTAAACTCCACCCACCTCCCAGCATGTTTCGTGTTCCAAGCAGGGAGCCACCAAGGGGTGCTATGCTACACTCCAAGCAGGGAACCGCCGAAGGTGCTTTGCTACACTACTTTGTGGTGTGGGGTGCAGGTGTTGGAGTGTGGTCAGGTGTCTCCACCTTACCTGGACAGTGGGGTACCACACCTCAGGAGGAGGTGCAGTACCTCTGGGGCGACTGAGCCTCAGGGGCACCACAAATGTGCAGTTTGTTTTATTTAAAACAAAATGCAGCTGAAGGACAAAGGTTTTTGGAAGCCATAAAACTCCTTTAAAGGGGTCGTTTCCATCAATCCTGGTGAAATGACTAAGGTCTTTAAGGAGACAACCCATTTCATCTACTGAGAACAGCAAATAAGGTACAAGAATAAGCAACATAGTTCAAAATGGGAACACATGAGTCCAGGATTCCAATAAGTTTAACCCCTTCCTGACATCCGACGTACTATCCCGTCCATGGGACCCGGGCCCCTATGCCCATGGACGGGATAGTACGTCTACCGCGATCAGCGGCGCCCACGTGGTGAGCGCCGCTGATCGCGGCCGAGTGTCAGCTGATTATCACAGCTGACACCCGGCACAATGTGTCAGGGGCGGTCACGGACCGCCCCCGACACGTTAACCCCTTGCACACCGCGATCAAACATGATACCGGGGGTACCGGGGGTTAAAGGGAAGCATCGGCAGGGAGGGGGCTCCCTCCGTGCTTCCCTGAGCCCCCCACGGCAGCGCAATGTGCAGCGCTTCTGTGGGGGGGCTCCTTTCCTGCAGGCCCCCGAATCCAAGATGGCGACGGGGGGCCTTCGGGGGCCTGCAGAAAGCTGGCTTCCTCAGTGCCTGCAAAGCGCAGGCATGAGGAAGCCTTGTGCACTGCATGACAGATCGCTGATCCGTCACAGTGATCTGTGATGTGACAGATCAGCGATCTGTCACAGGACAGTGATGTCCCACCTGGGACTATTTAATAAAGTTAAAAAAAAATTAAAGAAGTGTTAAAATAATTTTAAAAAAATCGCCAAATAAATTAGAAAAAAAAAAAAATATTCCCCCAAATAAATCCATTTTTTGGAAATAAAAAAAAAAAAAAACAATAAAAAGTACACATATTAGGTATCGCCGTGTCTGTAACGACCCGCCCTATAAAACTGTCCCATTAGTTAACCCCTTTAGCGAACCCCTTAAAAAATAAAAATAAAAAACGAAGCAAAAAGTAATGATTTATTATCATACCGCCAAACAAAAAGTGTAATAACGCGCGATCAAAAAGACGCATATAAATATCCATGGTACCACTGAAAACGTCATCTTGTCCCGCAAAAAACGAGCTGCCACAAAGCATCATCAGCGAAAAAGTAAAAAAGTTATAGCTCGCAGAATAAAGCGATGCAAAAATAATTATTTTTTATATAAAATAGTTTTCATAGCATAAAACCGGCAAAACATAAAAAAACGACCTAACTGAGGTATCGCTGTAACCGTACTGACCCGAAGAATAAAACCGCTTTATCAATTTTACCGCACGCAGAACGGTGTAAACGCACCCCCCCAAAAGAAATTCATGAAACGCTGGTTTTTGTTCATTCTGCGTCCCAAAAATAGGAATAAAAAGCGATCAAAAAATGTCACGTGCCCGAAAATGGTACCAATAAAAACGTCAACTTGTCCCGCAAAAAATAAGATCTCACATGACTCGGTGGGTCAAAATACGGAGAAATTATAGCTCTCAATATGTGGTGATGCAAAAACTATTTTTACAATAAAAAGCGTCTTTTATCGTGTGACAGCTGCCAAACATAAAAACCCGCTATAAATAGTAAATCAAACCCCCCGTTATCACCCCCTTAGTTAGGGAAAAATAATAAAATAAAAAAAATGTATTTATTTCCATTTTTCCATTAGGGTTAGGGTTAGGGCTAGGGTTAGGGCTAGGGTTAGGGCTAGGGTTAGGGCTAGGGCTAGGGCTAGGGTTAGGGCTAGGGCTAGGATTAGGGCTGAGATTAGGGTTAGGGGTGTGTTGGGGTTCGAGTTGGAGTTAGAATTGGGGGTTTCCACTGTTTGGGCACATCAGGGGCTCTCCAAATGCAACACGGCGTCTGATCTCAATTCCAGCCAATTCTGAGTTGAAAAAGTCAAATGGTGCTCCTTCCCTTCCAAGCTCTGCCATGCGCCCAAACAGTGTTTTACCGCCACATGTAGGGTATCAGCCTACTCAGGACAAATTGCAAAACAATTTTTGGGGTCCAATTTCTCCTGTTACCCTTAGGAAAATAAAAAATTGGGGGAAAAAATATCATTTTTGTGGAAAAAAAATGATTTTTTTTATTTTCACATCCGAGCGTTATAAACTTCTGTGAAGCACTTGGGGGTTCAAAGTGCTCACCACACATCTAGATAAGTTCCGTGGGGGGGTCTAGTGTCCAAAATGGGGTCACTTGTGGGGAGTTTCAATAGTTTAGGTACAGCAGGGGCTCTCCAAACGCACATGACACCCGCAGACCATTCCATCAAAGTCTGCATTCCAAAACGTCACTGCTTCCCTTCCGAGCCCCGACATGTGTCCATACAGTAGTTTTCTCCCACATATGGGGTGTCAGCGTACTCAGGACAAATTGGACAACAACTTTTGGGGTCCAATTTCTCCTGTTACCCTTGGGAAAATGAAAAAATTGGGGACTAATTGATCATGTTTGTGGAAAAAATACGATTTTTTTATTTTCATGCCCGGGCATTATAAACTTCTGTGAAGCCCTTGGGGGTTCAAAGTGCTCACATCACATCTAGATAAGTTCCTTAGGGGGTCTAGTTTTCAAAATGGGGTCATTTGTGGGGGGTTTCCACTGTTTAGGTACATTAGGGGCTCTCCAAAGGCAACATGACACCCGCAGACCATTCCATCAAAGTCTGCATTCCAAAATGTCACTACTTCCCTTCCGAGCCCCGACGTGTGCCCATATAGTAGTTTTCTCCCACATATGGGGTGTCAGCGTACTCAGGACAAATTGGACAACAACTTTTGGGGTCCAATTTCTCCTGTTACCCTTGGGAAAATGAAAAAATTGGGGACTAATTGATCATGTTTGTGGAAAAAATACGATTTTTTTATTTTCATGCCCGGGCATTATAAACTTCTGTGAAGCCCTTGGGGGTTCAAAGTGCTCACCACACATCTAGATAAGTTCCTTAGGGGGTCTAGTTTCCAAAATGTTGTCATTTGTGGGGGGTTTCCACTGTTTTGGTACATCAGGGGTTTTCCAATCGCGACATGATGTCCGATCTCAATTCCAGCCAAAACCGTCAAATGGCGCTGCTTCCCTTCCGAGCTCTGCCATGCACCCAAATAGTGGTTTAACCCCACATGTGGGGTGTCAGCGTACTCAGGACAAATTGCACAATAATTTTTAGGGTCCTGTTACCCTTGGGAAAATAAAAATTGGGGTGAAAAGATCATTTTTGTGGAAAAATGATATGATTTTTTAATTGTACCGCTGTACGTTATAAACTTCTGTAAAGCCCTTGTGGGTTCAAAGTTCTCACCACATATCTAGATAAGTTCCTTGGGGGGGTCTAGTTTCCAAAATGGGGTCACTTGTAGGGGGTTTCCACTGTTTAGGTACATCAGGGACTCTCCAAACGTGACATGGCGTCCGATCTGAATTCCAGCCAATTTTGCATTGAAAAAGTCAAACGGCGCTCCTTCCATTCTGAGCTCTGCCATGCACTGAAACAGTCGTCCCCCCCCACATATCAGGTATCAGCGTACTCAGGACAAATTGCACAATAACTTTTGCAGTCCAATTTCTCCTGTTACCGTTGGTAAAATAAAAAAAATTGAACCTGAAGTATTTTTTTTGTGAAAAAAAGTTAGATGCTCATTTTTTTTAAATATTCAAAAAAATTCCTGTGACGCACCTAAAGGGTTAATAAACTTCTTGAATGTGGTTTTTAGCACCTTAAGGGGTGCAGTTTTTAGAATGGTGTCACTTTTTGGTATTTTCTATCATATAGACCCCTCAAAGTGGCTTCAAATGTGATGTGTTCCTAAAAATAAAATGGTGTTGTAAAAATTAGAAATCGCTGGTCAACTTTTAACCCTTATAACGTCCTAACAAAAAAAAATTTTGGTTCCAAAATTGTGCTGATGTAAAGTAAACATGTGGGAAATGTTAGTTATCAAGTTTTTTGTGTGCCGTATCTCTGTGATTTAAGGGCATAAAAATTCAAAGTTGGAAAATTGCGAAATTTTCAAAATTTTCGCCAAATTTCCGTTTTTCTCACAAATAAACGCAAGTTATTTGAATGAAATTTTACCACTAACATGAAGTACAATATGTCACGAGAAAACAATGTCAGAATCACCGGAATCCATGGAAGCGTTCCAGAGTTATGACCTCATAAAGGTACAGTGGTCAGAATTGTAAAAATTGGCCCGGTCATGAACGTGCAAACCACCCTTGGGGGTGAAGGGGTTAATTAACACTGAGCTCAGAGTTTCATGTGACATTCACGTGGTATTGTGAAAATCTTAGTGAACTCAAAGTACAATTTCAGAATCATGCACCAACTTCAATAATATTGTCAAGATAAGTGTTCAATCTGTAACAAAATCACTAGACCATCTGACTTTTGGATTAATCCAAGTTGTAGCCCCCCCAATTTTTCATGATGAAGAACTGTATTATCTTTACAGAGCATTGTTTCTTAATCCTGTCTTCGGGGAACCCCAATACATAAAGAGTATGTCCCACCATCATAACTCATTAACTATCTGCAGCCTCTGTCAGTTCTACTGACAATAAATGGAATGGTGGTGCACATACCTAACCACATACCTACATTCAAAACCAGGACTGGGCCCATTCTTTGGATCTGAAGGTGTCTTGGCTGTGAGACCTAAATCGATCAGCAGTCTCTCACCTATTCCGTGGTAGGTGATAGTTTGTTAATCGTGGACCAACCTGGTAATATTGCATAGATGTTACATGTGTTCTCTCTGTGGCAAATCCTTGAGACATAACCTTGAGTTTCTTGAGACTTAAAAGGAACCTATCAGCATAGAATGACTATTCAAGCTAAGCACAGATGCACCCTTGGCATGGCCATACATTTGTTGTCCTTCCTACTTATTTACCCTCCATCTGCACATGCCCCTCTTCTTTGATTGACAGCTTTTGCTTTATAGAGCCAGAAAAGGACAAAAAGAAATCTAAAACAAGCAGATTGGAAGGTGTATTTAAATGTTTTGCCCTACCATGATGCACCGAATGCCTGTACTTAGTCTGAATAGTCCTTCTGTGCTGATAGACTCCCTTTAAATACTTATCTTATCAAATACAGCTCAAATTTGTGAGAATAGGAGATCTCTCCTCTCCTACTGCGCAACCTCCACTCCATAAACTCGCTCACCCTCGCAGGAATCTCAAACACCTCAATTTACAATCACTCTCTGAGTCTCTTCTCCCTCTTACAGACATAGCTTCCCTTCATGACACAGATGCTGCTGCCACTTTTTACAACACCACAATAACAGCAACACTTGATTCGGCTGCCCCCCTCACGCAGAGCAAAACTCGAACAATCAACAGGCAGCCCTGGCTGACCAGCCTGACCAAAGAACTGAGACGGGTTTCCAGGGCCGCTGAGCGGAGATGGAAGAGAACCCATTGTACTGAGCACTTCAATGCATACAAGCAGTCCCTTGTCAGCTTTAAGTCCACGCTCTCTGCCGCAAAACAAACTTACTTCGCATCTCTGATATCCTCCCTGTCTCACAACCCTAAACAGCTCTTCAACACTTTCAATTCTCTACTCCGTCCCACAACACCTCCTCCACCTCCTCTCATTTCTGCTGAAGACTTTGCCTCCTTCTTTAAGCAGAAGATCGACACGATCAGACAAAACTTTGGCCCGCAGCCCCCAATGCCCCTCTTAGCCGCTCAGCCCTGTTCTGCAAAAGCCAGCTTCTCCACCATGACAGAAGATCAGCTCTCCACCCTTCTGTCAAGATCACACCTCACCACTTGTGCTCTCGACCCACTCCCGTCTCACCTCATCCCTAACTTGGCCTCAGTCCTCATCCCATCTCTAACACACCTTTTCAACCTTTCACTTACAAATGGTGTCTTTCCCTCATCCTTCAAACATGCCTCAATCACACCCATCCTCAAAAAGCCCTCCCTTGATCAATCGTCTGTGTCTAACTATTGCCCAATATCTCTGGAACAGCATGTATATCTTGAACTGTCCTCCCACCTCTCCTCCTGTTCCCTCTTTGACCGGTTACAATCTGGATTCCGACCGCATCACTCAACTGAAACTGCCCTAACTAAAGTCACTAACGACTTACTAACCGCCAAGAGCAAACGACACAACTCTGTCCTCCTTCTCCTGGACCTGTCCTCTGCCTTTAACACCGTAAACCATTCCCTCCTTCTACAGACTCTCATCTCTTGGCATCACAGACCTGGCCCTATCCTGGATCTCATCATACCTAACAGACCAAACATTTAGTGTCTCCCTCTCACACACCACCTCCTCACCTCGCCCCCTGTCTGTCGGTGTTCCCCAAGGCTCTGTCCTAGGACCCCTACTATTCTCCATCTATACCTTCGGCTTGAGACAGCTCATAGAATCCCATGGTTTGCAGTATCACCTCTATGCCGATGACACGCAGATCTACCTATCTGGACCCGACCTCGCCTCCTTACTGACTGAAATCCCACAATGTCTGTCTGTTATCTCAGCCTTCTTCTCTGCTCGCTTTCTCAAACTGAACATGGACAAAACAGAATTCATCATCTTTCCCCCATCTCACTCTACCTCTCCACCAAACCTATCCATCAATGTCAACGGCTGCTCTCTTTCCCCAGTCCCGCACGCTCAGTGCCTTGGGGTGATCCTCGACTCTGCGCTCTCTTTCTAACCACATATACAAGCCCTCGCTTCCTCCTGCCGCCTCAAACTCAAAAATATTTCCCGGATCCGCTCATTCCTCAACCACCTACTCTCTGGCCTCCCCTCTAGCAGTCTGGCTCTGCTCCAGTCTATCCTACACTCTGCTGCCCGACTAATCCACCTGTCTCCTCGCTATTCCCCAGCCTCCCCCCTATGCCAGGCCCTTCACTGGCTTCCTATTGCCCAGAGGCTACAATTCAAAACCCTAACCATGACATACAAAGCCATCCACAACCTGTCTCCTCCATACATCTGTGACATGGTCTCTAGGTACCTACCCGCACGCAACCTTCGATCATCTCAAGATCTCCTTCTCTACTCCCCCCTTATCTCTTCTTCCCACAACCGCATACAAGACTTCTCCCGTGCTTCCCCCATACTCTGGAACTCCCTGCCACAACACATCAGACTCTCTCCATCAACGGAAACCTTCAAGAAGAACCTGAAGACCCATCTGTTCTGACAAGCCTACAGCCTGCAATGATCCTCAGTCTACTGAACCACAGCAAGACCTGCTCTACCCTCTCCTACTGTATCCTCATCCATCCCTGTAGACTGTGAGCCCTCGCAGGCAGGGTCCCATCTCCTTATGTACTTGTGTGTCCCTTGTCTTACACATGTTTATTATACTTGTCTATATTTCCCCTTTTCACATGTAAAGTGCCATGGAATAAATGGCGCTATATGCCTACAATGGTGTCCTTTCCAAAAAATATGACATAGTTGTCATGGGAGATTTCAACTATACAGACATTTGTTGGGAATCTCTCTCAGGGAAAACTAACAGGTCAAGGAAATTCTTATCCTCTCTTGCTGACAACTTTATCTTCCAAAAGGTAAGGGAGAAAACAAGGGGAACTGCTACCTTGGATCTAATCCTTATAAACAGGGAGGAAATGGTTGAGGAGGTAAAAGTGGCTGGGACCCTAGGAGGTAGCGACCATGCTATTTTAGAATTTTGGATAACTAGAGGCGAAAGACCTGTGAAGACTCAGACGTCAAGGTTAGATTTCAGAAAGGCAGATTTTAAGGGATTCAGAAAGAGAATTGGAGGGATCCAATGGCTGGATATCCTTAAAGACAAAAATGTCCAGGAAGGATGGGAAATCTTGAAAAATGAAATTCTCAAAGCACAGTTGTTAACAATTCCGAAAAGAGGGAAGAATAGGAAGCATTTAAGGAAGCCAGGATGGATGAACACAGAACTTAAGCACATGCTAAAAAGGAAGAAAAAAATGTTTATAAAATGGAAAGAGGGAGGCATATCTAAAGAAGAATATAATGCTGTCTGCAGAACCTGCAGGGCACAAATCAGATTATCCAAAGCTGAAAATGAATTGAGGCTTGCAAGAGATGTCAAAAGCAATAATAAAGGATTTTGGGGATATGTCAAAAGTAAAAGAAAAGTCAAAGATGCTATAGGATTTTTACAGGATGAAAATGATGAAATGGTAAGACAGGATGTTGAGAAGGCTGAACTTTTAAATTCCTATTTTGCATCTGTTTTCTCTCAGAAAGGAAATGTAACATCAACTGTTATTCACTGTCCTATTAAGGGAATAGAAGAATCCAGGATATCTATAAACAGAAAGATAGTGAGGAAACACTTAGCTAACCTAAATGAATTCAAGTCTCCAGGTCCAGATGAATTACACCCCAGAGTACTGAAGGAGATAGCAGAAGAAATTTTTGAACCCCTCTCCATAATCTTTGAAAATTCTTGGAGAACAGGAGAAGTGCCAGAAGACTGGAGAAGAGCAAATGTTGTTCCTATCTTCAAAAAGGGGAAGAAGGTGGACCCAGGCAACTATAGGCCGGTGAGTCTGACTTCTATACCAGGAAAGATCTTTGAACAAATTATTAAACAACATGTATGTCAATACCTGGATAAGAATGAAGTGATTGAACAGAGTCAGCATGGGTTTGTAACTAATAAGTCATGTCAGACTAACTTAATTTCCTTCTATGACGGTATCACTGATTGGGTGGATCAAGGAAATGCTGTAGATATAGTATATCTTGACTTCAGCAAAGCATTTGACAAAGTCTCTCATACAATCCTTATTGAAAAAATGACTAAGTATGGAATGGACAAGGCAACTGTTAGGTGGATTCATAACTGGCTTAGTGATCGGACCCAAAGAGTGGTCGTAAATGGCTGCACATCCAGTTGGAAGAATGTCTCAAGTGGGGTACCACAGGGCTCTGTCCTGGGCCCTGTATTGTTCAACATCTTTATCAACGATTTAGATGAAGGAATTGAGGGTAAACTGATTAAATTTGCTGATGACACAAAGCTAGGAGGGATAGCTAATACTAGAGAAGAGAGAGAGAGGATTCCAAAAGATTTAAATAAACTGGAGCAGTGGGCAGCAACTAACAGAATGGTTTTTAACAGGGAGAAATGCAAAGTACTACATCTGGGCAATAAAAATGAAAAAAGCATATATAGAATGGGAGGAATAGGGCTAAGTGACAGCACATGTGAAAAAGACTTGGGTATACTAATAGATCACAGACTGAATATGAGTCAACAGTGTGATGCAGCAGCAAAAAAGGCAAATGCAATTCTAGGATGTATTAACAGAAGCATACAGTCTAGAACACGTGAAGTCATTATTTCCCTCTACTCCTCTTTGGTCAGACCTCATCTGGAATATTGTGTCCAGTTTTGGGCACCACATTTTAAAAAAGACATCAACAAATTGGAGCAAGTTCAGAAAAGAGCGACCAGAATGGTGACCGGTCTGCAAACCCTGTCTTATGAGGAAAGGTTGCAGGATTTGGGAATGTTTAGTTTGCAAAAGAGAAGACTGAGAGGAGACTTAATAGCTGTCTACAAATATCTAAAGGGCTGTCACATTGTAGATGGATCAACTTTATTCTCATTTGCACAAGGAAAGACTAGAAGCAATGGGATGAAATTGAATGGGAGGAGACACAGATTAGATATTAGAAAAAACTTTTTGACAGTTAGAGTGATCAATGAGTGGAACAGGCTGCCACGAGAAGTGGTGAGTTCTCCTTCAATGGAAGTCTTCAAACAGAGGCTGGACAGACATCTTACTGGGATGATTTAGCAAATCCTGCTTTGAGCAGGGGGTTGGACCAGATGGCCCAGGAGGTCTCTTCCAACTCTACGATTCTATGATTCTATGATTCTATATAAATGCATAATAATAATAATAATCTCTACAAAGCAGCTCTTTGCTCTGGATCATAGTGTTGGGATCTTCAAGGGTTTGTTCGGTCACAACAAATTGATGACTTATCTATAGAATAGGTCATCAAAATCAGATTGGTGGAGGCCCAACACCCGGCACTCCCAACGATCACTTGTTATTTGATCTGGTAAATTCAGGATAATAGAAATCGCTCTGTAGTACCTGGCAGCGACTGCTACAAATTGAATGGAGCTGTGCTTTGCAGTTCCATTCCATGTTTTTACATCCACTGGAACAAATAACAGCTTATCAGTGAGCATGTGAAGTATGGGATCCCCATTGAAGCAATATCGATGACCTATCCCATAGGTGATTCAATTTGTTGTCACCAGACAGATGACTTATTTAAGTTTTGTTCCCCTTCTACAATATCCACATGCCCCAATTTCTCTTGAAAACCTTGGAAAACACTGATAGAGGAAAATAAAACAGTTTGCTTACCTCTCTTAGATGAATATTTTCTTTATCCCTTTGATCCAGAAGCACTTCTAAATGGTTAAGCTGGGACTCTGCCTCTAACATTCTTCTTGTTTTCTCATTTTCTTCTTCCATTCCCTTTGAAGGCAATCCTTTACTTTGAAGCATCTCAAGAAGCTTTTTGATGGACTCATCACGGGCACTTAGTGTCTGTTTTTGTGTTTCTATCCTTAGTTCCATTTCTTCTAACGTTTTTCTAAGAAGGAAAAGTTCTTTGGCCTGCCGGTCATGCTCTGCTTGAAGCCTTCGGAAATTCTCCTCCGTAAGTTCAATTGTGAAATGCTCAGCCCCTCGGTTTCCACTTTCTTGTTGAAGAAGATGGTTAAGGTCCCTTTGAGTCCGCAGTTCATCTTGAAGGGCTTGGATGGTCAACTGCAAGTGCTAGAACACAAATAGAAAGATCATATAAGTGGTGTATTGAAAGGCGCCACCACTGAGCGGCAAAAACTACAATTCTAACTGAAACTCTATAAAACTCTTGCTATATACTAGCAATCTAGAGAAATATTACCAACTACTCATAATCTAAAACACCCATAGTAAAAACTAACACTAATAAAAGACATTAATTCATTTTTGGTGCTCTGTGACTGCAATGTGAGCTCAAAGTTTCTAGACATAATTTGTAAAAGAAAAAACACACAAAACATTTAAGCACCATTAGAACTAGTTAACATGGGACACACATTTAAAATTTTTTTAAGCGCCAGGAACAATACTTTGCAAAATTAAAATGCCTTTGTGCCTTTTGTAAATTTAAAATTTTTTTCCCCAAAAAAATAGTGCCATTGTTGCTTATCTAATATGCTTAAACACACTGATGTCTGCAGAAACCGCTGACTAGAGAAAAGAAGGGCTTCCTGATTCTTGTGCGACAGGTGGTCATCAATTCAAAGAAAAGATGCACCAAATTTAGAAAACTTACAGTACAAAGAACAGCCACAAAACTGATAAGGGTAATGGAGGATATTAGTTAGGAGTTGGGATGAGCGGACCCATGGAAGTTCGGGCTTGGTGAGTTGGGCCGAACTTGAGAAAATAATGTGGTTTGGGTACCAATACTTGACCCAGGCCTCGAACTCCATGCTGTAAAATGGCCATAAAATGGCCGTGGTAAGGGCTAGGTGGCTGAAAATGGACACAAAATGAAAGTATGAGCTCTTCAATTGCCATGAAATCAAATGTGGATAGGAAAATGACTTAAAATAGCATTGAATGAAGAAAAAATATAATCTTGGACCAGGAGGCGGAGGTTCAGGTAGAGGAGTGAAGCAGTGACTTGGGTGTGTATTTTACTGTACTTGTTAATAAACAAATGAAAAAAAAGGATGTGGGGTCCCCCCTATTTTTTTATAACCAGCCAAGGGAAAGCATACAGCTGCGAGCTGGTCTTATTATGCTGGGAAGGGGCCAATATCCATGCACCTTTACAGCTTACTAATATCAGCTCACAGCTGTCTGCTTTGCCTTTTCTGGTTATTTAAAAATGGGGGATCCTTAAAAAACAATGACACGGGGACAGCTGCAGGTTGATATCATTAGGCTGGGAAAATCCATAGATATTGGCCGCTTCTCAGCATAATAAGACCAGCCATGAGCCACCTCAGAAATGACAAATCCATTAGATGCTCCAATTCTAGCACTTAGCCTCTAGTCTTCCCAATTGACCTGGTGCTGTGGAAAATGGGGTAATGTCCAGGGGTTAGTAATGGAGAGGTGTTTATCAGACTCCCCATTACTAAACCTGTAGTCAAAAGAAATAAACACACACAGAAATGTTCTTAATTTATAAAAAAAATCTCTCCCCTGCAAGATTCCTCTTTAACCCATTTATTACAAAAAAAAAAATCCACAGGGGTCTGCCACAATCCAAATGGAAGTATCATAGGGGTTGGCCACAATCCAAATTGAGTTCCCTCAATGATCCCGTTCTTCATCATCCAGTCTATGAAGCCCCGTTCAGAGAACGAAGCTTCATACAATGGAGCAGCAGTTACTGCCGGTTCTTATGTTGTACTCCGTGAGACCAGGCCGCTGTGAACAGAGGCGACATCAGTAATGTTACCTCCGTTCACAGCAGACGGTTCTCATGAGGGCAGTGCAAGTGCCGGACTGATAAGAGATAATTTCGCCATTCTTTAAACGTCCGCCACTCGCACTTCCCTCATGAGAATTGGCCACTGTGAGCAGAGGACTTTAAGGTTACCTGAGTTCACAGGCACTGGGTCTCCTGGCAGCTATGAGATCCATAAATCTTAAAGGAGCTTTTTAAGGGCATCTTTAAGGTTACTGGAGTCCCAGCTGCTTGGACTCCTGGAGGCTGTGAACTAAAGTTACCAGAGTTCACAGCCTCCAGGTGTTCTAGTAGCTGGGAACTCCAGTAAACTTGAAGTCTCTCTTAAAGTCTAAGGTTTCTGGGTCTCAAAACTGATAGGAGTCCTGATGGGTGTGAACTCATGTAGTCTAAAGGTTATTCACCGCTCATCAGTCCAGCACTCACTCTACCCTCATGAGACTCAGCCTCTATGAACTGATGTGACTTCAGTAAGGTTACCTCAGTTCACAGCATCCAGTTCCCACGAGGGCAGCACGAGTTCCAGCATAATGACGAGCGGTGACGTCACCGCTTATCAGTGAACTGTGAATTGAGGTTACTGAGGTAACCTTACTTATATACTCTCAGTTCACAGGGTCTGGGTCTTGCGGAGTACAGCATCAGACCCGGCAGTGGCTGCTGCAAAAGTCAATAGAGCTGTGTTCTCTAAATGGGGCTCCATAGACTGCACGAGAAAGACAGGCATCGTCGTAGGATCTCCATCTGGATTGTGGCGAACCCTTGTGGATTTTTTCTTTTTTGTAATAAATGGGTAAAAGAAGGAACTTATAGGGGAGTGATTTTTACAAATAAAAAACTTTTGAATCTGTGTTTCTTTCTTTTGACTACAGGGTTAGTAATGGGGTGTCTGACAGACACTTTTCCATTACTAAACCCTGGGCTTGATGTGACCATGGCAATCAGGAAGAGCCAAGGCTAAATGCCAGAACTGACGCATTTAATGGATGCTCAATTTCTGGGGCAGCTGAGGAATGGTCAGCCCGAAGCTTTCTGCTTAGCCATTGCTGGTTATTAAAAAAGGGGGGGGGAACCCAAAATTTTTTTTCGGGTGTCCCCCATTTTTAATAAGCACCAAAGGCAATGAAGACAGCTGCGGACTGATATTAGTAGGCTGGGAAGATACATGGATATTGTTCCCTTCTCAGCATAATAAAACCAGCTCACAGTTGCCTATATTCCATTGGCTGGTTATAAAAATAGTGGGGGACCACACATTTTTTTTACTATTTATTTCACAACGTCAGGCTGGGTCATGTGTTGCGCTGGCTAATCACAGCCATGCCAATAGTTGGCATGGCTGTGATGGGGCCGGAAATGCTCACAACCTTAAAACTTGTTGATTGGCTGTGTTGCAGCCTTTCTACACGCTTTATTAGTCTGCCGAAAAGTAACACGGACATACAGTAAGATGTTTTCAAGAGCTAGCCATGGTTTTCACAGATAGCACTAGTACCTATGATATTCTATGGAGTGAAGAAAAAGGATCCAGCTCCAGAAATCTCATAAAACAAATGTATATTGAAAATTCCTAAAATCCATTAGAACAGCACAGTAGCCACTAACCCTATAGGGCTTAGTTCACACTGGCAGACGCATTTCAGACCCCAAGGTCTTTAATCATTGCATGAGCAGCTGAATTCTTTTTTCTTCACTCGACTGGTATTAATGCTGCACTGCCGACATGTCCGTTCCTCGGATCCCTGGCCTCAGTTGAGTGAGCTTACTTTTTTCCTTATTCTAGCTATGATAGTCATGTGAACATGTCATTTTCTTTGCTTGGATCGAGTGGTCCGCTGAAAAAAAAAAAAATCTAGGACAGGTCTGATTTTGGTCCAAGTGTCGGATCAAAATCGGCAATGCAAGTCTATGGGTCAGAAGAGCACTTGAATGACATCCATGTGCGGTCTGATTTTCACTGACAAAATAAAGAAGGTTCAGAAACTTCTTTTTCTCTCCCCGTACAAGAGAAACTGTCGCCACTCTGATCAAATTCTGTACAGAATAATTGGCCTGTTCTTTGATGTGGACAAAAAGGAGGGGACATGATTAAACTGCTCAAGTATATTAATGGACCATAAACAATATTGTTATAAAGCTTGAAAGACAAAAGTGCAGTCACTCATATTGTTAAAAAGCTTGAAAGACAAAAGTGCAGTCACTCAATCAACACCCGGGATCAGGAGGAAAAAAAAATGCTTATTTTAAGGCAAGTACATGCATTATGGATATACAGGTGAATCTCACAAAATTAGAATATCATCAAAAAGTTAATTTCAGTTCTTCAATACAAAAAGTGAAACTCCTATATTATATAGAGTCATTACACACAGAGTGATCTGTTGTGAGTTCATTTTTCCCTTCACCATTGAGGTCTGATGAACTCCCTCCTCTAGTGAAGGAAGGTAGTGAGACTGATTACCAAACACCTGGGCAGCTAGATGATGACTGGGTGGCTGGAATTTAGGACTGGATATAAGGCTGCCGACGCCCTTCTTCCTGGCTGGTGATTTTCCTGCTGGATTCTTGGAGACCAGTCTGAATGCTGCATCTCAAAGCTAAGTTTTTCTGCTCTGCTTTGTACTCTTCAGTTTTGTTTTTGTTTTGCCTTGTTTTTTGGGAGTTCTGCCATCCCCGGCCGGGGTGAGCTGAATTCCATTTTTGTCTCTGATCTGTTGATATTTTGCTCTGTCTTCAGAATATACCTGAGTGCTGATATAGTCTTTTGAAGCCTAGCGACTTCAGGGCCTGTTTTTCCTATCAGTCGGTTGGCTCATTTTTCTGTTATGATGAGTCACCGAAGGAGGAAAAAACAAAATACCAGCTAAGTCCAGAAAAACCAGAGAGGTTGGCAGCTATCGGAATGCAGACCCCTGAACCTATCCACAACAACTAGCAGTAGCCGTGGGGGGTTCCTACGGTGCCCTAGACCCCTCGATCACAGCCGGAGAACTATATAGCCTAAAGACAGAAATGGGAAAAACTAAACTGCCCCAGAGCAGACCCCAAAGCAATAGGCAGCCCCCAACATATAATGACGGTGAAGCAAGATGAAAACACTAACACAGATAGAAAGATAGGTTGAGAAAATGATGGGGCCCAAGCTAACTACATAGGACAGGATAGGAAAGCTGCTGTCTGCCATCCGCAAAAACCCTATCAAAATGAGCCAACCGACTGATAGGAAAAACAGGCCCTGAAGTCGCTAGGCTTCAAAAGACTATATCAGCACTCAGGTATATTCTGAAGACAGAGCAAAATATCAACAGATCAGAGACAGAAATGGAATTCAGCTCACCCCCGGCCGGGGATGGCAGAACTCCCAAAAAACAAGGCAAAACAAAAACAAAACTGAAGAGTACAAAGCAGAGCAGAAAAACTTAGCTTTGAGATGCAGGAATCAGACTGGTCTCCAAGAATCCAGCGGGAAAATCACCAGCCAGAAAGAAGGGCGTCGGCAGCCTTATATCCAGTCCTAAACTCCAGCCACCCAGTCATCATCTAGCTGCCCAGGTATTTGGTAATCAGTCTCACTACCTTCCTTCACTAGAGGAGGGAGTTCATCAGACCTCACTGGTGAAGGGAAAAATGAACTCACAACAGTGATCTATTTCACGTGTTTATTTCTGTTAATGTTGATGATTATGGCTTACAGCCAATGAAAACCCAAAAGTCATTATCTCAGTAAATTAGAATACTTTATAACACAAGCTTGAAAAAAGGATTTTAAAATCGGAAATGTTGGCCTACTGAAATTTATATTGAGTAAATGCACTCAACACTTGGCCGGGGCTCCTTTTGCATCAATTACTGCATCAATGTGGCATGGCATGGAGGCGATCAGCCTGTTGCACTGCCGAGGTGTTACGGAAGTCCAGGTTGCTTTGATAGCAGCCTTCAGCTTGTCTGCATTGTGGGTCTGGTGTCTCTCATCTTCCTCTGTTATGATTGGGTCACCGAGGAGGAAAGCAAGACCAAGCTAAGCCACAGAAAACCAGAGAGGTTGGTAACTAAGCGGATTGCAGACCCCTGATCCTATCCACACAACTAGCAGTAGCCGTGGAGCGTACCTACAATGATCCTGGACGCCTCGACACAGCCGGAGAACTAAATAAGCCTAAAGCAAGAAAGGGGAAATCTAAACTGCCCCAGAGCAGACCCCAAAGGAATAGATAGCCCCCAAATATATATTGTCGGTGAGACAAGATGAAAACACAAACGCAGGTAGGCAAATAGACTGAGCAAACGATGAGGCCCACACTAACTAGAAAGGACAGGAAAGGAAAGAGTCTGTCTGCAATCATGCAAAAAACCCTGCAAAAAATGCCCAACACGTCTGATAGAAAAATACTGAAGTCACTAGACTTCACCCACTATATCAGCACTCTGGTAAATTCTGAAAGCAGAGCAAAAAGAAGCCAATCTAATAAGGGACAAAAACAAACTGGCACAAACAGTAACATAAGGATGGAAAATCAGCACAGCCCCAGGCGGGGCTGAATGACCACACAAAACAGGAATAGACAAAACCAAATCAAATGTGAACAATAGCAAAAGAACACTTAGCTTGAGCATGCAGGGACCGAGCTGGAAACTAAGTCCTCAGGAGGCAGGAAAATTCACCAGCAGGGATAGAGGGAGTCGGCTGTCTTAAATCCTGTCAGAAACTCCAGATCTCCAGTCATCCTCCTCATTATCAGGTGGCCGGTCTCTGTTAATTAGATCAGCTCCATTACCTCCAGTAACCACCAGAGGGAGCCCGGAAAGAGAACTCACGACCCCTCTATCAATATAACCAGCTCCACTACCTTCACTAGTAACCAGAGGTAGGCCAGAAAGCGAATTCACAACATTCCTCTTTACAATACTCCATAGATTCTCTATGGGGTTAAGGTCACGTGAGTTTGCTGGCCAATCAAGCACAGTGATACTGTTGTTTGTAAACCAGGTATTGATACTTTTGGCAGTGTCAACAGGTGCCAAGTCCTGCTGGAGATTGGCATTTCTATCTCCAAAAAGCTTATCAGCAGAGGGAAGCATGAAGTGCTCTAAAATTTCCTGGTAGATGGCCGTGCTGACTTTGGTCTTGATAAAACACAGGGGAGCTATACCAGCAGATGACATGACTCCCCAAACCATCACTGATTGTGGAAACGTCACACTAGACCTCAAGCAGCTGTAGCAGAGTGTATCTTTTGAGAATCCACCGGTACACAGGAGAGAACTTCACTGAGCAAGTTATCTTGAGTAAATGTGGCGCCCCTGAGGGTCCGGTCGCTACTGAGGTACTGCACCTCATCCAGAGGTGTGGTATCCCACCCTCAGGTAAGGAGGGATCACCACCCAGGACTCCTAACACTGCACTCAAGACACACACTAACTAGTCAGGGTATCTGGGTGTACCCTTCGGGAGGATGGCCTCATCCAAGACTGGCTAGGAAAGGGTGTTGGGGAGTTAGTGTGGAAGGAAGGTAGAGTGGGAGGAGCTTAGGTAGTGGAGTGATAGTTGGGCATCCAGAGTGAGAAAGGTGATAGTTGGTGGGAGGAGCTAGTTCTGAGGTAAAGCGATCCTTCCAGAAACTAGTCAGTCAGTGACAGGACCAGCGAAAGAGCAGGATTGCTGTAGAGGACTGTGGGTGGAAGTGAGAGAAACATCTTGTCCACGCTCCTGGACTGGGAAGAAGGGGTCCTAGGGGCACTGGTAGTGCGACTGGCCACCCATGGAGCCTGCATCCCGGAAGGGAAGGATCTGGCCGAAGTGGGGGAGCCGGCCCCTGAAACTAGTGGAGGATTATAGGACTCAGCTTGGAAGCCAAAGGCTGAAGTAACTTTAAGTGCCTCAGCCACAGCCACAAGCACCCTCCAAAAGGCAGCGGTATAAGTAATGGACCTCGGGGCCTGACCCACGTCGCCTGAGGAGATCCGTGGCTACCAGCTGCGGGCACTACTTGTGAAGGTGCAGGGCAGGAAAAGTAAGGAGAATTCAGTGCAGAGACACGGCCTTGAGAGAAGACACGAGGAGTCCTGAAAGGTGTACTCAATCTGCCTGGCAGTTTGCCGGACCCCTCCCTCAGAGGACGCAGCACTAAGTGGACCAACGTGTACACGAAACTTGTGAGTAAAAACCCAGAAACTGCACCTGTGTCCTTGGAGTTATTTTACAACTGCCCGCCTCACACTGCAAACACCATCACCGTCACCGGCTCAACTGCCCTGGGACACAGCTCTACCTGTGGAGAGCTTTACCATCCCCACTGCCCTAACACCGTCCCAGAGGATCTGCAGAGCAGCATCGGCTTAACACCTGTATTGCCGAATACAACAGGTGGCGTTACGAATCCCCTTTTCCCCTATTAATTATCCTACCATCTTCCCACCTTCATCTGAACTTCCATCCTTTATATTGGACCCCCAGGGCCAAGGACTGGGTCACCATCACCACCGTGACACACTTCCCATCCAAAGAGCCTGAAAGGTCCGGTACAGAGTACCCCCGGCCCTGCTGGGCGCTCCATAAACAGGATTTACTTCTTATGGGTAAACATGAGATAAGAATTCAGAAGCACACAGACGTGCTGCTGGTGTAATACAGTCAAAAGCGAAAGTAAAACTAAATACAACAACAGAGCCTCCCTCCCCACATTACAGCAAACATTTAAGTTCACACTATCGCCATCTGCCATCAGGCTAGTGTAAAGTCCTCCTTTACATAAACATTAAGTCCATTTCTGTTGCATATGCCAACAGCAGCTTGGATTGGGGCCTCTCCACTCTTCCTCCAGACTCTGGGACCGCGATTTCCAAGGTCTAGTGTGAAGTTTCCACAATCAGTGATGGTTTGGGGAGCCATGTCATCTGCTGGTGTAGGTCCACTGTGTTTTATCAAGACCAAAGTCAGCGCAGCCGTCTACCAGGAAATTTTAGAGCGCTTCATGCTTCCCTCTGCCGACAAACTTTTTGGAGATGGAAATGTCATTCTCCAGCAGGACTTGGCACCTGTCCACACAGCCAAAAGTACCAATACCTGGTGTACAAACAACAGTATCACTGTGCTTGATTGGCCAGCAAACTCGCCTGACCTTAACCCCATAGAGTATCTATGGGGTATTGTCAAGTGAAGATGAGAGACACCAGACCCAACAATGCAGACGAGCTGAAGGCTGCTTTCAAAGCAACCTGGGCTTCCATAACCCCTCAGCAGTGCCACAGGCTGATCGCCTCCATGCCACGCCGCATTGATGCAGTAATTGATGCAAAAGAAGCGCCGACCAAGTACTGAGTGCATTTACTTTACATACATTTCAGTAGGACATTTCGGATTTTAAAATCATTTTTCAAGCTGGTGTTATAAAGTAATCTAATTTACTGAGATAATGACTTTTGGGTTTTCATTGGCTGTAAGCCATAATCATCAACATTAACAGAAATAAACACATGAAATAGATCACTCTGTGTGTAATGACTCTATATAATATAGGAGTTTCACTTTTTGTATTGAAGAACTGAAATTAACTTTTTGATTATATTCTAAATTTGTGAGATTCACCTGTATATCCATAATGCATGTATTTGCCTTAAAATAACCATTTTTTTTCCTCCTGATCCCGAGTGTTGTTGGAGTGACTGCACTTTTATCTTTCAAGCTTTTTAACAATTTTGTTTATGGTCCATTAATATACTTGAGCAGTTTAATCATGTCCCCTCCTTTTAGCCCACTGAAATAAATTCACTTTTTGATGATATTTTAATTTTGTGAGATGCACCTGTATTCTCCATTGCCCTATATCCTTTCCCATCCATTGGTTAAATGTGATGGACACATGTCTTTTTTCAACCGTGCTAACTGTGTAACTATGTCTGGAAAGAAAGTTTGAACACTGACTATTCAGTAGGCCTTAAGGCTAAGTTCATACTAGTTGCTTTTGTAGCTTTTTTTATGCGTTTTTTAAATGCAAATTTTCAGCTGCGTTTTACAGCACTAGCAAAGTCTATGAGATTTCAGAAATCTCATGCACACACAGTTTTTTTTGTCATCAGGATTTTGTGCTTTTCAGGTTTTTTTTTGCACAATGGAGCATGTCACTTTCAGAGGTTTTTCAGCATTTTTCATCCATTGAAATGAATGGGTGGTGAAAAAACGCTGAAAATATGCACCAAAAACGCAAGTATCAGGTTTTGCTGCGTTTTTTGTGCCAAAACCTGATTCTATACAATAGGACTTTTTTCTCAACACTAAACTGTATCAGCATGCACAAGAGACAAATCTATCATGCCAAAACTGCAGCAAAAAACGCACAAAAGATGCATTAAAAAAAAAAACAAGGAAAACATGCTTTTTTCTGCAGCTTCTTTCCTGGCAAGAAATCAGGCTTTGCTGCAGAAAAAAATGCTGAAAAAACGCCTAGTGCGAACTTACCCTAATAGCCCAAACAAGCTTTTGTAAAAATGCTTGTTTCCGATTATGAGCCCTTGTACAGTGAAGGAAATTATTTGATCCCTTGCTGATTTTGTAAGTTTGCCCACTGACCCTTGACATGAACAATCTATAATTTTAAGGGTCGGTTAATTTTAACATTGAGAGATAGAATATCAAAAATAAAATCAAGAAAATCACACTGTATAAATTATATAAATTTATTTGCAATTTGCAGTGAGAAATAAGTATTTGATCCCTCTGACAAACAAGACTTAATCCTTAGTGGCAAAACCCTTGTTGGCAAGCACAGGAGTCAGACTTTTTTGTAGTTGATGATGAGGTTTGCGCACATGTCAGGAGTAATTTTGGTCCACTCTTCTTTGCAGATCATCTCTAAATCATTAAGATTTTGAGGCTGTCGCTTGGCAACTCGGAGCTTCAACTCCCTCCATAAGTTTTCTATGGGATTAAAGTCTGGAGACTGGCTATGACCTTAATATGCTTCTTTTTGAGCCACTCCTTTGTTGCCTTGGCTATATGTTTTTGGTCATTGTCTTGCTGGAAGACCCAGCCATGACCCATTTTTAATGTCCGGGCGGAGGGAAGGAGATTGTCACTCAGTATTTTACGGTACATGGCTCCATCCATTCTCCCATTGATGCGGTGAAGTAGTACTGTGCCCTTAGCAGAGAAACACCCCCAAAACATAATGTCTCCACCTCCATGCTTGACAGTGGGGACGGTGTTCTTTGGGTCATAGGCAGCATTTCTCTTCCTCCAAACACGGCGAGTTGAGTTAATGCCAAAGACCTCAAATTTTGTCTCTTCTGACCACAGCACCTTCTCACAATCACTCACAGAATCATCCAGGTATTCACTGGCAAACTTCAGATGGGCCTGCACATGTGTCTTCTTGAGCAGGGGGACCTTGTGGACACTGCAGGATTTTAAACCTTTACGGCGTAATGTGTTACCAATGGTTTTCTTGGTGACTGTGGTCCCAGCTGCTTTGAGATCATTAACAAGTTCCCCCTGTGTAGTTTTAGGCTGATCTCTCACCTTCCTCATTAGCAAGGATACCCCACAAGGTGAGATTTTGCATAGTGTTGCAGATCGATGTCGATTGACAGTCATTTTGTCTTTCTTCCATTTTCTTACTATTGCACCAACAGTTGTCTCCTTCTCACCCAGTGTCTTACTTATGGTTTTGTAGCCCATTCCAGCCTTGTGCAGGTCTATGATTTTGTCCCTGACATCCTTATAAAGCTCTTTGGTCTTGCCCATGCTGTAGAGGTTTGAGTCTGACTGATTAATTGAGTCTGTGGACAGGAGTCTTTTATAAAGGTGACTAGGTAAGACAGCTGTCTTTAAGGCAGATAACGAGTTGATTAGGAGCGCTTAATTGGTCTGTAGGAGCCATAACTCTTCATGGTTGGTAGGGGATCAAATACTTATTTCTCACTGCAAAATGCAAATAAATTTATAATTTATACAATGTGATTTTCTGGATTTTATTTTTGATATTCTATCTCTCAATGTTAAAATTAACCTACCCTTAACATTATAGACGGTTCATGTCTTTGTCGGTGGGCAAACTTACAAAATCAGCAAGGGATCAAATAACTATTTCCTTCACTATATACATGGCAGGGTTCAGCTTATGAATGAGCAAATGGTTGTTCGTTGGCTCAAGGCATTGATGTGCAGGTCTAAACTGTGTTATAGTCGGCTGCACATTTTCTCATCCTATCATTAATATGAACTGTATAGGGGCCCAGTGATCGTCCGTCCACATGCAGGTTGCAATGCTGGTATGGATTTAAAGGGAAAAAAAAGAATTAAAATATAATTCAAAGAAATTATTATACATGTCTGATAGTTGAAAGACTTTTCACATATCGAGTTAGAATGGCCTCTGAAGTAATACCACATGAAACTTTCTTTTCTCATATGTTATATTTAGTTTATTAGACAGGATAACTTTTTTTTTTTTACTTAAACGCATGTAATTGGGGCTAAAAAATCATTTTTGCATTTGGATTCCATTAAAAATATTGCACCTCTTTCCTTTTATAACCTCTGTGTTGTCCTGTCTATTTATGGATGCTGACAGAGTTAACTGAGAATCCTTCAGTCAGCTTGCCTCACAGAGAGCTTGTAACTTTGTCTTTTTCTGAGCTTCTCTCAGTGGATTTAAGACTACAAACATCAAATTTGAATATGCACAAACAACAAAGTCTGTAAAAGCCAAATGATGCAGAATTTTTAATGATAAAATTGATTTCCAGCCCAAATAAATACATGCAATTAATTTTTAAAAAATCCCCGAACGTGGACAATATCTTTAACACTATGACAATTTTTTTTATACAATGGTAAAAAGCAACATATTTTGATCATATTTTTATTCAGTTAACTTAGTTCAGTAAGCTCCTCAGGGGAGGGGCTTGACAACATTTAAAATATGCCCCACCTCCCATTGTATGATTATAAAAATCCTTTCACTCTCCTCTGCTGTGAGTGAACCTATTAAACAGAGAAGGATATGACAAAGATATAACCCAATGAGCAGGACTGAAAAATGGCAATGACAAATATTACGGTCAACACAAAAACACAAAGGGATTGTCTGCTTTAGTACAACCAATTCATTTTGCCGGTAGCTGACGTTTGCTCCTTAACTATGCATTTGGTCATAATATAAATACTAACTGATTACGATTTTAAAAAGGACAAGTCATCAGGCCAAAAGTGTTAAGATAAGTTCCTGCTGCTCCCGAGTATTCCATTTTTATTTTTACATCTACCATATGGTTCCAGATATGTGGACCTTTTTATTTTGTGCTAATATTTATGATTATGGGAGCGTGACTCAGGACGCAATAATGCAGAGGAGCATAAAGACACGCCCCCGAGGATCCTGTGAACAATGCCCTCTTGGTAAAATGTCTAAAAATCAGCACTAAATGAAAAGGCCCATATCTCTAGAACCGTATGGTGGATTTGAAAAAATAAAAAGGCACAATACTCGGGGGGGAGCATGGGAAATAAAAATGGGGGGGGGGGACGATCCTATTGAATATTTCCCATTAAAAAATAATTAATTTTATTCCTGATTCAACAATAGAATAGTACATTATAGATTATTTGCTGTTCACTGGTGAGTGCGAAAACATTTCTGGTGACACCTATAGAGATACATACTGGTGCTTCTCACAAAATTAGAATATCATCAAAAAGTTAATTTATTTCAGTTCTTCAATACAAAAAGTGAAACTCATATTATATAGAGTCATTACAGAGTGATCTATTTCAAGTGTTTATTTCTGATAATGTTGATGATTATGGCTTACAGCCAATGATAACCCAAAAGTCATTATCTCAGTAAATTAGAATACTTTATAACAGCGGCTTGAAAAATGATTTTAACATCCAAAATGTTGGCCTACTGAAATGTATGTTCAGTAAATGCACTCAATACTTGGCCGGGGCTCCTTTTGCATCAATTACTGCATCAATGCGGCGTGGCATGGAGGCGATCAGCCTGTGGCACTGCTGAGGTGTTATGGAAGCCCAGGTAGCTTTGATAGCAGCCTTCAGCTCGTCTGCATTGTTGGGTCTGGTGTCTCTCATTCTCTATGGGGTTAAGGTTAGGCGAGTTTGCTGCCAATCAAGCCCAGTGATACTGTTGTTTGTACACCAGGTATTGGTACTTTTGGCCGTGTGGACAGGTGCCAAGTCCTGCTGGAGAAGGAAATTTCCATCTCCAAAAAGTTTGTCGGCAGAGGGAAGCATGAAGTGCTCTATATTTCCCGGTAGACGGCTGCGCTGACTTTGGTCTTGATAAAACACAGTGGACCTACACCAGCAGATGACATGGCTCCCCAAACCATCATTGATTGTGGAAACTTCATACTAGACCTCCAGCAGCTTGGATTGTGGCCTCTCCACTCTTCCTCCAGACTCTGGGACCTTGATTTCCAAATGAAATGCAAAATTTACTTTCATCAGAAAACAACACCTTGAACCACTGATAACAGTCCAGTTCTTTTTCTCCTTGGCCAGGTAAGACGCTTCTGGTGTTGTCTATTGGTCATGAGTGGCTTGACACAAGGAATGCGACACTTGTAGCCCATGTCCTGGATACGTCTGTGTGTGGTGGCTCTGGAAGCAATCACTCCAGTAGTAGTCCATTCCTTGTTAATCTCCCCCAAATTATTGCATGGCCTTTTCTTTACAATCCTTTCGAGGCTGCGGTTATCCCGGTTGCTTGTGCACCTTTTCCACAACTCTTTTTCCTTCCACTCATTTTTCCATTAATATTCTTGGATACAGCACTCTGTGAACAGCCAGCTTCTTTAGCAATGACCTTTTGTAGCTTACCCTCCTTGTGGAGTGTGTCAGTGACTGCCTTCTGGACATCTGTAAAGTCAGCAGTCTTCCCCATGATTGTGGAGCTACTGAAACAGACTAAGGGATCTTTTTAAACGCTTGGGAAGCCTTTACAGGTGTTTTTTGTTAATTATTCCAATTTACTGAGATAATGACTTTTGGGTTCATTGCCTGTAAGCCATAATCATCAGCAATAACAGAAATAAACACGTGAAATAGATCACTCTGCAATGACTATATAATATATGAGATTCACTTTTTATATTGAAGAACTGAAATACATGAACTTTTTGATGATATTCTAATTTAGTGAGAAGCACTTGTATATCTGCATCTAGAGAAAAGGTACTGTATAAACGGTTCACATAGATAAAAATGCAGAATCATTTGGAAGAAAACACAAACCTTTGCTTTCCTGGAATCCAAAAACTGAACAGCATGGCAAATAAAAAAAATGAAGCAAAATCAACACAAAAGCAGATCAAATGTGAGCAAAAAAAATACAACTATAGGGACAGTTAGTATTGTCAGATCCATCCCCACCACATCCTGAGCGGAGCTGTACAAAGCAGACACATCTAGTAAATGTCTTTGGACAGCAAACTTGAAGTGAGATGACAACAGCAATGAAATAGAATGTGACACAGCGCTTGGAAAAAATGGAAACACAGCACAATAAAAAGCTTATTTTCATGATAACGGTGGTCGAACGCGCAGCTTCAGTGATGGCTTCTCTCGTCGCATGCCACTGCTTATTACATTTCAAAGGAACAAAACGGGACGTTTGTTGCAAAACTGACTGCATTTCCAAAATGTCTGGAATCTTATATTTTTCTAAGGGCAAATTCAGACATCAGTAAAATGGACCGTGATGCATGGACTGGCTGAGAGTCTTCATAGGCATACATGAGACCAGTGTCAAGTCCGTACATCACGGGCATTTCAATTTTCCCATAGCGGATAAATCGGACGACTGCAATCAGATTAGCAAATCGGATTGCATTAGGACCAATGTTACTCAATGATTCAGTGCTCATCTGTCACTTTATCAGCTCAGATCAGATTGCAAATGGACTGATAAAAAAATTGTAGTATGCTGCAATTGGATGCAAATTTCGGATCATAATCACGAATGCAAGTTAATGGGTGCAAGAGAGAAAAAAAAGCAGGCACATGCAATTTTATGCACCAATCTTATAGGAAACCTGACATATCACCCGAGTACAGTAAATTCACAGCGTTAATAGTCAAAATAGAATATAGAGAAAGAAAAAAATGGTTAATTTTCTTAACCAGCTGAGGGAAAGTCGACAGCTGGGGGCTGATGTTTATAGTCTGAGAAGGCGGTAATAAACATGGAGTTTCCCAGGCTATTAGTATCAGCTCACAGCCTTTACTGGTAATTAACAAGTGGTGATCCCCAAACATATGATGTGCCCCCCCTGTTATTAATAACCAGAAAAGGCTAGGCAGACAGCTGCTGGTCGATAATAAGCGTAGAAGGATGCCATGGATATTGTCCCCCTCCCAGACTAAGAATATCAGCCCTCAGCCACTCAAGAAATAGAGCAGCCATTAGCTTCACCAATTCTGGCACTTAGCCTCTCCTCTTCCCACTTGCCCTGGTGCGGTGGCAAGTGGAGTAATAGTACTGGGGGTTGATGTCAGATGTTTTATGCTCTCTGACAACAAGCCCAGGGGTTAGTAATGGAGAGGCATCTGTAAGACACCGCCATTACTAACCCAATAGTCAAATGTAATAAAGACAACCCGATCCTCTTTTACCGTTTATTAATAACCAAAGAAAAATTAAAAAAAAAAAAAAATCTTCACCCTGAGGCTGTGTACCCACGTAAGCATTTTTTCGCATTTTTACCAGCAAAAACACTTTAAAAACGCTTGCAAGAAGCATCCCATTCATTTTAATGAATTCCGCACTTTTTGTGCCTATTGATGCGCTTTTTTCCGCGAAAAAAACGCATTGCAGTAAAAAAAAAACGCAGCATGCTCATTAATTTCGCGGAAAAATCCGCATTTCTAAATATATTCTATGAGCAGGAGGATGCTGCTGTAAAAAACGCATAAAAAACGCGCAAAAAAAGCACGTTTTTCCTGGGAAGGAGGCCGTTTTTTTCTGCATACGTGGGTACATATCCCAATGCCAGGGTCAGGCTTGAAAGAAACTCGGACGAGTCTCGCACGTCAATTCCCGGCACTGCCGCTGGCACTCGGATCGAAGCGTTCAGCTGCATGTATTTCTATGCAGCTGAACGCTCCGATCCGAGTGCCGGCGGCAGTGCCGGGAATTGACGTGCGAGACTCGTCCAAGTTTCTCGCAAGTCTGACCCCGGCATTAAAATGAGGGTCTGCAAATGACTTTCTGGCTCGGTATTTTTGCCTGGTCATGTTGCAAGGCTCGTTAAGGGGTTGGACACTTTACCAATAGAGTCGCTACTTTTCTGGGGTAGTACTTGTGACATATTTTCTTTCATTCTTCAAAAGTGCTAATCAATATAATGTTCTCCCATTGTGCATTGCCTGGGTAACACTAACCATACATTGGGCAAAATGTAAAACATCCATCTAATGTCTGAAATACAGGTAAGGAGAATGTTATGGGCTTTTAATGAAAATCTGATAAGACCGATGTGTTGATTGTTCCAGTTGCTTTTAATTCATCTGTTTAATTGCGCGACTATCAGTTGGGTATTAAATATTCATAAGGGACAATGTGCCCATCAATGCAACATAAGCCTTAATCTCCACAGCTTGTTTGTATCAGACGGGAGAATCACAATGTTCTTGTATTTCCGAGAACGCGCCTGATATCCTGAGCCTTTAATATGTGATAAGACGTCCTGGGGATGAGTTTAATTCACAATCGATATGTGAACAGTACACGGTGGCTTATGTTGGCACATAGTGAATGATCCCTTCTATAAAAATCCTTATAGGGTCGGGAAAAGGGTAATAAAACATCCATAATTCCTGGACAGGCCAAAGGAAAAAAATTGTTTTTTTGCATTGTCCATTAAAAAATTTCATTTTTGGGGAGCTAGAAGCACTTGCACAAAATGTTTTGACTTAATACTGTTTTAGGCTTCACTGTGACTTACAGTGAAGCATTTATATTACTATTCTGGACTTTATATGGGAAAACCTGGTGACGGGTTCCCTTTGGGCTAGTTTCACACTAGCGTTAGGAGGCGCAGCGCACGGCCGCTGTGCAGCTCCGCCCCCTGCCGTGCCCCCTCCGGTCAGCTCCTCCTATGGGTGCATGCGCCGCCAAAAGCATACCAGCGCACGGCCTGTGTACCTTATGCTAAAGATAGGGTACACAGGTCGCATGCAGCGTCATGCGCCCATAGGAGGAGCTAACCGGAGGTGTTCCGTTAGGGGGCGGAACTGCACGGCGCCGTGCGCTGCGCCTCCTAATGCTAGTGTGAAACTAGCCTTAATGGTACAGCCACCTCATTTAGGGCCTTTTTTTACAGCATACTGGAAAGCTGTTTAAAAGTCCCCAACCCAGTATGCATACCCCCGAAAAGACCTTTTATTATACTCCCTGACAACGCGGCCTGGTCAGGTGGGTGTCTCTGATCTTGATCTGGCGTCTCCTCTCTTCCTGTGATCAACGTCCTCCTTCCCTGCTTCATGTGGATGACACGTCCTACTTCCTCCCCATCGTGATACTGCGCAGGCACACTTATCTCTGGCCTGCTAAGAGTAGAGCAAAGTACTACAGTGCGCATGTACCAGGAGAGGCCAAAGAGCGACGATGACCCATAGATAAGGCCAGCGCATGCGCACTACAGTGATTTGCTCTGCCCTCGGCAAGCCAGAGAGAAATACCCAGGGGACACTGTGGATGACGTAGGACACTTCCTCTACAAGAGGCAAGGCAGGAGGACAGCGATCACAGGGATAAAAGAGGCGTCATACCAAGACCAAAATCTTCAAATCAGACTGGACTGCCCTGTCTTTGAATATAATAAAAGGTCTTTTGGGGATCTGCAGACTGGATTGGGGACTTTACAGAATTTCACTATGCTGTAAAAAAAGGCCCTAATGGTGGTGGCCATATGGGAAAAACCTGGTGACAGGTTCTATTTAAGAACTGTGTGGGGGACAAAAGCACGATCACAGAGCAGTATTGACTGGTAGGGATAATCAAAGGCAAAAGTACGTGCTCACCTGGTGGTGTTGTGTGGAAGCACACCTGTAGATGCGTGTAACCACTGTGGTAGCAAAGTGGCGGGGGAGAGAATCTTCTTCAAGATGTATAATAGTAGAGCAGGATGGTATCATGTTGTACGGGCTGCGCTGCGGCAGAGGAGAAGCCTTTTGGGTTCCAAAACGGTTCTTTATTGTCCCGACATGTTTTGACACATTTATCAAGGTTAAAAAATATATTTTATTTAACCTTGGTAAAAGGCGAAACGCGTTGGAACAATAAAGAACCGTTTTGGAACCCAAAAGGCTTCTCATCTGCCGCAACGCAGCCCGTACAACGTGATACCATCCTACTATGCAGGACTTAAGACATATAAAACTTACAATCTATTTAAAATATAAGCTGTCTGACTTTTTTTATAATTTGTAGAGATAAAAAAATAAATTAATAAAATAATCAGGTTGGTTACCCTATCGGGACTATTTAGAGCTCTCCTGATATTGCACTTCGTGGGACTAGTGCAAGAGCCGCCACTATGGGAGACACTATGGCGAAGAATGTTAAAGGAAATCTGTCATCCGATTTTTAACCGCATAATGTAGAGAGACCCTGATTCCAGCAATGTGTCACTTACTGGGTTGCTTGCTGCAATTTTGATAACATTCTGGTTTTATCAGCAGAAGATTATCACTAGAGTACTAGTAAACCTGCTGCCATGTAGTCCTCCGTATTCATGATGTCTGATTAACATCACCCACACCACTGATTGGCTGCTTTTTGTTTACATCTTGCATAGGCAGAAAGCTGCCAATCAGTGGTGTGGGTGGGGTTATACAGCGCTCAGCATTCAGAGCACCGAGAGATCTGCAGCAGATAAAACTGGAATTTTATCAAAACTGCAGCAAGCAGCACAGTAAGTGATACATCGCTGGAATCAGGGTGTCTGTCCCTACATATTGCAGCTGCTAGATCACATAGCAAGAACCTGGCGACAAAATTCCCATAAAACATTGAAAATTCAATTTTATATGTTGCCTGCAAAAAAGTACAGTACTTTCCACTACCTCCAATGGATTTGATCAGATCTCTCCATCCTCAACCAGCTGACACCAAATGCATTTGCATACTGCAGTCACAGGCAAGTGAGCACAGACAGGAATCAGAGGTAAAGGACAGCTTTTTATGTGTTTTCTAATTAAAGGAACTTTCCGGGCATAACTAATCTACTGCTTTATGCCTAACGCAGTTCCTGGGGGGGGGGAGCATGACAGGGATTCGCTTTCACCCTACAGGCTCTACCCTAGGCCTTACATACTGTAACGCTATGTGAAGCAAGTGCAACTTCGTACTCACAATCTAATGCAAAAATGAGTGTATAAACTTATATATTGGTGTTCCATAACCAAATTACAAAAAGTCACTACATTAAATATGAATTGCATGAATTTAAAACTGCCCAGTATGTAGGTACCTAATGATATCTAGGATACTGGGTGCATCAATGGAAAGTTTCCACCAGAGGGCACCAAAGTCCAACATGTAATTACCAAAATGCTCCCAAATGTTCCCTATACTCCTGCAAATATATCATGTGATAAAAAAAATCATTACACATTGTGTAAAGGTCTGTTTTATATTATAGGCTAGCATACTGAATATGCTTTATTACTGCTGTTCGCCGCTGTAAGGGTATGTTCACATGTGGCAGTGCGTTTTCCCCATCATCTTGAAAACTTGAAAGAGCGAAAAATGCTGCAAAAACGCAAAGAATTGACAAGCTGCTGATTTGAAAAAAAAAAAAAAGCTTTGATGTATCAAATCTGCAAGGAAAAAGTATGCAGCATATGCATGAGATTTCAGAAATCACATTCACTTTTCTGGTACTGTATAACTTTTTTTTTCCATGGCAAAAATGACACTATCTATACATCTATATCTAGATATATAGTATATTATATACACACACAGCAGATGAAATAAGAATAGAACATGTCACCAGTTTTCTAAGTAAATATATTTCTAAAAGCGCCATTAAAATGAAATTCTCACCAGAGGGCGGTAACACCCCATCCAATCCACACAGGCAAAGAGATCATCCATAGATGTCAATAATTTAAGTTATGTGTAACAATGAGGAATTGAGAAATGACACAGAGAGAAGTATTAAACACATGAAGGAAGAGAGGTGCAAGAAGCCATTACGTCAGCTGAAATCTCAGTAATTAGAAAGCAATTCTGCCACATAGTGAAAAAGAATATCAGCTGGTTCAACTGATGGACTATAAAAAAAGGTGTCTCATTACAAAGGTACCACACAAGAAACATCTCATGAAAGGTACAACCAGTGAGCCGTCTCAAGACTTTCACAACCTTATTATTGCAAAACATACTGATGGCATTGGTGATATAAGAATTTCTAAATTGCTGAAGGTTCCAGTGAGCACTGTTGGGGCCATAACCCATAAATGGAAAAGATCATCAATTCATTAGAAACGGACCAGGGGCTCCCAGCAAGATTTCAGACAGAGGAGTAGAAAGAATTGTCAGAAAAGATTTCTAAGTGCCAAGTACCACCTATGGAGAGCTACAGAAAAAAACTGGCATCAGCAGGTACAATTGTTTCAAAGAAAACAACAAGTAGTGCACTCAATCTCCATGGCCTGTATGCACACTCACCATACAAGACTCCACTGCTGGACAAAAAGCATCTTCAAGCATTTTTACAGTTTGCTCAACAACATTTAAACAACCCTGTTAGAAAATATAGTCTGGTCAAAGGAGACCAAAATTGAACTCTTTCGATGCCAAAATCACATCATGTTTGGAGACCAAAAGGCACTGCATATCACCCCAAAACACCATACCTACAGTGAAGTTTGGAGGTGGGAACATCATGGTGGGTGGTTTTCAGCAAATGGCACGGGTAAGCTTCATGTAATTGAAGGAAGGATGAAAAGGACAGATTATTTTAGCTCCATGGCACATAATAAATAAACAAGTACAGTAATCTTAACACAGGTCACGACTGGTACAGGAGGAGAGAGGACCCTGCCCGCAAGGGCTCACTATCTACAAGACAGGACAAATGTACCGAGACATTCTTGATAAAAATCTGCTGCAATCTACCAGTATTATGAAGATGAAACGAGGGTGGACATTTCAGCAAGACAATGATCCCAAACACACAGACAAGGAAACTCTCAATTGGTTTTCAGAGAAAGAAAATAAAGCTGCTAGAATGGCCGAGCCGATCACCGGAGCTGAAACCAATAGAAATAAATAATTGTATGGAAGGAACTAAGGCTCAGAGTTCATAGAAGGAGCCCGCAAATTATTTCAGGATACGAAATGTTTGTGTGGAAGAATGGTCCAAAATCACACCTGAGCAATGCCTGCGACTAGTTTCTCCATACAGGAGTCTTGAAGCTGTCATCACTAGCAAAGGCTTTTGTACGAAATATTACATTTCAGTAAGCGAATTCAATACTTTTTCCTGGTGTTATTTCTCATTATTACACATAACTTACATTATGGACATCTATGGTTTGATTTCTTTGCCTGTGTGGATCGGATGGGTCGTTACAGACATCTGGTGATTTCATATCAATAGCACCTTTAGAAATATATTTACTTAGAAAATTGGTCACGTGTTCAATAATTATTTCACCCACTGTGTGTATATTAGATAGATAGATAGATGTATATTACACACACACATGCACACACTAAGAAAAATGGTCTCCAAATGATTTTATATATGTAACATAACAAATAGTGCAGGTACCCTCCATGTGTCCAGTTCTCTGCCATTCCTCCAGTCTGTGTTATGACTGCTGTGATGTGATATATTGACGGCTCATATCAACGCTGCAGCCAATCACCAAGTTCGGTGGCAGTGCCAATGAACATAACATGAGATTAATGCCTGCAGTAGAGAAGCGCATAGTCAACATGGCGTCACCGCTGCAGCTAACACACCCGCACTGGACCTGTGGAGGGTGAGAACCTAAAATGTTACAAATGTGAAAGCATTTTGCATCCACTTTTATTAAAATGTGAAAATCGCCTGTAAAGGAGGAAGCAGGCAAAAGGGTATCTGGTGGGGGAAGAAGGCAGCAGCAGGGGCGTAACTACAATAAGTGAAGGGGTTGCAATCGCGCCCGGGCCCTGGAGACTAGGAGGCGCCAAAAGTCCATTTTGCCTATATAATATGACCAAGGCCATTAGTAACTAGCAATAATTTGGGGCCCCGTTGGAGCTTTTGCAATGGGGCCCATGAGCTTCAAGTTAGGCCTCTGGGCAAAGGAAATACACAATGCTAAAGAGTCTTGGTCAGGGGCAAGGAGAAAAATAGCAATAAAAAAAATGTGTGTAACTTAGTCATTAATGCATTTTTGGGGAAGATCCTGTAAATTTGGTACAACTACAACTCCCCGCATGGCTTTATAGCCCCAGATAGTTGCAGACCTCTATCATACTGAAAACACCCATAGAAAAACTTCTATCCTACACAGTAATGCAGGACTAATGCGATTCTCAAGTTGAAAGCCATTTTGGATTTCATGTACGCGCCGCCGCTTATCTGGCGGGTTTCATGTCGGAGGATGTTAAGGTGTACAGAACTTTTAATAGTCTTTTCGGCGGTACATTATTATGTTTTTTAATCACAATGTGATCTTAATTAGGTTGAACAGAAAACCCTGGGGGGGAAAAAGTAATAAAGGTCTGCTAAGTCAATAGTACGAGGCGGTGAAATAATATTTCATGTGAAGGATAAATGCAATAATTTTTACTATTGGGCATAATGAAGACATCATTATAATAACGGGTAAATTGCTGCGCTGGTCACCGAGAGGACGCCATCTGCTCAGACACGCAGTGATCATTTACACTGACATCAGCCATTCTGTCTGGGTCACTACAGGATATTACCATAAACCCAAATGGCTCGGCAGCCCGCGGACTCTAATTAAGCTGTCTCGCCACCAAATAGCTGTCGCCTTCGAGGAAACAGTCTTGTGTCGCTGTGTTTACAGGCCTCGTGGGAATTAAGAAGCAAACGCCACGAATACGGGAAATTTTGAGTCATTTAGTGGCTATATAGTGTATGAAACTAGTGGCCAACGTACTAAATTAATCAGTTGTACGAAACAGGCCTCATTTCAGCATAGCAACCAATGAAAGCGCAGATTTCATTTTCCCAGAGAAGGTTAGTACATGAAAGCTGAGCTCTGATTGGTTGCTATGGGCAAAAAAGCCAGTTTGACTGTAAAAAGGTGTAGACAAATGAGGCCTTAATGAGCCTGATTTTTTGTGCCTCAGACAAGAGCTGCATCACACATACCTCAGTTGGCAAAGCAGGACTGTTATATGTGAAGAAATATCTATTCCTTGCTGAGCACAGTGAGCACAATTGTCTTCCAGTGGGTGCTGTCAGTCTCCTACTATAAAAGGAGGAAGAAACTGGAGATCTCCTCACCGAGCACAGCGTGGGTTAAGACATACAGTGGGGAAAAAAAGTATTTAGTCAGTCAGCAATAGTGCAAGTTCCACCACTTAAAAAGATGAGAGGCGTCTGTAATTTCCATCATAGGTAGACCTCAACTATGGGAGACAAACTGAGAAAAAAAAATCCAGAAAATCACATTGTCTGTTTTTTTTTCATTTTATTTGCATATTATGGTGGAAAATAAGCATTTGGTCAGAAACAAAATTTCATCTCAATACTTTGTGATATATCCTTTGTTGGCAATGACAGAGGTCAAACGTTTTCTGTAAGTCTTCACAAGGTTGCCACACACTGTTGTTGGTATGTTGGCCCATTCCTCCATGCAGATCTCCTCTAGAGCAGTGATGTTTTTGGCTTTTCGCTTGGCAACACGGACTTTCAACTCCCTCCAAAGGTTTTCTATAGGGTTGAGATCTGGAGACTGGCTAGGCCACTCCAGGACCTTGAAATGCTTCTTACGAAGCCACTCCTTCGTTGCCCTGGTGGTGTGCTTTGGATCATTGTCATGTTGAAAGACCCAGCCACGTTTCATCTTCAATGCCCTTGCTGATGGAAGGAGGTTTGCACTCAAAATCTCACGATACATGGCCCCATTCATTCTTTCATGTACCCGGATCAGTCGTCCTGGCCCCTTTGCAGAGAAACAGCCCCAAAGCATGATGTTTCCACCACCATGCTTTACAGTAGGTATGGTGTTTGATGGATGCAACTCAGTATTCTTTTTCCTCCAAACACGACAAGTTGTGTTTCTACCAAACAGTTCCAGTTTGGTTTCATCAGACCATAGGACATTCTCCCAAAACTCCTCTGGATCATCCAAATGCTCTCTAGCAAACTTCAGACGGGCCCGGACATGTACAGGCTTAAGCAGTGGGACAAGTCTGGCACTGCAGGATCTGAGTCCATGGTGGCGTAGTGTGTTACTTATGGTAGGCCTTGTTACATTGGTCCCAGCTCTCTGCAGTTCATTCACTAGGTCCCCCCGCGTGGTTTTGGGATTTTTGCTCACCGTTCTTGTGATCATTCTGACCCCACGGGGTAGGATTTTGCGTGGAGCACCAGATCGAGGGAGATTATCAGTGGTCTTGTATGTCTTCCATTTTCTAATTATTGCTCCCACAGTTGATTTCTTCACTCCAAGCTGGTTGGCTATTGCAGATTCAGTCTTCCCAGCCTGGTGCAGAGCTACAATTTTGTTTCTGGAGTCCTTTGACAGCTCTTTGGTCTTCACCATAGTGGAGTTTGGAGTCAGACTGTTTGAGGGTGTGCACAGGTGTCTTTTTATACTGATAACAAGTTTAAACAGGTGCCATTACTACAGGTAATGAGTGGAGGAAAGAGGAGACTCTTAAAGAAGAAGTTACAGGTCTGTGAGAGCCAGAAATCTTGATTGCTTGTTTCTGACCAAATACTTATTTTCCACCATAATATGCAAATAAAATAAAAAAAAACAGACAATGTGATTTTCTGGATTTTTTTTCTCAGTTTGTCTCCCATAGTTGAGGTCTACCTATGATGTAAATTACAGACGCCTCTCATCTTTTTAAGTGGTGGAACTTGCACTATTGCTGACTGACTAAATACTTTTTTTCCCCACTGTATTTCTTCACATATCACAGCCGTGCTCCTGGCAGCCGCCTGAGGAGTGTGTGATACAGTTCTCTTCAGTCGAGACACGTCTCGGGAGTTGTATGTCTGCAGTCTGTGCTGGCTGGTGATGAGAATGCCTTTCTGGATGATTTATATCAGCTACTCTATTTTATCTCATTCTTGGAGAACACCTTAAGGGTATGTGCACAGTCACGTTGCGGATTTTGGACACGCGGAATTGCATCAAATCCGCAGTGCAGAGTGCACACAATGTTAATCAATGAGAAATCCCAAAACGCTGTGCACACTCTGCGGAAAAAAATGCACAGAGTCGCAGCGTTTTATTTTCTGCAGCATATCCATTCTTTGTGCGGATCTGCAGCGTTTCTGTACCCATTGACTTGCATTGAGTCGGGCACTTACGCAGGTCTAAAAAAGATCTGCGGTTTTGCTGCGGATGAAATGCTGCAGATCGGGAGGAGGGAAGTGTGTGTAGTGTGTGGGCGGTGACTATGTGCGGTGTATGGTGCGCGCGGGGCACTGCGTTTATGTGTGTCTGTGTGTGTGCGCGCGCGCGCGCGTCTGTGTAGGTATCCATTGTCTGATGGGACTACTGCTCCCATCTGGCAATGAATGCTCACAATGACAGCATTGCCGCTGATGGGAAAGTAGTCCCATCAGACAAAGGCTGTGATCAGTAGTAAAAAAAATACATACAGAACATATAACATGCAGAACATAACACATAACATACAACACATAACATAGAGAACATACTCACCCAGTGGCGGATTATAATGAGGTCAATTTGGGCAGTTGCCCCGGGCCCAGTGGGGTTAAGGGGCCCACAACCCAGGCCAGTATATTGCCCCATTATAATCCGCCACCGCGCAGGGCCGGATTATAGGCAGGGCAGGCGGGGCTTCAGCCCCGGGGCCCCCACCACAAGAGCTTCTAAGGGGGCCCCCACCACATTCCTGCTGGCTGCTGCAATGGCACTCCATCTTCTCCCCACCTAAAAGTGAGTGACCGTGGGGGCGGCATTATGTGCTCTGCTACCAGCAGCATCTACAAGTAGCGTGCAAAGGCTTGTGATGAGATCACAGGAGGGAGGGTGTCAGGGCCCCGATCATGTGACCCCTGTCTCCTCCCCTCCTGTGACCTCATCACAGGTCCTGTGCGCACAGCACAGAGCACTGAGAGCAGCCATGTATGTGGAGTGCGGCTCTGCGGGTGGAGGTCGGTGCTGGAGGCCCCATTATTCTCTATGTGGAGTGTGGCTCTGCGGGTGGAGGTCGGTGCTGGAGGCTCCATTATTCTCTATGTGGAGTGCGGCTCTGCGGGTGGAGGTCGGTGCTGGAGGCCCCATTATTCTCTATGTGGAGTGCGGCTCTGCGGGTGGAGGTCGGTGCTGGAGGCTCCATTATTCTCTATGTGGAGTGTGGCTCTGCGGGTGGAGGTCGGTGCTGGAGGCTCCATTATTCTCTATGTGGAGTGCGGCTCTGCGGGTGGTGATCGGTGTTGGAGGCTCCATTATTCTCTATGTGGAGTGCGGCTCTGCGGGTGGAGGTCGGTGCTGGAGGCCCCATTATTCTCTATGTGGAGTGCGGCTCTGCGGGTGGAGGTCGGTGCTGGAGGCTCCATTATTCTCTATGTGGAGTGCGGCTCTGCGGGTGGAGGTCGGTGCTGGAGGCCCCATTATTCTCTATGTGGAGTGCGGCTCTGCGGGTGGAGGTCGGTGCTGGAGGCCCCATTATTCTCTATGTGGAGTGCGGCTCTGCGGGTGGAGGTCGGTGCTGGAGGCTCCATTATTCTCTATGTGGAGTGCGGCTCTGCGGGTGGAGGTCGGTGCTGGAGGCCCCATTATTCTCTATGTGGAGTGCGGCTCTGCGGGTGGAGGTCGGTGCTGGAGGCTCCATTATTCTCTATGTGGAGTGCGGCTCTGGGGGTGGAGGTCGGTGCTGGAGGCTCCATTATTCTCTATGTGGAGTGCGGCTCTGCGGGTGGAGGTCGGTGCTGGAGGCTCCATTATTCTCTATGTGGAGTGTGGCTCTGCGGGTGGAGGTCGGTGCTGGAGGCTCCATTATTCTCTATGTGGAGTGCGGCTCTGCGGGTGGAGGTCAGTGCTGGAGGCTCCATTCTCTATGTGGAGTGCGGCTCTGCGGGTGGAGGTCGGTGCTGGAGGCTCCATTATTCTCTATGTGGAGTGAGGCTCTGCGGGTGGAGGTCGGTGCTGGAGGCTCCATTATTCTCTATGTGGAGTGCGGCTCTGCGGGTGGAGGTAGGTGCTGGAGGCTCCATTATTCTCTATGTAGAGTGCGGCTCTGCGGGTGGAGGTCGGTGCTGGAGGCTCCATTATTCTCTATGTGGAGTGCGGCTCTGCGGGTGGAGGTCGGTGCCGGAGGCTCCATTATTCTCTATGTAGAGTGTGGCTCTGCGGGTGGAGGTCGGTGCTGGAGGCCCCATTATTCTCTATGTAGATTGTGGCTCTACGATTCGTGACCCCCGTCACGTGACGAGGGGGGCCCGCAGAGTCTGAACTGCCCCGGGCCCTGGCTACCCTTAATCCACCCCTGTACTCACCATATACACCTAATTCCCCGACGCCCTTGTCTCCTTAAAATAATAAACCCACCTTTACTTACCTTTCTGCAGTAGGCCAGTTATTAACGAGTGTCCCACGATGATCTCCGGTGCAGAACACTGACATCCGGTGATGTCAGTGCTCTACACGGCCTCCACGATGCACTGAGAGTGGAGGTAATCCTCCACAAAGTATATCCCTCCGGGAGAGAGGTCACTTCATTCTCTCACCGGCAATGCTGGATAAGAAAATTCCCATGCAGCATTGCCTTAAAGTGAGAGAATGAACTCACTTGACCTCTTCAGTGATGCATTGCAGGAGGATTATCTCCTGTCAGTTCATCACTGGGAGGCCCTATAAAGCAGTGTGACTTCACCTGATGTCACTGTTCTATAGGGGAGATCGCCGTGGGACACTCGTTATTAATTGGACTGCGTCAGACAGGGAGTATACGGTTGGCTTATTATTTTACTTTTTATTACAGGAGAACAAGGGCGTGACATGGATTAGGTGTGCAATAAAAATATGAAAAACCATGTCATGTTTTATTTAATTAAAATACTTTTGTCTTATGTATGTGGTTTTTTTTAACCCTTTAACTATAGGATTGATAATGGATAGGCGTCTTATTGACACCTCTCCATTATTAACCGGGCTTAATGTCACCTTACAATAGCAAGGTGACATTAACACCTTATTACCCCATATGCCACCGCTACATCGCAGTGGGAAGAGAGGGGCTAAGTGACGAAATTGGCGCATCGTACAGATGTGCCAGTTCTGGGGCGGCTAGGTGCTGGCATTTTTAGCCAGGGGTGGCGCCAATATCCATGGCCCCTTCCTAGGCTATGAATATCAGCCCCCAGTAGTCTGCGTAGCCTTTCTGGCTATAAATTATAAAGGGACCCCATGTCATTTTTTTTGGGGGGGTCCCCCTATTTTAATAGCCAGTAAAGGCTACCTGCGGGCTGATATTCATAGCCTGGGAAGCTACATGGGTATTAACTCCTTCAAAGGCTAGAAATATTGGCCCCGGCCATCTGCTTTCCCCCTCTGGTGCAGAAAATTGTGCGGGAGCCCACGCCATTTTTTCAATTTTTTTTTTAAATAAAGATATTGCGTGAAGATTGTGTGTGTGTGTCTCTAACTATTTATGTACCATTTTATCTATCACATATGTATCTATCTATTATCTATCTATCTGTCTGTCTATCTGTGTGTGTAATGGAGTGTGGGTTGGACAAAAGTAAAAGAGGAGGTTGGACAGGAAATGACATCACCATTTTTTTTTGTTAAATAACATATCTTTATTTAGCTTACAAAAAGGCATACAAATCCGCATGAAAAAAAAACGCATGAAAATCCGCATCAAAAACGCACCAGCGTTTTCTGCCAAGAGGTGCGGATTCTGTGCAGAAAATTCTGCAGGCTAATCTGCAACATGTGCAACTAACCTTAAGTAGTGTAGGAAAATTGGTTGAGGGGAAGCTACCATTGGACAATCACCAATTATTTAAGTCAAGTTTCTGTTACACGGAATTAAAAAAAGGTAATATTTTCTTTTTTTTTCATAATCTGATCTTTATTAACCCCTTCACGACATATGATGTACAGATGATGGGTGGATCAGAGCGCCACCCATGGCTGATAAGCTGTTAAATGCCACTGTCAATCTCGGACAGCGACATTTGACACGTGCTGGCAGAGAGTGCATGTCATTAAACATGCTGTCTGGGACATGATCGTGGGGCAACGATGGGTGACATGACATGACAGCCGGGGGTCTGCTGAAGACCTCCACGCTTGCCATGACGATTCTCCTGTAAAAGTCAGCGTGTAGCTGGTGTTCATAGGATATTTTGATTTTAGCTATGGTGATGGGGACCCTCAACTGCCTTCTCTCTCCTGAACACTGTGCCTAACATTTTGTCTATATAATGTGCGGTTTAACTAATGTTTCTGTAATGTGCTGTATTCTAATGTGATGTTTACTACTGTAATGTAAATGTACTTGCACCTATGTGCTTTAGTTGAGGGACAGAATGGGGTACAAAAGGGTTAAACAGTTGGGAGGAGTTAGAAGGGAACAGTGCAATGTCTCAGATATAGGAAAAGGATTTCTTGCCTTGGGAGCAGAGCCCAGGCAGGCAGGCTTGCCCAGGGCCAGACATGCACCACAGTGACAGCTGAGGGTTCCCCGGTCTTGGGGAATAAAAGGCTACCCTGGACTGGCGGGCAGTGTGGACAGGCAGCGGCTTAACGGGACCATTCTCAGGAGGAATTCGGGACCTGGGACCAGAAAGGGAAGCTGGTGCCGTGTGGTATGCAGATGGGACCAGAATGGTCTGTGGAGTCAGCAGGGAAAGCATAGGCAATGTTGACTTGTGTGAACTGTACTCCTGGATATCTTGCCAATTAGTAAAGTTTAATAGCTGGAACAAAAGCTGTGACTCTGTGTGCTTCCTGGGACTAGAATTCCTGCAGACACAGCGAGTACCTTACTCTTCATGTGCAAGGTGCCGGGGTGCTCAGTGACTGCTGCTTAAATGGACTTTCCCATGAATACCACCTCGTGCCACCTTGTTACATATACACAACAGTGCTAATGCACTGCTATGTATAGTACAAGAGATCAGATGATTGCAGCTATTAAATATGACAAAAGAGTTTTTTAAAAGTCTTAATTCCCTTCCAACACTGGGTGTAAATTTACGCAGACGTCAGACTCCCTTCCCTTTGATGTGGGCTCCGGCGCTGAGCCCACATCTTTCCCGGGACATTTTAGCTGTTTTGAACAGCTGACATGTGCCCGGTATAACCGTGGGTAGAATCGCTGCTAACCCATTAAATGCCGCTGTCAAACGCTGACAGCGGCATTTAACTCGAGCTTCTGGCTATCAGGTCGGAAATCTGCCCATCGGTGACACTGTCTGGTCACCGGTTCATTGGCATGACAACCAGAGGTCTCCTGGAGACCTCTATAGTTGTCAGTGCCAGCTTTCTGTGGGCGCCACCTAGTGGTCGGCACTCATAGCAAGTGAGTAATTCTGTTATATAGAGGCGATCTGATCATCACCTCTATGTAGCAGAGCCGATCGGTCTATGGCAGCTTCTAGTATCCCATGCCAAAAGTAAAAAGAAAAATGTTTTTAATAATATGAAAAAGAAAAATCTAAAAGTTCAAATCAACCCCCTTTCGCCCCATTCAAAATAAAACAATAAAAAAAATCAAACATACACATATTTGGTATTGCCGCGTTCAGAATCACCCAATCAATATAAAAAGGATTAACCTGATCGCTAAACTTCGCAGCAAAAAAAAATAAAAAAGTCAAAACGCCAGAGTTACGTTTTTTTGTTGCCGCGACATTGCGTTAAGATGCAATAACGGGCGATCAAAAGATCATATCTGCACCAAATTGGTATCATTAAAAACATCAGCTCAGCATGCAAAAAAATAAGCCCTCACCCAACCGGAGATCACGAAAAATCTAGACGCTATGGGTATCGGGAAAATGAGGCACTTTTTTATTAACAAAGTTTGTAATTTTTTTTTCACCACTTAGATAAGAGAACCTAGACATGTTTGGTGTCTATAAAGTCGGAATGACCTGGAGAATCATAATAGCAGGACAGTTTTAGCATTTAGTGAACCTAGTAAAAAAAAGCCAAACAAAAAAACAAGTGTGGCATTGCACTTTTTTTTGCAATTTCACCGCACTTGGATTTTTTTTCCCGTTTTCTCGTACGCAACATGGTAAAACCAATTTTGTCGCTCAAATGTACAACTTGGCCCCCAAAAAACAGGCCCTCACACGGCCATACTGATGTAAGAATGAAAAAAGTTATGGCTTTGGGAAGGAGGGGAGCGAAAAACGAAAACGCAAAACCGAAAAAAGCTCCGGGGGTTAAGGGCCCTGGCAGGCAACATAATCATTGCTCACATGTAGTACACTGACATCCAGATAAGAGTAGCTGTGCCAAGTACTTTTTCTCAGCTCAATTAAGTGAATGAGAGGAAACATGATTATGCTACAGTACCAGACTTGCGCCACTCCCTGTTTGTTCCACTGATCGTGGGCTTCTCAGCAAGGAATGCTTTTCTAGAAAATAAACCTCTATAAAGCTAACCTGACCCTTTTTTGTTCAGTCTCCTGAAATATCTTTCTAATGGATCATAATTATGATCACGTATTCATGTAAGACAAATATATTATAAAAGCACCGCGCTGTATTTCTAGGTGGGAAGTAGATCAGCAATGACTTCATATACAGTGGGTAAGGAAAGTATTCAGACCCCTTTAAATTTTTCACTCTTTGTTTCATTGCAGCCATTTGGTAAATTCAAAAAAGTTCATTTTTTTTTCTCATTAATGTACACTCTGCACCCCATCTTGACTGAAAAAAACAAATGTAGATATTTTTGCAAAATTATTAAAAAAAAAACTGAAATATCACATGGTCATAAATATTCAGACCCTTTGCTCAGACACTCATATGCAAGTCACTTGCTGTCCATTTCCTTGGGATCCTCCTTGAGATGGTTCTATTCCTTCATTGGAGTCCCAGCTGTGTTTAATTAAACTGATAGGACTTGATTTGTAAAGGCGCACACCTGTCTATATAATACCTCACAGCTCACAGTGCATGTCAGACCAAATGAGAATCATGAGGTCAAAGGCACTGGCCAAGGAGCTCAGAGACAGAATTGTGGCAAGGCACACATCTGGCCAAGGTTACAAAAGAATTGATGCAGTACTCAAGGTTCCTAAGAGCACAGTGGCCTCCATAATCCTTAAATGGAAGAAGATTGAGACCACCAGAAGTTTTCCTAGACCTGGCCGTCTAGCCAAACTGAGCAATCATGGGAGAAGAACATTGGTGAGAGAGGTAAAGAAGAACCCCAAGATCACTGTGGCTGAGCTCAACAGATACAGTAGGGAGATGGGAGAATGTTCCACAAAGTCAACTATCACTGCAGCCCTCCACCAGTCGGGCATTTATGGCAGAGTGGCCCGACGGAAGGCTCTCCTCAGTGCCAGATATATGAAAGCCCGCATAGAGATTGCTAAGAAACACATGAAGGACTCCCAGACTATGAGAAATAAGATTCTCTGGTCTGATGAGACGAAGATAGACCTTTTTGGTGATAATTCTAAGCTGTATGTGTGGAGAAAACCAGGCACTGCTCATCAAGTGCCCAATACAATCCCCACAGTGAAACATGGTGGTGGCAGCATCATGCTGTGTGAGTGTTTTTCATCTGCAGGGACAGGACGACTGGTTGTAATTGAAGGAAACATGAATGCGACCAAGTACAGAGATATCCTGGATGAAAACCTCTTCCAGAGTGCTCTGGACCTCAGACTTGGCCGAAGGTTCACCTTCCAACAAGACAATGACCCTAAGCACACAGCTAAAATAACATAGGAGTGGCTTCAGAACAACTCTGTGATCATTCTTGACTGGCCCAGCCAGAGTCCAGACCTAAACCCACCTGAGCATCTCTGGAGAGACCTAAAAATGGCTGTCCACCAACGTTCACCATCCAACCTGACGGAACTGGAGAGGATCTGCAAGGAAGAATGGCAGAGGATCCCCAAATCCAGGTGTGAAAAATTTGTTGCATCATTCCCAAGAAGACTCATGGCTGTACTAGCTCAAAAGGTGCTTGTACTCAATACTGAGGAAAGGGTCTGAATACTTATGACCATGTGATATTTTAGTTTTTCTTTTTTAATAAATTTGCAAACATATTTACATTAGTTTTTTGTTTCAGTCAAGATGGGGTGCAGAGTGCACATTAATGAGAAAAAAATGAACGTTTTTGAATTTCCCAAATGGCTGCAATGAAACAAAGAGTGAAAAATGTAAAAGGGGTCTGAATACTTTCTGTACCCACTGTATAAGGAAAGGCAGCTGTGACAAGTTTCTCTTCAGCATTTTTTGCTCAAATGAAGCATTCACAGGCTTCTCCGTAATACATGATGATAGCAGATTAAGCACAGCCTTTCAGCATGGATGGTGGCACAGAAGAAATTGCTATTGGTATTAAAATCCTGCTAGATAAAGGCCATGAAAGGTCTAAATGGGAAATGAGTGCACATGCTTCAAAAAAAAAAAAAAAAATATCTTCTGTTAATATTCGCTATCATTTTTCTCATTTTGGGGACAATCTCACAAAAAGAACCTAATTTGCCATCTATTTAAAGAATACCTGTCACCAGATAAAAATTGGCAGGTTCTTGTCCTTATTTTATTCCCGATGCTCCCTTGAATATTCCGCTTTTTTTCCCTTTTTTAAATCCGCCATACAGTTGCAGAGATAAGCGGCTTTTTATTTAGTGATCATTTTTCTGATCATTACAAACGGGAGTGGCTCACAGGATAATTATGTAGAGCAGCCTAAAGACACGCCCCAGAGGATCCGTGAGCCACGCCTTCTCAGTAAAGAACATAAAAAAATTGCACTTGATAAAAAGGCACCTATCGCTAAAACTGTATGGTGTATTAAAAAAAAAAGAGAAAAAAAAATCAGAAAACCCAAGGGAGCTGCAGGAAGAAAATAAGAGCAAGAATCTGCCACTTTTGACCTGGTAACAAGTCCTTGTTAAAGAGGATAAGGTTTGCGAGATACGGTTTCACCTTGTTGAGACTGCCAATGCTTTCTAGGGTTAAAAAATGCAAATTAGTTCTATTCCTAAAGGAAAAAGCTTTGCTATCTAGTGCCACCACCTATTGAAGGTAGACATCCTTTAACTCAATGTCAATTTTAAGGGCTTTTTCCACAATAATTCAGTTAAGCAAAATGCATTGCTACAGAACACATACTGTAAGTACCCCAGGGTTAGTATTTGTTGACAACTGATAACTACTGGTTATATCCGCAAATAGTGCTCTTGCTACTAGTTGAGCATGTCAGGTAAGATCTTTGACTGGTGTGTGGTTCTGCATTGCAAAGCATCTGAATCTTAAAATTTAGACTGGTCTTCTACATTTTACAGAAGCTGTCTTCTTGTCTTGTCCTCTTCTCTCCTGTGGTTAAGCTACAGAACAGTGATAATCCCCAATTTCCCTCCCCGAGACTCTACATGCTTTCTCTTCTGTCTACATTGTGTAGATCCATGTATAATCTTTTCCTAAACTCTGCTGTTATCTATAACACGGAGCTAAAGAAGATGGGATGAGAAAGAGCCATCAGTACGGAGCAGGAGCTCTGACACATTTGTAACATTTTTGTAAGGGACGGAGCTAGATAAAACTCTTACGTACACTCTGCAGCAGCAAAATGGTAGAAACATGTTAAAGAAGACTATTTAGAATATTCCCTTAAAGCGTACCTGTCAGCAGGATTTTGCTAAGTAAACTACAGGCATTGTGATGTTGACATTGTTACACTGATTAAAATGATACCTGTGGTGAAAAAAATCCGTCTTGTGGTTCTTGTGTAATCAGTGTTAGAAGTTTTCAGTTAACGAGATGCCTGTGCTCCGGGGTGAAACTGTAGTCAGAGTCTTATCTTACTGCTCTAAGCCAGAAAAACCAAGGAGAGACCTGACCACAGGTTGTCCCAAAGCAGAAACATGTTCCTCATCATAGGGACAGGCTGTTTGAGCTGCTGGGCAGCCTGTGGGCAGGTCTTTCCTCGGTTTCTCTGGCTTAGAGCAGGAAGATCAGACTCTACCTACAGTCCCACCCCGAAGCACGGGCATATCATTAACTGAAAACTTCTAACAGTAATTATACAAGAACCACAAGACTGATTTCTTCACCCCATATATCACTTTAAATCAGTATAACGGCGGCAAACAGACACTGTTTTCTTAACAAAAGCCTACTGACAGGTTCTCTTTAAATGTGCACTTAGGAAACAAATGATCAATAAAAATAAAAATTCTTTGTGCAGATGTGCAAAATCTTTAACAGAAGCTCAAGCCAGATGTCCACCCTCATAGTTGCGTGCAGAAAAATAGAATTAAAACATTACTATCAGAAAATAAAAACAGGCTAGAAAAAAAAAAAGAATACTATGTTTTACTATGTGCTTTTAAAAATTATGTGCGATTCATTCTCTTTAAAGGTGGTTGAGGCACCTATAGGTTCATACTAAACCTACTATGCTACTCTGCATGCATTTAAAGGGAATCTGTCACTAGGATTTTACTACCTAATCCGAGAGCAGCAATATGTAGAAACAGAGACCATAATTCCAGAGATGTGTCATTTACTGTGCTGCTTACCGAAGTCTTTATAAAAGTATTGTTTTAAATTAGCAGAAGATTGTTGCTTGAGGACTAGTAAACCTTCTGCCATACTCATGAGCTCTCTATAAACACGCCCCCTCCCCTGATTGGCAGCTTCCCGTGTACACTGTACATAGGCAGGAAGTTGCCAATCATTGGTGTGGGCGGGGTTATACAGAACTCAGCATTCAGAGAGCTGCTGGATCTACACCAGATAATACAGTGATTTTATAAAAAATACAGCACACGGTCTAGTAAGTGACACATCACTGGAATCAGGGTCTCTAATCCTACATCATGATAGGGCAGTAAATACCTTGCAACAGATTCCCTTCAATGAGTATTGCCCTTAGAAACACTGCTGTCAGCAGAGAATACAGCGCCTCTCAGAGGTAGCATTCAGCGACACAGGCTTTAGGTCTATACACGAGACCTGTAGAGACGCCATGTGCTACTGTATATACCGCAGATCTTAGGAAAAAAAACCATGCAATTTGCTCACAGGATCCTTACAAGAGGCCTTTTTATCATCTTAATGTGACATATTAAACTATTCTGCTTCGCTTTCAGGGTGCTCACCCTTATTAATCTGCTATGCCATCCCCAATGAAAAAAAAAAAAATTAGAAAGTAATATTATTTCTGTTTCATCCTCCTCTAAGCCATTCCATCTGGTTCTATCTTCAAAGACTAAAGTCTACATAACAGCCCTGACTTTACTTGACATCCATTACATCACAAAAAGCCGATAACCGTAAAGGAAGCGAAATGTGATGTTCCCGACCACGAGTAATTAAGCTACGGGAGCAGCAAGACATCACTGTCTGCAGGAAACCAGCACTATGTTAACCCCTTCCCCAGGAAGCAGGGATTGGTCCAAATGTCTAGATTTTTTATTATTCTTTTTTAGCTGCTTAAAAGGTTATTTTTGCATTTTGTGATCAATAGGGCGTTACTCTATTTTTTTAACCACGTAGCAGTTAAATTTTTTTTCTTTTTTGCAATATTGGGATAAAGGCCTCATTCACACATCACTATATTGCATCAGTTTTTGTATGCCAAAACCAGGAATGGAACCTACAGAGAAAAAAAAAAAACTATAAATTCAAACTTTGACTTCTGTGTTTTGGAGAACACTCCTGGTACTGATAAAAATAAAATACTGAAGTGTGAATGAGACCTTATAATGTGCACAAAAAAAAAGTTACGTTTTAAAGTGGAAAAATAAAAATTGTATTTTTTTTTCACCGCCTCATCTAGGGTAATTGACATAGATGAAGAAGAGGTTTTTTTTTTTTTTATGAATGGCGAGCCTGTATTTTTAGCATTATTTATTGTGATTCTTTTTAAACTTTTGTTGTCGGTTTTCCTAAAGTAAAGAAAAAAAAAAGTAACATCAACATAGTTTTGTGTATACAGCCTCTATGCTGTCTGATATGTCACCATGGTTACAGACTACAAACAATCATTGTTGTGTAGTCAGGTTGTTCTGTCTCCGACATCTAATTGGTATCTGATTCTTTATTTGCCTAATTTTGTAATTTCATATAGGAAATTGTATATTTAAGAGTCTAACAATCTTTATTCGTCTATAGTCTTATTTTCTGTTTTCTATGTCTGAATCTCCTCCTTGTTCTGCAATGCATTATGGTTAGCTCAGCCTCCAGCTCCCTCCACTTTCCTCCATTTTTCCTTCAGCTTGTATCTGAGAAGGAGCTCATCCATTACTGCCCCCTTGCGATTGCATTGCAGTTGTGTTTATGCTCTTTATAGTTAATTCCTGTCCAAATATTAGCCTGGTTTAGTCAGTCCTGCTCCCTGGTCAGTTCTAGTTTGTAACCTTCATGCACATGTATAATATGTATTTCTGCTGTACTCTGTACTGATTATGTGTATTATGTTTACAGTTTCACCGCGCCAATGTACTATCAAGTTCAATAAAAGCACAGACTCAACCACTGTCTCCTTATTGGACCCCAGTATGGCAGTTTAGCTGTCTGTATAGCTGCAGTGAGTCTGCCTCATTCAGTGAGGACAGAAAAAAGGTGTTCTCACAAAGCTTCAATTGTCCTCATACAGTGGGTTGACATGCTGGGATAAGGTGTTATCAGAGCATGCTCAGGTGTTAACCGAGTGTCATCGGCACACTCAAATACTATGTACGAGTACCCACGCCTGCGTGTCTCGTGGCGGTTCGACAGGTGCAACACATGTACGTGCCTAACAAACAATTAATCCCTACACGTGTTGCAGCTGCCGCGAGACTTGCAGCCATGGGAACGCAAACACATTATTCAAGCACACCCAAAGTCATTCGGCTAGCATCCAAGCATGCTCAGATAACACCTTATCCCAGCGCATTCGCTTATCACTCGTGATAACATATTTTTATTGGATAACCCTTGATTGCAGAGAGAAGAGTTGCATTCAAGAATGAATTAAAGTTGGGGGACAATTCCTAAAAAAGCTGTAACAGCAGACATTTTTGAGAAAAAGATATTACTAACAAATGAATAAATAAACAGGAAAAATAAATCATTTTTTGCAAATTGCACAGAAGAGGACGACTCAAGGATGTCTTTGTGGCAGTGCTGTTAGCTTTCTACATTTACACACATTGTCTTCGGAGTTTGCATATCAGATGTGCAGTAACCGACCTTTCACCGCTTCCATCCATGATGAGCCGAGCTTCCATATTTATCATCCTTACCATCTTATTAATCTTAGTGATCATTGCCGGACATTGCAGAGGATGCGGATCTCCTCTGGGATACAAATTAACATTCAGGTCTCCTGTTGTCCACAATCCTGCCTTTAATATGTATATATATATTCTTGATCATTCTGCCTGATAAGTCAAAAAACCGAGCTTATCACATTCTCACATCAGCATCTCGAATTCCCACCTCCTTGCATGAAAGTCTTTGTTCTGGAACATACAATGTCTTCTAATTAAATGTGCTCATAACCTTGAAAATTTTAAAGGACCACTAAATGTAGTAAACAAAAACAACAAAAAAAAATTAGACTGGAAATTTGCTCACTCTATGTTTGGGAGTCCGGCGGGTGGTGTCAGCGACAGCCTTTCCTATAGCAGCAGAGAAAACAGTGCTTTTATCAAATACACAGCAGGCAGCCTAGTAAGTGATATATCCCTGGAATCCGGGTCTCTGTCCCAACATCATGGGGTAGAAAAAAAAAATCTGGTGATAGATTCCCTTTAAGAGGGCTAAGCACTAAGAAGAACACTACAGTACAGTTGACATAATTGCTTTTCTTCATAAAATATATCCAAGATAATATTTAATAATGTCAAACAAGAGCATAAAATATACAGCTAAATAACTGGTTAAGGAATTAGTAAAAACAATACTTTGAAGCCAACACAACTCTGTACTTGCTAACTGCATCTAATTGACACGTCTGGGTATTTTTAACAAGAAGTGTGAAGCCGCAGACTGAGCATTACAGAACTGAAAAAAAAAACTATCAGCCCGAGCCTTCTCCATCTACCAGATAACATGATCCTAATCAATTATGGCGCTCCACGTCTGGGCAATTCCACAGGGCATCAGATATAAGACCAATGAGGAATGGGAAAAGGACAGGCTTGACTTTCAGACAAATTCTCAGCCAGGATTTGGAAGTTTCTCTCTCCTTTCTTATGAAACTTTCAGCACTGGAATATAAAGCCATCATCTGAAGTGTGGTCTCCTTCCAATACGCAATCTCAGGTAATCCTACTGATCAGATACTGTAGAAATACCTTTAGAAGAACCAAGTGGCTAAGCACAGATTTAAAAAAGTCCACCAAACTTCGGGTTTTAGGGGCAATGCTTCTCCTTGTGTCGAGTGACATGCCAATGTAAGGAGGCTTGTAGGATGATCTTCTGGGAGATTCAATATGCAAATTTCCTCTTCAGAGCTGAGGAGGATGAGAACTCCAGTGCTAGGTATTGAAAGTAACCATCCTAAAATGTCAATATGGACCTTTAACGAGTCTTTGGATAAAAGCTTTGCCCTGAGGAGGGGCAACACCCACGAAACATGGGTCTGCGCATATAGATTGTGGTTTGGCTTTTATCCTACGTTATGTAGAAAGGCTTGTTAGAGGGTTGAGATGGACTGTTAGGATTGCAACTAGAGTTCAAGACCTCTTCTCTCTGAAGAGACAATCTCCATACCTAACTTGTGGGGTTATTGAGCGTGTCTTTTCGTTGACTTTTCATATGTCTTGTGATGATTGAGAAGTACAGCATGCTGGCCATTTTTTTACAAACCAGTAAATCTGTAAAAAAAAAATGAAAAACAGCTGCCAATTGATGCTGACTGACTATGCACCACACCTCAACTTGTATTGCCTTGATTTGCACCTCCCCCAAGTATTGCCACCTCCTCGCTCACCTGTCCTGTTTCATTGAATGGTAGTTAGAAGGGACCTCCTGGGTCATCTGGTCCAACCCCCTGCTCAAAGCAGGATTTTGTATCCCAGCCTTTGGGCTTACTGTCTTATCTCATTGTCTTTGTATTTTAAGTCTGCCAAGTTTACTTTTCTTAAGTTACTTTTATTCTTTATATTCTATGTCTCTTTGGCCTTCTCTTTGGTCAGGGCAGTCCAACTTTTTTCACTGACCATTGAAAAAAGTTGGACTGCACTGACTAAAGAGAAGGCCAATAGACTTGCATTGCCGATCTTGATCTGACCTTTGGATCAAACTTGGACAATCCTTGTCTGCAGCAAATATTCAACCCTTTCACAACATCCGACAATGTACATGTATGGCATATGTCAGAAGCATGTGAATGGGGCGGACCCGCCCCATACCCGGCAGGGGATAGCTGTGTATTACAGGCAGGACTTGCCGCTAACAATCCTAGGTGGAGCAGTGCTCCGAACGCGATTGTTAACTTGTTAAATACCGCTGTTAATTTCTGACAGCGACATTTAACATGCATTGACGAGCGCGCGCCCCATTTTCTCAGTCTCCTTGGCGCACCCATGACATAATCACGGGTCGCCGATGGGTTGTCACAACAGCCTGGGGGGGGGGGTCATCTGATGCCCTTATGTCTGTGGCCAGGCTTCAAAGGAGACCATGATTTCTGCAATATGTAGCGACGCTGTGCCATCGCTGTATATAGCACAAGCGATCAGATGATCAGATCATCACGTCCCATAAGGAGGTTAACGATAACAGTTAAAAAAAAAAAAATGAAAAAAGTTCAAATCTCCCCCTTTCTCCCCCACTGAAAAGATATAAAAAAAATTGTATAAAAGGACACACGTGGCATTGTTGCGTTCAGAAAAATGTAATCTGTAAAGATTAACCTGATCGGTAAACAGTCAACAGAAAAAAATTCAAGAACGCCAATTTTTTTTGGGTGACCACTGTTCCACATTAAAGGCTTTAACAAGCGATCAATAAGTCACATCTATCCAAAATGGTACTAATAACTAATAGAAGCATAGTCTCCGCAAAAAAAATCGTCACACAGCTAAACTGGGGGCTAATAGGGGTCTCGGAAAGTGGTGACAACTCAAAAAGCTTTTTATTTTTTACCATTAAAATAAAAAAATTGGATATGTTTGGTATCACCGTAATCGTATCGATGAGGAGAATCCTACTGGATGGTCATTTTTACCACAAAATGTACACCTTAAAACAATTCCCTCAAAAAAATGTCAGAATTGTGTCCCTCCCCCCCATGGGAAGGCCATATCTTGTGGTATGAGTCCCCCCACACACACACACACACACACACACATACAATTTCACCGCACTTTGAATTTTTTTCCCATTTTCAAGTACCCTATGTGGTAAAGTAAACAGTGTTATTCAAAAATACAACTTGTCCTGCAAACAACAAGTCCTTGAATGTCATTGTGGGAAGACAAATAAAAGCGTTAAGGCTCTGGGAAGAAGGGAAAGAAATAATGGAAGCGCAAAAATGGAAATTGGCAGCAACGTAAAGGGGTTAATATTTGCACATACCCTTATATCTCAACTTTAGGGGGGATTCCTCAAAGCCCTGTTTCCAGGTGAGCAGTTCTAATGCAACACAAATAGGTGGCACTGGTGCTTCAAGGCAATTTGGTTAAAACAAAGGTGGCCGATGTGGCAGAGCTGGAACAGCTGGAACAGCAAAGTAGGCGAGCTGACTCATTGATGATGATCTATGTAGCAGAGCTAAGTCTAAAATTGAGACACAGCAAAATGAGCACTGCAGGACTTGATGTAGCAGTGCTAGGACCACAGAATAGTAAAATTGTGTTTGCAGTGGTGGTGCAGTGTAATGTCAGGAATACCAAATACTGGAATACTCAGGCAGTATCCTGCTGCCTGAGCTGACTTTAAATGTCCCTGGTGGATGACGTCATCAGAGCCCAAGAAAAGAAATGAGACTGGTTGTCTCATGGACAACACAGGAGCGTTCTTGTATATGGGAGAAGTTGGGGAGATAGCTGACGGCTTAATGATGGTTCGGCCGTCAGCTAAGTAATGTGTATGGGGACTTCAGACTTCCCAGCTGAGTCTACTTCTTGTAATGAAAGCATGAGCAAAAAAAAAGGCATCAAACTCATCAAGTAAGAACAACAGACGTGTTGCACCCCCGAACCCACATCATTAGGGAATTTCTATCAGTGAATCACTACTCAAAGATTCTTCAAAAGTACATAGACAGCACTAGAAGAAAACCAATTCTCATTATCTCTTAGCATTCTCTTTTCTCTTGACATGTACATTTTTTATGCTCTGGTAACTTTAGAGACAATTATTGTGGGATTGTTAGACTTATAACATGGGAACACATTTATTCAAGTCACTGAGAACAATTTCCTGGGGCTAAACGCCTCAGGCTCGGTTTACACTTGCGTATCTCTGCAGCATTTCTTCGGAAACCTCCATTTCTTACAGTATCGGATAACTTTTATAAGGCACAGCAATGCAGCTCTGTGCGAATGGATCTTAGTTAAATTGTCTCAAAGATGTTTAGTCATTTTTCCCAACAGCTGGGAATGTTTTAAAATAAAAATAAACACATTACTCACCCATTTAAATGCCTGTAGCTCTGGAGGTTCTTATCTGTCTTTGCTTTGTTTTGGCACATGATCAGCTCCTAGTAAGTAAAAACTGATGGGAACCACCAGAATGGTGCTAGATGGGAACCACCAGAATGGTGCTAGATGGGAACCACCAGAATGATGCTAGATGGGAACCACCAGAATGGTGCTAGATGGGAACCACCAGAATGGTGCTAGATGGGAACCACCAGAATGGTGCTAGATGGGAACCACCAGAATGGTGCTAGATGGTAACCACCAGAATGATGCTAGATGGTAACCACCAGAATGATGCTAGATGGCAACCAAAATAATGGTGCTAGATGGGAACCACCAGTATTGGTGCTAAATGGGACCACCAGAATGGTGCTATTGGAACATCATTAATTTAAAGATGGCCATTCTGTTTCTGCGCTACTCCATTCCTTGTCTTGGGCCTCAAAAAGACTCCTATAAAAATAAGTTGAGGACCACACCCACATGGCTTAAGAAAGCTTTCATTTTAATACAAAAAAAAAAAAAAAGAGAGGCACATATCAGGAATAGGAAAAAAAATGAAAATTAGGAAAAAGATGCATTTTCACCGAGTAAAGAGATAAAGAATGTATGGTAAGTGACTGGTCCTCTTTAAACTAGTATTTTTTATATGCAAATTGCTTCTTCAGAGAGGAAAAAGACTTGTTAAACATCTCCACCTATTGGAAGCAGCAAACCTAGTATGCCACATGACTTAAGATAAACGCTAAACCAGAATCTCAATTACCAGACATGTTTCGGGGTTTTGCCCTTCCTCAGTGAAAAGCATGAGATCCAATTTGGCTCTGGCCTAAGGGGTAACAATCCTAAACAATCCCTTCAAAACCATATGATGGTGGTTCCACCAATGAAGAGTTTCTTCAAATGGACTGGAATTGCAGAAACCTCCAAATAACTCCCCTTTCCATGGTCAAACTTTCCTCCGCGACGTAATATTTCAACACAGAATCATTTATTGATATTCCCAGACGCTTCGCACATATCCTCACACGCCCTTGTCTGTGTATGCACCATATACTATTAAATCCCTATGAATAGAGTTGAGCGAAACGGGTCGAAAAAATTCAAAAGTCACCGACTTTTGGCAAAGTCGGGTTTCATGAAACGAAACCCGACCCTAGGATGAGGTCGGCCACGAGGTCGGCGACTTACGCGCCAAAGTCGCGTTTCAAAAGTTTGTTTTGCGCTCTTTTTCAGCCAATCAGGATCCACGGACACTGTGGGCAACGTGATGACCTAGGCACGGGTAACCACCATCTTTCAGAAGGGCATGCAAGTGATTGGCTTGCTTTGGTGGGCATCACAGGGGGTATAAAAGGGCGTGCACGCCGACCGCCATCTTACGTCTGCCGATCTTAGTATAGGGAGAGGTTGCTGCTGATTCTGTAGGGAGAGCGTTAGGCAGGGAAGAAGACAAAAAAACTGCTTCTGCTGCTAGCGATTTGGCCTGCACAACACACAAGTCACTGTGTGTGCAGTGCAAGGGGAGGCTATATTGTGGTGTATCAGTGGTGTTGGTTGTTGGGCTGCCTTTTAAGGCTTCCTGACACGCTGGCATTGCTGTTTACCCACTGCTCCGCAAACTGCTTTTTTAAAAGCAATCCAATCTCCCTTATCCTCTAGTCACTTTTGTCACAGCTGTGCCATCGAGCCTGTCACATAGCGCTCAGATATCAGTGGGCCTCACACAATCCACAAGTGTCCAGTGTCCAAAAGTGTGCGCAGAGATTCAAAATCTCCATTATCCTCTCGTCACTTTGGTCACATGCAGCTGTGCCATCGAGCGTGTCACATAGCGCTCAGATATCAGTGGGCCTCACACAATCCACAAGTGTCCAGTGTCCAAAAGTGTGCGCAGAGATTCAAAATCTCCATTATCCTCTCGTCACTTTGGTCACAGGCAGCTGTGCCATCGAGCGTGTCACATAGCGCTCAGATATCAGTGGGCCTCACACAATCCACAAGTGTCCAGTGTCCAAAAGTGCGCAGAGATTCGAAATCTCCATTATCCTCTCGTCACTTTGGTCACAGGCAGCTGTGCCATCGAGCGTGTCACATAGCGCTCAGATATCAGTGGGCCTCACACAATCCACAAGTGTCCAGTGTCCAAAAGTGTGCGCAGAGATTCAAAATCTCCATTATCCTCTCGTCACTTTGGTCACAGGCAGCTGTGCCATCGAGCCTGTCACATAGCGCTCAGATATCAGTGGGCCTCACACAATCCACAAGTGTCCAGTGTCCAAAAGTGTGCGCAGAGATTCAAAATCTCCATTATCCTCTCGTCACTTTGGTCACAGGCAGCTGTGCCATCGAGCGTGTCACATAGCGCTCAGATATCAGTGGGCCTCACACAATCCACAAGTGTCCAGTGTCCAAAAGTGTGCGCAGAGATTCAAAATCTCCATTATCCTCTCGTCACTTTGGTCACAGGCAGCTGTGCCATCGAGCCTGTCACATAGCGCTCAGATATCAGTGGGCCTCACACAATCCACAAGTGTCCAGTGTCCAAAAGTGTGCGCAGAGATTCAAAATCTCCATTATCCTCTCGTCACTTTGGTCACAGGCAGCTGTGCCATCGAGCGTGTCACATAGCGCTCAGATATCAGTGGGCCTCACACAATCCACAAGTGTCCAGTGTCCAAAAGTGTGCGCAGAGATTCAAAATCTCCATTATCCTCTCGTCACTTTGGTCACAGGCAGCTGTGCCATCGAGCCTGTCACATAGCGCTCAGATATCAGTGGGCCTCACACAATCCACAAGTGTCCAGTGTCCAAAAGTGCGCAGAGATTCAAAATCTCCATTATCCTCTCGTCACTTTGGTCACAGGCAGCTGTGCCATCGAGCCTGTCACATAGCGCTCAGATATCAGTGGGCCTCACACAATCCAAAAGTGTCCACTGTCCACAAGTGTGTGCAGAAATTCTAAATCTCCCCTGTCCTATAGACACCTTGTTTTACATTACTATATAGTTTGTTGGATTTTGTCTACATTTCTACCAAAAATGAGGAAGGCTGGAGGAAGGCTGGTGGAAGAGGCCGTGGAATTGGGCGGGGGTTGGCAGCTGGTAATGATGGTGTTGGTGGTGGATCTGATGGTAGTGGCAAGAGCAAAATAGGACCGAATGCAGGAGGTGCTGACCCTGCGTCATCGTCTGGCTACATAAGGCCTCGAACGCTTAGTTTTCTAGGAGTTGGCAAACCGCTTTTAAAGGCAGAGCATCAGGAAAAAGTTTTGTCTTACATTGCTGACTCAGCCTCCACCTCTATCGCCTCCTCTTCTTCAGTTGTAAAAAGTAAAAGCACTGAGTCGTCATTGGAGGCTCATGTTCATGAACCACACCTTTCCTTGTGTCCTTCACCCCAACCAAGATTGAAGGATGATGCAGGCCATACTACTGATTACTCCATGGAGCTGTTTTCACATACCATGCCTGGATTATCAAGTGAAATGGTGAATTACCCAGGCCAAGATGAATCTGACATGGAGTGCACTGATGCACAGCCGCTGATGGATGATTCTGCTGGTACATTCACTCAGAGCACTACATTGTCCTCGCAGTGTACAGAGCCAGATTTTGACCCTGATGAGACTCAGGTGCCCCTTCCCGCACACTATACCACCATACACGGTGACACAGAGAAAGGTGCACATGACATAGAAGAGGAGGTGATGGATGACCCAGTTGTTGACCCAGATTGGCATCCATTGGGGGAAGAGGGTGCTGCTTCCAATAGCTCAGATGAGGAGCATCCACAGCAGACATCGACATCGCAACAGCTGTTATCTGGCAGGCCCGGAGCACTCCAAAGACAGGTTCCAAACATCAAAAGAGTTGCTGGACAGCTTGTCCAGAGGGTCAAAAGATCACAGCGTGCTAGGCCGCAAAATGTCTGCCAAAGTAGGAAGAGTGCAGTGTGGCACTTTTTTGAACAAAATCCTCATGATCAGGCCAAGGTTATCTGTAAGAAGTGCGCAAAGACCTTTAGCCGAGGGAAAAATCTGAAAAATTTGAATACCAGTTGCATGCTTAGACATTTAACCAGCATGCACTTGCAAGCGTGGACACAACACCAAACCTCAAGTGCCACATGTGCAACTGATCACAACGAAGGTAGTCAGCAAAGCTACATTGTTTCCCCCACTGTAAGCCCACCGGTTAGCACAGCAGCAAATGTTGAGGTGTCGTTGCAAGACCACAGCAGTCAGGGAATCCCACTGTTATATCAACGAAAGACTGATTCTAGGCCATCAGAAAGAACACCAACTCCATCACCATCATCAACCCTCTCTCAGTCCGCCCTGTCCACCGCTACTTCCACCATATGCAGCTCTCAAGTCCAGCTCACCCTCCCAGACACTATGAGTAGGTCAAGAAAGTACTCAGTCTCTCATCCGCGTACACTGGGTTTGAACGCCCACATTGCCAAACTAATCTCGTTTGAGATGATGCCCTTTCGGTTGGTGGAAAGCACAGCTTTCCGCGAACTCATGGCCTATGCAGTACCACGCTATGACCTACCCAGTCGCCACTTCTTCTCTCGCAAAGCCATCCCAGCCCTCCACCATCATGTGAAAGACCGCATTGTCCATGCACTCAAGCAGTCAGTGAGCGGAAAGGTGCACCTCACAACTGATACATGGTCCAGTCGGCATGGCCAGGGCCGTTACGTGTCCATCACTGCGCACTGGGTTAATGTGGTGGATGCAGGGTCCACAGGGGACAGCGGTGGTGGGACAGTGCTGCCTAGCCCATGGTATAGGAAACAGTTGGCTGTAGGCGTTCCACCCTCCTCCTCCTCCTCCTCCTCCAGAAGCGAAAGCTCGTCCACAGAGCGCAGTCGTACGAGCACTCCATCTGCAGCTGCCACTGTTGCACACGATGTGTCCCCCTATCGAGCAGCTAGTGGAAAGCGTCAGCAGGCTGTGTTGCAGATGATGTGTTTGGGCGACAGACACACCGCCGAGGTGCTGGCCGAGTACTTGAAGCGACAAACTGAGTCATAGCTGGGCAGTGTAGATCTTGAGGCAGGCAAGGTAGTTAGTGATAACGGCCGTAATTTTGTGGCAGCCATAGCCCTTTCAAAACTCAGCCACATACCTTGCTTGGCTCACACCTTGAACCTGGTGGTGCAGTGCTTCCTCAAAAATTATCCGGAGTTAACAGCCCTGCTCCAGAAGGTGCGAAGACTGTGCGCACACATCCGCCGGTCGCCTGTACACTCCGTTCGTATGCAGAAGCTGCAGCGATTGCTCCACCTTCCCAACCACCGCCTCATTATCGACATTGCAACAAGGTGGAACTCCACCCTGCACATGGTGGAGCGGCTGTGCGAGCAGAGGCAGGCCATAATGCATTTGTGGGAGGATACACGGCCAGGCACTTTGAGAGCAGACATGGAGTTGACAGGCGTGCAGTGGTCGAAGCTGAAAGACCTTTGTAAAGTCCTTCAGTGTTTTGAGGAATGCACACGGCTGGTAAGCGCAGACGACGCCATCCTAAGCATGAGCATCCCACTTATGCGTCTGCTCATGCAAACTTTGACGCACCTTAAGGAGCAGGCGTCTGCAGCCAATGTTGATGAGGAGGAAGAGGAGGAGGGAATCCTTGATGACATTCAGCCATTGTCTGCTCAGGGACCTCTCCTGGACGAGGTGGAGGAAGAAGAGGTGGAGGAGGAGGATGATGGGGATGATTACTTAGGGGAGGAGGATGCATCTCGTGGGGCAAGTGAAAATGTTGGCGCGGCAAGGTCTGGTACAGGGTTTGTGCGTGACTGGAGGGATGTGGATTTGCCTGAAAGTGCTCCTCCACCCAGCACTCGCAGTGCATCATTGACACCGGGAACATTGGCCCACATGTCAGATTATGCCTTGCGGATCCTAAAAAGGGACCCCCGCATTGCCAAAATGATGAACGATGACGACTACTGGTTGGCAAATTACAAAACATCATGCCACAGGAGAACCTTGACCTAATATTGGCTAATAAACAAGCAACTCTGGTAAATCGGTTGCTTGAGGCATTCCCAGCACACAGCAGCGGTGATGGTTCTCACACGAGCCGTACGGGCCGGGGGCAGCTTGGCAGAGGTGTTCGTGGTGCACACAGCAGAAGTGGCGTTGGAGACAGGGGTTTCATGACAATGTTGTGGACTGATTTTTCAAATACCGCTCACACAACTGGTAATACTGCATCGATGGAAAGTGACAGGAGACAGCAGTTGTCAACTATGGTTACAAACTACTTTTCCTCCCATATCGATGTTCTCCCACACAGGTCATTCCCCTTTGAAAATTGGGCCGCTAAACTGGACACCTGGCCTGAATTGGCCCAATATGCCTTACAGGAGCTCGCTTGCCCAGCTGCAAGTGTGCTATCGGAAAGAGTCTTCAGTGCAGCTGGATCAATCCTGACAGAAAAAAGGACCCGTGTGTCAACCCAAAATGTGGATGATCTAACCTTCATTAAAATGAACCACGCATGGATTTCCAAGGATTTTGTCCCACCTTCCCCTGACACATAGGGTGACAGAAAAATGGCTTGCTTTGGTCCACCTCTTCCTGGTACTTCACCTATTTCGCCTTTTGCATCAGCTGAATGTCCAACAACAACATATGCCACTTTCTAAAACTCCCTAACTGTGCTGCCTCCCCCCCCATGGCCGGGGTCACCACCTACCGCACGACACTGTGCGAGTGCCGTTGCCCTGGACAGGTGGGTAGGCCGACTCTTGGGCGCGGGCACTGGCACAGGGTCCCTCATAGTGCAATCAAGTGTCTCTGACGGCGGTGGTGCACACCCGCCGTCAGACACACCGCTGTACTATGAGGGGCCCAGTGCCAGTACCGACGCCCACGAGTGGGCCCCCCTTGCTTGGGCAGGGCCCCAGCATTTGCAATCTTTACCTCTCCCTGCTCCTCCGCTGTGTAATCTGGGCCGTCAAATCCATACTGTGCCTGACACCGTCTGAGCCTGCCTCCTGAGACATATTTTGAATGTGTACGCTATCCATACATGTTATCCAGGGATACGGTACCCTTTCTAACCTTTGTGCAATCACGTGCAATCCATACTGGGCCTGACACCGTCTGAGCCTGCCTCCTGAGACATATATTTTGAATGTGTACGCTATCCATACATGTTATCCGGGGATACGGTACCCTTTCTAACCTTTGTGCAATCACGTGCAATCCATACTGGGCCTAACACCGTCTGAGCCTGCCTCCTGAGACATATATTTTGAATGTGTACGCTATCCATACATGTTATCCAGGGATACGGTACCCTTTCTAACCTTTGTGCAATCACGTGCAATCCATACTGGGCCTGACACCATCTGAGCCTGCCTCCTGAGACATATATTTTGAATGTGTACGCTATCCATACATGTTATCCGGGGATACGGTACCCTTTCTAACCTTTGTGCAATCACGTGCAATCCATACTGGGCCTGACACCGTCTGAGCCTGCCTCCTGAGACATATTTTGAATGTGTACGCTATCCATACATGTTATCCAGGGATACGGTACCCTTTCTAACCTTTGTGCAATCACGTGCAATCCATACTGGGCCTAACACCGTCTGAGCCTGCCTCCTGAGACATATATTTTGAATGTGTACGCTATCCATACATGTTATCCGGGGATACGGTACCCTTTCTAACCTTTGTGCAATCATGTGCAATCCATACTGTGCCTGACACCGTCTGAGCCTGCCTCCTGAGACATATATTTTGAATGTGTACGCTATCCATACATGTTATCCAGGGATACGGTACCCTTTCTAACCTTTGTGCAATCACGTGCAATCCATACTGTGCCTGACACCGTCTGAGCCTGCCTCCTGAGACATATATTTTGAATGTGTACGCTATCCATACATGTTATCCAGGGATACGGTACCCTTTCTAACCTTTGTGCAATCACGTGCAATCCATACTGGGCCTAACACCGTCTGAGCCTGCCTCCTGAGACATATATTTTGAATGTGTACGCTATCCATACATGTTATCCGGGGATACGGTACCCTTTCTAACCTTTGTGCAATCACGTGCAATCCATACTGTGCCTGACATCGTCTGAGCCTGCCTCCTGAGACATATATTTTGAATGTGTACGCTATCCATACATGTTATCCGGGGATACGGTACCCTTTCTAACCTTTGTGCAATCACGTGCAATCCATACTGGGCCTGACACCGTCTGAGCCTGCCTCCTGAGACATATATTTTGAATGTGTACGCTATCCATACATGTTATCCGGGGATACGGTACCCTTTCTAACCTTTGTGCAATCACGTGCAATCCATACTGGGCCTAACACCGTCTGAGCCTGCCTCCTGAGACATATATTTTGAATGTGTACGCTATCCATACATGTTATCCGGGGATACGGTACCCTTTCTAACCTTTGTGCAATCACGTGCAATCCATACTGGGCCTGACACCGTCTGAGCCTGCCTCCTGAGACATATATTTTGAATGTGTACGCTATCCATACATGTTATCCAGGGATACGGTACCCTTTCTAACCTTTGTGCAATCACGTGCAATCCATACTGGGCCTAACACCGTCTGAGCCTGCCTCCTGAGACATATATTTTGAATGTGTACGCTATCCATACATGTTATCCGGGGATACGGTACCCTTTCTAACCTTTGTGCAATCACGTGCAATCCATACTGTGCCTGACACCGTCTGAGCCTGCCTCCTGAGACATATATTTTGAATGTGTACGCTATCCATACATGTTATCCAGGGATACGGTACCCTTTCTAACCTTTGTGCAATCACATGCAATCCATACTGGGCCTGACACCGTCTGAGCCTGTCTCCTGAGACATATATTTTGAATGTGTACGCTATCCATACATGTTATCCAGGGATACGGTACCCTTTCTAACCTTTGTGCAATCACGTGCAATCCATACTGGGCCTAACACCGTCTGAGCCTGCCTCCTGAGACATATATTTTGAATGTGTACGCTATCCATACATGTTATCCGGGGATACGGTACCCTTTCTAACCTTTGTGCAATCACGTGCAATCCATACTGTGCCTGACACCGTCTGAGCCTGCCTCCTGAGACATATATTTTGAATGTGTACGCTATCCATACATGTTATCCAGGGACACGGTACCCTTTCTAACCTTTGTGCAATCACGTGCAATCCATACTGGGCCTGACACCGTCTGAGCCTGCCTCCTGAGACATATATTTTGAATGTGTACGCTATCCATACATGTTATCCAGGGATACGGTACCCTTTCTAACCTTTGTGCAATCACGTGCAATCCATACTGGGCCTAACACCGTCTGAGCCTGCCTCCTGAGACATATATTTTGAATGTGTACGCTATCCATACATGTTATCCAGGGATACGGTACCCTTTCTAACCTTTGTGCAATCACGTGCAATCCATACTGGGCGTGAGAACGGCTGGCGAGCTGTTAAGCAAGCTACAGCACCTGTCCAGACAAGTACAGGGATTCCCTAGCGAGGAGACTTATTTGATTGTTTTCAATGTTGGGACAGCAATTTTTGGGGAGCACTATACTCTGGAGAATGATAGATGGGGCCCACCATACACTGGAACATTCCAAAGGTGGACATCAGACACTGGAGCAGCATTTACAGGGCCCATTATACACTAGAGCATTAGAAATGGGGCCCATTATGTTTGGAGCATTATTTGGGCCCATAAGACAGTGGAGCTTCATCCATGGGGACCAACATATACTGTAGCATTATGTGGAGCTCATCATATACTGTTTCAAACATTATATGGGACCAATGATTCTGTATGGAGAAATAGATGGGCCTCGTCTTGAGATGTAAAAAGTGAGGTATTTTTCATTGTACTATACCGCTATTTATCTGCCGTATCGGAGCATGATGAGTTGTGGTATGTGTTAAAGGGGCGCTCTTTCGCCCAGGGCACATGAAAACCTGCAGCCAGCCCTCCCCCCCCACAACTTTAGCCAAATAACCCCCATTTTTCAGTGCGTAACTTGTATTATGAAGTAAATTAAGGTTGACAAGCTTAAGTAAGAAGAATTGATGCTTTTGGCATTCAAATGGGCACTGTAGGTGTGTTTCCTGTCCTCCTCTCACTGCCGACTTTTATTCCCCATTGACTTACATTGGGTTTCGTGTTTCGGGACGACCCCGACTTTTCCCTATAATCGGACGATCTTGCTCGACCCGACTTTTGGAAAAGTCGGGTTTCACGAAACGAAACGCGACCCTAATAAACCAAAAGTCGCTCAACTCTGCTATGAACAATCACCAATTATGGTCAAACGTAGAACACGATATTCCCAGAAGTATTACACAGAGTACTCGGCAGTGAAACGTGTATATTTCCGCTATAGCAATAATGTCTCCGATCGATACGCATTACACTGGCTGAAGCGCGGCTAAACCAGAGCGAGCGATGCCAGGACCGGAGTCATAACCCCCTTCCCATACACGCTGTATGTTAATGCAGAAAGCAGCACTCACAGACGACAATGAACACAACCATCCTAGAAAAGAACATATTACCGTTCTGTATCACTGGAAATATCTGCCAAGCTACGCGGAGCCCTGGAGCCATTAATTAAAGAGCAGCAAATCTACTCCAGCCGGCAGGCAGCCATTGTCAGGCACTAAAAGTAAATAATTACCAGAACAAATCTCCACAAATAGAAATGTGTCACTTTGGATTAACATAATATTGCTTTTAATCAATGCAAAATTTTAGATTAAATTGCTACATATTCAAATTGGCTGTTCTTAAAGGGGGTTCTCCAAATAATAAAAAAAAATTCTCGTTAAATTGGCTTAAATTAATATATTATGCAATTTACTAATATACTTGACGTCTAAAAGGTGTCTATCTCGAGCCATGAACACTAGCGTTCTTCGGATTTGTGAACGGAGCTGTGTGTGAAGGGGGCTGGCTGACTGCTAGTTGAAAAAAACTAAACCTATACATTAGTGGTGACCAGGAAGGGGGCTGGCTGACTGCTTATTGCTAAAGCTATACATTGGCGGTGACCAAGAAGGGGTTTGTCTGACCGCTTAATGCTAAAGCTATACATTGGCGGTGACCAAGAAGGGGGCTGGCTGACTGCTTATTGCTAAAGCTATACATTGACGGTGACCGAGAAGGGGGCTGGCTGAGCTATTGAAATGCGTTATGAGCCAGCCCCCCCTCATACATAGTTTTGTTTATACAACCGGACACAAACCAGACGTGTGACCCGAGCTAGTTGCTGACGATAAGGTCACCTTTCACATGTCAAAAATTAGTCTTGTACCCGGCCATTTTCAGCGCTCAAATAAGAGAGCTTCACATGTGTGGCCGCCACTCCATCCTAAAAAAGTGCCAGAGAGTCCAGCTCTCTAGACAGGTGTAGGTCCCAAGTTCCCAACTATACGAAATTATGTCATATTCTATCAAAATGTCATAAATGCCCCTGATTGGTAATTTGTCAGCAGGTTTGTGCTATCTAATCTGACAGCAGCATGTAGTAGGGACAGAGACCCTGATTCCAGCGATGTATCACTTAGTTGGCTGGGTGCAGATACAATCACAGTTTTCTTTGCTGATCGAGCAGAGCTCTGAATGCTGAGCTCCGTATAACCCCGCCCACACCACTACTGATTGGCAGCTTTCTGTTAATATATAGTATGTACAGAAAACTACCACTCTATGGTGGGGGGTGTCTGAGCCAGACTGTTCAAGACCTCTAATCCTTTAGTAATAATCTCTTGCTGATAAAACACTTATTTTATTAAGAGTAAAAAAAACACAGCCTAGTAAGTGACACATCCCTGGAATCAGGGTCTCTGCCCCTACATTATGCTGCTCTCAGATTATATAGCAAAAAACTCCTGACAGATTCCCTTTAAAGCTCATTTAATGGGGTAGTCCTGACTCCTAAGCTAACATTTATTTTCATCCAACTACCTGCCTGTAACTTCTTAGCCCCATAAGGAAAAATAAGCAAAGTCCCTGGCAACCATTTTAATGCCCCAATTTCTCAGAATACAAATTCCATACATTGGCAGGTCTTCTTGCCAAACCTTTGTCTGGCTGTAATTCACATCACAACCACTGGGTGGCCACATGTAGACATATACAGAATAAACGTCTGTGGACAGAGTATCAAATTATGGGTTTTTTTAAAGCTGGTCATTTTTTCATCACTTTTATTATTTTATAAAACGACTATTATTACATCCATCAGATACAAATGTGATTAATAGTTAGACATCACGAGTCAAATGCACCAACGTCACAAATTTTGGCAAAGCGTGTGCTGTGAAAGTTCTGTACATTATTATCAGCCCGGGGGGACATATAAAACAAACAATGAACTTCACAAGGTCATAATCTAGATTTTTCCTGGCATTGTAATATACATTATAACTGTAATACATTTATATACATTTAGAGATCGGCCTTCCTCCCTTTATAGTCCTCATTTACTATAGGAGAAAAGTTTGCATTATTGAAAAGAAATGGAGGAGAAATGTCATGGTACCACGCACAGATCAAGAAAGGACACTGTGCAAAACCTTAAAGGGAACGTTCTGATAGATAATGTTCTCATTTCATTTTATACATATGGGTCGCCCTCCCAGGGCTGTGGGGTACTCGGTACCAGGCCCGAAGAACCTCAATGGGAGATGTCACGGCAGCTGGGACCCGGCCCGTGGCCCTGGGCGCCCATTGTTTAAGGGGAAAATGTTCAGTGTGCTTATGATGATTAGGATGAATGAGTCGTGACGCCACCTGTGGTGTTCGGCAATGAAGATGTTAAGCCGACGCTGCAGACAGATCCTCTGGGACAGATGGTGTGGTGCAGCAATGATGTTATAGCCCTCCACAGGCAGGGCTGTAGTCCCAGGGCAGAGTAGGTGAAGTGACACTTAGATGGTGTAGTGTCAGGCGCAAGGGAATGTAGCAGTGCTGGGCAGGTTGACGCAGGAATAAGTGGAGGACACCAGGGCATGTAGTTCCAAAACTTTACTCAGTCTGTTGTGGCTCTAGAGCCCGCATCCGTGCCGTGTCCTCCGGGTCAGGAGCTCAGCCAACTTCCAGGCAGGATGAAGTACTCCTTTCCAACACTCTGCCAACTTATGTGCCTTTTCTGAACATCTCCCTTTTGCGCCTTTAGTGAAGTACTCCTAGTACTGAGTTACACTGGAGTTCCTCCTGTCAGATGTTCCTATGAACTCTACTTGTACGGCAGACAGCTGTAGCCTGCTTCGGGGACTCCCTGCTACTAAGTCCCGGCTCACTCACATTGCTGTTGAGCCCCCAAGTCTGGTGTGGGAATAAAGTGGTGGCAACTTCTATTCCTCCGGTGTCTGCTGCAGGACCATTAGTATCCATACAACCTCGGGGACCGGACCCCGGCCATGCGCTTAGAACTTGAGAAGGGTTCTGCTCTAACCCTAATCTTTAGTCCTCCTCTTCTCCTTACGTTCCGTACTAATCCTTCTTTCTTAAGGAGTCAGGCTTTCCATCAATGTCTCTTCCCTGTGCCAGCGGACCCAGGTCACTGAGGTCGGCTGCAGCACTTCCTTCATCCTTCCCACTCAGGGGATCTTTACTCCTCCACTCCTTCTGTCAGACTCCTGACTGACTAAATCCTAAACTCTTCCCGCTCTTTTGATGCAAAACCTAAACTCCACCCGCCTCCCAGCACGCTTTGTGTTCCAAGCAGGGAGCCACCAAAGGGTGCTTTGCTACACTACTATGTTGTGTGGGTTGCAGGTGTTGGAGCGTGGTCAGATGTCTCCACCCTACCTAAATGGTGGGTTACCACACCTCAGGAGGAGGTGCAGTACCTCTGTGGCGACTGAACCCTCAGGGGCGCCACACATCTGCTTAAGGCAAGCAAAAGGACGAAGAAGTTAAAAAAAAAGCCCCATCGGATACCCATATAGTGGCATCCATCACTATAGAATTCAACTTTAAATAATGAGATGTGAGTATAGCCTTAGAGGGGGTGGCCAATGCTGCTCACATCCGCACCATGCATGAAAAGGACCAGTACATAATACCAGGGTCGGACTGGGATGCCAAGGACCCATCAGAAATATTGACTCCAGGGTCCCACTTTTCAGCAATTTGCAAATATGACTTTATCCTCATTGACAAAACAATCGCTGACCTCAGGGAGACCAGTCAAAGAAAACACTGCGGCAGCCGGCAAAGGCGCTCAATCAGTGAAATCCTTGGTGCATTGCTCCCTGGGAAATACGAATATGCAAATAAAGTCCGTGGAGCCTCATTTAAGAGTCTCAAACACGGGACTAGCCAGATCTTCCTCCAGGGAAGGACCCAGCCAAGGGATGGCTCCTTTCGGAAACCACCATTACCACCATATTAAGTGGCCCTTTAAGTCAATATCCAGCTCTTTACGAGTTTACAGATATGACAAGGGAAATACCAAGGCCAGGTATCCATCCACAGACAGCTGTTCCGGGGCGTTGCCCCTCATCAGTGTGGAGTAGGATTCTGGCTAGGTGGGAGCAATGCCTAGTAGACCAACATCACAAAACAATCACTGACCTCAGGGAGACCAGTCAAAGAAAACACTGCGGCACTCACTGATTGAGCGCCTTTTCCGGCAGCCGCAGTGTTTTCTTTGACTGGTCTCCCTGAGGTCCGTGATTGCTTTGTGACGTTGGTCTACTAGGCATTGCTCCCACCTAGCCAGAATCCTACTCCACACTGATGAGGGGCAACACCCCGAAACAGCTGTCTGTGGATGGATACCAGGCCTTGGTATTTCCCTTGTCATATCTGTAAATAATAGCAATGTGCTTGTAAAAACAATTTATCTCTTATTAAAAATCCTCTCTCTCAAGAACAGAGGCATTTTTAGTTCTTTAGTTGCCTAGACTGCAGTCTATCAGTGGTGGCACTGGCCAGATTTCTAGGTAATGGTCACATATTGTAAACAGTGATGCACAAACTTGATGGGATAAGGTGCTACCTGAGCATGCTTAGGTGCTGCTGAGTGATTTTGGCATGCTGGAATAATATGTTCAAGTCCCTGTGGCTGCATATCTCGCGGCTGTTGGACAGCAGTAACACATGCAGGGATTTCCAGTTTGGTAGACAATCCCTCCATGTGTTGCGACTGTCGAACAGCCAAGGGAACTCAAACATATTTACAGAGCACACCAAAAACACTCCGTTAGTACCCGAGCATGTACTTTGTCATGATCCAGGTTGGATTATGACAGATAAAAGCACTAGTAACCTTTTTTTACCTTAAACTGTGTGCTTAAAGTTGGTTTTGCCCCCAGTGGCCATTAGGGTCATTGCACTGTGGTGATTTTAGTTGTGGTTTTCCCCCCGGTGGCCATTAGGGTCATTGCACACTGGTTACCTTAGTTTGTGCACGTGATTATTTAACAGGTGTGATTGCTCTATAAAAGAGTATCAGGTGTGTTATTCACTGTTGGTGATAGTTCCTCATTTGCAAGCAAGCCTGGGTGAAGAATGGAGCTGAAGGAGAGAAACGGGCAGCTCAGTGAGAGTCCTGGAGTGTCAGCTATGGTGTCTGCAAGGAGGGCTGGCATGGCTTGGTGGAGTCGCAGCTATGGTGTCAGCAAGGAGTTCTTGCATGGCTTGGTGGAGTGGCAGCTATGGTGTAGAGCTGCACTCAGGATGCTGGATTCGGTTGCTGGAAAGCTGGACTCAAAATGTTGGACTCTTTGGCAGAAAAGCTGGACTAATTTGCTGGACTCTGTTTCTGGACAGCTGCACGCAGGTGGTGGACTCTGTTTGCTCCAAGGCTGCACTATGGTGTTGGAGGAAAAGATGCACGCAGGTGGTGGGCTCTGTTGCTTTAAGCGTAAGCAACAGAGCAAAGCTAAGTGGCATTTCCCCTGTTTTGTCACTTTTCCTTATGTGTGTTTAGTGCAGTGGTGGGATTAGTTTCCGCACCGACCATTTCCCTAGTGAGGGTTTAGGTGCAGGGCAAGTCAGGGTTTTTAGGTTCCTGATCGTCGCCTGGTGCGGAACCGGCCTAGGGAACGTTAGGAGTGCAGAGACACTGACTCAGGGGAGTGTAGGAGGTCTCCACTTCCCCGTTCCCTATCGCAGGGCCACCATTGTTATTGTTACCCAGGTTTTCCCTATTCCCTTGTCCTGTTATATTAGTTACCGGTCAGCTGGCCGTGTCACTCAGGACGGGGCACGTGACACATAGTAGTGCATCTAGACATTACACATGCAAAACTCAAACAAGGCACTGGCACTTTTACTATTACATCCAATTTTGTCATGTTACACAGGTGACTACATTAAAGGGTTTGGACATCTCTGGAAATATTTTTAACTGATGATTGAATGAATTAAAGGGAGTCCGTCACCCATAAAACGCAAATTAAACTACTAATACTTTCATGTAGGAGAGTTAACACCCTACAAAAATCATACCTGTGTTATAGATTTCACCAATTTCAATTTACATAAAAACCATATGATTACATATGTAAATGAGCAGTCCTCAGCATACCTTGGCCATGGCCAAGTGCTCAGTGCACCGTTCTGCCCCCTCAAATACAGTCTTCTGCATCTCCCCTTATGCTTTTTGACAGCTCTCACTTTGGAGAGCTGCTTGATTTGAGTCCTCAGACCTAAACACAACGACACTGCAAAAGGCCAAGAGCACACACAGCGTTCATGCAGGCATGCTCGCGTTCTTTTGTCACACAGTATCGGACAGCCAATGCTGACAGGAGAGTTAAGGCCCCGTCTCACATAGCGAGATCGCTAACGAGATCAATGATGCGTGACCAATTTTGTGACACAACAGCTATCTCGCTACATGTGACACATAGCGGCGACCGGCCCCCCTGCTGGATATCGCTGATCGTGCACGAATGTCCTAGGCCATTTTTTCATCGTTGGCGTCCCACTGGCCAGCATGCATCACTGTGTTTGATGCCGACGAGCGACCTTGTTGGCAACGCAGAACTCTGGAACGGAGGCTGGAATCGTTCAGAATAGCTGCTGTGTGACAACGCACCAGCGATCCCTACCAGGTCGTATCGTTGTCAGGATTGCTGGTGTGTCAATATGTGAAACGGGACCCTCAGATGAGAGTGTGCACTCACTGGCACTGCTGGAGCTGAGAGAAAATGAACACAGTGCCAGTGTGTGCATGTGGTAGGAGCCGGGATTTGGGGGTGGACCGCTGTTTACCACGACCCGATGACACGGACACCAGGCGATGGATGGACAAGGCGGAGACAGATCTCAGTTGTAACAGTTCCAGCTTTATTCGTCGTCCTCCTGACGACCACTGCCACGCACCGCAGCCGCCTGCACAATTCTCTGTTTCTAGGCCCGGGTACCTTTTCACCTTTGCTTTAGTCGTGTTGGCGCCACTCGCGGATCTTTCACTAGGGCTGTCCTAGACCCATCTACCGCCAGCGCTTCACCTGCCCGAGGTCGCCGTCCAGTCGGTAATCCCGGGGCCTCACTTGTCCTGCGGTACGTCACCTCGCCTGTCCTGCGGTACATCATGTCAGGGCCACCCCCCTGACTGTCCTCTCCGGTTAGTCCCCTGGTTGAGCTTTCTCTGTTCTCCGTCTTCTGCCTTCCTCTGCTAAGCTCCTCCCGGGACTGAACACTCTGGAACCCCAACCACTCCTACTTATCTCCTCTCTCACCAGGAATTCCCCTCCTGGATTCCTATCTCCCCGCCCCCCATGACCGTGCGTTTCTCGAGCCATAAGCTGTTGTTGAGTCCAAAGCTACTCTCCCCTGCCATCTTGTGGTCATTTCTCGGTCCTGCAATCTCCTATCTCCCTTTCCTAGCTGTCCCCTTCTAACCTGTCAATCTCAGTCTCTAGTGCACAAACCGTCCCCTCCTACTGCCAGTCACGTCTGTCCGTCTAGTCACCTTCCCCACATGCACGCTCTCATTCCTCTCTCCTGTTTGCGTCAGCCACCTGCTGCTAAGTGTTTCCCGTGTGCAGTGAGCAGCCACAGGAGAGAGACGATATCATACAGTTAGTGTGTGCTGGTATGTTCTCATCTCCTGCAGTGTCGGTGGGTGCAATGGCTGGGGATTCAAATCAAGCAGCATCCAATGAGAGAACTGTCAAACAGAAGAACTGCGGGGGATGGAAATTGAGAGAGAATATTGGTGCATCGAGGACCCCACACTTACATAAGCAGACTCACACAGGTAACGCACAAACCAGGAGAGACAAATACCTGAACCCAACAGGTCCCTATTCAGACTAGGAAAGTCCCAAATCTGACCCCGATTTTTCCCTGCCCGACAGCGTAGGTTGGCATCCATAGTATACACAGTGGCGCCCCCACTCAACATCAACTTACCCCGAATGTCCTGAACTGCATCCTCTCAAACAAAATGCAACACTAAAACAATAATAAGTATAAAGTGAAATACACAAAAACCTGAGAAAAGAGGCACAGGCCTAAGACCGTGTACACACAGACAGTGTTTATTTTTTATGCTAACCTTTCAATACTAAACCTTCAAGAACACATTCATTCCCCCAACAATGCAATGTACACTCAGACTCATTTGCATGCCATCTAAAAATACTTTATGGATCCATTCTTAAAAATATATTACCAATTTTAATATTGCCAGACATTAGATAGCTACATAAATAAATTATCTTTACCAGCGACGCTTGGTGCTACCCTGAGAAATGGGATTAGATTCTGCAGTCAGCTTGAACGCCCAGCACTAAAGCATCAGATGAGAGATTTGCACCGAACTCTTGGAAGTAGAAGAATCCAACCTCACGCTTCTATTCCCAGATGTATTTCACATATCTAGTACAGCTAAAAAGTGTAATACTTACTGACTACAGGGGACACACAGGAATCACTTTCAATAAACATTGAATACTAGGAATCCACAGTAGAATGAAAACCGCAGTTTGCCATTGTAATTATTCATTAATATGTCCATCAGACTCCCTGTTGAATATATACCAACACCAAAGAGAACCAGTGTAACAAGTCCAATATAAAAATAAAACCACAATCTTTATTGTAAACAGATGAGGCACAATACAGCTAAAAAGTGACACTACAAGAATGGCAATGTATAGTGGGCCACAAATGTATAAATGGTATGTATATAGGTAAAGAAGCACATAGGTATTATGAACACCAGTGTTGAAAAGGCAAGGATAATATATAAAAGGCCATCAAAATAAAGGGAAAAATCCCTGGCTAACCATTCAAGAGTGAAAGTATTGCCTAAACATAGGTGGTAGAATCACATACCTATAAAGAAGTGTAGCACAGTATACACAGCCGTGCCCCAACGCGCGTTTCGGAAAAGTTCCTTCCTCAGGGGGCGTGTGTAAGGGCCGTTTTTAGTTCAATATATAGTGTATTGATAGAGACCATTAGTGGTGTCCGGTGTGTATGAGACCATCCCCCCCATCCCGACATGGCAACCGCCGCTGACGCTGGCACACAACGGGGCCCCGTGGTGTCAGACGCCAGACAGTGGGTGGAAGGGAGGAGGAGACCGGTGACAACATCCGGAAATTAGACCCGCGCATGCGCAGACTGGAATAGATGAAACCGCGGCCATCTTGGAAAGGGGCATATCAGTGCAAAAAAAAAATAACAGCGGTATATGGAAACCATACATCGCCTTGCGGGGTAGTGTAATCGAAAAGCGGGTATCTAAGATGCGAATGCGGTTGTATATAGAGTGCAATACAAGATAATACAATGATAAGAATATACACAACCACATCCTGCATATCAAAGCCGCGCATGCGCAGAACGCAATGTAACAGGGACAGTCATTTACACAGGGGCTAACCCAGAAAATAAGACAGCATAATAAATAACAGGTATATGAAACAAAATAATCAGGTATTAAAGCCCTGAAGAATATAATAATGATAGTGATAAATGACAGATATCATATAAAGTCACATTAGTGGAACAATAATAAGGGCACATTAAATTCATAATCCTTTTTTTACCAATAGGTATTGAATGAGTATATAAATAGAAATAACGGTACAAGCACATTATATCCACTAAAAAAGACAAAAATAATGCGGTATAGTACAGCAAATGACAAGAACAAAGTGTATATATTATCACTATCAAATATATTTGTTAATCCAGGTAATGAAAGGGACTTGAGAATAATGTCCATAGGTATATTTGAGTACGCCGAAGGACAACGAACCACAGAACAGGGCTTCAAAATTCGGAAAGTGGACTTGGGGAACGACCAAGGGTAGGTATCTAACAGGTCCATCACAAAATTGAACAGACATCGGCCGGAATAGAAGCAAAGGTCACTAGAATAAAAACAAAAAATAGTTAAAAAACACACACTAAAAAGTGTCACATAGGTACAAAAATGGACAAAGGATTATAAAAAAGGAACAAAGGAAAGGCATTTATTAAGTCCATGTGGATGGACTGTCTTAAGTTGCCATATCCATTTAGATTCAAGCTGACCAAGTCGCTTGGATAAATTACCACCCCTAATATCAATGTTTGGGCATCAATGCCCCTAACTTTAAACTGGGTAGCATCACAAGCGTGATGATCCTTGAAGTGGCGTGGAATGGTCTTTAAAGTGGTAGAGTCCTCATGTGTGCATGCTGCCAGGATCCCCAGTACATGTTCCCTAACCCTCACCTTAAATTGACGCGTAGTGAGACCAACGTATATCAAATCACAAGGGCAGGTAGCATAATAGATAACATACCTTGTGGTGCAAGTAATGCGTTGGCGAATAGAATAGGTTTTGGAACCACTGGAATTGGAAAAAGAACTACTACGTAGTATATTGGGACATGCCACGCAACCCCCACATGGGACACACCCAACCCTAGGGGTAAACATGTTCAAAAATGTAGTCGGCTTATCTGCAGAATAGTGGCTGTTAACCAAATGATCTCTAAGATTTTTGGCACGTCGGAACGACATAGCTGGCTGATCTGTCAAAAAATTCTTAATGATAGGATCTATCCGTAGAATAGGCCACGCTTTCTTTAGTGCCTGACGTACAGCATCAGATCTGGAACTGAATGTTGTCACAAATCTGACAGTCTGACTTGTATTTACAGGACTAATTGGATGAGAGCGATATAATAATTCCTGATGAGAGGTGTATTTCGCCCTGTTATAGGCCTTCTTAATAGACCTGCGGCTATATCCGCGCTCTAGAAAGCGTTGACGTAGGATTTCTGCTTGCCAAACAAAATCAATATCTGTAGAGCAGATCCTACGGAGCCTTAAAAATTGGCCTACTGGGACAGCTCGGATGATATGTTTAGGGTGACTGGAGGATGCATGTAAAACTAAATTGGTGGAAGTTGTCTTCCTGTAGATGTCGGTCTGCAACACCCCAGCACGATCCCTCCTAATGGTAACGTCAAGGAAGTCCAAAGATTTAGTATTATGAATGAAAGTAAGGTGGATGTTGCGGTCATTGGTGTTCAGGAAGATCATTAGCTGATCAAGGTCGACGGGCGTGCCTTGCCAGACGAAGAATATATCATCAATGTACCGCGTCCAAAAGGGGACACGGCACATTGAGATACCCTCGTCTGACATGAAGAGATCCCTCTCCCACAGCCCCAGGAATAGACCAGCGTAGGAGGGCGCATAGGCCGCTCCCATCGCGGTCCCCTGGAGCTGTAGGTAGAAGGACCCCTTGAACACAAAGAAATTGTGTGTGAGGGCGAACTCAAGTAGTTCCAGCAGGAGGTCCCTCAACCCCAATGTGAGGTTAGATGTACCAAAAAAAATTTGACAGCTTTGAGGCCAGCTGTATGTTTGATATTAGTGTAGAGGGACTCTACATCTGCTGAAACTAAAAGAGATTCACCCTCAAGGCAAAGCCCGTCGACCCTGCACAGCAGATCACCAGTGTCCCGAAGGAATGAGGGAAGATTCATTACTAGAGGTTGGAGATGGAAGTCAATCCATCTATTGACATTCTCAAGAAAATTCCCCCGTCCTGAGACAATGGGCCTACCAGGTGGCATGGAGGAATCCTTATGAATTTTTGGAAGGAGGTACAGGGTAGAGATCCGAGGCTCGAGTACTAGTAATGCACTGGACAGATCCTTGGTGATAATGCCGTCCTGAACCGATCTTTTCAAAATAGTTTCCAAATGAGTGGAATATGCAGAGAGAGGGTTATATGTGAGTTTTTTATAACAAATATTATTGTTAAGTTGGCGGAAAGCCTCTTTCTCATACATATCCACAGGCCACAGGACGACATTACCACCCTTATCTGCTGGTTTGATAAGGATCCCCGGTAGTTCCTGGAGTATTCTCAGCCTGCACCTCTCTTCATTGGTCAAATTGTCATTTACTATAAAACTAGGAATCTTATATAGTTCATCCGTGACTAGTCGTACAAACATGTCAATGTTTGCACAAGAAGTCAACGGGGGAAATTTTCTGGATCTCGGACGGATAGAGGGAGGAATCTTACCTCCATCATTCTCATTTCCAGACGCCAATTCCTCCTGTATGTCTAATGCCGCTTGCTCCTCTTCTGTGGGAAATAAGGATCGAGTGTCATTAGAGTGAAAATAACGCCTGAACAACAATGACCGCGCAAAAAGGTGGAGATCCTTAACGGTATCAAATAAGTCAAATCTAGAAGTAGGGGAAAAGGAGAGACCTCTGCTGAGGAGTCGCAGGTCAACATCAGAAAGGCAAAAATCACTAAGGTTAATCACCTTATTGTCATATTTAGACGTGGAAGGCCCCAAATTCCTTTTGTAAGGATGAAATGTATGATCTCGGAGTCTTGCCATCTCATTAGTTGTGGTGGATGCAGCAGAGGCAGAGGACAGATCAGAACGTCCACTCATGGAGGAAATGGATAAGGCAGATGAAGCCTTACGTATGGAGGAATGGTTGTTGAAATTATGTTTCCACATGTATACTCTCTTTGATTGATAATCTTTGGAGTCACGATTGAATTTCAGGATTTGGGTATCCTGGATTTTCTTCACCATAGCATCCATGGATTTATCAAAATCCATTTCAAATTTCTGCATCCTTTCCACCGGACAAATAGCACGAAAATCATTAAGCGCTGTGTCGATCAAGTTGTCAAGATTACTGATGACTGAGGTGTTGTGTTCAATCAGTAGTTGAAGAAAAGATGCAGAACAAGTATTACATACTTCTTCCCATTTGGTGATAAAATTATCATCACCAATGGGAAATGACGGGATTACCCTAACCCTGAGACCCCTTGGTATCATGTTGCTTTTCATATATTTATCCAGAAAGGACCTATTCCACCATAATTTTGACCTTTTATTGAGCAAATTTTTGATCGTAGAGAATTTGTCTTCCAATCCTATGTCCAAAGGTTGTGATGTATCAGCTGTATTGGTGACATACACCTGATCCATTTGAGAGAGCCAGGCGATGTATGGTTTCCATATACCGCTGTTATTTATTTTTTGCACTGATATGCCCCTTTCCAAGATGGCCGCGGTTTCATCTATTCCAGTCTGCGCATGCGCGGGTCTAATTTCCGGATGTTGTCACCGGTCTCCTCCTCCCTTCTGCCCACTGTCTGGCGTCTGACACCACGGGGCCCCGTTGTGTGCCAGCGTCAGCGGCGGTTGCCATGTCGGGATGGGGGGATGGTCTCATACACACCGGACACCACTAATGGTCTCTATCAATACACTATATATTGAACTAAAAACGGCCCTTACACACGCCCCCTGAGGAAGGAACTTTTCCGAAACGCGCGTTGGGGCACGGCTGTGTATACTGTGCTACACTTCTTTATAGGTACAGTATGTGATTCTACCACCTATGTTTAGGCAATACTTTCACTCTTGAATGGTTAGCCAGGGATTTTTCCCTTTATTTTGATGGCCTTTTATATATTATCCTTGCCTTTTCAACACTGGTGTTCATAATACCTATGTGCTTCTTTACCTATATACATACCATTTATACATTTGTGGCCCACTATACATTGCCATTCTTGTAGTGTCACTTTTTAGCTGTATTGTGCCTCATCTGTTTACAATAAAGATTGTGGTTTTATTTTTATATTGGACTTGTTACACCGGTTCTCTTTGGTGTTGGTATATATATATATATATATATATATATATATACAGTGTGTCCTGCACTGTCTCATGATGTGCTGGAATCTTGATGGTGGTCACCAGTACATTCATTGTGAACATGCGGTTGACTAAATTTTCCAGCGCATCTTGCTACCAATTGTTCTTATTATTCAATTTTACTGTGTTATGCACAGGTATCTTGGTTTGCAACATGGACTTTCGTGCCAGAGAAAAAACCTGGCTCTCTCAAATGGATCAGGTGTATGGCACCAATACAGCTGATACATCACAACCTTTGGACATAGGATTGGAAGACAAATTCTCTACGATCAAAAATTTGCTCAATAAAAGGTCAAAATTATGGTGGAATAGGTCCTTTCTGGATAAATATATGAAAAGCAACATGATACCAAGGGGTCTCAGGGTTAGGGTAATCCCGTCATTTCCCATTGGTGATGATAATTTTATCACCAAATGGGAAGAAGTATGTAATACTTGTTCTGCATCTTTTCTTCAACTACTGATTGAACACAACACCTCAGTCATCAGTATTCTTGACAACTTGATCGACACAGCGCTTAATGATTTTCGTGCTATTTGTCCGGTGGAAAGGATGCAGAAATTTGAAATGGATTTTGATAAATCCATGGATGCTATGGTGAAGAAAATCCAGGATACCCAAATCCTGAAATTCAATCGTGACTCCAAAGATTATCAATCAAAGAGAGTATACATGTGGAAACATAATTTCAACAACCATTCCTCCATACGTAAGGCTTCATCTGCCTTATCCATTTCCTCCATGAGTGGACGTTCTGATCTGTCCTCTGCCTCTGCTGCAGTGGCGTAGCAACTGTTTGTGGCGCCCGGGGCGGTCGAAAAATTTGCCGCCCCTTTGGTCGCTGATAATCCGGAAGAATCCGAAGAGCCCACACTACACTCAAAGATCTAATTTTTAGTCTACTACTAACTCTGCTGTTATTATTTCTAAATTTCTAGACTTTCATCTTCTTGCAGTTCTCTCTCTCTATATATATATGTGTATGTATTAGCGTGATGACCCTACTGAACCTCCACCACTGCCCTGCCGAGAGCTGCACCATAAAACAGTGTAAGGAGACCCACGTGTCTTCCCCCTGCACAGACCCACAGTACACCCCCTACAGAGCCCTCATGTTCTCCCCTTGCACAGCCCCCCTCCCCCGTGTACCCCCCTGCACAGCCTCCCCATGTACCCCCCAGCACAGCCCCCCATGTCCTCCCCTGCACAGCCCCCCATGTCCTCCCCTACACAGCTTCCCCATGTACCCCCCTGCACAGTCCCCCATGTCCCTCCTACAGAGCCCCCCCATGTCCTCCCCTGCACAGCCCCCCATGTCCTCCCCCTACAGAGCCCCCTCATGTCCTCTCCCTACAGAGCCCCCCCATGTCCTCCCCCTACAGAGCCCCCTCATGTCCTCTCCCTACAGAGCCCCCCCATGTCCTCCCCCTACAGAGCCCCCTCATGTCCTCTCCCTACAGAGCCCCCCATGTCCTCCTCTGCACAGCCCCCCATGTCCTCTCCCTACAGAGCCCCTCCATGTCCTCCTCTGCACAGCCCCCCATGTCCTCTCCCTACAGAGCCCCCCCATGTCCTCCTCTGCACAGCCCCCCATGTCCTCTCCCTACAGAGCCCCCCCATGTCCTCCTCTGCACAGCCCCCCATGTCCTCTCCCTACAGAGCCCCCCATGTCCTCCTCTGCACAGCCCCCCATGTCCTCTCCCTACAGAGCCCCCCCATGTCCTCCTCTGCACAGCCCCCCATGTCCTCTCCCTACAGAGCCCCCCATGTCCTCCTCTGCACAGCCCCCCATGTCCTCTCCCTACAGAGCCCCCCCATGTCCTCCTCTGCACAGCCCCCCATGTCCTCTCCCTACAGAGCCCTCCATGTCCTCCTCTGCACAGCCCCCCATGTCCTCTCCCTACAGAGCCCCCCATGTCCTCCTCTGCACAGCCCCCCATGTCCTCTCCCTACAGAGCCCCCCATGTCCTCCTCTGCACAGCCCCCATGTCCTCTCCCTACAGAGCCCCCCATGTCCTCCTCTGCACAGCCCCCCATGTCCTCTCCCTACAGAGCCCCCCCATGTCCTCCTCTGCACAGCCCCCCATGTCCTCTCCCTACAGAGCCCCCCCATGTCCTCCTCTGCACAGCCCCCATGTCCTCTCCCTACAGAGCCCCCCCATGTCCTCCTCTGCACAGCCCCCATGTCCTCTCCCTACAGAGCCCAACTCTTTTGCATAATATCAGCTTTATGAAGATGTAGGCAATCCAACTCCAAGGATTAGGGAGCCTCAACTTTAGAATTAGTAAATGGGGGAGAGGGAGTAATTACCTAGATGCCGCCCCCTGTAGTATAACATTACATGATGGAATGAAATTCAAGGGGCAATCACATACCGCGGTGTCTCCCTCCCCTCACAGATATCCCGGGCAGGCTGGGCAGCGCTTCCCGCCGTCCCCCTCACTCACCGGCTCCTGTGTCCCGGGATCCGCTCCTCCTGCGTCACCTCAGCCACACGCCACGTGTTCTTCTGGCAGCTCCGACCGAACAACCAGCCCCGAGCGGCCAACACCTCCGCCCAGCACCGGCTCAGGAGCGGAAAGCAGCCGGGGCTCCGAGTCCAGCAAGGCAGTGGCGTAGAAGGTAGAAAGCGCCTGCACTGTGCCTCCGCGGAGTCCGCGCTGTTCTCCCAGTCAGAGGAGAGGAATTGAATTGCTGCTGCCGCGCCGCCCCCACACACGTGCCGCCTGGGGCGTACCGCCCCCCCTGCCCCCCCCACGCTACGCCACTGCTCTGCTGCATCCACCACAACTAATGAGATGGCAAGACTCCGAGATCATACATTTCATCCTTACAAAAGGAATTTGCGGCCTTCCACGTCTAAATATGACAATAAGGTGATTAACCTTAGTGATTTTTGCCTTTCTGATGTTGACCTGCGACTCCTCAGCAGAGGTCTCTCCTTTTCCCCTACTTCTAGATTTGACTTATTTGATACCGTTAAGGATCTCCACCTTTTTGCGCGGTCATTGTTGTTCAGGCGTTATTTTCACTCTAATGACACCCGATCCTTATTTCCCACAGAAGAGGAGCAAGCGGCATTAGACATACTGGAGGAATTGGCATCTGGAAATGAGAATGATGGAGGTAAGATTCCTCCCTCTATCCGTCCGAGATCCAGAAAATTTCCCCCGTTGACTTCTTGTGCAAACATTGACATGTTTGTACGACTAGTCACGGATGAACTATATAAGATTTCTAGTTTTATAGTAAATGACAATTTGACCAATGAAGAGAGGTGCAGGCTGAGAATACTCCAGGAACTACCGGGGATCCTTATCAAACCAGCAGATAAGGGTGGTAATGTCGTCCTGTGGCCTGTGGATATGTATGAGAAAGAGGCTTTCCGCCAACTTAACAATAATATTTGTTATAAAAAACTCACATATAACCCTCTCTCTGCATATTCCACTCATTTGGAAACTATTTTGAAAAGATCGGTTCAGGACGGCATTATCACCAAGGATCTGTCCAGTGCATTACTAGTACCCGAGCCTCGGATCTCTACCCTGTACCTCCTTCCAAAAATTCATAAGGATTCCTCCATGCCGCCTGGTAGGCCCATTGTCTCAGGACGGGGGAATTTTCTTGAGAATGTCAATAGATGGATTGACTTCCATCTCCAACCTCTAGTAATGAATCTTCCCTCATTCCTTCGGGACACTGGTGATCTGCTGTGCAGGGTCGACGGGCTTTGCCTTGAGGGTGAATCTCTTTTAGTTTCAGCAGATGTAGAGTCCCTCTACACTAATATCAAACTTACAGATGGCCTCAAAGCTGTCAAATTTTTTCTTGGTACATCTAACCTCACATTGGGGTTGAGGGACCTCCTGCTGGAACTACTTGAGTTCGCCCTCACACACAATTTCTTTGTGTTCAAGGGGTCCTTCTACCTACAGCTCCAGGGGACCGCGATGGGAGCGGTACATTGATGATATATTCTTCGTCTGGCAAGGCACGCCCGTCGACCTTGATCAGCTAATGATCTTCCTGAACACCAATGACCGCAACATCCACCTTACTTTCATTCATAATACTAAATTTTTGGACTTCCTTGACGTTACCATTAGGAGGGATCGTGCTGGGGTGTTGCAGACCGACATCTACAGGAAGACAACTTCCACCAATTTAGTTTTACATGCATCCTCCAGTCACCCTAAACATATCATCCGAGCTGTCCCAGTAGGCCAATTTTTAAGGCTCCGTAGGATCTGCTCTACAGATATTGATTTTGTTCGGCAAGCAGAAATCCTACGTCAACGCTTTCTAGAGCGCGGATATAGCCGCAGGTCTATTAAGAAGGCCTATAACAGGGCGAAATACACCTCTCGTCAGGAATTATTATATCGCTCTCATCCAATTAGTCCTGTAAATACAAGTCAGACTGTCAGATTTGTGACAACATTCAGTTCCAGATCTGATGCTGTACGTCAGGCACTAAAGAAAGCGTGGCCTATTCTACGGATAGATCCTATCATTAAGAATTTTTTGACAGATCAGCCAGCTATGTCGTTCCGACATGCCAAAAATCTTAGAGATCATTTGGTTAACAGCCACTATTCTGCAGATAAGCCGACTACATTTTTGAACATGTTTACCCCTAGGGTTGGGTGTGTCCCATGTGGGGGTTGCGTGGCATGTCCCAATATACTACGTAGTAGTTCTTTTTCCAATTCCAGTGGTTCCAAAACCTATTCTATTCGCCAACGCATTACTTGCACCACAAGGTATGTTATCTATTATGCTACCTGCCCTTGTGATTTGATATACGTTGGTCTCACTACGCGTCAATTTAAGGTGAGGGTTAGGGAACATGTACTGGGGATCCTGGCAGCATGCACACATGAGGACTCTACCACTTTAAAGACCATTCCACGCCACTTCAAGGATCATCACGCTTGTGATGCTACCCAGTTTAAAGTTAGGGGCATTGATGCCCTAAACATTGATATTAGGGGTGGTAATTTATCCAAGCGACTTGGTCAGCTTGAATCTAAATGGATATGGCAACTTAAGACAGTCCATCCACATGGACTTAATAAATGCCTTTCCTTTGTTCCTTTTTTATAATCCTTTGTCCATTTTTGTACCTATGTGACACTTTTTAGTGTGTGTTTTTTAACTATTTTTTGTTTTTATTCTAGTGACCTTTGCTTCTATTCCGGCCGATGTCTGTTCAATTTTGTGATGGACCTGTTAGATACCTACCCTTGGTCGTTCCCCAAGTCCACTTTCCGAATTTTGAAGCCCTGTTCTGTGGTTCGTTGTCCTTCGGCGTACTCAAATATACCTATGGACATTATTCTCAAGTCCCTTTCATTACCTGGATTAACAAATATATTTGATAGTGATAATATATACACTTTGTTCTTGTCATTTGCTGTACTATACCGCATTATTTTTGTCTTTTTTAGTGGATATAATGTGCTTGTACCGTTATTTCTATTTATATACTCATTCAATACCTATTGGTAAAAAAAAGGATTATGAATTTAATGTGCCCTTATTATTGTTCCACTAATGTGACTTTATATGATATCTGTCATTTATCACTATCATTATTATATTCTTCAGGGCTTTAATACCTGATTATTTTGTTTCATATACCTGTTATTTATTATGCTGTCTTATTTTCTGGGTTAGCCCCTGTGTAAATGACTGTCCCTGTTACATTGCGTTCTGCGCATGCGCGGCTTTGATATGCAGGATGTGGTTGTGTATATTCTTATCATTGTATTATCTTGTATTGCACTCTATATACAACCGCATTCACATCTTAGATACCCGCTTTTCGATTACACTACCCCGCAAGGCGATGTATGGTTTCCATATACCGCTGTTATTTATTTTTTGCACTGATATGCCCCTTTCCAAGATGGCCGCGGTTTCATCTATTCCAGTCTGCGCATGCGCGGGTCTAATTTCCGGATGTTGTCACCGGTCTCCTCCTCCCTTCCGCCCACTGTCTGGCATCTGACACCACGGGGCCACGGGGCCCCGTTGTGTGCCAGCGTCAGCGGCGGTTGCCATGTCGGGATGGGAGGGATGGTCTCGTACACACCGGACACCACTAATGGTCTCTATCAATACACTATATATTGAACTAAAAACGGCCCTTACACACGCCCCCTGAGGAAGGAACTTTTCCGAAACGCGCGTTGGGGCACGGCTGTGTATACTGTGCTACACATCTTTATAGGTATGTGATTCTACCACCTATGTTTAGGCAATACTTTCACTCTTGAATGGTTAGCCAGGGATTTTTCCCTTTATTTTGATGGCCTTTTATATATTATCCTTGCCTTTTCAACACTGGTGTTCATAATACCTATGTGCTTCTTTACCTATATACATACCATTTATACATTTGTGGCCCACTATACATTGCCATTCTTGTAGTGTCACTTTTTAGCTGTATTGTGCCTCATCTGTTTACAATAAAGATTGTGGTTTTATTTTTATATTGGACTTGTTACACTGGTTCTCTTTGGTGTTGATATATATATATATATATATATATATATATATATATATATATATATATATACACACAGTGTGTCCTGCACTGTCTCATGATGTGCTGGAATCTTGATGGTGGTCACCAGTACATTCATTGTGAACATGCGGTTGACTAAATTTTCCAGCGCATCTTGCTACCAATTGTTCTTATTATTTCCCTGTTGAATAGTATCTGCTAGGAAGAGTCTGGATGAGTTTAAGTAATAGCAACATTTTTGTTTTTGTTGAAAAATAAAATCACTATTTCACCAAACTTTGCAATTTAGAGAAATATGTTTCTTTCTCCATTTATGAGCCACTTATTCCCCTTTCCCTCTGCCTTCTGAAGTCACCATCAACTTAAAAAAAATATAAAAATAATCAGCTCAGAACCATCCTAGGAAAAGTAAGTCAGACTTTCAGTTCACTGAAGTATCAGGTTACAGCTCCTACTAAATTCTATGAATAGGAAGGAGGGGCAATCAGCACAGTAAAAGACCAGACAGAAACAGGCAGATCGAGTTGACGCTTCTAGCAAATTGATTTAACGTTAGTGCTGGATTCACAGCAATGCAGCTTAGTACTGCTGTTTAATGTATTCTATGTTGCATCTGTGTGCTATACAGAAATAAAAGCAGGAATCTCTCATGTTTATGTGTACTGTGTGTCATGATCCAGCGTGCATCTGACAGATTAAATGGATAAGTGAACTTTTTTCCCTTTGGCTAGGTGCCAAAGTGATGTGATTGCCCCCGGTGGCCATCAGAATTATTACACGTGGTGTCGTTCATTCTAAGTTGCCCCGGTGGTGGTGAGTGGTAGTGCACTTTAGTTTCTTTGGTTTAGTGCACGTAATTATAATTCAGGTGTGAGACTCTATAAAAGAGAGCCAGGTGTGTTCAATCACGGTTGGTGATATTGTGTGTTAGTCATTCACAAGGAAGCCTGGGTGAAGGAAGGAGCTGAACATGAGTCCTGTGCAGCCCAGCCAGAGGGGATGAGTGGCAGCTATGTGGTCTGCAGGAAGGGCTGGCATGGTGTGGTGGAGTCGCAGTTTACGGTGTCAGCAGGAGGTGCTTGCATGGCTTGGTGGAGTGGCGACGATGGTGGGAGTTGCACTTAGCATGCTGGACTTGGTTGCTGAAAACTGGACTCAAGCATGCTGGACTTTTTGTCAGAAGCTGGACTCATCTTTGGGACTCTGTTTACTGGGCAGCTGCAACTGGTGGTGGACTCTGCTCCAAGGCTGCACTATGGTGAAGGATCCAGTTATGGTGATGGATCCGGGTGGAGGAGAAGATGCACACAGGTGGTGGGCTCTGTTGCTAGGAGCATACGCAACAGAGCAAAGCTAAGTGGTGTTTCCCCTGTATTGTCATTTTCCCTCATGTGTGTATAGTGCAGTGGTGGGATTAGTTTCCACACCGACCAATTCCCTAGTGAGGGTTTAGGTCAGGGCGAGCTAGGGTTTTTAGGTTCCTGTGCGTCGCCCGGTGCGGAACCTGCATAGGGAACGTTAAGAGTGCAGGGACACTGGCTCAGGGGAGTACAGGAGGTCTCCACTTCCCTATTCCCTATTGCAGGGCCCACCATTGTTAGTGAAACCCAGGTTCCCCCTTTATTATTTAAATTCGCCTTACTGGAGGCGGGGTTTCCAGACTACTGTATGTATAACGTGTAATACCTAAATTCGCCAGTTGGAGGCGGTGTATCCAGCTGCATGTCGTATTATTTAAATTCGCCCAACTGGAGGCGGTGTATCCAGGGTCACGTGTGTCATATGGGTTCGCCTTGCGGTACTCGCTGCGTCCAGACACACGTGACCGTGACACTGTGTATGGGAGATATCACAGCAGTTCGATTTCATGCACTAGTTCAAAGTAAGCTGAAGATTAGAGAGAGGCCGCAGTGGAAGGTGCTGGTAAAAAACATTTACAAAACCGGTATGTTTGTGGAAACCATTGAGAATGAGCTGTATGCACTTTAATGTAATTCACGGTCCATAAAGCAGCACCAATATCTAATTTCAGGTTCATATGGGTCCGTGAAAAGAAAATCAGACTGCATTTGAATGCAGGTTGTTTGTTTTTCACAGACTGACAGAGAGGAGAAGGTAGACAAAAATTGATGATACTTTGATGAAATTGTAATAAAAAATGAAATTCGGACTGATCTTCTCATATGAGAAAAATCGCTGATATGTGCTTGAGCCCTAAAGCTGGGTTTTCACATTGAGCGTGCCAAAAACTGTGTGGCAAAACTGCTTGTTATTTGCCACGGTTTAGATGAGGACTTGCTGCAAAATAGTGGCAAATGCCGGTGGTTATGCGCCATGGTTCTGGATCACATGGCACTTTACCACAGGATTGCAACGTATCCGTAAAAATCAGAGGTTATACTATGGCTCCGTATGGCATCCGATTCTTTCACGCATCCAAAGACTTGGAAAGGCATAGTCTCAGACGATTTACGGAACAGATGAGGGTGTGCTGCGATTTTTTCAAGCACACATTCCGCCAGCGAAAAAGAATCAGTCATCCGCGAGCCCCTATTGAATAACATTGATCCGAGTGCTGTCCGTTTTTTTATTTTCCACGGAAAGCACTCGGACCGAAAATACAGTCGCGGGCACGAGCCCTTATTCAAATTGTATAAACAACTACTCCACTACAATGGTGCCAAATCCCTGCTATATATCCCATCAACACTGTGGTACAGTATACCAGTCTCCACGCACAGGAACAGATGGCTCTCCTATCACACCATGCAGCCTCAGCCACGTCCCGCCAAGAAAGCTGCAAGTTATTATGTAATAGTGACACACAGCGGCGATTCATCAAAGTTTTTTTTAACAAAAAAAATTTAAAAATTGTGAAAACACTTTAAAAAGTTTCAACATTTTTTTGCGCAACATGAAGTTGAAGAAAAAGGTTGTGACTTCTGGGGTGTAAAGGGGGTTGGTTACGCCTGCACAGCAAATTAAATTTAAAGTGCAGGTATTTTTTTACACCAGAAATGCGACTCAAGGTCCTGATTTAAGTAACGTTTCTATCAAGGAGCACAAAGGCGTATGCCACCGAGAAGATGTGTACAATACATTAAGTGGCTTGATTGATGGACTGTACTCCAGCAAGCCCCTCATTAGAACTGGCATAATATATTTGTGGTAGTTCAGCTCACTCAGCCGTACATCTTTAAATCTCCTGTTGATTTATTAGACAGATGACATAAACCAACATGAAGGGAAAAATAGATATAGCCCTTTGGGGCAAAACAGGAAAACAAAATGCTGCAATGTAGTCCATACAATTGCGGGGAGCGGCCCGCTCTGAAGCAACACAGGTTATGTCTTTCCTCCTTAGGACTCAAGCCACTGGAGATCCTCTCTCCAGCCTTGCTGAACCCCGACTGCCTCTGGAATCCAGCTATTTAAGCCCCAGACCACACTATGGGGTGGAGATAAGGTGGACATCCTCCCACCCGCTCTATGGATGGCCACATAAAAGCCAGTCCATTATACAAATTAGTTAACCCTTCACCACACTTAGTGTGCTGAGGAAAGACTGTGGGTTTTATATTAATGACGCCATTAAGTGCAGTGAAACATATCTCCCCTCCAGAACTTTACCAGTGACTTTGTCACTATACATTCATTTATAGGCTTCATTTTACACACTGCCCAACCATATAGGGGACCTTTCCACGTGGCACCGATATAATCTTGCAAAAAAAAACAAACTTAGGCCGGTTTCACATTTGCGTGTGGAGGAGCTGTGGAGGGCTGCGGACTTCCTCCGTGAAGCTCTGCCCACGTCCGCACCTCCTACGGTCAGATCCGCCTCCGTCGGCATGCGGCCTGCCAATGTATGCGGACGCCTCCGCATGCGTCGTTTTGACGGTGCGGCGACCGCACCAAAATGCAACACGTGAAACCGGCCTTACACATATGCATGTATAACCAACCCCACAGGCATGGCAACTCCAACATGTCTCTTTAGGGACTACAACATATTCAGTGCATGTTTACAAATCACATATAAGCACAAGACTAAATCGCGTACATAGACGAGCCCGAGGCAGCCAAAACCCTTCCAATGAATTAGCAAAGCACTCAATAGGTAGAAGACTTGTTGAAGTTCTATGGAGCAGTGTAATTGCACAGGTGCATAAAATTTAACACTTTATGATCCAGGGAGCATAATAGACAAAACAAAGAGGAGAGGGGAGCCTAAATGAAAACAGTAATTAGATCCAATTCTCAATACATAAGAGAAGAGCTCACATCTGTGATTTTTGGCAACCTGACAGTCGCTCGTATGATCACATTGTTGCTCTCTTCAAATGCTTGGGAATAAATGATTATACTATGATGTTACAAGCATAAGTGAAATACATATATAAAAATCTACTGCTTCTACCTATCATTTTACTGTTACATATTTACAGTTATCATTGGTTAAAGGGGTTGTCCAATTCGGAAAACCCATTTTGATATACTCCAGGAAGGAGTTCTGAATATTAGTCAGAATTAGGCCGGGGTCACACCTGCAAGTGCAATGCTAGAAACTCACGTGAGTCTCTCGCCTCAATACCCGGCACTGCCACCGGAGTGTGCGGCTGCATGTCTTTCTATGCAGCTGAACGCTCCGGTCTGTACCGCCGGCGGGAGTGCCGGGTATTGAGGCTCGAGTTTCTTGCATTGCATTTGCAAGTGTGACCCGAGCCTAAAGGACGCTCTGGGGGACTTGTCTTATTCTGCATTACACAGACATCCTATTGGTTTAAATGGACACCGTGTAATGCTTAATTTCCCCTGTGGTGGCGCTGCAGGGAATCTGAACACATTCTGCCAAGTTTCCATACAGCAATCCCAAAATAGGGGCTCCAGAACCCCAAAAATCAGGGCTCTCAAGTCCCATATGGAATGGAGAAAGGGTATGCATGCTCGACCTCCACATCATTCTTTGCCTATAGGACTGCCGGAAAAAGCCGAGCACTGCACTTGGCAGTCCCATACACGATGAATGAATTGGAGGTTGAGTATTATGAGTACCTTTGCTAAATTCAGGACGGGGCTGCAGAATCACATTCTCGGGTTCCAAAACCCCGAACTCAGGATCGCTGGGAGTCAAAGCAATCGGATACCCTGTGATCAGAAGTCATCCTGTATCCTACTTGTATTTTGGGTTTTACTCTTTAAAAGTAGGTCACAGGTGGTCGAAGTGACGTTTACTATCCATTCATCCATATTTTACGGTACAATAATTGATTTTTCCCTTATGGCTTTTTACCTTTCTGGTACCAGTCATCTTTCAACCTTGTAAAAAATAAGAGGTTTTATAAAGGTCTAATCCTACACTTCTCAGTGGACCGCAGAACTATATTCTAAGCTACTTGTAATTTGCATTTTGTTGCTATGATCAGATTTGACACTTGGTTACCATTTGCTATTAGTTCGACGAGATTATTCACCTGAATATATTTCTAGCAAAATCTGACTAATATTGCAGCATAATGTTAGGAGTGGAGAACATGCAGCCGTTGGTTTTAGCCTCACCAGCTGTCAGCAAGGTGCCAAATCAGCATTTAAAAGGGGTTTTCTAGTGTGGGAGAACCACTCTCCCGGACTGCAGGGTGTTTTAAAAAAAACAAAAACAAAAGGGCTTTACCCACTGGCCTCAGGTCCAGAGCCAAGTCTCCGCCATTGCTTCTTGTGTTATTGTCTGCAGCGCTAACGTCACATCCACAGCGCATATGGCTTTGTAGGAGACTTCAAAGTGCGCTGTGTATAGCATCCTGAAAACAAAATGTTTCCCCTAACCTCACCCCGTTTACCATTTCCCATCCCAGAATGTAAATCTGGACTCTGGGGCTCATTTTGATGACAATATATTTCAGCAGCAAGTCTAGAAAGCCTTTGAAAGGCAATGTGTGATGACACCAATGGGGTCACTGGCGCAGAACGTCAAAGTATATAACCACAAACCGCCCAATAAAAATCAGAAAACATGATTGATGAAGTTTTGGAAAACCGCAGGGGCATTGGTCAGATCAAACGGCATAACTACATTTTCGAACAGCCCTTCTGAGGTGAGAAATGCAGATTTCCACTCATCCCCCTCCAGCACCCCCCCCCCACAAGTCTAGTTTTGAAAACCATTTGGCCCCAAATAATTGATTATACAAATCGGAAATGAGTGGGAGGGGATATGAGTTTCTTACAGTAATCTTGTTCAGTTTCCAAAAGTCAAGGCATGGGCAGAGACCGTTATTTTATTTTTTTCCAAAAAAAAAACAAAAAACCCTGCAGCAACAGGAGACATGGAAGGGCGAATATGCCCCTTGCCAAGACTCTCAGATATGTACTCCTTCATGGCGACCCGCTCGGGACCAGAATGGTTAAACAATTAGGCCTTAGGTAATTTAGCCCCAGGAATCAGGTCAATGTCACAATCAAAAAAGAGCGGTGTGGTGGTAACCCCTCGGCCTGACTTTTGGAGAACACATCCTCGAAGTCCTTCATGTACTCCGGAATACCCTCCAGACCAACGGACGACACAGAATTCAGACATTTGTTTTCACAATTGGATCCCCATTTAACAATCTCCCGAGCCTCCCAGTCAATGACTGGATTAGGACATTGAAGCCAAGGAAACCCCAAAACCAATCCAGCAGAGAGGTTGTCCAGAACAAAACAGGCTATATGCTCCAGATGGACAGACCCCACCTTAAGGACGAATTCTTTAGTAATAGAACGGATCCTGTCCTTTTTGAACGGGGTTGAGTCAATAGCCACCACTCATGGGTTTGTCCAACCTGACTGTCCCTATCTCACAGTGGGCCACCAACCTCGAGTCATTCAAGTTCAATGAAGACCTGCAATCCACAAAAGCAGAAGAGGAAAAATAAAAAAAACAATTGCTCCCACCAACTTCCACTTTTATCAATAGTTTGAAGGCAGAGGAAAAATGTACCTGTGGGTCTGGGTAACCTCCTCGGCAGTAACCCAGACATAGTAATTTACCAAGACCTTGATATCCGGGGAACAGGAGGTACAGTCCTTTATCCAATGACCTGGCTCTCCATAATAGAAGTAGAGTTTTTTTCTCTCTGCAACGTCGTCTCTCCTTTTCCTTCATGTAGACAGCCCCCAATCTCCATGGGCTCAACTGACGACGAAGGCTCCAGTTTCATTGGCAACAGAGGAGCATCTCGTTGCAGGACCCCTCTCTCAGCCTGTGGTCCATAGAGACGGCCTGCGTCATGGCCTCCTCCAGAGAGTCGGGTGGTGGGTGCAGGGCCAAGGCATCCTTTAAATGCTTGTAGAAACCCCGTCAGAATAGTCCCCTGAGTGCCGAATCGTTCCAGAAAACCTTGGGTGCTCATCGCCTGAACTCGGAACAGTACGACTCAGCAGAACGCTTTCCCTGGGTAAGACTCATAATCGTGTCCTCTGCCAATCTCACTCAATTAGGTTCATCGTAATTTAGACCCAAGGCCTCGAAGAGCTGATCAACAGATATTCTCTCAGGGGAGGTAGGGGATAGGGAGAAAGCCCAGGATTGCAGCCCCTCACGTAACAGGGAAATAATTATCCCCACTCTTTGACTCTCATCACCCGAGGACTGAGGACGCAGGGACAAAAGTAACTTACAACTCTCCTTAAACACCAGGAATTTTTTCTTATCCCCAGAAAAGGTACCTGGAAGTTTGACAGAGGGTTCAGGAGAGGATAGGGAAACATCAGACACAGTACCCTCCCCACTGCCAAACGAGGAAGAGGCACCACAAACAACATTATCTGTATCTGCCAACTCCCTCTGTACCTGTTGGTGAGAAGCAAGCAACGCTTTCTGCTCTACTGATAGATTCTGCAACATCTTGTCAGGTTAGATACCTGATCTGAAAGCGCACGCAGTGGGTCCATAACAAACACACAAAAAAAAAACCTGAAAAATTGTATAGGTTAGGGATAACGTGATGACACCAATAGTGTCACCAGCGCAGCCTAGGGGGCGCTATCAGGGGCATGTGAACAAGCGCAGAGAGTGAAGGAGCAAGGCAGTGTGCAAGGACCTGAGCCTAAGCAGTAAGCGCAGGACCTGGAACTAAGCTGTCACGTGACCAGGGGGTGGAGTCACAGGGCACAGAAAGCAAACGTAGTTAAAAGGGAGCAGAGGGTAAAAAGCCAGACGAGAGCAAGGTACCTATGGATAAGACAGAGAGTAAACGGACACAAGCCAAGGGGTGAGATAACCAGGAGGGACAGCGCAGTACAAAGCAGGATACAGAGGCAAAAGTCAAGGGACAAACCGGGTCATACACAGCAAGACACACAAAGCACAGAGGCACAAAGATTACGGATGAGTAACCTGGGTCAGCAACCACAAACCTAGTATACGGAAGTATCACCGACACCAAATCCAGGAACTGCCCACATTAAATAGCCGCCCCAGAGCCAAAAATAGGTGAACTAAAATTAATCCTGACCTGACCAGGATGGAGGCGAAACCATCCTGTCATAACAATGGTTTCAAGGAAGATTTTCTAAATTTCCCATGACTGCTGGAAGGCTTCCATTTTTTCCAGGAGTCTCTAATAATGGAGATACCAGGGGTGCTGAGGTAAGAAGAGGCCGCTCACTCTGCTGTCTATTCTGTCTGATGGAATACTGGAGATACTATTGATGCAGAGGTAAGAAGAGGTTGCTCACACTGCTGTCCACCCTGTCCATCTGATCGAATACTGGAGATACTATTGATGCTGAAGTAAGGAGAGGCTGCTCACACTGCTGTCCACCCTGTCTTTCTGAATGCAAAGTAGCTGCTGTGACCTGGAGATACGTTGACATTATGCAATATAGAATATCTTCAGGTGGAGCTTCTTACTTCACATACTCACAGGCTCCTGTCCTATTAGCATTCTAGGACAGTGTGATTTGCTAACTAAAAGGTATTTGGAAAGTTATCCTTATGATATTTTTATTTTCTATTCCTGGAGAACCTCTACAACTGGGTTTTCCTATAAGAATAACTTCTTTCTATACCTCTTATAATGGCACATAGACACCATAGAGGTGTGTGCTCCACTTGAAATTCCGTATTTTAAACCAAAATGTAGATCCATTAAGAAGCTGTGGTTCTTGTTCTGGCACATTCAAGTCATCCATGTATTTGGCCAATTTTGACTTTATTTCTATGGATAGCTTTAGCAGCTGGACTCAAAGCAATCAGCTGATCATATTCCTAAAATGTGAGCTCCATGGATATGCTATATATTATATACCACTCAGATAAGTATGGTCACCAGGAGCAGAATTATAAGACCAAATTTTACAGTAAATTTTTGTTTTGTACTCCTTAGCAAATTTCCATTATTGCTTGAGTTCTTAGAGAGGATATTACAAACTGTTCTTTAAGAAATAATAACAAGCATTTTATACATTCTAGAAGCCATCTAATATGGTACTTTTTAATTTATTTTACTTCCAGGACATTAATTTTATTGGAAATTGTGTAATACTTAATTTCTCCTTTGGAGGTGCTGGGGGAGAATTAAACACGTTGTCAAATTCCCCAGCTATCTACAGATGATCCGCAGGGGAGTTATGTTCAACAGTGAGCGATTGTTGCAGGATCCTTCTTTTAAAAAAAGGCCTTTAATTTGAAAAGCAAAATCATAATATAATCCTAATGTCTGGCTGTGAGACTACTAGCTGCAGCACGACAAAAAGTCAATAAACTCCGTCATTTGTCTAAGTGAGTGTAGCACTTTTATTCTTTACAGTATTAATACAAGATTGATAGTGTTCCTTTAACATTAGTGATAAGAAAGGAGTGCGTCCTTACGGTTGACTTGGTTTTCTGAACCAAAACGCACGCACGATGCTCTAAACATAACACAACTTTGCGCATGAAAGGAACAATTTAATATACCGTCGCTATCTTTCAACCTTGTTCGCTGTCATACTTAGAACTAACGACCTTGAAAGATAACTCTGACGCTCATCACACTCTCGCGTTTCATTTTAATCCTACCGGGTCCAAACTTGGCAACGGTCTTCAATTACAATATCTTCTTGATAAAGGGATTTTTCCCACCGTGACACAAAGCACTGGTTATTATCTCATCCACTTACCACTCGGGAGGGCACTTCATCTGTCAATAAGTAGAGTGTAATTAAAAATATTTAATTATGGCTACCACCAGTGACAGAGACAGGTAGACGTAGAAAGATTGCAGTGCAGAAAGACTTTGTGACTTTCCAAAAGATAAACATTATCTTTGGTTTTGCATTTTCATTTTTTTGCTCCACTTCTTCCCAGAGCCATAACTGTTTTATTTTTTTGGTCAAAATGGCCATGTGAGGGCTTGTTTTTTGTGGGACAAGTTATTATTATTAATATTTATTTATATGGCGCCATTGATTCCATGGTACTGTACATGAGAATGGGGTTACATACAAATTACAGATATCACTGGCTGTGTTCACACGTAGCGGGGTTTTTTTCGTTTTTCGCAGAGATTTTTGCCGCGAAAACGCAAAAAAAAAAAAAAAAAAGCATCCCATGCAATCCTATGTGATTCCGCACATACTGTGCTAATGCTGCGGATTTTTCCGCGGCGGAATTGCATGGCGGAAAAATACGCAGCATGCTCATTCATTGTGTGGAATCGCGGGAAAGTCCGCACACATAGGATTGCATTGTTCACCTTACTTTGCATGTGGCTATGCCCACCATGCGAAAAGTAAGCAGAACACTTTCGGATGGTACCCATGTTCTGGAGGAGAGGAGACTGTCCTCCGGGCTGTGGGTACCGTATCCCTGTAAAAAAAATAGAATTAAAATTTTTAAAAAATTGTCATATTCTCACCTTCCAATGTCCCTCGCAGCGTCACCAGGCCTCAGGGATGCTCCCAGCAGGTTCCGTTCCCAGTGATGCCTTGTGACAATGACCTTTGATGACGTCGTGGTCTCGCCATACCGTAGCGGTCTCGCGAGAACGCAACGTCATCAAAGGTCATTGTTGCAATGCATCACTGGGAACGGGACCTGCCGGGAGAATCGCGATGATCGGGAACGCTGAGCGGGACGCCGGAAGGTGAGAAAACCACCATTTTTTTTAAAATTAATAATTAATTAATCAATAATAAAAAGTTGGTCACACTAGTCAAACACTATGTTTGATGAGTGTGACCAACCTGTCAGTTTTCCAAGCGATGCTACAGATCGCTTGGAAAACGCTAGCATTCTGCAAGCTAATTATGCTCGCAAATCGCTAGTTTTTCCGCAGGAAATAGGCAGGAATTAAAATGCGGTTTTCTCGCATATTTCCTGCTGAATGGAATTCCCACGGAAATTTCCGCGGAAATTCCACAACGTGTGCACATAGCCTCACAGACTAATATAGAGGGGAGAGGACCCTGCCCTTTTGGGCTTACATTCTACAGGATGGTGGGGAAGGAGACAGTAGGTTGGTGGGTTGCAGCAGCTCCAATGATGGTGAGGAGGCAGCGGGGACATTGCAGGCTGTAGGCTTTCCTGAAGAGATGGGTTTTCAGGTTCCATCTGAAGGATCCAAGTGTGGTTGATAGCCGGACGTGTGGGGGCAAAGAATTCCAGAGGATGGGGGCTATTCGGGAGAAGTCTTGGAGGCGGTTGGGTGAGGAGCGAATAAGTGTCGAGGAGAGAAAGAGGTCTTGGGAGGATCAGAGATTACATGAGCGATCCACCCGCGCCTATTAACTAGTTAAATGCTGATGTCAGCGTTTGACAGCGGCATTTAAAAAGCGCTTCTTGCTGCCGGGCCGAATATATGCGCATCGCCGACCCCAGTCACGTGATAAGTTATAGAACTTACTAATATAGATCTTTTAGGCCTGGTGCCCTGATAGTCATTGTCATGTTCCATGAATTGGGAATCATACAGACAGTATTGTATGGTTGTTCTAGTTGTTGTTATACTGCCTTACAATAAGATTTGCCCCCTTTAGAAGGCTGTCATACCTACTGAAATGAGCTAGCCCCCTTGCCACACAGCTCTGGGTCATGTGCTGACACAAGAAACAATCTTTTGGTGAGCAGAGGACCAAAAGTGACCCAGGATGGAGCAGCTACCTCATTGGGGCACCTAGTGTAATTGAATTAACCTAAAGAATAATTCCCATCCCAGGATATACCATAAATGTATAGTAGATGTAGGGTCTATCAATAGCACCAGTATCTATATTAAAACTAGTGTCTATTTTGCAAAGATGTGGGTATTCTGACCACATGTCGACTGACAGATTTAGGTCCCATTTGTGAAATCCACATCTACTATATATTTATACTATTGTCATAAATTAAAGCACAACTCCAGCATTTTTTTATTGCACCGCTGGAGTGGTGCTTTTAAATGTAATTCCCCTGCCCCCTGTCTCATACTCACCTGCTACGCCTTTGTCGATTTCCAACCTCGCTCCTTTGGGCTGCGGCAAAAATTTACTTGCACGCTGCTCCAGTGTTTCATGGAGCGTATTGGAGGTCATTTTTTAATACAAGTCTATGAGAGCCTCGTTCTGGCTCTCATTGACTTGCATTAAGCGCTTGTAACGTAGCTTCTGACCAGTAAGAAGCTGCACTCACAAGATGGTGCCACATGACTGGAGCAGTGCTGAAAAGACGGGGAAGACACTGGATCGTAAGTATATGACCGGGGAAAGGGAGCTTACATTAAAAGCACCACTCCAGGGCTCTACAACAGTGAAGACACTAGAGAGTAAGTATATGACCAGGGGAAGGGGACTTAATTTAAAATCACCACTCCAGGGCTGAAAAACAGGGAAGACGCCGGATTGTAAGCATATAACCAGAGGAAGGGGGTTTACATTAAAAGCACCACTCCAGGGCTGAAAAACAGGGAAGACCCCGGATTGTAAGCATATAACCAGAGGAAGGGGGTTTACATTAAAAGCACCACTCCAGGGCTCTACAACAGTGAAGACACCAGAGAGTAAGTATATGACCAGGGGAAGGAGGCTTAATTTAAAAGCAACACTCCAGGGCTGAAAAACAGGGAAGACGCCAGATTGTATGCATATAACCAGGGGAAGGGGGTTTACATTAAAAGCACCACTCCAGGGCTCTACAACAGTGAAGACACCAGAGAGTATATGACCACTCCAGGCCTGAAAAACAGTGAAGATGCCGGAGGGTAACTATATGACTGGGGGAAGGGGACTTACATTAAAAGCGCCACTCCAGGGCTGAAAAAAACAAAATGCTGGAGTGGTGCTTTAAGTTATAGCATTGGCCCCTTTTAGTTTATGTATTTTTGGGGGTTGGACAATCCCTCTAATTATTTCAGGTCTCCAATAAATCAGCCATTTTTCCATGTTACACCTATCCCCACTAAAGCATATACACAATTTTTAGTTAAAGATAACTTGTCAGTATAATATTTTATTGTTTTATCTGTTCTAAATGCCGCTATTCTCATGAATCTGGCCCGGTTTTCTTTTTGTGTTCTCTCAATTCCCAAGACATGACCCCCTCTTCCTTGTAGGTAAATCTTGTCTTGTTAAACAAGGAGGCGTGATCTTCAGGAAGACTTCCACAGAGAACAGACCACACCTGCTTGGTAACAAGACTAGATTTATTTACAGGGAAGAGGGGGGTCATATTTTAGGAAAGGAGAGGTGCAAGAACTAAATAAAAACAGCGGCAAATTCAGGGAAACCGCAGCACTAAGGCAACGTAGAAAAAAAAAAATCTAATTTTTGGAGAGTGACAGGTTTTTTTTTTTTAAAAAAAGTGTACGGTATTAAATTTTTGTTTCAGTAACAAAAGCTCTGGATACATCTGCATCTAAGACTACTTTGGAAGTTCCTCCAGATTTGATGGGAAGAATAATGATTGACTCTTCAGTGAATCAAAGGACAGACCTCACATCAGAACCCAACAGAAATCATTATAAGGCTTGGGTCACACCAGCGTATATTTTCTCTAATCCCGCGCATCCCCCCTACTCTGGAACTCTCTACCACAACATATGAGACTCTCGCCTACCATGGAAACCTTCAAAAAGAACCTGAAGACCTACCTCTTCCGACAAGCCTACAACCTGCAGTAAACACCGATGCACCAAACCGCTGCACGACCAACTCTACCCTCGCCTACTGTATCCTCACCCATCCCCTGTAGATTGTGAGCCCTCGCGGGCAGGGTCCTCTCTCAGCCTGTACCAGTCGTGACTTGTATTGTTTAAGATTACTGTACTTGTATTTATTATGTATACCCCTCCTCACATGTAAAGCACCATGGAATAAATGGCGCTATAATTATTATTATTTATTATTATTATTTATTGTTATAGCGCCATTTATTCCATGGCGCTTTACATGTAAGGAGGGGTATACATAATAAAAGTACAATAATCTTAAACAATACAAGTCATAACTGGTACAGGAGGAGAGAGGACCCTGCCCGCGAGGGCTCACAATCTACAAGGGATGGGTGATAATACAGTAGGCGAGGGTAGAGCTGGTCGTGCAGCGGTTTGGTCGATCGGTGGTTACTGCAGGTTATAGGCTTGTCGGAAGAGGTGGGTCTTCAGGCTCTTTTTGAAGGTTTCGATGGTAAGTGAGAGTCTGATATGTTGTGGTAGAGAGTTCCAGAGTAGGGGTGATGCGCAAGAGAAATCTTGTATGCGATTGTGGGAAGAGGAGATAAGAGGGGAGTAGAGAAGGAGATCTTGTGAGGATCGGAGGTTGCGTGCGGGAAAGTACCGGGAGACGAGGTCACAGATGTATGGAGGAGACAGGTTGTGGATGGCTTTGTATGTCATGGTTAGGGTTTTGTAATGGACTCTCTGGGCAATTGGGAGCCAGTGAAGGGATTGACAGAGGGGAGAAGCTGGGGAATAGCGGGGGGACAGGTCGATTAGTAAGGCAGCAGAGTTTAGAATAGATTGGAGGGGTGCGAGAGAGTTTGAGGGGAGGTCACAGAGCAGGAGGTTGCAGTAGTCAAGGTGAGAGATGATGAGGGCATGGACTAGGGTTTTTGCAGATTCTTGGGTGAGGAATGAACGGATTCGTGAAATATTTTTGAGTTGAAGTAGGCAGGAAGTGGAAAGGGCTTGGATATGTGGTTTGAAGGAGAGATCAGCATCAAGGATTACTCCGAGGCAGCGAGCTTGTGTGACTGGGGAGAGTGGGCAGTCGTTTACTGTAATTGATAGGTTCATAGGGGGGTCACGTGAGATGGGGAAAGATGATGAATTCTGTTTTGTCCATGTTGAGTTTCAGAAATCTAGCGGAGAAGGATGAAATAGTGGACAGACATTGAGGGATTCTGGTTAGTAGGGAGGTGATATATGGTCCAGAGATGTAGATCTGTGTGTCATCAGCGTAGAGATGATACTGAAAGCCATGAGATTCTATGAGCTGTCCCAGGCCAAAGGTGTAAATAGAGAACAGCAGGGGCCCAAGGACTGAACCTTGTGGGACTCCGACAGATAGGGGGCGAGGTGAGGAGGTGGTGTGTGAGTGGGAGACGCTGAATGTCCGGTCTGTTAGGTATGATGAGATCCAGGATAGGGCCAAGTCTGTGATGCCGAGGGATGAGAGGGTCTGTAATAATAGGGAATGGTCCACTGTGTCAAAGGCAGCCAACAGGTCCAGGAGGAGGAGGACAGAGTAGTGTCACTTGTTCTTGGCGGTTAAGAGGTTATTGGTGACCTTAGTAAGGGCAGTTTCAGTGGAGTGGTGTGACCGGAAGCCAGATTGTAAGCGGTCGAAGAGGGAGCAAGAAGAGAGATGGGAGGACAGTTCAAGGTAGACGTGTTGTTCCAGGAGCTTGGAGGCATAGGGGAGAAGTGATATAGGGCGATAGCTAGATACAGAGGATGGGTCAAGAGAGGGCTTTTTGAGGATAGGTGTGATGGTGGCATGTTTAAAGCTTGAGGGGAAAACACCAGTTGTTAGTGATAGGTTGAAGAGATGGGTTAGGGTTGGGATGAAGACTGTGGTGAGGTTTGGTATGAAGTGGGATTGGATTGGGTCGAGTGCACAGGTGGTGATATGTGATCTTGAGAGTAGAGTGGAGAGTCGATCTTCTGTAATGGTGGAGAAGTTGGTTTTGAAGGTGGAGGGCTGGGAAGTCAGGAGGAAGGGCTCTGGGGGTTGTTGACCAAAACTGTCTCTGATGTTATCAATCTTCTGCTTGAAAAATGAGGCAAAGTCTTCAGCTGAGATGAGTGGGGAGGGAGGAGGTGCTGGGGGGCGGAGGAGAGAATTGAAGGTGTTGAATAACTGTTTAGGGTTGTGAGACAGGGAGGATATGAGAGATGAGAAGTAGGTTTGTTTAGCTGTGGCGAGTGTGGTCTTGAAAGTAGTGAGGGACTGTTTGAATGTGATGAAGTGCTCATTGGAGTGGGATCTTTTCCATCTGCACTCAGCAGCCCTGGAAGCTCGCCTCAGCTCTTTGGTCAGGCTGGTGTGCCAGGGCTGTCTGTTGATTTTGCGAGTTTTGGTATGTGTAAGTAGGGCAGCGGATTCCAAAGCTACAGCTATTGTGGTGTTATATAGAGAGGCAGCATCATCCGCATTGTGTAAGGAACTTATGTCTGTAAGAGGGAGGAGGGATTCAGAGAATGAGTGTAGGTCAAGGTGTTTAAGATTCCTGCGAGGGTGTGAAAGTTTGTGGGGTGGGGATTGTAGACATGGAGTGAAGAGGGAAGAGAATGTGAGAAGGTTGTGGTCAGAGAGAGGAAGAGGTGAGTTAGAGAGGTTAGATAGGGAGCAGAGGTGGGTGAAGATAAGGTCCAGTGTGTGGCCATCTTTGTGGGTGGCTGTAGAAGACCATTGAGTGAGGCCGAAGGAGGAAGTGAGAGATAGGAGTTTAGTGGCAGCTGAGAGGGAAGTGTCAATGGGGATGTTGAAGTTCCCCATGATGATAGTAGGGATGTCCACGGAAAGGAAATGAAGTAACCAGGTGGTGAAGTGGTCAAAGAAGGTGGTGGCTGGCCCTGGGGGGCGGTAGATGACAGCCAGTTGGAGGGGGAGTAGATGCGCACAGAATGCACCTCAAAGGAAGGGAGGGTAACAGAGGGTGGCAGTGGGATTGGGGTGAAGGAGCTGGTATCTCACAGGAGAAAACCAACTCCTCCGCCATGTTTGCTGCTGGGGAGGAGGGTGTGATAAAGGTGGAAGCCGCCATACGAAAGTGCAGCAGGAGAGGCTGTGTCAGAAGGGGTGAGCCAGGTTTCGGTGATGGCGAGGAAGGAAAGTTTAGTAGCAACAAAAAGATCATGGATGTAGGAAAGCTTGTTGCAGACAGAGCGAGCGTTCCACAGAGCTCCTGTTAGTGGGACTGGGGAACCGGGGGCTGGGTGAATGGGTATAAGGTTGGAGTGGTTACGGAAGGTTGTGATAGAGCGTGGATGGGAGGTAGAAATGACTGTGGGAATGTGGTGAGGAGGACCAGGATTTGGAGAGATATCACCAGCAGTGAGAAGGAGCAGAGAAAGTGTTAGCAGGTGGGAGCAGGAGAGGGAATGAGGGGGCTGTCTGTGTTTGGAGACAGAGGATTGTATGGTAAGGAACACTTTTGAGGCGGAGGTGAGGTGGATGGGGAGGATTGAAGAAGAGATGAACAGTTCCTTACTAGGAGTAGGGATTAGGGGAATTAGCAGAAAGTGAAGGATTATTGGGGTGAAAGTGAAAACAAACAGAAACATTGTTTACAGTGACTGTGTACAGTTACCTTCAGTTCCCTTCTGGTTCAATTCTGGTTTTAATTCTTAAATTAATCTTCACACTTCTAGAACACACTTATAGGAATCACACTGCAGACTGAAGTCTTTATGCAGACTTGTGCTCTGCAATATATGTACAACTAAGTGCAGTCAGGTGTGAAGCAGAGAGGATATAATAAGCTATAATAATAAATAATAATAATAATTATGTTAATCACTCTGTGAACTAAATTTGATCAGAGTGTGATCATAGCGTGATCCAATTTTCTCAGATGAGGAGAAGATGGAGGAAAAAAAAAAATTCTCCATCTTCTCCATTCTATTAGTTTGTGAAAATCGGACTGAGCCCAGAAGTCATCCGAGTCCAGTAGGACGTTTTCCACAAACTCATTGACTTGCATGGCCGAGTGTGATCCAACTATTGGATCAAATTCAACCATGCAGTGATTCTTTTTTTCCTCCGACCGGCTCGGTCCAAGGAAAGAATCGGACATGTGTACGGCCCCATAGACGAACACTGGTTAGAGTGCAATCTGTTTTGTCGGATCGCACTCGGACCGAAAATATGGACTTCTGCATGAGCCCCAAGGCGATAGGTTCTGTAGGAGGCTGGTGGCGTCCACTGTACAACTTATCCAGGGTTGTGCCATGATTAGATTCCTGGGTTCACCGCAAGCACTGGAAGAGCGCCAATAATCATAGGACTCTCTAGATTGTCTCTGACATTTATTGGGCAAGTATAGGATGACATATTTATTCAACAGTGTAAAAAGGCATATAGTTTTAACATAGTAGACCAACGGAAAGGCTACTTTTCTGGCCACACAGCGGCATATGTCACAGCCGTTCCTTGGAAGGTATATGGATTGTCAAGACATACAGTATAGCCCTGACATAAGGTTGAACATAATGTGAACTGCTCCTTATAAAAATGCAACACAAACCAGGTATGAACACAATCAAGAAAAGCTCCACTCCGGTACTAATGGTGTCAAATCTAACAGTTTAGGACTGAATGGGGCTGGGATATAGAACCACACACAACCTGTGCATTGTTCTTGAAAACCATAAATGTAATTCTAGTCATGTCTGAATGGCCGTACTGTGCAACCATGCCGTACACACTTTCGCTTTGTGAAATAGGACAATAAAGATCGGCAAATACATATTCTGTTATTTGTAACAATAATGCACTAGGAAAAGATAAAGCAAATAAAAAAAAAAAAAAAACTACCCCTACTGACACCAAGGATAAAACATGTGTCCTGTTTTGCAAGCTACGGTAATATTCTGGAAGCACAGCTCTCAGCTTATAGGAAAATAATTGCCATGATAAGACTCCAGTATAATAAACACAGATTTAAAATTATCTTCATGGCATACAGCAGCATTGTCTCCAGTACAATTTTCAAGAAGATAATCGCTCAGGCTGCGGCAAGAAAAACCAGGCAAACACAGTGATACAAAACAGATTAACTCATTTCAGCAAAATATCCTCCATATTCCTTGCACAATTCTGATTACAATAAGGGAGATTTCATTATATAAAATGTGATTTCCACATCAGCACACAGTATAAATTCAGAGAGGGTGGGGGGAGAGCAAAAATGCAGGCTTCTTGCTGCCCTGATTTAGACTCCAACGCAAAGAACGGGCAATTCTACATTCTCACAGGTCCTAATAGTTGCAGCAAGAGGGTCATACTGAAAACCCTGTTCATGCGTACACTATTTAAAAAAATATGCTGATCAAGAATTGTACTCATGGAAAAACACCATGAAGAAGACAGTTGCTGCCAAAAAAAACCCAAAACATTGCAGCCCATCTCAAGTTTTCTAGAGACCACTTGCGTGTTCCATAAAGCTACGGTTGGAGAAAAAGGAACACAGCACGTTAAGACTAAAACCTGACCCCAGATGTGAAGCATGGGAAGAAAAAGCATTATGGTGGAAGGAGATCATGATTGATGAAACATCATAGTGTAGGAAGCACCATGGAGGGGGAAAAGCCATGGTGGAGAAAGCACAATGGAGGGAGGAGATCATGGTGGAGAGAACATCACAGTGTAGGAAACACCATGGTCGGGGGAAAGCAATGTTGGAAGAAGCACTATGATGGGAGTAGATCATGGTGGAGGAAGCACCATCGTGGAAGGAGATCATGGTTGAGGGAACATCATAGTGTAGGAAACACCATGGTCAGTGAAAAGCCATGGTGGAAGAAGCACTATCAAGGGAGTAGATCATGGTGGAGGAAGCACCATCGTGGAAGGAGATCATGGTTGAGGGAACATCATAGTGTAGGAAACACCATGGTCAATGAAAAGCCATGGTGGAAGAAGCATTACGATGGGAGTAGATTATGGTGGAGGAAGCATCATGGTAAAAGGAGATCATAGTAACATAGTAATTAAGGTTGAAGGAAGACTTTAAGTCCATCTAGTTCAACCCATATCCTATCCTAACTTGCTCTAACATGTTGATCCAGAGGAAGGCAACATCATAGTAGAGGAAGGACCATGGTGAAAGTAGATCATGGTGGAGGGAACATCATAGTAAAGGAAGCACCATGGTGCGAGGGAAATTATAGTGGAGAAATCACCGTGATGGAGGATAATAATAGTTTAATGCTCCTTTACTGTCTCAGAGTTTGGATGCCTTGAATTAATTGTTAAGTGACTGCAAAGAAGTATTAAAATATTTTCCAGAATGTAAGGGCAGCAGTCCCTGGCCTCAAGCTGAAGAAAAACTAGGTGATGCAACAAGACAATGACCCAAAATGCAAACGTAAATCAACCAAAAATAGTCTAACCTTTTCCCAACATATGACAAACCATTTATGTCATCTGTTGGATCCCCGTCTTTGAAGCAGGCTCAGGAACTGATCCTGTTTTCTTGCCAGCAGAGGATGGCTGGGGCATCTGAATCTAACAGCCGAAGGTGAAGTCGAAACTCTGCCCATTGTTGTTAACCTCTGTCAGTCTGACATTGACATTTACAGCGCACAGCCTGGGGAGCACCATTCTATGCACCCATTGTCTCCCTGCAATGAGATTGCTGGAAGTCTTTTTTTTTTTTTTTCAGTAGCCGCAACACTGAAAAAAGATGCAATAAAAGCTGATCAAAACATCGTATCTATTCCACAATGGTATCAATTAAAATGTCTGCTCAAGGTGCAAAAAAACCCAAGCCCTTATACAGTTGCATCGACCGAAAAATAAAAATGTTTAAAAAAAAAACAAATAAAACACACACAGTATAGAAGTTTGGCATTGCCGTAATCATGCTATCCTGGAGAGTCATACTGTGGGGCCTTTTACAGCACAATGAATGCCATAAGAGCAAAACCAAAAATATATTTTAACAATTAATGGTTAGCTTACGTGCATTAGAACAATATAAACATGATGCAAAGATATATTATTACCATAAATATTTTAATAAATGATGAACACCACCTAGGGTTCATTAGACTTTACTTTGCAGATGCTGTTTCTTATTTTTCTATTCTTACCACATGCAAAAACATGCAAGCAGTGTCTAAAAAAGAAGCTAAACAAGCAATGAGGTGCAGGAATTATTTTCAGTTTACTGCCAATACTTAGTGTAATATTGGGCATAAAATTAGGCTTACTTGTAGTACAGAGGTCATCACTGTCAAAGGGCCACATAACACTAAGAGTCAATGCAGAAGGCAAATCCAAGAGCACATATCTTGTACCCCATTATTTTAAATCCCTGGTCATTTACTACCTAACAACAAGATCAGGTCAGTGACAGATTAGCATCACTCAGACACATTGATAATCTGTGTTGGCAATGGCCTGAGATACACTGGAGATAAACTGTGACAAACTGTGTATGTGATGTTGAGAAAGCTAGATAAACGTTCAGGGTTATTTATTGAGAATATTGAAGTATATGGAGCAAAACTAAATATATATATTTTACAAATAAGTTAATTTATCTCTAACACTAGATTTGGCACATCAAATGGCAAATTATAAAGAAAGAATAATATGCATGGTGTTTACACCAGCGTCACAATTACTACCAGTACTATGACGGTCTTCCGTAAGGAAGAGAGGCTTCAAACTGTGCCTGGAACCTTAACTATCCCCGTGCAAGGGGTACTCATGATGGTAGAGAGGCCTGAGTCTCTGACCTTACTATGCTCCTGATATGCCCTAAGCTGGCCCTCTCCCTCCCCCAGGTGGCCTGGGACAGATATGATAGTGCATAAATACTTAAGACAAACAGGGATAACAAAAAGCGACTTGCATATAAAAACAATCACCATGAGTAGGGAGGAATATAGGGAAGGATAGGAAGGTATATACCAAATGGCAATAGGATAATGGAGAGAGTACTGTATAAACCCCAAAACAGCAGACAACAATCTCCAACAGCAACTAGGATCTTCAACTTCAGCAAGCCAGAAAGTAAACTTTCACAGGCAGGGATGACAAGGTCTGGCCAGGTTTTATAGATGGAGAAAATAAGCAGGTCAGGAGCAGCTGTGAGATGGAGCTGCGTGTCTCCAACAGCATACAAAGAGTCATTAACTTTTCATCGCTGAAGGAAACGAAGTCCTTTAGAATAAGAGAAACAAAACACAAAGGCTAAATGGAAGACCTACGATTCCCAATGTGTAATGATTGCCTAACCCTAGATCTCCTGGAAGGACGTGACACATTCGTGACATGTGTCCATTTTGCACCAGTCATTCATGTCCTTCACAATATAGGTTATAGTAAAATACATACTTACCATCCATGAAGCACCAGAAGACATTTTACGTTCTAATGATCCGCTCGTACATCAACTATTATATACCCTGGCATTATAGAAGCGATGTGTATGTGATTGTGCTATATTACTGCTTTGAGCTTTTAGTAGCTATTAGCAGCTGCATACAACAGAGCACTTTGCTTACCCAAGGGATAGCAGTTGTCACATCTTACTTTGTCATGACAACCTCGTCTACACCAAATCCCTCTGCCCCATGGCAACCTTGGCTCAACAAGTCGCCGCATGCTTTTTTAAAATTTTTTCTCGAAAATCCTTATGCCCCACACAAGTTTGATTCATAAAATATTCATATTTGGATTTGTGAAGTCAAGCATCCTGTGTTAACGAGATATAGCTCCCGTGTTGTCATATCCCTATGTCTCAGGATAATAGCACCTACAATTAAGAATTCCGGAAAAAAACACATACGTTATATCCCCATGACACCCTACTTACGTCCTCATGACAACTCTCCGCACACATCGGATGACAAAGCATATGGACACTTTTGCAATCATTTTTCTAAATGATTACTTGTTTCCCCAAATGCAAAATTAGGCAACTTTCTATATAGATCTGATAAAAAAAAAATCTTTAAGTCGTATGTCCAGATAACTTAATTCCGATAGAATTGGCTATCAATGATTAAAGACTGGGCCTCAGTCGAAAACGCGTAGGTAATTCGCTTATCACTGTTGGATGTTTCTGGAGATGTAGATTTTAATCATATCGGAATAAAGTTACGGTATATTTTTTATCGGTTGTGCCAAATCTTGCAGAAGTGGCTATGATCGCAGTGTTTCAGAAGGGGTGAGCTGGGTTCCTTCTACTATTGCAACTTTCTATAGACTGTACAGTCATGGCCAAAAGTTTTGAGAATTACACAAATATTAATTTTTACAAAGTCTACTGCTTCATTTTTTCTAATGGCAATTTGCATATACTCCAGAATGTTATAAAGAGTGATCAGCTTAACAGCAATTACTTGCAAAGTCAATATTTGCCTAGAAAATGAACTTTATCCCCCAAAACACATTCCAACATCATTGCAGCCCTGCCTTAAAAGGACCAGCTAACATCGTTTCAGTGATTGCTCCATTAACACAGGTGTGGGTGTTGATGAGGACAGGATTGGAGATCAATCTGTCATGATTAAGTAAGAATGACACAACTGGACACTTTAAAAGGAGGCTGGTGCTTGGCATCATTGTTTCTCTTCTGTTAACCATGGTTATCTCTAAAGAAACACGTGCAGTCATCATTGCACTGCACAAAAATGGCCTAACAGGGAAGAGTATCGCAGCTAGAAAGATTGCACCTCAGTCAACAATCTATCGCATCATCAAGAACTTCAAGGAGAGAGGTTCCCTTGTTGCCAAAAAGGCTCCAGGGCGCCCAAGAAAGACCAGCAAGCGCCAGGACCGTCTCTTAAAAGTGTTTCAGCTGCGGGATCGGGCTACCAGCAGTGCAGAGTTTGCTCAGGAATGGCAGCAGGCAGGTGTGAGTGCATCTGCACGCGCTGTGAGGCGGAGACTCTTGGAGCAAGGCCTGGTCTCAAGGAGGGCAGCAAAGAAGCCACTTCTCTCCAGGAAAAACATCATGGACAGACTGATATTCTGCAAGAGGTACAGGGAGTGGACTGCTGAGGACTGGGGTAAAGTCATTTTCTCTGATGAATCCCCTTTTCGATTGTTTGGGACATCTGGAAAACGGCTTATTCGGAGAAGACCAGGTGAGCGCTACCACCAGTCTTGTCTCATGCCAACTGTCAAGCATCCTGAAACCATTCATGTGTGGGGTTGCTTCTCAGCCAAGGGAATGGGCTCTCTCTCAATCTTGCCTAAAAACACAGCCATGAATAAAGAATGGTACCAGAATGTCCTCCAAGAGCAACTTCTCCCAACCGTCCAAGAGCAGTTTGGCGATCAACAATGCCTTTTTCAACATGATGGAGCACCTTGCCATAAAGCAAAGGTGATAACTAAATGGCTCAGGGAACAAAACATAGAGATTTTGGGACCATGGCCTGGAAACTCCCCAGATCTTAATCCCATTGAGAACTTGTGGTCAATCATCAAGAGACGGGTGGACAAACAAAAACCTTCAAATTCAGACAAAATAAAAGCATTGATTTTGCAAGAATGGACTGCTATCAGTCAGGATTTGATCCAGAAGTTGATTGAGAGCATGCCAGGGAGAACTGCTGAGGTCCTGAAGAAGAAGGGTCAACACTGCAAATATTGACTTGCTGCATTAACTCATTCTAACTGTCAATATAACCTTTTGCTACTCATAATATGATTGCAATTATATTTCTGTATGTGATAAAAACATCTGACAAACACACATAAAAACCAGAGGCCAGCAGATCATGTGAAAATATAATATTTGTGTCATTCTCAAAACTTTTGGCCATGACTGTAGTCTTCATTAAACATTTAATTTCCTACTACCTTACTAATGTAAAGTATAATCTAGCTGGCTGTTCTGCTGCTTCTAACATAGATCTGACGACACACTGCTCTTAGCCTTGTCAATTCTATTCTTTTTAGCCATCCATTCTCCGAGTGTTAGGTGATCCTTGAATAGATAGCTGTCGGTTGACAAATGCTTTGGCCGATGGTCGGTCGGGCAGTTACCTCCACCTACTCCTATATACAGAGGAGCATTGACTCTGTTGAGCACTCCTCCAAATGTTGAGCCACTGCCAAACATCTCGGGTGAGAGCTTATTTCGCGGGAACAAAAGGATTGGCAGTTCAAAATTGAGCACGCCAGATCATCTCTCCAAAAAACTGATGTTGGGGAGGAGTCGAGGGACCCATATACATTAGACTGTTGGATAAGCCTGCTGATATCAGGAAGGAGGGGAAGGAGGTTAAATATGAAGAGCAGTGTGGGAAGAGGGGGCACATCCAAGTCTTCAAGGGAAAATGTACAAGATGTATTGTTTCACAGTAGAGATATAGAGGAGGGCAAACATGTGGCTGTCTGCAAGGAGATGGGGTAAAGGCTGTGTATTAGTGTAGACATAAGGGAGTGAACACAGGATAGATTCTGGAATCAAGGTGGACTTGGACTGTAAGAGGAAAATCACTCCATGATTGAGGTTATGCCGATACACGAGAGCTAGTGAAGGCAGCAGGATTCTAGAGCCAGAGAACTCTCATCCAGCATGAACAGAACTGGGATGGACATGCACACATGTGAAAAGTCATAAACTAGAAGTAGTTTAAAAACAGAATATCAACATTAGTTAATGTCCAATGGTTGTGACCCAGCGAATCACTAGAACAAAATGGCAGAATAAATAGAACATCACTTCCCAATTCAACTGCTGTTTGATATGGTATATGCTGGCATTAACGTGCTTAAAGAAGTTCTCCTCCTATCAAAGTTTTCGTCCTCTTAATACATTGCAGTTATCCTATTGTATAGCACTGTGTACTTACAATTGCTCATCTTGCCTTTCTACCCAGTTAATTCTTCTCTTTTCCATTAGGTCTATGACATCACATGATTAATAACTGACTAGCTGAATCCTTCAAAGCTCTATGTAGAAATAGGAAGTCTCTTTTTCCATACATGCGTTATTCCCCTCTTCAACTCCTGACCAAGCTGCACTGCTTCTCCCCCCACCATAGACTTTCGATGACGTAGAATTGTAGTTCTAATGATGGCTCGGGGGGGGGGGGAACTTCCTGTTTCTGTACAGAGCTGTTTTTAATCATGTGATGTCATAGACCTAATGAAAAAAAGAGAAGAATTAACTGGGTAGAAAGGCAAACTGAGAAATTGTAAGTACACAGTGCTATATAATATGATGATTGCAATATATTAAGAGGATTGAAATTTTGATGGGAGGAGGAGAGCTTCTTTAAAACTGACCTAACCCCTTCGATGAACTATCTTGAGTTTTCTACAAAGTAACCTTTATTTCACCAGGTACAAACTATACATAAAACCAATTTACGGCCTGAACATAACCCATTTTAAATGTATCAAAATTAATATATTCACATTACAATAACTAGTTCACAGTGATTTATTATTCCATCGACTGATATATAGTTTGTTATAATAAAATAGTAAAACAGGTAATTAACACGTTGAAAAAAAAATTCAAAAAGGTTGTAAATAGAGTAAGCTCTAAATTAATTTATTTTTCTTATGCTGATGAATCTGATGCCAAATGTATCATATATCAAAAGGAAAATGCGTAAGGCTAAGGAATAAGTGCATAATTCATCTTATAAAAAGTGAGAAGGTGCAACTACTCCTGGGCAGATACAGATAGGTTTGCTATTTACTATACTGATTTCCTGGAAGGGAATGATACAACGGCATCAGTCAAATTGATTGATCATGGAGAAATGCAATTTGCGGTACGGATAAAAAATATATATATATTTTCACATCTACCAATTATTGTTGGAAATAAAATGCTTTTACTTACATGATCAGGTAGAAGATGGGGTAAAAAAAAAATATTGTAAAGTGCTTAAAAAGTAAACATTACTTACCTATTTAAAGGGGATATCCGGCCTTAGGCTAGTTTCACATTTGCGCTTTATAGCGCTGCGACGGCCTGCGCACGGCCGCCGCTAAGCCCCGCCCCCTCCCGGCTCCCTGCCCGCCCCATCCGGTCATCGCCTCCTACTATCTTTAGCATAGGGTGCGCAGATCGTGCGCTGGCCGTGCGCCAGCAGGATTTTTGAAGGTGCGCCGTGCGCGCCGAAATGCAACATGCTGCGTTCGGCGCACACGGGCGCACCTTCAAAAGTGCGCAGCGCACACCAAAATCCTGCTAGCGCATGGCCAGCGCACGTTCTGCGCACCCTATGCTAAAGATAGGGTGCGCAGATCGCAAGCGCCCATGTGCGCTAGTAGGAGGCGATGACCGGATGGGGCGGGCAGGGAGTCGGTAGGGGGCGGGGCTTAGCAGCGGCCGTGCGCAGGCCGTCGCAGCGCTATAAAGTGCAAATGTGAAACTAGCCTTAGGCTACAAGTCTGCAGTCACTTTATGTGACTACAGACTTGTGAATCCTCACATCGCAAGCACTGCGCGCCATGAGGAAGCTCCAGTGCTGGTGCAGAGCGCATGCGGTCACAAGTCATCTAGATGGATGCAAACGTATTCTGTGAGGTCGGACACGTTTTAGTTGGAATGTGGCTGGAAGTATGTAAATCGCATTCTTGAGGTCACATAACATGGCACCAAAGAATACTGATAGCATGCAGTGTGCCTGATGTCAAGATTCACAAGTCTGGAGTCAAATAGACTTGTAGCCTAAGGTCAGGCAAGCCCTTTAATCCTGCACCACTCTCCTGGTCTTCGTTTAATCCCCTGCAGCTGATCATATGCTTATATCAAAACCATAGTCAATCACAGGACTCATTGGTCTCTTGCCATACATGGAGATGTCACCACTCAGCCTAGTGATTGGCTGAAGCAGTCACAGTCAAAAAAATGCTGATCCTGGATCGGCAGGGATTAAACAGATGATTTTTTTTTTTTAAATTTAAAGCATTCCCAGCATTTAAAAATAAACTATACCATGAACAAGCCCTTTACAGAAGACCTGTCACCAGGTCAAATGTAGCCCCATTACCTGCTCTCATTTTCACCCCTACGCTCCCCATTGTATTCCGCTTTTTGTTTTCTTAAAATCCGCCATAAGGTTCTAGAGCTATGAGCCTTTTTTTAGTTAGTGTTAACTTTTATGGTCTTTAACGAGGGGGTGATACTCATAGGATAATTATGCAGGAGTCTTAAGACACGCCCCAGAGGAGCCTGTGAGCAATGTCCACTTGTAAAGAACATTCAAATTAGCACTAAATAAAAATGCCCATATTTCAAGAACTTTTAAAAATACAAAAAGTGGCATACTCAGTCAAGCATCAGGGATAAAGCAGAGGAAAAACTGTCCAATTTTGACCTGGAAACTGGTCCTATTTAATGGAAACTAGTTTTTTAATATTGTTCCAGTATCTAAAAGAAAAAATGTAGGTAACTTTGTAAACAATTGTAATAAATTTTATTTGTCTTTGCAGCTTCCATGCAGACTTATGCATCTCCATAGTTTAAGAGGTTATCCAGCACTTTTACACTGATGGCCTATCCTTAGGATAGATCATCAATGGCTGATCGACCAGGGTCCGGCACCCAACAACCCCGCTAATCAGCTGTTATCGTTGGCGGCGGCCACTGGCCGGAAGTACTTACTTGCGAAGTTGAACGTCTACTTATAGTGGCTGCCATAGAGTACTGCACATCTGCCTCCTATACAAATCAATAGGAGGCGGATGTGCAGTACCAAACCCCGGCCACTACAAGTAGACGAACAGCTCCGTAAGTACTTCCGGCCAGTGGCCGCCGCCAACGATAACAGCTGATCAGCAGGGGTGTTGGGTGCCAGAACCTCGGTTGATCAGACATTGATGACCTATCATAAGGATAGGCCATCAATGTAAAAGTACAGATAACCTCTTTAAAGACTACAAACATTCCCTATATAATTTGATCCCATGGTCACATTCCATTATAAAAGTACGTCCCCCCCCCCGATACTTCCAACTAAAATGCATTTGATAAATTAGCAAGACATAGAAGACAGTGGGTGGAATTATGGCTGCCGAATCGGTTCTCATAGAAATTGTTCCCATAGATCTCGATAGGTGCTGTAGGCCCAAAATAATCCAAGTTGAAAACATGAATGCAAAGTTGGACTTTACCCTTAAACAGAAAAGTGAAAAAAATAAGATGTCCCTATGGGTTACTACTGAGAACTCCTCCTAAGCTTTATTTCTATAGCTCTGGTTTGGACGATGGGCAGATCCTAAAATTATTATGCAAGGAGTTAATTTCACGCAGTTTAACATCAAACAACTTCTTCAAGTAAAAATGTAAAGCTGTCACTATTTACACTTTTCTACAAAAAAAAAAAAAAATTAAAAAAGGTATCGGAACTCACAGCTAACACATCTGCATTCAACAGAGAACAACATAAAAGGGAAATGTATCTTCACTCTAAATTATTAAAATGAAAAATGCTCCGTGAGAATCTCAAAAACGATTTTTCTACATCCCATGTTCAAGAAAAATACCTGATTTTCCTCGTGAGACACCCTCATTTGCTCCTTCAGAACGGACATCCTTGCAGCCTCCTCCTTTCGGAGGACTCTTTCCTTCTTGAGTTCTGGGCTCCAAAATGTTTTAATACTGTTCATGGAAGATCCAAGTTTGCTGTCTTTAATGTCCAGCTCTTTCCTTAGCAGCTCATTTTCCCTCTGTAGGTCCTTCAGTTGAACCTGAAGATCAAGCATGGTGTTGTCTCTCACCTGTCTTAACATAGAAGGAATCTGGTGATGATGGTGGTGGTGATGAGCAGAGCTGGTCAAGCCTATATGGTCAGTGTAGGACAAGACATCTGTGTGTGAAAGACCAGCAGAGGCAATATTTGGACTGCTTCCCATGGCTGTGACTCTTCCACCATAGACAGCTCTATTAGTAGCCCTTCCAAGAGTCATGGTTCCTTTCGGAAAAGTTGTAGACGCAACACCCTCATGGTCACTCAAGTACATGGGTCCAGACGTTGCATAGGCTGCATTAAGAGACTGAATGTTCTCCATTGACAGCGTTTTACCAGCTCCCCCTCCACTGCTTGTTCGTCTATGGCCCAAACGAGGTGATCTTGGCAAACGAGGCGATCTGGAAGGACTGCCTTCCAAATTAGTGATTGTACGAGCACTTCCATACATAGCTGTGCTGTATTGTAGTCCCAGACAGGAAAAATAAAAAAAAGATTAGGAATAATATTAAAAACAAGGATTAGGACGTCTATCTCAGCATCTAGAGCTCTGCTTGAGATGTCATTGTTCTTTTTTCATTATGAAGATCCTTCAAGGAATGGCAACCTAGAAACAAAAAACAAGCAGAATACATTATTTAACCAGCAAGGAATAAAAATGTCAATGTCATAAAAAGGTTAAATGATACTGATTTTGAAGAGTTCGGGGTCAAGTGTCGTTACTTAGAAAAGCGAATTTACAAAGTCATGCTGTTCTCAAAACTTAATTGATTGCGCAAAACTCTTGACATTGCCATAGGATTCTACAGGAAGCAAATAACATTCTTGTTAAAATAAATAAATAAATAAATCATCAAGGCAACTTCATTACTTAAATGTTTCTGTGCTACACTGCCAGGTAAGTCTATACTAATGGACAAGGCGAAGGGAAAATCTGCACACCCCCGTTTGTACAAAGTACAAGAAACTACAGCAAAACCAAAGAAATGAGCCGGAGCATAAGTTGGAAAAGGAAATATGTAGTGTACTGCTATAAGAGTAAAACTGTGGTTCCACTATTACTCCCCAGCAACATGCCCGCTGTCTTGGGGTCATACTTAACTCCGAGCTTTCCTTCGCCCCCCACATTCGATCACTGGCTCACTCTTGTCATCTGCACCTCAAAAACATCTCTAGAATTCGACCTTTTCTTACTTTTGAGTCTGCAAAAACTATTACTGTTTCTCTTATTCATTCTCGTCTGGACTATTGTAACTCTCTTCTAATCGGTCTCCCTCTTACCAAACTCTCCCCTCTCCAATCTGTCTTGAATGCTGCAGCCAGGATCATATTCCTCACCAATCGTTACACTGATGCCTCTACCTTGTGCCAGTCATTACACTGGCTACCCATCCACACTCCAGAATTGAGTATAAACTTATTACAATCACCCATAAAGCCTTCCATGTCTCAGCACCACCCTACATCTCCTCCCTTGTTTCAGTCTACCACCCAACCCGCGCCCTTCGCTCTGCGGATGACCTGAGGTTAGCATCCTCATTAATCAGAACCTCCCACTCCCGTCTCCAAGACTTTACACGTGCTGCGCCAATTCTTTGGAATGCACTTCCCAGGTCAATACGATTAGTCCATAATCTCCACAATTTTAAGCGTGCCCTGAAAACGCATTTATTCAGACTGGCCTATCGCCTCAACACATTAACCTAATCTATCCCTGTGTGGCTCAGCCAAAAGTTTTACCATAACCAGGTTCCTCGCATCATGTTCCCACATGCTTTATGCATCCATTAGCCCTCTGTGTTTGTACTGTTACACACTTAACATTATGGCTGGTCCATACAATCAGGGCAACTGTTACCACCCACCTTTCGTGTCTCCCCTTTTTTCCTCATAGACTGTAAACTTGCAAGCAGGGCCCTCATTCCCCTTGGTATTTGTTATAATCTATGTGATTATTGTTATGCTGTAATGTCTATTGTCTGTACAAATCCCCTCTGAAATGTAAAGTGCTGCGGAATATGTCGGTGCTATAGAAATAAAATTTATTATTATTATTATCATTATTATTATTATTATTATTATTATAAAATCAACTACAATGTTGCCACTCTGGAATTTTCACAGTGGATATGTCTTTTTGGAACATATGCATAAAAGACCCAGTTTTTTTTTTGCTTTTTTTTGGAGGGTTGGGTTCAACCAAATAAAGGGCTTTTCCCATCAAAAACACTTATGGTATATTAGGCTAGGTTCACATGGTTTTTCAGAGACTGAAAACTTGGATGAGTTTTGCCAAGCAGAATGCGCTCCTTTTTTCAATTTTTTAAGACAATTTTTTTCTTGAAGGTTTTAGAAGCATTTTTTTTTTCCGTACTGTGTTTTGCTCTTGACAGTGTAAAAATTGTGGAATCTGCTTCAAAGAAGTAGCATGTCAGGCTAGGTTCATGCAGAGTTTTTTCGTGGAGGATTTTGAAGCAGATCTGCTCCAAAATCTTCTTAAAAAAACCTTCATATTCAATACAATGGAAAATCCACATTGCTTTTCATAACTCTTTTTTAAAATATTTTTTTCCATTGAGCTTTTAAAATCTTGCTATGGAAAAAAGGAAGGGGTATGCCAGTTCTTGAATGTGGATTCCGTTTGGAATTTGCTCCACAAGGACTGTGAAAATTAAAAAAAAAAAAAAAACAACTTCAAAAAGCTTTTCCAAACTACAGTATATTAGGAAATGCCTCAAGTAAAAAAAAAAAAGCCTTAAAAAATAGAATAAAAATAGAGCACTTCCTGCAGTGGATTCCTTAAAAAAAACTAAACTTTAAAGGATATGCTATAAATGTATGGTTAGAGTATGTCCCTTTTGCATCTATCTCCAGAATGAAGTGTTCTGTCTTAACCCCTCTCACCTCGTAAGCCAGCCAAAGGAAGTATGCATATAGGGAATTTACAAAGGCTTGGCAGAGTATATACTTTCTTACTGAATTAGAAAGCTATTGTTGCCATCATTAGAAATATTTTTAAAGGGTTCCTCCCATGATAGTGTTTCAGGAGCTCACCGCTCACCAGCGTCACAACTTTCTACTTGCCAAGGGTGGTGTGCTCCTGATGATTGACAATTCAATTGCCCTACTGGTCAGAACTGTGCACGTTGAAGTTGCAAGCAGAGGCGGAGGCAGGTATATTAAAGTCAGCTTTAGAGAAGCACTTGCAAGCTCCAAAGCAAAGAACTTGTAAGTGCGTTAGATACTGGCTGCCTTTGAAAGACTGAAGAGGTGGTTAGTAACCTAGGTTGTAGAATTAAAATCCCTTTGCGAACTGAGAACAGGGAGAAATTTTTTTCAATGAGAGGTAAATTGCCAGGTTGCTTGTTTTTACAAGAACTTTGCAATTTTCCCCCATTTTTGAGGATAAAAAGGTTATTTGTGAATCATCCTTTAAATAAGAGACCTTATTGTGGAACCCCAGGAGTCAGGTTGCCACAGTGGCATTGCCTCCCTCACAGGGAGAAGGAATGTCATGCCTGGAAGCAAGGAGGGGGTCCTCTTACCAGGTGTCAGTAGGACAGAAGTCGAGCAGAACCTGGGGAGTGGAGCTGTGATTAAACTCGCCGCAGAGCTGAGCGCTAAGAACTGGATACCAGAGTCCATGGTTGCCCGGGTACTGAAGTCCCGGCAGCTAAATCTGGAGCGCAGGGGACTGCAGGTCTACTGGCCTAATCTACTGTAATACCCGGTGGCACAGCAGTATACCAGAGCCTGGAGCCGACACAAAGGAGCGGCACCTGTGATAGGCTCGAGCTGCCTGCCATGCAGGCAACGGGTTGTTTTTAAAAAACAGAGAGAGACAGCAGCAGGAGGATGAGCTGTTAGGCAGCAAGGAAAAGGACAGCGCAGAAGGAGGGGTTCTGTACCTACCTGGCCAGGTGTATCCAAAATTGCTTCGAGGCTGCCCGGCTCTCCATTACAATCTGTTACCAGTGCCCTGGTCTGTACTATCAATCATCAAGTAAAGGAAAATAAAATTACAGTCCTTGCGCCCTCCAGTGATCTCTTGCGCCCCGATTCCTGTACCACAAGGTACACGAAGCCTGACATAAAACGGAACTGGTAGCCCGAGTGTCTTCGGCATGCTCGAAAAACAGGCAATCCCTGCATATGTTGCAGCTGTCTAACAGCCGCGAGACATGCAGCTGTGGGGACTCGAACATAGTATTCGAGCATGCCGAAGGCACTCAGGTAGCAGCCTAGCAAGCTCAGATAACACCTTATTCCAGCACGTTCTCTCATCACTGATGCCGATAAGGGTCCCGTTACATTTAGCTATGTACCAGTGATCCCGACAACGATACGACCTGGTCAGGATCGCTGGTGCATCGCTAAGGCTAAGTGCACACGTACCGGAACTCTCGCGGAAATTACCGCGAGAATTCCGGAATTCCAGTCCGCGGGAAAATCGCATTTTAAATTCCCGCGATTTTCCCGCGGAAAAACTAGCATTTTGCAAGCGTATTTAGCTTGCAGAATTGCTAGCGTTTTCCAAGCGATCTGTAGCATCGCTTGGAGAACTGATTGACAGGTTGGTCACACTCGTCAAACATAGTGTTTGACGAGTGTGACCAACTTTTTACTACTGAGGCCGCCTATGCGGCATCAGTAGTAAAAGATAGAATGTAAAAAAAAAAATAATGGTGTTATTCTTACCCTCCGACGTCCCGCGCATCCGTTCCCAGTAATCCTTTGGGAAAATGCCCGCGATGACGTCAGTTCTCGCAGGATCGCGACGTCTCGCGGTAATTCGCGATGACGTCGCGCGAATGACCGTGAGACTTCGCGATCCCGCGAGAAGGGACGTCATCGCGGGCATTTTCGCAAAGGACTACTGGGAACGAGAGCGTGGAGAGAGGTGGGAAGGCTGCGCGGGACGCCGGAGGGTGAGAATAACAATATTTTTTATTTTAAATTCTATTTTTTACAGGGATATGGTACCCAAAGCTCGGAGGACAGTCTCCTCTCCTCCGGACCATGGGTACCATCCGCAATTGTTCTGCTTACTTTCCGCATGGTGAGTACAGCCACATGCGGAAAGTAAGCGGAACAATGCATTCCTATGGGTGCGGGATCGCCGCGATTCCGCAAATTAATGAGCATGCTGCGGTTTTTACCGCGAAGCGATTCCGCTGCGGTAAAAACTGCAGCATTAGCACAGCATTGCGGAATCCCATAGGAATGCATGGGATGCTTATTTTTCGCGTTTTCGCGGCAAAATCGCGCGGTTAAAACCGCCGCGGAAACGCGAAAAAAACGCCACGTGTGAACTCAGCCTAAATAGTCGCTAGTGAGCTGCCAAACAGGCAGATCTCACCAGCGATAAGAGATCCATCGGCGGTCGCTGTTACCTGTCACACCGCTGCGATGATGACGACTTCCGCCTGCGTCCATGTGTTGCTAGTCGGCGCCAGCGGGACACCAACGAGGAAAAAATGTTCCAGGACATTCGAGCATGATCAGCAATATCCAGCGGAGGGGGGGGCGGTTGCAGGTACGGGTCACACCGCTGCCATGATGATGACTTCCGCTTGCGTCCATGTGTCGCTAGTCGGCGCCAGCAGGACGCCAAAGAGGAAAAATGGCCCAGGATAAGCATGAAACAGCATAAATGTGCCAAGCAATGCCAAAGCACAAGTAACAGATTGCTGAATACAAACATTAATAAATGGAGGGAAATAACAGCACAGACTGATACTATTTTTGCATTGTATTGACTACGACATTTCTTGAACGGCAACCCCGGTTTGATTTATTCATGGGACGTAGACTTTAGGCTGCTGGCGAAAAACTGCTCAAATGTACAGTTGATCTTCTATAAATAAAGGCAAAGTAACAAAAATGTCAAAATCTAAATTTATGTTGTAAAATAAATTCAGATTGAAAGAAAATGAAAATAAAAATATCATAAAGAAGTCTCAAAATGAAGAGATAAACTTACAGAAGCCCTCCTCCTCATCCCATGAAAGTTTTTTCCTCTTAATATATTGCAATCAGCACTGCGTGCTTACAATTGCTCATTTTGCCTTTCTACCCAGCTAGTTCTTCTCTTTTCCATTAGGTATATCACACGATTAAAAATTGACTAGCTGAATCCTTTTCAGCTCTATGTAGAAGCAGGAGGTCAGTTTTCCCTATACGAATCATCACTGCAAAAGTCCCTGGCAGGTGGAGGAAAGCAGTTGAATCAGGAGTTAAAGAGGGGAATGATTCATGCACGGAACAGAGACTTCCTATTTCTACATAAAAGCAGAGAAAAGAGAAGAATTAGCTGGGTAGAAAGACAAAATGAGCATGTGTAAGTACCCAGTGCTATATAGTATGATAACTGCAATATATTAAAAGGAGGAGGAGGAGGACTTCTTTAAAATATACATAGGATTACTAATTTATTCATATAGGGGACAAAGCCTGTATAAGATTATTAAAGGGAACCAGACAGACGATACTTGTTGCCCGAACCACGGGGAGCATGTATCAGACACTGACTGTATGATTTCAGCCAGGTGTGTTTGAGTCAGACAGGTCCGTGGGGAAAAAAAAAAAAACAGACCACACTTGGATGACATCCAAGTGCAGTCCAGTTTTCACTGGCACCGCCTGACTGCATGGAGAAGGTAGAGAATTTTTTTTTCTCTCCAACTTGGAGAAAATCAGATCCTACTCTGATCAAAACATGATCAGCATGTGATTAGCATAATCGGGCTGATCTCAGATGCTGAGAAAACGGTTGCCAGCACCTCCAATTAAAGCCGCAACATTTTAGAGTCATACAAACCTGGCTCAAGTCATATAGCCGGTGTCTGACACACGTTGCTCATGGATAGGACGGAATGTGTCAGCTGTCAGGTTCCCTTTAACAAATTTTTCAATTCTCTACCATAGGGCTGATATCTGATTCCTTATACATCATGGTATCCATTATTAACTATCTATATTCTGGTATTGCATCATCAGAAAACCACTAATATGAGCCTTTAAAAAGAAAAATTCCAAGTTGTCTTTCTGCTGTAACCACCAGTGATCAGCAAGTGTTCTATTCCCCTACAGCACTCCTACAGGAGAAATGAAGAATTACAATATTTAATCTAAATCAATGGACATTTTATGTAATGCGTGAATGTGCCCAGTGACTCCGAGACAACATTATATGTAACTGAGGTCCCCTTTGGCTGATTAAATTCATTATTAGGAATTTGAAAACCCTTTGAAGGCCCTGATTAGGGAAATCTAATAGAGGGATGGTCCCTCAATGTATTGGTAAGGAGGTAGCGGGGACTCTCAGTTGCCTCCTCTCTCCTACACACCAAGCCCATGGGGCACCCCAATGGTGCTGTACATGCTATGTATCTGCATTAGCAAATAGTTGCTGTAGATCAGGGACAGAAGGAGTTAAGAAGGGTGCTGTTCCAACAGGCTGACAGGGAAGGGATTTCCTATTCCTGCAGCAGAGCCCGGGCAGGCTCGCCCAGGGCAGGATGCTCTTCACAGCCCGGAACAGAAGGTACCCTGGTCTGGGGGATACAAGTTGTCAGGCACTGTGGATGGGCCCTGATGTTGTGGGACTGTCCCCAGAAGGACTTTTGTGGTTCTCAAACCCAGATGTGAGCCATTGATGATGTGCAGCCTCATGAAGTTGCAGGAAGCATTGTGTTGTGTACAGTAAAGTTTTCCCGTTGGAACAGAACTGTGGCCTATGGTGTTTTCCTGAATACTCATCTCCAGCGATTGAAATGAGCGCGTGATGAAGGTAACTGACTGTACTGCAGGACTGGAACTTCACTTGTCTTTACATGTGCAAGGGGCCGGGGTGCTCACTGTGTATCTTAGTAAACTCGACCATGACTACCACCCTGTGTCACCTTGTTACATATGTAATCCCCAAAACATCTAAACTCTATATCTTAAAATCCATGAGTGGGTTTTTGTTTTTTGCAAATAATTGTTGACTAAAAAGAAACTTTCCCTAGATACACCTTTTAAAAGGATTTTTTTTTTCCACTTTCCAATTATAAACTATTCCATAACATAGTGTTTAAAATGTGAATAGTTCTTTTATGTAGCTGAAAATAAAGAAGGCAGAAATTGTAATAAAAAAAAAAACCTGAAAACATCTTTTGAGCTAGCAGAGATACAAGAAAGTAAAAAAGAGCGCGAGGCGCATCAATGGGAGATGAGAATTTCCCGCACTAGTCAAGTGAAAGGAACAGTTTGACGAACCTCAGAACAGCGTGGTGTCACTTTGTGAGCCCAGACATGCAAGATTTTTGATCTTCTAACCTCTAAGTGCATAAAATATCAGCCCTCTAAGATTGAGAATTGATTCTTTAGAGTCTGATTATGCAGTAGTTTAAATATAGCAATGTTTGAAACATTCTAAGTAATGGGAATTCTAGGCTACAAATGATCTTCCTGATGGGCTGCTATCCAGGGCTGGCAGAAAGGCTAGGCAAAACAGGCAGCGGGCTAGGAAAAAGTCTCCTGACTTCCTTAGGATGGTGCATTTCAATGTCTATTCCAATGGTAAAAAAATAATCCACGGCACTAACTTATCTACTTATAATCCTTAAAAGTCCTCTGGTGATGTCATAACAAACAGCCTACGATCATTTCACACCATGTGCTGCTTTGTCAGGCAATATCAGAATCCTTGTAATATATTATGTTAGAAACAGGTTTCTTTCCCACTTATGAGTCACTTCTCCTTCCCACTGCCTCCTCCACTCATCATGTACTCCGAATTCACTAGAATCCATCTTACACGAGACTAGACTGACTTCCAGCTCACTGAGGAATCACATTACAGCTGCGTATATAGAGTGACTGTGAGCCAGGAGGCATAGAGACAGTGCTGCTTTTATTAAGGGTTTATTATCACCGCAGTGCTGACTTCCCAGGTGCACTGCTCAGTACTTCTGTACAACATCCTCCATGCTGCTGCTGACATTTTTGCTCCTACTGCTCCTGAATATGTGCTACATAGAAACAGGAGGGCGGGAATCCTTTGTGTCTGCGCTCTGAGTATGGGAGACATATCAGCACCCACTGATTCAAAGACAACTTACAATTACAGATAGCGCCTGCAGAGGGATAAGCTTATGAAAAATGCTGGATACAAGTCAGAATTATAGGGAATCTGTCAGCAGGTTGTTGCTGTGTAATCTGAGAGCAGAATAACACAGTGGCAGAGATCCTGATTCCAGTGATGTATCAGTTAGTTTACTGGGCCCAGCAATTGTGATAGAATCAGTTTTCTCTGCTGCAGATCTAGCAGAGCACAGAATGCTGAGACCTGTATAACCCCGCCCACACCACTGATTGGCAGCTTTCTGTGTACACTGTGCATAGGCAGAAATCTGCCAATCACTGCTGGGGGTGTGGTTGGACCAAGACGTAAGAGGCAGCTAGTGCCCCAGTGATAATCTCCTGCTGATAAAACACTGGTTTTATTGAAACAAAACTCCACAGCCTAGTAAGTGGCACATCATTGGAATCAGGGTCTCTGCCCCTACATTAGGTTGCTTTTGGATTACATAGCAAAACCTGTCAACAGATTCCATTTAAGAGTATAAGGCTGTGTGCACACGCTGCGGATTCCCTATGGGAATCAAAAACCGCAGTGCAGATGGTGCGGAATTTTCCGCGCGGATTATCTGCGGTTTTCAATCCGCAGAAAGAATTGACCTGTCAATTCTTTCTGCGGATTCTCCTGCGGTTTGCCATCTCCTCCATTGAGGAGATGAAAAACCGCAGGGCAAAACCGCAGAGCAATCCGCAGGTAAAACCGCAGGTCTTTTGACCTGCGGTTTCACCTGCGGATTTTACAAAATCCGCGCGGATGAATCCGCACCTAATCCGCAGCGTGTGCACACAGCCTAATAGTGAACCAAATGATGTCATTAATCTCATAGGTTTTTAGTTTCACCTTATACTTCAATACATAATAAGCCTATAAAAATATATTTATAGATACTCTAGTATAAGATTCTGGTATAGAGGAACTCAAAGAGCAGCTACAAAAAGCACATCTCGCTTTGTCAGTGTACAATACAGACAGACGCTCGATTTCACTGGGGCCTGTCTACTGCTTCATTACCCTGTGTTACAGCTGCATGTGAATTGAAAACTTGACCGGGAGTCTTGTTTTTAGATTAAAAGTTATTGGCAGATTTAGTTCTTCATAGATCTTTATAGCAGCTAGATAGATGCAACGTAAAAAGGTAAGATAGTGGCTGCTACCAGGCACCACTAGATGGCGCTTTACTGTATACTGGGATATTAGGAGTTTAACATGTGAACATTATTCAGCGTGCTCCCCCTAGTGGTGGCTTCAGACAGACAGAATATTATCTTTTAAATAGTACCCATTATTTAAAAAAATATCTATTTTTTTAGATTACATGATAGACAATCAATTATTTTAAAAACTATGTGGTCATAGCAATGAAAATTTATTCCAAAATGCTGGCCACTAGGTGTCTCACTTCTGTCTAACTTGTTATCTACTGCCTGTTGTCGAGCGTAATCATTGTCTAGAAGCAAAGTCCCATAAACAGATTGCAGGCAGTGGGTGCAAGTCGCCGTCTCTTTGCTCCTGCTCTTTTGTTTGACAAAACGCATAGAGTCGGTCTTTCAGTTCAGGGCAGACAACTTATTGGAAACATTCTGTGAAGTGAGGCAAATGAAGTTCCAGAACCTATAGTGCTGGCAGAATGCTGCTCAAGAGGAATTGCCTATTTATAGAAATTGGATGGCAACTTACAAAGCATAAGAATTAGGACTGTTAGAAAAAAACAGAGAAGCAGAAAAAAGTCCCATAAACAAAACATAAAAAGCACCAAAATCTAATTAAGGTTGTGTTTTCAAATTGTCTTATTGCACCATTTTAAAACAACCAAGTCAGGAAACTCCTTTTTCTCTGGAGTTTTATAAACCTAAAACATTTTTTTCCTTCTTATTGTTTTGGTCATTTCCTGAGTTTTTTTGCCGATTTTTTATTTTTAAGCATATTTTCAGAGTTTTGGGGAATTTTTTTCTGTAATTTTTTTTCAGACTTTTTTTTAACTTTTTTAAGTATTGTAGAAAATTCTAGCATTTAGGAAGAAATGCTCAAAAATGTCCAAAAAAACCCCCCCATCCATTACTACTTTTACACAAAGAAGATAGAAGCTCAAACATATGAACGGCAATCATTTTTACATAGAAATTAATATATAAAAAATTTTCAGAGTTTTTTTTTTTTCTTTTTTTTTTTTTTTTAGAAGCAAAAAAGAGTAAATTATGCAGTTTGAACACACTCAAAGCCGCGTTCCCACGTTCTGCTTTTTTCTGCATATTTGTCACAGATGTTTTCGCCAAAATACGTCATAGCAATCCGCTCTACTTTTGTGTTTTCTTTTTTTTTTTATATATATATGTTTTTGGTGGGGATTTTATGCAGTGTCTTTAATGTGGTTTTTTAGTGTGGAAAAACTGCATTTTCACTGCAATTTTTACTAATATATATATATATATATATATATAAAAAAATATATATATTTTTTTTTATTTCCCCATAGAAGTCAATGAGAATAAAAGCACACAAAAAAAAATTGTTCTGCAGGATCTTTAAATGCAAATATAAGCCAGAAACAAAAAATATTCTATTTCATATTGAAAAAAAAAAATAAATTAAATAAAATAAGACTGTTTAGGACGGACATTGGTTCTCAATACTGGTACATTCACGCCTGTCAGAAAGAAAAGCAACAATTCAATAGCAAAGAATAAAAAGGAAAAAAAAAATTATTTGCAGCTGCATTTCCCTGGTTACTAAGTAGCACTTAGTGGATGTAAATTAACTTACAAAAAAAAAGCAAGAAAATCATCAGGGGTTTAGGTGAGGTGATAGTGAATACAGAAAAACATGCATTTATACCAATTTGTCATTCACCGGAATGGGATCAGAGTGATATGGTCTTAAATGCTTGAGAGACGGAAAACGGCTGTAAGTACGGCGCATTACCGCGTGCATTTAGGGTCAAGATACAATGCTGATGTCAATCCTTCCTGTGTGTGACACATCGGTCATACTGTAGTCACATATACAGACTTATTCCAGGTTTGTGAAAAATAGCCTGAATCTATAGTAATTGGTGATGAGTGAATTTGCAGGGATAAGGTGTTATCTGAGCATGCTCGGGTACTAAGCAAGTGACTTTGGCGTGCTCGAAAAATCTGTTTGAGTCCCCGCGGCTGCATGTCTCGCGGCTGTTCAACAGCCACAACACATTCAGGGATTGTGTAACAAACAGACAGCCGCGGGGACCCAAACAGATTTTTCGAGCACACTGAAGTCACTTGCTTAGTACCCGAGCATGCTCAGATAGCACCTTATCCCAGAACATTCACTCGTCATCACTAATAGTAATGCATTGAAATTGGTAAAAAAACGGCAGGAAAACTGTAAGGAATCTAATGGCGAAGGAATTTAGTGGGTCTGAAAATCCGCACCTTGTACCTGTGGTCAAATATTTATAATCTAATTTTTGCTCATGTGCATTCAGTAGATTAGCGAGAAGAAGTGACGTACGGAACAGATTCGGAGTGCAGCCAGACTACATTATTATTTTATTTTGTAGTCTGTAACCATGGAGATACATAGATCTTCATAGGAGCCGTATACACAAAAGGCTATATTCACACCTTTTTTTTTTAATTAAAAGTAAAAGCTGCTTTTTACAGTACCAGCAAAAGCTATGGGATTTCAGAAATCTTAGGCTGTATGCACACGATGTGGATTTGTTGCGTTTCCGCAGGGGGTTTTCTTTCCTGCTCGGATGTGCAGCAAAAACGCAAAGAATAGCTAAAGCAAGGTTAATCAATGACTGACAATCCTGAATTGCTGCACTCATGCTGCGGAAATTTCCGTCCTTATTCGCAGCGTTTTATTTTCCGCAGCATGTCAATTCTCTTTGCGGATCTGCAGCGTTTTCCACCCATTGAGGCGCTCATATGTGGCGCCCCTGAGGCTCAGTCGCCACAGAGGTACTGCACCTTCTCCTAAGGTGTGGTGCCCCATCGCCTAGGTAAGTTGGGAACTCCTTTCCACACTCCAACACCTGCACCCCACACACAGGATAGTTCAGCAGGACCACATTGCGGCTCCATGCTTAGAGGGTAGCAGCGCACCTTTCGTGGGTCCTTGCTTCGTAACACGAGATGTGCTGGGAGGTGGGTGGAGTTGAGATATATAAAAGGTTGGGAAGGTTTAGAATTACAGGTCAGTCTGACGGGAGAAGGACAGTCAGTCAGGAGAGACTGAGGACGGATCCGAGAGAGAGAGTGGAAGGAGTGCTGCAGCTGCCTCAGTGATCTGAGCCAGCTGGCACGGGAAAGGAACAGAAGGAGAAAGGCTTAGAACTGAAACCTAAGCTTCCATAAGAGAGAGAAGGAACTACGCGGAACGAAGGAGTAGGAGAACAGAGAGGAGTTGTGGGTTGGAAGAGGAACCCTGCCTATAGGTTCTCAGCGCAAGGCCGGGGCCCGGCCCCTGTGGTTGTATGGACACTTATGGTTCTGCAGCAGACACCGGTGGAGTAGTTGGCTGTAAATGCACTACTCCCATCCAAGACTTGGGACACAACAGCAACCGAATAGAGAGCCAGGACTCCGGAGAAGGGAGTCCCCGATAGAGGCTACAGCTGTCTGTCATACAAGTAGAGTTGTTAGGAACATCTGACAAGAGGAACTTCAGAGTACCACGGTACTGGAGCTCTTCACACTAAAGGCGCAATAGAGGAGTCGTTCAGGAAAGGTACATGTTGGCGGAGTGTTGGAGAGGAGAAGCCTAACTTGCCCAGGAGGTTGATTGAGTCTCTGCCCCGGAGGACACGGCATGGAAGCGGGCACCAGTGGTTACCAAGAACTGTGAGTAAAGCGGTGAAACTGCGAGCCCTGGTGTCCTCCATTCCTTCGTGCGTCCGCCAGCACTGCTACATCCCCTGCGCCGGACACTACACCATCAAAGTGTCCCCACATCTACACTGCCCTGGGACAACAGCCCTGCCTGTGGAGGGCTATACCACCATTGCTGCATCCCACCATCTCTCCCAGAGGATCTGTCTGCAGCGTCGGCTTAACATCTCCCTTGCCGAACACCACAGGTGGCGTCACGAACTATTCAATCCCATTAACCACACACCACCATTGACATTGGGCGCCCAGGGCCACGGACCGGGTCACAGCTGCCGTGATACTTTCCCCCTGACACCGGCCTGGTACCGAGTACCCCACAGCCCTGGGACGGAGGGCGACCCACATATCTGCAGCAAAAACGCAGGTGTAAAAAAGGTTTGCGGATTTGTCAAAGGAAATGTCAGAAGGTGGAAGATTGTGCGGGCGGAGAATCTAGAATAGAGCCTATCTTGGTAGAAGCACATGAACAATGGAGGTTGGACAAGGAAATGACATCACATTTTATTTATTTTTTTAAAATACTATTTCTTTATTTAGCTAACAAATCCGCATGTAAATCATCATCAAAAATGCGCGGAGTTTCCACTGCATTTTCTGCCAAGAGATGCGGAAACCGAGCAGACATTTTTGCAAGCAAATCCGCAATGTGTGCACATAGGCTTATACACTTTTTTGTTGTTGTTTGTTCCCATGACTGAATTGGCATTTTTTAAAAATCTCTAGTATGTCAATTCTTTCATAATTTTTGCAGCATTTTTCCACACATAGGAAGCGGTGAGAAAAAGCAAAAATACTGCAAAACCAAGCATTTTTGGCGAATAAAACTAATCTTTTGAAACATGTACTGTAGACAAATGGCACATAATCCGTACCAAAAAAAACTACAACAACGCACCAGAAAAAAAAAAAGCTTTTTGGAAGCAGCTTTTCTATTTCTGCAGGGAAAAAAAAAAAAAAAACCTTGCAAATAAATACAACTTGTGAACATAGGCTCAGGCTGTGTGCACACATTGCGGATCCGCAGCGTTTTTGGCCCTGCGGATGCGCAGCAGATTTTGCTGCGTTGTACAGTAGCATTGTATTCAATAGAAATTAAAAAACGCTGTGCACATGCTGCAGATTTTTCCATGCGGATTTGCTGCGGTTTCAAATCCGCAGCATGTCAATTTTTTGTGTGGAATCCGCAGCGGTTTTACACCTGCTCCATTGTCCAGGTGTCAAACCACACGGTTAAACCGAAGGCTAATCTGCAGGCCTTTTGACTTGCGGATATTTACAAATCCGCGCGGAAAAATCTGCAGCACAATCCGCAACGTGTGCACTCACCCTAAGGGTTACCTTGCAATTTTGCTAAATTCTGTACTGGAAAAACCCAAGACATTATAAAAATCTAAGCAATGCAAATTTTTTTTTTTTTCCTTCTTTTTCCATCTTCTTGAATGACTTAATCATAAAGTGACAGACCGTGACCGCACCCTGAATAGATTTCTTTCTAACTTAATTGGGATCCACTGGGATTTTTGATATGGCGCATCCGTCGCAGGATTATTAATGCGATCCACGTCACAGGTGCGAATAGCGCCTTAGTCTATGCTACCATTAAAATCAAAGTGCAAGCGGTAAGGTAAATCATATTTTCATTACAGTCATAAGTTGAAGAAAAATCTGATCTTACTGACGCCACCATTGGCCGGAGCTGTGCTTCCATGCTGTGTGGGGGAGATATTCGTGGATCTATCGCGCTTGATTCCAAGTGTCACGGTCGGTAAGATTAGTGACCACAATCTGCACTCTTCCCAAACATAACATGGAGGAGTATTAGCGGTATATTTTGCTGGGTTAAGTGGTTATTTTGTAGAATGACATGGAAATGTCACATCCATCAGTCACCGATTCTGAGCCTCCGACTGATTACTCTGATTCAGAAGTGTGTACAGCTGCGAAGTGATACATCCCCCACCAAGGCAATTAAAGAGCAGCTAAACTAAAGGCAAAAAGAAGCCAAAAAATAGGAAAATAGATATACTTATACATTAAATTATTATTCTTTTAGATCTGTTGTCCAGAGTTTGGTCATAAGTAGAGTTGAGCGACTTTTGGTTTTTTAGGGTCGCGTTTCGTTTCGTGAAACCCGACTTTTCCAAAAGTCGGGTCGAGTAAGATCGTCCGATTATAGGGAAAAGTCGGAGTCGTCCCGAAACACGAAACCCAATGTAAGTCAATGGGGAATAAAAGTCGGCAGTGAGAGGAGGACAGGAAACACACCTACAGTGCCCATTTGAATGCCAAAAGCATCAATTCTTCTTACTTAAGCTTGTCAACCTTAATTAACTTCATAATACAAGTTACGCACTGAAAAATGGGGGTTATTTGGCTAAATTTGTGGGGGGGGAGGGCTGGCTGCAGGTTTTCATGTGCCCTGGGCGAAAGAGCGCCCCTTTAACACATACCACAACTCATCATGCTCCGATACGGCAGAGAAATAGCGGTATAGTACAATGAAAAATACCTCACTTTTTACATCTCATGACGAGGCCCATCTATTTCTCCATACAGAATCATTGGTCCCATATAATGTTTGAAACAGTATATGATGAGCTCCACATAATGCTACAGTATATGTTGGTCCCCATGGATGAAGCTCCACTGTCTTATGGGCCCAAATAATGCTCCAAACATAATGGGCCCCATTTCTAATGCTCTAGTGTATAATGGGCCCTGTAAATGCTGCTCCAGTGTCTGATGTCCACCTTTGGAATGTTCCAGTGTATGGTGGGCCCCATCTATCATTCTCCAGAGTATAGTGCTCCCCAAGAATTGCTGTCCCAACATTGAAAACAATCAAATAAGTCTCCTCGCTAGGGAATCCCTGTACTTGTCTGGACAGGTGCTGTAGCTTGCTTAACAGCTCGCCAGCCGTTCTCACGCCCAGTATGGATTGCACATGATTGCACAAAGGTTAGAAAGGGTACCGTATCCCTGGATAACATGTATGGATAGCGTACACATTCAAAATATATGTCTCAGGAGGCAGGCTCAGACGGTGTCAGGCACAGTATGGATTGCACGTGATTGCACAAAGGTTAGAAAGGGTACCGTATCCCCGGATATCATGTATGGATAGCGTACACATTCAAAATATATGTCTCAGGAGGCAGGCTCAGATGGTGTTAGGCCCAGTATGGATTGCACGTGATTGCACAAAGGTTAGAAAGGGTACCGTATCCCCGGATAACATGTATGGATAGCGTACACATTCAAAATATATGTCTCAGGAGGCAGGCTCAGACGGTGTCAGGCCCAGTATGGATTGCACGTGATTGCACAAAGGTTAGAAAGGGTACCGTATCCCTGGATAACATGTATGGATAGCGTACACATTCAAAATGTATGTCTCAGGAGGCAGGCTCAGACGGTGTTAGGCCCAGTATGGATTGCACGTGATTGCACAAAGGTTAGAAAGGGTACCGTATCCCCGGATAACATGTATGGATAGCGTACACATTCAAAATGTATGTCTCAGGAGGCAGGCTCAGACGGTGTTAGGCCCAGTATGGATTGCACGTGATTGCACAAAGGTTAGAAAGGGTACCGTATCCCCGGATAACATGTATGGATAGCGTACACATTCAAAATATATGTCTCAGGAGGCAGGCTCAGACGGTGTCAGGCACAGTATGGATTTGACGGCCCAGATTACACAGCGGAGGAGCAGGGAGAGGTAAAGATTGCAAATGCTGGGGCCCTGCCCAAGCAAGGGGGGCCCACTCGTGGGCGTCGGTACTGGCACTGGGCCCCTCATAGTACAGCGGTGTGTCTGACGGCGGGTGTGCACCACCACCGTCAGAGACACTTGATTGCACTATGAGGGACCCTGTGCCAGTGCCCGCGCCCAAGAGTCGGCCTACCCACCTGTCCAGGGCAACGGCACTCGCACGGTGTCGTGCGGTAGGTGGTGACCCCGGCCATGGGGGGGGAGGCAGCACAGTTAGGGAGTTTTAGAAAGTGGCATATGTTGATGTTGGACATTCAGCTGATGCAAAAGGCGAAATAGGTGAAGTACCAGGAAGAGGTGGACCAAAGCAAGCCATTTTTCTGTCACCCTATGTGTCATCAGGGGAAGGTGGGACAAAATCCTTGGAAACCCATGCGTGGTTCATTTTAATGAAGGTTAGATCATCCACATTTTGGGTTGACAGACGGGTCCTTTTTTCTGTCAGGATTGATCCAGCTGCACTGAAGACTCTTTCCGATAGCACACTTGCAGCTGGGCAAGCGAGCTCCTGTAAGGCATATTGGGCCAATTCAGGCCAGGTGTCCAGTTTAGCGGCCCAATAGTCAAAGGGGAATGACCTGTGTGGGAGAACATCGATATGGGAGGAAAAGTAGTTTGTAACCATAGTTGACAACTGCTGTCTCCTGTCACTTTCCATCGATGCAGTATTACCAGTTGTGTGAGCGGTATTTGAAAAATCAGTCCACAACATTGTCATGAAACCCCTGTCTCCAACGCCACTTCTGCTGTGTGCACCACGAACACCTCTGCCAAGCTGCCCCCGGCCCGTACGGCTCGTGTGAGAACCATCACCGCTGCTGTGTGCTGGGAATGCCTCAAGCAACCGATTTACCAGAGTTGCTTGTTTATTAGCCAATATTAGGTCAAGGTTCTCCTGTGGCATGATGTTTTGTAATTTGCCTTTATAGCGTGGATCCAGGATGCTGGCCAACCAGTAGTCGTCATCGTTCATCATTTTGGCAATGCGGGGGTCCCCTTTTAGGATCCGCAAGGCATAATCTGACATGTGGGCCAATGTTCCCGGTGTCAATGATGCACTGCGAGTGCTGGGTGGAGGAGCACTTTCTGGCAAATCCACATCCCTCCAGTCACGCACAAACCCTGTACCAGACCTTGCCACGCCAACATTTTCACTTGCCCCACGAGATGCATCCTCCTCCCCTAAGTAATCATCCCCATCATCCTCCTCCTCCTCCTCCTCCTCCTCCTCCTCTTCTTCCTCCACCTCGTCCAGGAGAGGTCCCTGAGCAGACAATGGCTGAATGTCATCAAGGATTCCCTCCTCCTCTTCCTCCTCATCAACATTGGCTGCAGACGCCTGCTCCTTAAGGTGCGTCAAAGTTTGCATGAGCAGACGCATAAGTGGGATGCTCATGCTTAGGATGGCGTCGTCTGCGCTTACCAGCCGTGTGCATTCCTCAAAACACTGAAGGACTTTACAAAGGTCTTTCAGCTTCGACCACTGCACGCCTGTCAACTCCATGTCTGCTCTCAAAGTGCCTGGCCGTGTATCCTCCCACAAATGCATTATGGCCTGCCTCTGCTCGCACAGCCGCTCCACCATGTGCAGGGTGGAGTTCCACCTTGTTGCAATGTCGATAATGAGGCGGTGGTTGGGAAGGTGGAGCAATCGCTGCAGCTTCTGCATACGAACGGAGTGTACAGGCGACCGGCGGATGTGCGCGCACAGTCTTCGCACCTTCTGGAGCAGGGCTGTTAACTCCGGATAATTTTTGAGGAAGCACTGCACCACCAGGTTCAAGGTGTGAGCCAAGCAAGGTATGTGGCTGAGTTTTGAAAGGGCTATGGCTGCCACAAAATTACGGCCGTTATCACTAACTACCTTGCCTGCCTCAAGATGTACACTGCCCAGCCATGACTCAGTTTGTCGCTTCAAGTACTCGGCCAGCACCTCGGCGGTGTGTCTGTCGCCCAAACAGATCATCTGCAACACAGCCTGCTGACGCTTTCCACTAGCTGCTCGATAGGGGGACACATCGTGTGCAACAGTGGCAGCTGCAGATGGAGTGCTCGTACGACTGCGCTCTGTGGACGAGCTTTCGCTTCTGGAGGAGGAGGAAAAGGAGGAGGAGGAGGGTCGAACGCCTACAGCCAACTGTTTCCTATACCGTGGGCTAGGCAGCACTGTCCCACCACCGCTGTCCCCTGTGGACCCTGCATCCACCACATTAACCCAGTGCGCAGTGATGGACACGTAACGGCCCTGGCCATGCCGACTGGACCATGCATCAGTTGTGAGGTGCACCTTTCCGCTCACTGACTGCTTGAGTGCATGGACAATGCGGTCTTTCACATGATGGTGGAGGGCTGGGATGGCTTTGCGAGAAAAGAAGTGGCGACTGGGTAGGTCATAGCGTGGTACTGCATAGGCCATGAGTTCGTGGAAAGCTGTGCTTTCCACCAACCGAAAGGGCATCATCTCAAACGAGATTAGTTTGGCAATGTGGGCGTTCAAACCCAGTGTACGCGGATGAGAGACTGAGTACTTTCTTGACCTACTCATAGTGTCTGGGAGGGTGAGCTGGACTTGAGAGCTGCATATGGTGGAAGTAGCGGTGGACAGGGCGGACTGAGAGAGGGTTGATGATGGTGATGGAGTTGGTGTTCTTTCTGATGGCCTAGAATCAGTCTTTCGTTGATATAACAGTGGGATTCCCTGACTGCTGTGGTCTTGCAACGACACCTCAACATTTGCTGCTGTGCTAACCAGTGGGCTTACAGTGGGGTAAACAATGTAGCGTTGCTGACTACCTTTGTTGTGATCAGTTGCACATGTGGCACTTGAGGTTTGGTATTGTGTCCACGCTTGCAAGTGCATGCTGGTTAAATGTCTAAGCATGCAACTGGTATTCAAATTTTTCAGATTTTTCCCTCGGCTAAAGGTCTTTGCGCACTTCTTACAGATAACCTTGGCCTGATCATGAGGATTTTGTTCAAAAAAGTGCCACACTGCACTCTTCCTACTTTGGCAGACATTTTGCGGCCTAGCACGCTGTGATCTTTTGACCCTCTGGACAAGCTGTCCAGCAACTCTTTTGATGTTTGGAACCTGTCTTTGGAGTGCTCCGGGCCTGCCAGATAACAGCTGTTGCGATGTCGATGTCTGCTGTGGATGCTCCTCATCTGAGCTATTGGAAGCAGCACCCTCTTCCCCCAATGGATGCCAATCTGGGTCAACAACTGGGTCATCCATCACCTCCTCTTCTATGTCATGTGCACCTTTCTCTGTGTCACCGTGTATGGTGGTATAGTGTGCGGGAAGGGGCACCTGAGTCTCATCAGGGTCAAAATCAGGCTCTGTATACTGCGAGGACAATGTAGTGCTCTGAGTGAATGTACCAGCAGAATCATCCATCAGCGGCTGTGCATCAGTGCACTCCATGTCAGATTCATCTTGGCCTGGGTAATTCACCATTTCACTTGATAATCCAGGCATGGTATGTGAAAACAACTCCATGGAGTAATCAGTAGTATGGCCTGCGTCATCCTTCAATCTTGGTTGGGGTGAAGGACACAAGGAAAGGTGTGGTTCATGAACATGAGCCTCCAATGACGACTCGGTGCTTTTACTTTTTACAACTGAAGAAGAGGAGGCGATAGAGCTGGAGGCTGAGTCAGCAATGTAAGACAAAACTTTTTCCTGATGCTCTGGCTTTAAAAGCGGTTTGCCAACTCCTAGAAAACTAAGCGTTCGAGGCCTTATGTAGCCAGACGATGACGCAGGGTCAGCACCTCCTGCATTCGGTCCTATTTTGCTCTTGCCACTACCATCAGATCCACCACCAACACCATCATTACCAGCTGCCAACCCCCGCCCAATTCCACGGCCTCTTCCACCAGCCTTCCTCATTTTTGGTAGAAATGTAGACAAAATCCAACAAACTATATAGTAATGTAAAACAAGGTACAAGGTGTCTATAGGACAGGGGAGATTTAGAATTTCTGCACACATTTGTGGACAGTGGACACTTTTGGATTGTGTGAGGCCCATTGATATCTGAGCGCTATGTGCCAGGCTCGATGGCACAGCTGCCTGTGACCAAAGTGACGAGAGGATAATGGAGATTTTGAATCTCTGCGCACACTTTTGGACACTGGACACTTGTGGATTGTGTGAGGCCCACTGATATCTGAGCGCTATGTGACACGCTCGATGGCACAGCTGCCTGTGACCAAAGTGACGAGAGGATAATGGAGATTTTGAATCTCTGCGCACACTTTTGGACACTGGACACTTGTGGATTGTGTGAGGCCCACTGATATCTGAGCGCTATGTGACAGGCTCGATGGCACAGCTGCCTGTGACAAAAGTGACGAGAGGATAATGGAGATTTTGAATCTCTGCGCACACTTTTGGACACTGGACACTTGTGGATTGTGTGAGGCCCACTGATATCTGAGCGCTATGTGACAGGCTCGATGGCACAGCTGTGACAAAAGTGACTAGAGGATAAGGGAGATTGGATTGCTTTTAAAAAAGCAGTTTGCGGAGCAGTGGGTAAACAGCAATGCCAGTGTGTCAGGAAGCCTTAAAAGGCAGCCCAACAACCAACACCACTGATACACCACAATATAGCCTCCCCTTGCACTGCACACACAGTGACTTGTGTGTTGTGCAGGCCAAATCGCTAGCAGCAGAAGCAGTTTTTTTGTCTTCTTCCCTGCCTAACGCTCTCCCTACAGAATCAGCAGCAACCTCTCCCTATACTAAGATCGGCAGAAGTAAGATGGCGGTCGGCGTGCACGCCCTTTTATACCCCCTGTGACGCCCACCAAAGCAAGCCAATCACTTGCATGCCCTTCTGAAAGATGGTGGTGACCCATGCCTAGGTCATCACGTTGCCCACAGTGTCCGTGGATCCTGATTGGCTGAAAAAGAGCGCAAAACAAACTTTTGAAACGCGACTTTGGTGCGTAAGTCGCCGACCTCGTGGCCGACCTCATCCTAGGGTCGGGTTTCGTTTCATGAAACCCGACTTTGCCAAAAGTCGGCGACTTTTGAATTTTTTCGACCCGTTTCGCTCAACTCTAGTCATAAGGATTTAGTGAGAATGGTACATGTTCACACGTTGCGATTTTGCTGCATTTTTTCTCATTTTAATCTTTAAGCTGTGTTTCACAGGACCTGTATAAGATTTCAGAAATCTCATGCACACACGCTGTTTGTTTGTTTTTTCCCCCCCTGACGGATTTGGAAAACTCTTTTTTTTTTTTTCCACTCATAAAGAGTAGGCTAAGTGCACACGTAGCAGAAAATTTCTGCTGGAAAACCTGACTCCTTTCCCAGAAACCGCGTGTTTTCTGTGCGTTTTCCATGCAGAAATTGCGCGTTTTTTATGCTCGTTTTCAAAACGCATAGAAATAGCCAGAAATGCGGAAAATTCCGCGAAATTAATGAGCATGCTGCACTTTTTACCGCGATGCGTTTTTTTCGCGGTAAAAAACGCATCAGTATGCACAAAAAGTGCAAAATACATAGAAATGACTGGGAAGCTTATTTTTAGCGGTTTTATTGGAAAAACGCTATGTGTGAACACAGCCTAATGGGTCACTGCAAAAACGCAGGTATCAGGTTTGGCTTCACTTTTGGTGCAAAATCCTAAAGGAGGATGTTTCGCCCACCACATAATTCATATTATTTCTAGTAATAAAAAACGAGATTGCTTTTTGGTGGAAAAAACAAACCTCACCTAAGTTTGCTGACATCTTAGAAAAAAATCCACACCCACAATAACATAGAGTGGAGATTTGCTGTTAACAATAACGGAATAAACAAATATTCTAAAAAGTGGAAAGTGTGGAAGGAGCAGTTCCAAACCGGTTAAACCTCCTAAATCTTTTGATAAAGTAATAGAATTGAAACCGATTACTTCTTTCTAAGGACGTTATCTCTCTCCCTAACATGAAAAATGTTTGTATAAAACTTATATGTAGTTTTAATTTGCTTTTGACCAACAGGTCTGTTTTGAAAAGTTTTGTAATGGCTTTCTAAGTTCTGTCCTCTCTTTTCCTTTCCCCATATCCTACCTCCTCCCCTTCCCTTTGTCTTTCCACCCAATTAAAATATTTAAAACCCTAATAAAACTATTTGAAAAACAAAATCCTAAAGGAAGTTGCATTATGATTTTTTTTTTTTTGTTTTTTTTTTTTGGGGGGGGGCACTCAATTTTTATCAATATGCACAAGAGACAATAAAAACGCAGCAAATATAGCACAGCAGTCCCTTTTTGTAAGCAGCACCTTTAGGCTATGTGCCCACGTTAAAGAAATGCTGCGGAATTGTGCACAGCATTTCCGCAACTCCGCGCCGCGGGTAAGACGCATGCAATTTCCTGCGAAACACAAGCAATTTTAGCTTGCAGAATGCTAGCGCTTTTAAAAGCGACTTGAAGCATCACTTGGCACCAAAAATGCAGCAAAGACTGATAACTGCATTTTTTTCAGCTTTTTTTTCAGCGTCTTTGCACTACCCTTTGCTTTCAGTAGGTGAAAAATGCTGCGGGAAAAAAAACCGGAAAGAAGTAACATGCTCCATTTTGCAAAAACGCAGCTCTTTGACAAATCAGTCAGGAAAAAAACCAAGGTGCATGTATGAGATTCCCGAAATCTCATAGACTTTGCTGGTACTGTGAAACGCAGCTGAAAATTTGCATAAAAAACGCTGCAAAAACGCAACGTGTGAACATAGCCTTAGACTATGTTCAACAATGAGCTTTTCGTGAGTTTTACGATGTTGCAGACTTTCTGCACCCATTAAGTAAGGTAGGTTATTTGCATTTTTATAAAAATATACAGCATAAAAACTCATCATGGGAATGAAGCCTTAGGCCGGGATCACACATGCGGGAAACACGGCCAAGTCTCGCATGTTAATCCCCGGCACTGCCGCCGGCACTCGTGCAGCCGCACGTTCCGCTCCAGAGTGCTGGCAGCAGTGTCGGGGATTAACATGCGAGACTCAGCCGTGTTTCTCACATGTGTGATCCCGGCCTTAGTAAATTTCCCTTATCGCCTCTTTTGCAAAAACAGTATTCTTTTCATCTCAGGGTTGTGCACATAGGCCTCATCATCATCATCGCCTTTGCACCTGTATTTTGTGCTTTTTCTTTTTTGCACAATTCATTATTCTGTCTCCTGCTCATGGTTCCGTCAGACAGGTCGACGAAGATGTGCCTATGAATATATATATCTCATAGGCACATCTTCCTGACCACAACAGGTTACACTGCCTGTGTTGCCCATAGCAACCAATCACTAAGCATCTTTCATTTCACCAGAGCTTTTTAAAAGATGAAAGCTGAGCTGTGATTGGTTGCTATGAGCCACAGTTTACCTTGTAAACAGTTGTGGGAACTGAGGCCTATTATTCTTATCATTTCTATGGTGTTATTGTCCTTCTGTAAAGCTAGAAATAACACAATTTATTACCGTGACGACACAGACCACCCTCTGACACAGACTGCAGAGGGAGCCCAGAATCAGGAACTTCACTTTGTCTGGCATGAAGCATCCTCATTAACTTAAAAGTTCAAATACAGATTAAAAAAAGAAACACAAGATGGATTTCTCCAACCCAGGTATCATTTTAATCGGTGTAACAGCTCTGACGGGATGACGTGGGATATGAGGAGTAGTAGTCCGGTGGCTCTGATGGGATGATGTGGGATATTAATGGTAGTATTCCTGTGGCTCTGGCTGATGGGTTGATGTCAGATTTTAGGGGCTGTAGTCCGGTGGCTCTGATGGGATGATGTGGGATATTACTGATAATAGTCTGGTGGCTCTTGCTGATGGAATTATGTGGGATATTAGTGGTAGTTGTCCGGTGGCTCTGGCTGACTGGAGGATGTGGGATATTAGGGGTAGCAGTCCAGTGGCTCTGGCTGACGGGATGATGTGGAATATTGGGGGTAGTTGTCCGGCGGCTGTGATGGGATGATGTGGGATATTAGTGGTAGTAGTCCGGTGGCTCTGGCTGACGGGATGATGAGGGATATTAGGGGTAGTAGTCCGGCGGCTGTGATGGGATGATGTGGGATATTAGGGATATTATAGTGAATGTGGCTATGCGGAGTGGGCGGGGCTATACACTCAGCCATATATAGATATCATTATAATTTGTTATAACTAACCACAGTTAGATACTATGCTCAGGCAACGCCAGGCTCTTCAGCTAGTTATATATATATATATATATACAGTATATACTGTATATATACGGCTCTGGCAAAAATTAAGAGACCACCACATCAAAACCCTGTCATGGGCAGCCCATTCTCCAGACCTGAACCCCATTGAAAACCTCTGGAATGTAATCAAGAGGATGATGGATAGTCACAAGCCATCAAACAAAGAAGAACTGCTTACATTTTTGCGCCAGGAGCAGTGTGAAAGACTGGTGACAAGCATGTCAAGACGCATGAAAGATGTTTTTAAAAATCATGGTTATTCCACAAAATATTGATTTCTGAACTCTTCCTGAGTTAAAACATTAGTATTGTTGATTCTAAATGAGTATGAACTTGTTTTCTTTGCATTATTTGAGGCCTGAAAGCACTGTTTTGTTTTTTTCATTTTGACAATTTTTCTTTGTCAAAAAAAAATACAAAATTTATTGCTTGGAAATTCGGAGACATGTTGTCAGAAGTTCATAGCCTAAAAGAACAATTTATATTTTACTCAAAAATATACCTATAAAGAGAGAAATCGGACAAACTGAACATTTGAAAATGGTCTCTTAATTTTTGCCAGAGCTGTATATTAAATATATATGCGTGTTTTGATGAATATTTAGCTTGAAAATTATGTGTAAATGACATAGAGAATTGCTGTATGTAAAAGTGCATGTTAAAATCGGATAGCAATCACACTGCATTCGGATGTAAATCGGATGCTAGTTGTGAAAAATCAGAGTGTACTGGCATGACAATCGCATTACACTCCTGCAACTCCCGGTAGGGAGACTCGAACCGATTTTCCATACGTTTAGTGTGACGCCGGCCTAACTGCTGATATCCCCAGCACCTCTTCTGATCAGTTCATCCATGAGTCACATTGGGCACTGGATTTTCTAACCAGAAGAGATGCTGGGGATTCCAGGAGGTCTGCAGAGCTCCGGTCCAGCAGCCATGAACTACCAATGTGACCGCTAGACCAGAGTCCTGCCAATCTATTTAATGATTTTTACTATAAACAGCAAGACAGAAAAATTGCAAAATTTTCAGCTCTGTGACATTATTTCCTACTTTCTACGTCTGTGGTCTTTTATTCAAATTCTCCCTGCAGAACTAAATACATAATTTTTTTTGTTTTAAAGTTCCCAGAAAATATTCTGATGACAGGATGATCTAGCGATCAGCTCAAATTTGCTGGGAAACCTCACAGCAGGCACTCGAACATATTATTCGAGCATGCCGAAGTCACTCAGTTAGCACTCGAGCATGCTTGGATGACGCCTTATCTGAACACGTTCGCTCAACAGAAAAATGCAAAATGGTAAAAATCATCTGTTTTCTGTATATGCTGGTCCTTATTCACCAAGAGGGCACTCTTTTGGCATCTAAGTAGAGCCAGAAGTTCTTGCATATCACATGACCTGATGGTGTTTTCAGGGCTTTCAAGCACTACCAAGACCGGTAACAAAGATCAGTTATCTGACGCAAGAGCAGCAAGCAGGGATATGATGGGCATGTGTGATGCTTGTGTGGGAGCATCGGAAATGTGAGGAAGAATTAGGGGGCTTCAAACTTTGTGTGTGGGGGAAGGGACTTTGAGTAGTATTGTACAATGTTTTTGGACTGTTCGGATGGTGACAGTATTTGACAGGTTTCAAGGTAAGTGATACATCAGCGGCAAAGGGGTCCTGTCAGTGCCAAGTATGAGGAGACATCTGAAGGTCCAGAAGAGGCATTGAGTGCCATGTCTCCATCTCCCCTGTGTGGAAGATGTCAGCCGGTCTCATCGAGAGGGAAGGATGGTCCCTTGGCTGTTTCCAACAGGAGCTGTTGAAGCAGGGACAGGTTGGGCAGAATCTAGTAAAAAGAGAACATCATCTGGAGGGGGTTCTGTCTCACTCTGTGTGCCGCAACTGCATGTAACCGAATTGCACAGTAAAGCTGAACCTGTTGAAACTGACCTAAAGACTCCTGTCATGTCTGTAGCTGTATTCAGTCCCATGGTCGGGAAGATAACCGGGACTCCCGAACAACAAGTGATTAAAAAAAACACTTCACAACACATTAAAACTCAACTCTGATTCCTGTTTAGAAGAGGGATTTCAGGGCAAAGAGAACTCAGTTCTGGCCCACAGCAACCAACCCTGTGCCCCCCTTCAAGGCAGGGCCGCCATCAGGGCATTACTGCCCTGACTGGTGTATTGGGCCCGGTGGGCAGAGAGGGCCCGGTCTCCTCTGGTCACCGGGCCCCTACCAGTAGGTAAACCAGGCCCTCGGAGCTTCCGCAGCTAAACGCTATTGACAATGCGGGCCCGCACGTCAATAGTTAACAGCCGCCAGCCAATAGGAGGCAGGCAGCTGACGTCAGCCGCAGCGCGCACCTCACCAGCGTCTGACGTCACTGTCAGTCGCCGGCTAGAGCGCACTGCAATATAGAGTGAGCACGAGCGTCGCCCACCGCTGGACCGCGGCCAGGTAAGAAGAACTTTTTTTTTTTTTTTAATTTTTTGAGAGCGGCGATCCGGGGGGCCCGGGGGAGACAGAGACATGGGGGCAGAATGCTGAACGCAGGAGCAGAATGTTGAATGCTGGGGCAGATTGCTGGACATGGGGCAGAATGCTGGACATGGGGCAGATTGCTGGACATGGGGCAGAATGCTGGACATGGGGCAGATTGCTGAATGCTGGGGCAGAGTGCTGGACATGGGGCAGAATGATGAACACTGGGGCGGAATGCTGGACATGGGGCAGATTGCTGAACGCTGGGGCAGAGTGCTGGACATGGGGCAGATTGATGAACACTGGGGAAGATTGCTGGACATGGGGCAGAATGATGAACATTGGGGCAGAATGCTGGACATGGGGCAGAGTGCTGAACGCTGGGGCAGATTGCTGGACATGGAGCAGATTGCTGAATGCTGGGGCAGAATGCTGGACATGGGGCAGATTGCTGAACGCTGGGGCAGAATGCTGAACACTGGGACAGAATGCTGGACATGGGGCAGAATGATGAATGCTGGGGCAGAATGATGAACGCTGGGGCAGAATGATGAACACTGGAGCAGAATGCTGGACATGGGGTAGATTGCTGAACGCTGGGGCAGAATGATGAACACTGGGGCAGAGTGCTGGACATGGGGCAGAATGATGAACACTGGGGCAGAGTGCTGGACATGGGGCAGAATGATGAACACTGGGGCAGAACGCTGGACATGGGGCAGAACGCTGGACATGGGGCAGAATGATGAACACTGGGGCAGAATGCTGGACATGGGGCAGAATGATGAACACTGGGGCAGAGTGCTGGACATGGGGCAGAATGATGAACACTGGGGCAGAGTGCTGGACATGGGGCAGAATGATGAACACTGGGGCAGATTGCTGAACGCTGGGGCAGATTGCTGAACGCTGGGGCAGATTGCTGAACGCTGGGGCAGACTGGGAGACAAGGCAGAATGCTGGACGCTGGGGCAGAATGCTGGACGTGGGTGCAGAATGCAGGACATGGGGGCAGAATGTGACAGTGAGACACAGGAGGGGGCAGAATGCGAGACACGGGGCAGAATGGAGATACGGGGCATGATTGGAGACAGATCGCACAGGATCATGGGGCAGGATAGGGAGATCATATGGGACAGAATGGGGAGATCATATGGGGCAGAATGGATACTCATGAGGGTGGGATGGGAGAACATATGGCTGAAGCCAGGAATGAGACACACGGGGGTCACGATGGGGGGATATTATTACCATAGGGGCTAATTAAGGGATATTATTACTGCAGTGATGTATTTATTTTTTGAGTATACTGTTTTAAATGGGGGGGGGCGGTCCTGTTACTGTGCAGAGCGACACTATGTCGCCATTTTTTCTTCATGTGATGTAATGTAGAAGTTGGGGAAAAATAAGTAATGTGTTCTGCAAGCGGAGCTCTTGATAACTGTGTTATTTCCTGAAGAGACGAGCCCTCGCTGGAACACGTGATGGCGATCTGTGCTGGATGAAAGATGAAAAGCAAGGATGAAGGACTTCACCTAGAGACGTCACTGATGAGTTAATATGTTACCTATACACTGACACTATGCACTCTATAGTATATATACAGAGGTCCTGTGTATAATGTCACCAGTGATCACTGTGTTACCTGTACACAGACACTGCATACTAAGTACAGATGTCCTGTGTATAATGGCACTTATGGTGATAGTATTATGTTTTTTTATTAATGATCAGTGTTGTAGTATTCAGTCACCATGTGGTGGTAATATGTGGTCTGGGCATGGTGCGGTGGTATTTGTCCCTTGTATGTGCTATTATTTGGTCACTTTGTGGTGGTAATATGTGGTCTGGTCATGGAGTGGTGCTATTTGTTCCTTGTATGTGATATTATTCGGTCACTATGGTAGTAATATGTGGTCTGGTCATGGTGCGGTGGTATTTTTTCCTTGTATGTGATATTATTCGGTCACAATGGTAGTAATATGTGGTCTGGGCATGGTGTGGCGGTATTTTTTCCTTGTATGTGGTATTTTAGGTCACTATGTGGTGGTAATATGTGGTCTGGACATGGTGTAGCGGTATTTGCTCCTTGCATGTGATATTATTGGTCATTTTAAAAATTGAAAAATAAATAAAAATATACCTAAATTGTATTGCATATTTTAACAAATATTTAATAGGTTACAGTAGAGTAGAGCCTGGCCAAAAGTGTCTACCCTGTTATGGTGGCGGCTTAAAAAAATCTTTTGGCCAAAGCAAAAGCTGCCGGCTATATGTGTGATCTGGTGAGAAGTGGAGTTTTTCCAAAAGAGAGCGGTGGGACTGTGGACAGTTCGAGGGGTGGAGGTGGGGCTGGGTGGAGCCTGGGCAGAGTCTCAAGAGGGCCCCGAAAATTTTGCCAGTATGGGGCCCCGAAATTCCTAGTTGCAGCCCTGCTTCAAGGTCAACATACTATGTGTGGGGACATCATACTTTGTGTGGGGGAATGTACTGTGGGGGCATCATGCTAATGGAGCAATATTTCAATGTGGGCATATATTAAGGGCTGGACAAGGTTAGAAAAATAGTTTCGTGTAAAATAGAAATTGCCGCAGTATGTGTTCCCCTTTCCTAGGTTCAAAGTTGAGAAGAATAACTAACATATATGTACCACAGAGTTTCCTCCTGTACTATTTTGTGTAGCCTTCATTACGATTGCACAGCTCTCTTTTTAATAAAGGGAACCTGTCAGCAGTTTTGGCCGAAATAAGATATGACCATCAACTTTCAGGGCTTATATACAGAATTCTATAATGCTGTATATGAGCCCCCAACCCGACCTGGAAGAACTGAAAAATAACTGTTATTATACTCACCTGCAGGGTGGTCCGGTTCCAGGAGTGTCGCTGGTCTTGGTCCGGGCACCTCCCATCTTCTTACGATTGTCGCCCTCCTGCTTGCTTCGTGTGGATGATGCGACGCTGCATCATCCACACAGGCTCCCCGGCATCGCGCTTCTACGATGGCATACTTCTCTGCCCTGTTGAGGGCAGAGCAAATTAGTGCAGTGCACAGGTGCCGGGGCTCTTTGACCTTTTCCGGCACCGAAGTATTTTTTAAAAATTTTCTTTCTCACTAGAATTATAAAAAAAAAAATTTCCAAAGACGTTTGAGCAGCTTCTAGATGACAAACGAGTTTCCATAAATTCACAGAATGTCAGCAACGCTAAACCCACAGAGCGTCAGCAGCAGCGAACTCACAGATTAGCAACATAGCGCGTAATGTGAGAGCGCGCAGTACTTTCTAAACCTTTAGGCAACCGATGTTTCGTATCATAATGATACCAACCTGGATATTTGTGATAAGGAGCCGCGCAAGAGGAAATGGAAAATGCATCTCTGCCAAGCGGATCCAAAATTCTCTCGCTTGGAGTTGGATGTTGAACAAAGTCAAATCCCCCTTAATACAGCCATGCAGTGATCCTAATCAGCAGTCCGCAGCCCCGATAGAACTGTCACAGGACAGGTACGGCCCAGTCTGACAGCAAATCCTGTCCGTTCTATACAGCTTGTCAGATGTGATGTGCGTTGTCTCGTCCGTGCACCTTTCTCTTCCATTCGCCTGAGGTACGAAAAAAACCCGCTGGATTTCAGGGTTGGTCATGTCTATTGTTAGTCTATTTATAGGGTGGATGTGCTGCTGTGTTTGGAGAAGTAGATTCACTTATAATGCATTGCTTATCAGGAGAGGGGAGCGCATATCACTGCATGATCATTATACTTGGAGAGAAATACATGTCTATGGCTGAGTCACACAATAAACACACCACGGGAAAAATAGGATTAAAGATATGGGAGAGCGGGGGGGGTAGTTCAATGCGTTAATAAGATAAAGAGAAATCCAACCGTATTTTATATTATATTGGATTTTCCACTTACGGTAGAACAGATCTTGGACATCAAGATGGGGGCTGGAGTAGGGCACAGCTATATGGAAGCCCTCCATGATTGCGCTTGGCTGGGGAGGTTCCAAGCCTGTAAATGGGAAGGGGGGACAGTTTTGGTTGGTGGGGGTGGTAAGGGGTGAAGTCTTAAAGGGGGGGGGACGGGGCTCCTGGGGTGGTAGGCAAAAAGTGCAGGAAAACCATCATTCCAGCCCAGGAAGTGAAGACCCACCCTCCCCTTTTTTTTCTGGTTCGGTATTTATCATGAGGGCTGGGGTTCCTTATAGGCATAAAAAAAAAATTTATGACGCATGGGGCTTGTGGTATTATGTGTTACGTGTATCTAGAGATGTTTGGGCGTTTCTCATCACAGTGGCAAGGTTGGCGGGGTTCTTGGAGTTGACACTGATTGGTCGGGGGCATGGAATTGTAAGTAAATTCCAGGCAGTTGTAAATGGTGTGGGGTTGATCTGGCATTTGGTTATGGGCTCTGGATGGGGGTTTTACTCCAGGAGCTTTTGGTGGTCAGTCTTCCCAGAACGGGATGTATATGCTCTCGAGCTAGTGATGGACGGCTGAGGGTAATATGGTGGTCGAGGTTCGTTTATTTTGCCAAAATAAAGCCAGATCTTTTAGCTCCAAGAACCCTCCCCTCATGTTTGCATACAGATTGTATTAATATTTATGGTTTATAATTGTTATATGTTATTGTTTGTTAATAAAATTGGCCTTTCTGGCCAAAATTTATCCAAAGAATATAATTAGTAGTGTTTCTATTTAAAGGGGGTGACATTTTAGTGCGGATTTGTTGCAGGTTGGAGGTTGCAAGGTAAGAACCTATACTCGCCATACATGGTCATGCACATGACTGTATTAGGGATCTGTGCAGAATTCTCGAAGGTATAGCATACTATACACCTTATAGCGGCACATGATGCAGGGTGCATAGAACCATAGAATATTAAAGCTGGAAGGGACCTCCAGGGTCGTTGTGTCCAACCCCCTGCTCAATGCGGGATTCACTAAACCATCTCAGACAGATGTCTGTCCAGCCTCTGTTTAAAGACTTCCATTGAAGGAGAACCCATCACCTCTCGTGGCAGCCTGTTCCACTCATTGATTACTCCCAATAATGAACATGCTCACCAAAGACCTAACTATAGTGGGTGCAGGGGTTGCAATCATATCCATTCTGGCTCAAAAACTCTCTTTGGCACATATGCGAACTCCAATACTATTAAAGACCCATTATAGCTGGGACCCTACTAGAGATTTTGCATTGGGACCCACAAGCTTCAAGTAACACATCAGTAGCTCCTTTCTAAAAGTAAATAGAAAGAGCTACACATGTAAGCAGAAATGGGACCCAGTTCTCAAGATAGGTCCAGGTCCAATTAGGCTTTGAGATAGGTGCCGGTCCCACATGACTCTGAGATATGTGCGAGTCCCAGAGGACTCTGCGGTAGGTGCAGGTCCCAGAGGACTCTGCGGTAGGTGCGGGTCCCAGAGGACTCTGAGATAGGTGCAGGTCTCGGAGGACTCTGAGGTAGATGCCGGTCTCAGAGTTCTCTGAGGTAGGTGCAGGTCCCAGAGGACTCTGAGATGGGTTCGGGTCCTAGAGGACTCTCGGATAGGTGCAGTTCTTAGAGGACTCTGAAGTAGGTGTGGGTCCTAGAGGACTCTGAGAAAGGTGTGGGTCCCAAAGCACTATTGTGGTGAGATGTGGTACCCCACCATCCAGGTAAGGTGGAGACTCCTGACCACGCTCCAACACCTGCAACCCACACCACAAAGTAGTGTAGCAAAGCACCATTGGCGGCTCCCTGCTTGGAGTATAGCAAAGCACCCATTGGTGGCTCCCTGCTTGGAACACGAAACGTGCTGGGAGATGGGTGGAGTTAGATTACATTTCAAGGAGCGGGAAGAGTTTGAGTGAGTTAATCAGTAGTTGGTTGGAGAGAGAAGACGATCCCTAGAGAGAGGGATAGATGGATGGAGGTGCTGCAGCAGATCCCAGTGATCTGGGTCTGCTGGCACAGGAAGGAGAGAAAGAGAGCGCAACATAGACTGAAAGCTTGACTCTCCACAGAAAGAAAGGATTAGTACGGAACGTGAGGAGTAAAAGAGAACAGAGGACGTGGGTGAGAAGAGAACCCTTCCTAAAAGTTCTAAGCACAAGGCTGGGGCCCGGTCCCCGAGGTTGTACGGATACTAATGGTCCTGCAGCAGACACCGGAGGAATAGAAGTAGTGACCACTTTATTCCCACACAAGACTTGGGGGCACAACAGTAACTTGATAGTGAGCCGGGACTTAGTAGCAAGGAGTCCCCGAAGCAGGCTACAGCTGGAGTATTCCATCTGGCCTGGGGGTTGACTGAGTCCCTGACCCGGAGGACACGGCACAGAAGCAGGCACCTGTTTGTACGACATACTGTGAGTAAAGCTTTGGAACTACATGCCCTGGTGTCCGCCACTTATTCCAGCATCAACCTGCCCGGCACTGCTACCTCCCCTGCACCTGACACTACACCACCTAAGTGTCACCATATCTACTTTGCCCTGGGACAACAACCCTGCCTGTGGAGGACTATACCATCACTGCTGCACCACAACATCTGTCCCAGAGGATCTGTCTGCAGCGTCGGCCTAACATCTACATTGCCGAACACCACAAGTGGCGTCATGACTTATTCATTCACACTGAACATTTAATATGGGTGCCCAGGGCCACGGGCCGGGTCGCAGCTACCGTGACAACTTCCATTGAGATCCACCGGGCCCGGTACCGAGTACCCCACAGCCCTGGGTGTGAGGGCGTCCCAACTTGGCGTCACGAACAGGATGACGAGACTTGATGCCATTGGGTTCTGTGTGCCTACGATTTATTGAACTTAAAAAGTTGTGGAAATGTGCCGAAGATCCTATTTGATAGACTATAAAATGAACGCTAAAAATGGCCGCTGGCGCAGTGAAGAAGGGCGTGACAACATGGGTGGTCCTAAGAAAAGACCGCAAACTGTTTTGGGCCTCCCCTGTCTAAACTTATATGCAACTGCAACATGGCCCACCCCCTGAGGGATTCGTGTACTGGCTTGGTATGGAGGAGTAGGAAAAAGACGCCGCCCTCAGAAGGAGGGGCGAAGGCCAGTGGCGGGAAAAGAGCTCAGACAGGAAGAAGAACGCCAGAACGCCATCTTGGAAGGAGAAGGGAGGAGGCTTGTAGAGCGCGCGGAGGTTGAGTCGGATCTCCCCGGCACCATGGCTGAAGGCTCCGACCCCGTCTCCGGGATGAACCGCCAACAGCTGGAAGACGAAATAACCCAGGTGACGTGCCGTCTGCGACTGAGGCAGGAGGCCTTACGGTGGTTGAGCAGGCAGCACGCCCAGGAGGGGCCTACACCACCGGCACCTCTGGACCCGGTACCTTCACCAGTGGTACCTGTCACCATTGAACCGGACTGTCCTCAGGCAGCGCAAGTATACACCTCCACGCTGTCCATACGGCTGGTCGCGGCCTGTCCGGGGGAGTCACCGGAGACCCCGGGAGCCGAGGCCGTGCTCCTTCCTGGACCTGACGTGACTGCGCAGGTCCCACCGGAGGCCCCTGCGGACCCGGAGCCGCCATCTGCTCCACCAGCGCCGGCACCCAGACCAGCCATTCCGGTGGATATCCCTGCAGCTGCCCACCGTCTCAAACCTGCACCGGAACACCGCCAGGAGGCCCCAGGTATGTCTGCCGCCCATGCATCTGGGAAGGCCCTGGGGTGTACGCCCGTGGCAGCATCAGGACAGGTCGTGCTGGACCTTGTCTGGGACCGGGACACTGAACCCTGGGGGGGAGACATCCGAACCCCCGGCGGCGGCACCCTTGCCCACCATGGGTAAAAGCAGGTCCCGGGAGGAGGAAGAGGAGACTGAGTCCTATTGTCAGCAGACCCTCCGCCAGCTGGCAGCGGAGCAGAGGGAGAGGGAACGGCGGAGACTGGATGTGTTGGGTCCTGATCTGGACCAGAAGGAGAAGGTCCGTGCTGGTCATTATGGTCCCTGGGATGCAGCTGGATGGGGGCAAGTTTTAAATGTGAACCACAAGAGGGGTTTCGGGTTCATTGCAGACCCCAAAAGAATTAGTGACCTTTTCTTTAATCGGCGGGATGTGGAGTCGCACCTGAGGAAGGGGTACCCTGCTAGAGACCTGCAGCCAGGGGAGTACGTGACTTTCACCCGGCATGAGGGGTTGAGAGGTTGGTACGCAATGAATATCTGCCGCATACCTGAAGAGCTACTGGCAACCTATATAGGAAAGAAGATATATGTACCCCCAGGTGCCACTGCCACTTCATCTCATATGAATCCAGCAGCAGGAAGAAATTGTCAAGAAGTTCTTCCCTGGAAGTAGCAGCCCAAGTCAACAGCTTCCAGTACCCCAGGAGGGGACAACTATCCAGAACCTGCAAAATAACTAACTTTATTGTCCAGGAAGGTATTTGCACCGTTGTGCCTTTTTTCAAATTTTGTTCATCATGTTTTTCTGTTCGCACTTTTGTTGCCCAGTTTGATTGGCAGCGTTTCTTCATTTGGAACTGTGGAGATCATGGACGCTGAATAATCCAGAACTGTGTTTGTAAATAGTTTCACCTCTTTAGGTGCCCTCTCTTGGTTTTACATAGACACTTTGCGAAGATAAGGTCTACCTTATCTGGAGCATGACTCCAATCAAAGGACACTGCAAGAGATCCCGACTGGGAGCGGTGTCCAGCACTTACAAGAATTATTAAAAGTTTTAATGTGAAGTATTTGATAATGTGTCTTATGATAGCTTTTATATAAGATGTAGGAATGTTTTAATAAAGAGATGAGAGATTTGAATAAAGAATGAAGATTTGGAAAATGTAGGTGATGAACCAGGTATCAGCGGTTATCACTTTAAGCTAATGACAGAAAAGTAGAAAATGTGAAAAAGGAAAAGATGATGAAGAAATATGTTGATGATGAAACTTGCACTTTTGAATTAAGACTTTAGATAGTTAGGTAAGAATTGTTTGCAACGTTCAAGAATGAGTGCCTCTCACATTGAGAAGATTAGATAAGAACTGTTTACTAAGCATTGCAAAAATTTTGTATGTTCCCGTGTTTGTCAACTTTGTTTGCCTTGCAGCCCGCGGACGTGCTGTGTTTAATGGGGGGGTATGTGGTGCCCCTGAGGGTTCAGTCGCCACAGAGGTACTGCACCTCCTTCTGAGGTGTGGTACCCCACTATCCAGGTAAGGTGGAGACACCTGACCACACTCCAACACCTGCATCCCACACAACATAGTAGTGTAGCAAAGCACCTTTGGTGGCTCCCTGCTTGGAACACGAAGAGTGCTGGGAGGTGGGTGGAGCTTAGATTGCACAATAGAGCAGGAGAATATTAGGAAAAGGTCAGTCTGTGAGAGAAGATTCCCTGAGAGGGATGGGGTGAAGGAAGTGCTGCAGCAGACTCCTGTGACCTGGAGCTGCTGGCACAGGAAAGAGCCATAGAAAGCCTGATTCTTCAGAAGGAAGATAGTTTAGCACGGAACGTAAGGAGAAGAAGAGAACTAAGGACTAGGGTCAGAGCAGAGTCCTTCCTCAAGTTCGAAGCGCATGGCCGGGGTCCGGTCCCGAGGTTGTATGGATACTGATGTTCCTGCAGCAGACACCGGAGGAATAGAAGTTGTCACCACTTTATTCCCACCTAAGACTTGGGGGCACAACAGCAATGTGAGTGAGCCGGGACTTAGTAGCAAGGAGTCCCCGAAGCAGGCTACAGCTGTCTGCCGTACAAGTAGAATTCTAAGTAACATCAAGAAGGAGGAACTTGAGTTTAACACGCAACTACAAGTACTTCAGATTAGGTGCTAGTGTGGAGACGTTCTGTAGCAAATGGAAGTGGAGGCAGAGATGGTGAAGTTCACATTCATTTTTATTTTTTAAGTGGAACCTCGGGACCACGGTCCGGGGGGCTCCGAAGGGGGCGTGACTAGTGAGCCCCGGGCACCCATAGTAAAGCCCCTCAGGCAGGGCCAGAATGGAATACCCGGAGGACACAGGAGCTACCTCCAGTTAGACCCCAAACACGTGGCAACTGTCCCAGTGGGACCAAAAGGGATAACAAAAGTTACAGCAGAGTCCATAATGTGCTGGGTCCTGGATCCGGTTAGTTGGTAGGAGTTGGTTCCAGTGACCTTCACACAGTCCTTGGACTCGGATGGCTGTAGGCGGAACGGGATGGCTTAGGCCCAGATGGTGGCTGATATAACTAGGTAACACAGGATACTGATATGCTGTGGAAACAGAGAGCATTAGACAATGCACAGAGACTGCAGATGCAGCGCAGACAGGTTGGCAAGAGAACCGGATGTAGCAATGATAGATACTGGTTGCTCCGGCGCTCTCCCTATGGAGGAGAGGCCAGAAATAGCAGGCAGTGCGCTGCCATTGGTTGATTGCATTTTTTGAATAATGCACGCCGCCCCTTTAAGAAGGCAAGAGAGCGGGTGGGCGTGCCCTAATAGCCTTAGCTACAGATCTCCTCACAGGGCGCCAGGAGGAGGAGGCAGGAGGGAGGACAGTACGCTGAGCAGCAGCATGAGAGGCTTGAGGTGAGTGCCCAGAATGGAGAGCAGCGGCAGTCCTGGACGCAGTGCCAGGACGGGGGCCAGGTGTAACAGCGGCAGACCTGGAAGCAGCGCCAGGATGGGGACCGGGTGTAACACGTTCAGAGAAGGCACATGTTGGAGGAGTGCTGGAAGGGTGCACTTTACCTTGCCTGGGAGTTGGCTGAGCCCCTGACCTGGAGGACACGGCACCGAAGTGGGCACCTGTATGCGCAACAGACTGTGAGTAAAGCTTTGGAACTACATGCCCTTGTGTCCTTCACTTATTCCTGCACCTTGCACCTGGCTCTGCTACATCTACTTCTTTATACCATCTCCCCACTTGCCAACCTCATCTACACTGCCCTGGTACTACAGCTCCACCTGTGGGGAGCTTCATCATCATTGCTGCACCACTAGAGTTGAGCGATACCGTCCGATACTTCAAAGTATCGTATCGGATGGTATCGGCCGATCTTTAAAAAAAGTATCGGTATCGCCGATTCCGATACCGGAAGTCCCATTCAAGTCTATGGGACTTCCGGTATCGGAATAAGAAAAACCCTTTCCTGCCCTTGTACAGCCTCTCTGGGGTCTGTACGGGCCTTTCGGGGGGCTGTGCCGGCCTGCCAGGGGGTCTGTGCAGGCTTCGGTGGTCTGTGCCGGCCTGCCGGTGGTCTGTGCAGGCTCCGGGGGGCTGTGCCGGCCTGCCGGGGGGCTGTGCCGGCCTGCCGGGGGGCTGTGCCGGCCTGCCGGGGGGCTGTGCCGGCCTGCCGGGGGGCTGTGCCGGCCTGCCGGTGGTCTGTGCAGGCTCCGGGGGTCTGTGCAGGCATCGTCCGATGGGACTACAAGTCCCATCGGGCGATGCCTGCTACCATGACAGTGATTGACACATTAGCCAATGATGGGACAGTAGTAGTCCCATCATCCGGCTAATGTGTTAAATGTAAAAAAAAAAAAAAAAAAAAAATTACATGCTACATACATACAACATGCATACTACATACATGCTACATTCATACTACATACTACATACATGCTACATTCATACTACATAAATACTACATGCAACATACATACTACATATATACTACATGCATGCTACATACATACTGCATGCTACATACATACCACATATATACTACATACATACTACATGCATGCTACATGCATGCTACATGCTACATACATAACACATATATACTACATGCATGCTACATACATACTACATGCTACATACTACATATATACTACATGCATGCTACATACTACATGCTACATACATACTACATGCATGCTACATACATACTACATACATACTACATATATACTACATGCATGCTACATACATACTACATGCTACATACTACATGCATGCTACATACATACTACATGCTACATAGTACATATATACTACATGCATGCTACATACATACTACATACATACTACATATATACTACATGCATGCTACATACTACATGCTACATACATACTACATATATACTACATTCATACTACATACTACATACATACTACATACATACTACATGCATGCTACATACATGCTACATACATACCACATACATACTACATGCTACATACATACCACATATATACTACATACATACAATACATTCATACAATACATACATAGACATACAGTACATATAACATAGAGTAACATACTTACCAATACTTGTCACATTGTTCCCCGAAGCCATTGTCTATTCCGGGATAAATATTAACATAACAAACCACAAAAATACTCACCCACGATCCGAAGCAGTCCACGAGTGTGTCCCACGACGATCTTGGGTAGAGAACTGCAGCATCAGATGATGCTGCCGTTCTCTACGGGCTGCAGGAATCCAATGACGGAAGGTAGGTATCCTTCCGCACTGTATTCCTCCGCCACTTAAAAAAAAAAAAGTCCCTAGTCTCACTTTATGCCATTGCTGTGTGGGAAATTCCCACACAGCAATGGCATAAAGTGAGACTAGGGACTTTTTTTTTTTAAGTGGCGGAGGAATACAGTGCGGAAGGATACCTACCTTCCGTCATTGGATTCCTACAGCCCGTAGAGAACGGCAGCATCATCTGATGCTGCAGTTCTCTACCCAAGATCGTCGTGGGACACACTCGTGGACTGCTTCGGATCGTGGGTGAGTATTTTTGTGGTTTGTTATGTTAATATTTATCCCGGAATAGACAATGGCTTCGGGGAACAATGTGACAAGTATTGGTAAGTATGTTACTCTATGTTATATGTACTGTATGTCTATGTATGTATTGTATGAATGTATTGTATGTATGTAGTATATATGTGGTATGTATGTAGCATGTAGTATGTATGTGGTATGTATGTAGCATGCATGTAGTATGTATGTAGTATGTATGTAGCATGCAGTATGTATGTAGCATGTATGTAGCATGTATGTAGTATGTATGTAGTATATATGTAGTATGTATGTAGTATGTATGTAGTATGTATGTATGTAGTATGTATGTAGCATGCAGTATGTATGTAGCATGTATGTAGTATGTATGTAGTATATATGTAGTATGTATGTAGTATGTATGTAGTATGTATGTAGTATGTATGTAGCATGCAGTATGTATGTAGCATGTATGTAGTATGTATGTAGTATATATGTAGTATGTATGTAGTATGTATGTAGTATGTATGTATGTAGTATGTATGTAGCATGCAGTATGTATGTAGCATGTATGTAGTATGTATGTAGTATATATGTAGTATGTATGTAGTATGTATGTAGCATGCAGTATGTATGTAGCATGTATGTAGTATGTATGTAGTATATATGTAGTATGTATGTAGCATGCATGTAGTATGTATGTAGTATGTATGTAGCATGCAGTATGTATGTAGCATGTATGTAGTATGTATGTAGTATATATGTAGTATGTATGTAGTATGTATGTTGTATGTATGTAGTATGTATGTAGCATGCAGTATGTATGTAGCATGTATGTAGTATGTATGTAGTATATATGTAGTATGTATGTAGTATGTATGTAGTATGTATGTAGCATGCAGTATGTATGTAGCATGTATGTAGTATGTATGTAGTATATATGTAGCATGCATGTAGTATGTATGTAGCATGCATGTAGTATTTTTTTTTTTTTTTTTTTTTTTTTAACATTTAACACATTAGCCGGATGATGGGACTACTACTGTCCCATCATTGGCTAATGTGTCAATCACTGTCATGGTAGCAGGCATCGCCCGATGGGACTTGTAGTCCCATCGGACGATGCTTGCACAGACCCCCGGACATCAGCACAGCCCCCCGGCAGGCCGGCACAGCCCCCCGGCAGGCCGGTACAGACCCCCACAGGGTGCACAGACCACCGGCAGGCCGGCACAGCCCCCCGGCAGGCCGGTACAGACCCCGGGCAGTCCACACAGCCCCCCGGCAGGCCGGCACAGCCCCCCGGCAGGCCGGCACAGCCCCCCAGCAGGCCGGCAGAGACCCCCGGAAGGCCCGAAATGACGGCGCATCATGATGCGCACACACTGCGCATCATGATGACGTCAGGCCGTCAATCAACTGAACTTCCGATTCCGATGCCGAATTCCGATATTGAAAAAATATCGGAAGTCGGTATCGGAATTCCGATACAGCAAGTATCGGCCGATACCCGATACTTGCGGTATCGGAATGCTCAACACTATGCACCACACCATCTGTCCCAGAGAAGCAACCCTGCAGCACTGGTCAAACTGAGCAGAAACCACAGGTGGCGTCCCGAATCATTTCAACAACTTTATCCCCATCACTCTACCCCTATTACATTGACCGCCTGAGTCCACGGACCGGGTCACTGCCACTGTGACATCTCCCATTGAAATCAACGGGCCCGGCACCGAGTACCCCACGGCCTCTGGGGGCGAGTCAATTTTGGCATCACGAACAGGATGACGAAGCCCGGTACCACCGGGTCTTGTGTGCTGAAGATTTATTGGACTTAAAATTGCTGAAAATGTGCAAAACGACCAAAATGATAGACTGTAAAATGGACTCTCAAAATGGCCGCCGGCGCGGTGAAGAAGGGCGTGACAACATGGGTGGCCCTAAGAAAACAGCGCAAACTGTCCTGGGCCTCTCCTGCCTGAACTTCCATGCAACAGCAACATGGCCCACCCCCAGAGCGGTTCGGATACTGGCTTGGTATGGAGGCAGAGGAAGAAGATGCCGCCCCAGGTAGGAGGAGCAAAGCCCTGTGGCGGGAAAGGAGCCCAGTAAGAAGCAAGAATGCCTGGATGCCATGATGGAAGGAGGACGGAGGACAGGAGATCGTGGAGGAGAAGAACACCTCTCCACCGGCGCAATAGTCACAAGCACTGGCCCGCAGGAAGCCATGTACCTGGAGCAGCTGGAGAAAGAGATTGCCCAGCTGATGACAACCTGCAGCTGAGGCAGGCCTTGCTGAAGCAGCTGAGGCAGCACACCCAGGAGGGGCCTGCTGAGGAGGTAACGGTCACTGCTGCACCAGCCTCATCGCCGCCAGCGTTTGCTGCCGCCTCCACCCTGGCAAGATAGCTGCGAGCCCCAGAGGGCTCTGAGATAGTTGTGGGTCACAGAGAACTCTGATATATGTGGAAGTCCCAGAGGACTATGATATATGGGCAGGTCCAAGAAGACTAAGATAGGTACAGGTCCCAGAGCACTCTGAAATAGGTGCCTGTCACAGAAGACTTTGATATATTGGGATGTCCCAAATAATCCATTTCAGCCGGACTGGAGCATTGCTAACCTCCTCCTACTTGCCTGCATCCTCTGTGCCTCTTCTGATTAGTAGGCTTACAGCGATAGGGATGCAGGCAGGTAGGAGGAGGTTGACAGGGATCTTATCTAGAAGACACAGATTACTGGTGCTGCCACAGGACCATAATCATGCAAATTGTTGTGCTTAACACTAACTGTAATAGTAAGACATATTATAAGCCACAGAGAAGTTTCGAGCCTTGTTCCTAAAGAAGCAGACCATTTTGTGCCCCTTTGAGAAAGTATGCTATGCAATGAGTCTTTCCTTTTTGTAACCTGAGGGGAGAAGGATGCAGAACCACAGGTGGAGGTATACGACTCTTGCTTGCTGTGCTTTTGTGCCATTATCGGGGATGAAGAGGGTGCTGGGATGTGTTGCGGAAAGTGAGAGTGACACCAGGAAAGGGAGGAATAAGAGTGTGATAATGTTCCATATCACAACAGAAACGTCCATGACGATAAATGCCTACTATCTGCTGTACATAGTTCCTCAAAAATTATTGTTCAATAAAAATCTATTTATTTTATGAACTATGGCCTCCCTCATTGAACTCTGAAGCATCTGGTCCTGGCTAGCCAAAAACAACAGCATCATGCGGTCTGCAAGGTCGTATCGCCATCGCAAATAAAGTCCACACACCCAGCCTGGACTCCCATCTTCATGTAGCGTGCTGGGGCATAATACAGAAGCACCTCCCCAATGGCTACCGCCACGCGCCGCGTTCAATATTGGTAGCACAGCAATTGTACAAAAGGCTCGAAAATACAAGAATATGTTTGCATGATGTGATTTTTTTTTTAGGTCAAAGTGAAGACTATTTCCCTAAAATTGTTTTGCTGCAGCAATAATACAACACAAAAGATTGCAAGTCAGGAACGCCAGTCTAACATCTGTTCACTAACCAAATCAATACAATCTGCATGAACAGAAAGCTAACAAGGCAAATCCCAGAACTAACACAACAGGGAAAGTACAACACCAGTAAATATACCGTCAGTACATAAATACACGTGTAACACAGAGGGTATCACTCACCACAACAGTAACACGTCCGCAGCGCCCTGCTCTGCATTACTGAAGATCACAACCAATGGACAAGATGGCGCTCAGGTCCTTACTGCAGCCTGTATGCATGGACACTATCTATCTGTCGTTCATGAAAGCTATAGGGAAGTGTCTGGTTTTATCATGGAAACCAGTGAACTCTGAGGAAACCCACACAAACACGGGGAAACTCCTTGCAGATTTTGTCCTTGGTGGGATCTGAACCCAGGGCCCGCATCACTGCAAGGCTGCAGCACTAACCACTGAGCTACAATTATGCTCAATTGATTAGGATGTTTGCGTTAAAATGTTAGTTATAGGGTCCGATATAGTTTTCACAAGAACACACTTGCTATATGGTATGGGCCTGAGGGGCTACAAAAAGTTCATAAAACGACCCATTAAATCAAACTTACTGGCTTGTGAAGAGCATCCTCAGGTTGTCCACAAGATGAAGGACGATGAACATAACAGGGAGTTGACCCATTGCACAAATGGCAACTGTAGTAGCTGTGACTGTAGTAACTAGGTATTATTTCTTTATAATCTTTATTCTTTCTGATCCGGTCAATATTCATGTTAATAATGAGCTCCCTTAGTAATGGCAGCCAGCATGCCCGTCCGGCAGACACGGCGTAGACATGTCTTTCTATAGCACTGACTGTCGAATACTATAGTCGTGGAACGGAATCAGGGCCTATATTTTCTTTAATACAGAATACAGATATTCAGTATTGTGACGCACAGAATAACAATTAATTTGTGACTTTTTAGGCATCTTTAATAGCTGCTAAACGATCTCCCTCTCAGTGGTAAATTACCGAGACGGTCTAAGCTGCCAGCAATGGAGAAATGGTAGAGACGGGCTGCAAAACAACGAACACAAGCATTTACATGGAGCATTGTTCCTGCTTCCATATCACAGCAGGACGTCTTGGGAAGACATAATGCTCTCCTATCCTCATTCACACATAGTGATTTGCTCCAAGTGTGAATGTGCTAGTCTGTAGTGAAGCGCATAGTGATCCACCGTTACTCCACTCGTCGACACAACAAGCCGACGTACCATTAAAACATATTTATACGGCAAATTTCTGCCCATTACGAGCACGATTTTTGGTGATTATAATTGGTATAAATATAACATCACTTATTTTAAGAAAATTCTTCAAATGATATTGCAAACTGCACACGGACAACACAACCTTAATAACAAATTTGGCCCACAAATTAATTTGCAGATTGTCGGTCGGCAGCACATCCCCTGTTCATTCAGACATCCGTATTTTACATCTATGCTCTATCCGTAGCTGTCACAGATAGAACTTATGCTCATTTTGGGCTGTGTGCCTGTCGGTGTTTTTTTTTGTTGTTTTTTTAGTGTCTACCCTCTCCAAAAAAACATACGGTAAATAATAGTTGTTTGCATGGATCAAACTCATCAATGCAGGCTTATGGGCCCATAGGCCCATGAACATTTGGAAGGCGTCACGTCAGTGTGCAATCTGTGCTCCGTCCATTTTTCATTCACTCAAATAGTGAAACCGTCACTATTTATTTATTGTTTTTTGCATTTTTTTTTTAAATCTGTTCCAGCACAAGGATAAAAATTGCAAAACTTTTTCAAATATGAAAGAAAAATCACTTTACGCAGCAGCTATTGGGTTAATAAATTCTTTTATGGAGAGTTGGGGGGTTACAAGTTTAATAGTTCAAGAGGAGGGAATAGCGAAGGGCCTATAATTAAAGGGATTGGGAGGTTGGAAATACTGACCATGACAAAGTAACACTGGAAACCGGTCCCGTCCGCCTGCCCTGTAATCTTTGAGGTATTATGTTTTTGGGGTGGTACAAGGGGAAATTTATTATTTTTTCATGGTCATTACGGCTTTGGTACTTGGTAGGGGCTTCTTGGAGTAGGTGGAAAAAATTGTTATGGGGGATTTTCCATCAGTTAGATGGTGCAGAATTTTGTAATGGCCTGGAGCAGTTTTGGGACTCTTTGGGTGAGGTCCCTGGTAGTCGGTGGTATGGCAATAGTGTTCCAGCGATCTAGATGCTCTGTGTCTGTGGTCGCAGCTGAAGTAGTGCCGGAAAGTTTACATTTTGGGTACCACCAGGCTTTTGGAACTTCAAGGACCTCCTTTCCTGAAATTTATTTTTTTATGTTTGTTTATAATAATGGACATTTTGATCAAATTAATCCAAAACTACAGGTCTGTATATATTTAGTGGAGGTTGGGAGGGGGACCCTAAATGAGATATATAAGAGCCAGCCTCTACAACACTGGAGTTATGGAAATCACATGACGGATAGACATGTTATTTGATCTGCAAATGATGAAAAAATTGAAACAAAATTTTCAAAACAGTATGGGCTATGAGCGCCACATGTGGAAATTCCCCAAAATCATAGCCTTGGCTGCTATCACTGAGGTTATTAATGGTTGTCTGAGGAATGTTCTGCTGTGCTGAATGCACTTGGTCAAATCATCAAGATCTGCTGCTGGCAGCTGCCTTTGCCAATTACCAACCAATGATGAGCAGTGTCTACGGACTTGTCTCCCATCAATATGCTCGATGGAAGACAAGTCTGGAGACACTGCAGACTGTGGTAGAACGTTTAAGCCCCACAGGCATTCAGCGTGGCAGAAGATTCCTCCGATACTGGTTCAGCTGACAGTGTAATGTCTGATTTCAGAATGACGATCCATTTTTTTTCTCCTGGAAATAAGACACCACCAGAGATGTCTGACAGCAGCTCTCACAGAAGACACCTGATCCCTTGATAGATCGAATAATAGTGTGTATGGGAGCGTTGGCCGAGATAGTTTACTGGGCCATCTAATGCTTATCGGGGACTTTACACTGAGATTTCTGATGCTGGTCTGCAGCAGATCAACGTAAAGATAAGCTCTATTGTCATTCAATGTGTTAATCCTCAGTTCTTCAAAAATAAGTAGCGCGTCTTCTTTAAAGTTGACGGGACGTGACAGCTGCAGCATTGAAAGAATCAAGGAAGCATGAAATTACACAAATCGTGGGACCCTTTCTTTTAGTTGCACGACTATACTGTGGAGCAACCAAAGCTGTCATGCTGCCCTGCCCAAGAAGCAAGCCCAAAACCAGTAGTGGCCAAATGCTCTTTTTTAAGGATACCTGGATGATCTTCATACAAGTCTGGTTAAATATTCAGTTAACGTGCGGTAACTTTTTTCTGGTAACTCAAGAAAAACAGGAGAACCCTGCTTGCAAAACATTAGGACCCACATCATTCATAATATAAATTTAGATGATCCATCTAACAAGAAAACATAACTCGAAAACAAAAGTATCCACCAAATATCCGAGTAATGGACCGAAAAATGACAAATGCATCTCAATCTCTAGCCCCGTTGTGTGTGTAATACGCAAGCAATGAATAGTCATAATTCCAATACTTTTGGGGTATTTTTGCGAATATTGGATACGAGTAGATTCTTATCATTTGTTTATTCCCAGAAGACCAGAAGCTGTGAGGACCTAAACACGCTTGGGTTTGACCGACAGAAACATCATTAGATTTGTATTCATTTCTACAGATGTTTCCAAGAATATCTGACTGTGACATTAACGGCAAGCAAAATATTGTGTGTGATGAATAGGAATGAAATATTCCATATTGGTGATTATGCTTTCACCATTAGAACCTTTAGAGGGAAAAAAAATAAATGTGATTTGGGATAAAAATGACCAGGTGTTTGGAGGTCCGACAAGAAGTAAGCACTATGAAAAAAAGAGTCCCATGCCGGACACATTAGTCCTGGGTGACTCATCTGATCATACTTATTGGTCATTGTTTTACATTGTTTTTATCTTTTGAGCGATCACCTCCAAAAAAGTTCTGTGGGCGATCTGGAGGGTAGTTCTGGACTTGCTAGTTTGAAGGGGCTGCTCTGTCCTGTATTCCAGGTTCTCCCCCTGCATTTTGTTTTCATTCTCACAGACTGCACAGATTTTGTTCTAAAATACCTTTACTAGAGTTGAGCGAAACGGGTCGAAAAATTTCAAAAGTCGCCGACTTTTGGCAAAGTCGGGTTTCATGAAACGAAACCCGACCCTAGGATGAGGTCGGCCACGAGGTCGGCGACTTACGTGCCAAAGTCGCATTTCAAAAGTTTGTTTTGCGCTCTTTTTCAGCCAATCAGGATCCACGGACACTGTGGGCAACGTGATGACATAGGCACGGGTCACCACCATCTTTCAGAAGGGCATGCAAGTGATTGGCTTGCTTTGGTGGGCGTCACAGGGGGTATAAAAGGGCGTGCACGCCGACCGCCATCTTACTTCTGCCGATCTCAGTATAGGGAGAGGTTGCTGCTGATTCTGTACGGAGAGCGTTAGGCAGGGAAGAAGACAAAAAAACTGCTTCTGCTGCTAGCGATTTGGCCTGCACAACACACCAGTCACTGTGTGTGCAGTGCAAGGGGAGGCTATATTGTGGTGTATCAGTGGTGTTGGTTGTTGGGCTGCCTTTTAAGGCTTCCTGACAGGCTAGCATTGCTGTTTACCCACTGCTCTGCAAACTGCTTTTTTAAAAGCAATCCAATCTCCCTTATCCTCTAGTCACTTTTGTCACAGCTGTGCCATCGAGCCTGTGACATAGCGCTCAGATATCAGTGGGCCTCACACAATCCAAAAGTGTCCAGTGTCCACAAGTGTCTGCAGAAATTCAAAATCTCCCTTATCCTCTAGTCACTTTGGTCACAGCTGTGCCATCGAGCCTGTCACATAGCGCTCAGATATTCATTGGGCCTCACACAATCCAAAAGTGTCCAGTGTCCACTAGTGTGAGAAGAAATTCAAAATCTCACTTATCCTCTAGTCACTTTGGTCACAGCTGTGCCATCGAGCCTGTCACATAGCGCTCAGATATTCATTGGGCCTCACACAATCCAAAAGTGTCCAGTGTCCACTAGTGTGAGAAGAAATTCAAAATCTCACTTATCCTCTAGTCACTTTGGTCACAGCAGTGCCATCGAGCCTGTCACATAGCGCTCAGATATTCATTGGGCCTCACACAATCCAAAAGTGTCCAGTGTCCACAAGTGTCTGCTGAAATTCAAAATCTCACTTATCCTCTAGTCACTTTGGTCACAGCTGTGCCATCGAGCCTGTGACATAGCGCTCAGATATCAGTGGGCCTCACACAATCCAAAAGTGTCCAGTGTCCACAAGTGTCTGCAGAAATTCAAAATCTCCCTTATCCTCTAGTCACTTTGGTCACAGCTGTGCCATCGAGCCTGTCACATAGCGCTCAGATATTCATTGGGCCTCACACAATCCAAAAGTGTCCAGTGTCCACTAGTGTGAGAAGAAATTCAAAATCTCACTTATCCTCTAGTCACTTTGGTCACAGCTGTGCCATCGAGCCTGTCACATAGCGCTCAGATATTCATTGGGCCTCACACAATCCAAAAGTGTCCAGTGTCCACTAGTGTGAGAAGAAATTCAAAATCTCACTTATCCTCTAGTCACTTTGGTCACAGCAGTGCCATCGAGCCTGTCACATAGCGCTCAGATATTCATTGGGCCTCACACAATCCAAAAGTGTCCAGTGTCCACAAGTGTCTGCTGAAATTCAAAATCTCACTTATCCTCTAGTCACTTTGGTCACAGCTGTGCCATCGAGCCTGTCACATAGCACTCAGATATTCATTGGGCCTCACACAATCCAAAAGTGTCCAGTGTCCACTAGTGTGAGAAGAAATTCAAAATCTCACTTATCCTCTAGTCACTTTGCTCACAGCAGTGCCATCGAGCCTGTCACATAGCGCTCAGATATTCATTGGGCCTCACACAATCCAAAAGTGTCCAGTGTCCACTAGTGTGAGAAGAAATTCAAAATCTCACTTATCCTCTAGTCACTTTGCTCACAGCAGTGCCATCGAGCCTGTCACATAGCGCTCAGATATTCATTGGGCCTCACACAATCCAAAAGTGTCCAGTGTTCACTAGTGTGAGAAGAAATTCAAAATCTCACTTATCCTCTAGTCACTTTGCTCACAGCAGTGCCATCGAGCCTGTCACATAGCGCTCAGATATTCATTGGGCCTCACACAATCCAAAAGTGTCCAGTGTCCACTAGTGTGAGAAGAAATTCAAAATCTCACTTATCCTCTAGTCACTTTGGTCACAGCAGTGCCATCGAGCCTGTCACATAGCGCTCAGATATTCATTGGGCTTCACACAATCCAAAAGTGTCTAGTGTCCACTAGTGTGAGAAGAAATTCAAAATCTACCCTGTCTTATAGACAGCTTGTACCTTGTTTTACATTACTATATAGTTTGTTGGATTTTGTCTACATTTTTACCAAAAATGAGGAAGGCTGGTGGAAGAGGCCGTGGAATTGGGCGGGGGTTGCCAGCTGGTAATGATGGTGTTGGTAGTGGATCTGATGGTAGTGGCAAGAGCAAAATAGGACCGAATGCAGGAGGTGTTGAGCCTGCGTCATCGTCTGGCTCCATAAGGCTTCGAAGGCTTAGTTTTCTAGGAGTTGGCAAACCGCTTTTAAAGCCAGAGCATCAGGAAAAAGTTTTGTCTTACATTGCTGACTCAGCCTCCAGCTCTATCGCCTCCTCTTCTTCAGTTGTAAAAAGTAAAAGCACTGAGTCGTCATTGGAGGCTCATGTTCATGAACCACACCTTTCCTTGTGTCCTTCACCCCAACCAAGATTGAAGGATGACGCAGGCCATACTACTGATTACTCCATGGAGCTGTTTTCACATACCATGCCTGGATTATCAAGTGAAATGGTGAATTACCCAGGCCAAGATGAATCTGACATGGAGTGCACTGATGCACAGCTGCTGATGGATGATTCTGCTGGTACATTCACTCAGAGCACTACATTGTCCTCGCAGTGTACAGAGCCAGATTCTGACCCTGATGAGACTCAGGTGCCCCTTCCCGCACACTATACCACCATACACGGTGACACAGAGGAAGGTGCACATGACATTGAAGAGGAGGTGATGGATGACCCAGTTGTTGACCCAGATTGGCATCCATTGGGGGAAGAGGGTGCTGCTTCCAATAGCTCAGATGAGGAGCATCCACAGCAGACATCGACATCGCAACAGCTGTTATCCGGCAGGCCCGGAGCACTCCAAAGACAGGTTCCAAAAATCAAAAGAGTTTCTGGACAGCTTGTCCAGAGGGTCAAAACATCACAGCGTGCTAGGCCGCAAAATGTCTGCCAAAGTAGGAAGAGTGCAGTGTGGCACTTTTTTGAACAAAATCCTCATGATCAGGCCAAGGTTATCTGTAAGAAGTGCGCAAAGACCTTTAGCCGAGGGAAAAATCTGAAAAATTTGAATACCAGTTGCATGCTTAGACATTTAACCAGCATGCACTTGCAAGCGTGGACACAACACCAAACCTCAAGTGCCACATGTGCAACTGATCACAACGAAGGTAGTCAGCAATGCTACATTGTTTCCCCCACTGTAAGCCCACCGGTTAGCACAGCAGCAAATGTTGAGGTGTCGTTGCAAGGCCACAGCAGTCAGGGAATCCCACTGTTATATCAACGAAAGACTGATTCTAGGCCATCAGAAAGAACACCAACTCCATCACCATCATCAACCCTCTCTCAGTCCGCCCTGTCCACCGCTACTTCCACCATATGCAGCTCTCAAGTCCAGCTCACCCTCCCAGACACTATGAGTAGGTCAAGAAAGTACTCAGTCTCTCATCCGCGTACACTGGGTTTGAACGCCCACATTGCCAAACTAATCTCGTTTGAGATGATGCCCTTTCGGTTGGTGGAAAGCGCAGCTTTCCGCGAACTCATGGCCTATGCAGTACCACGCTATGACCTACCCAGTCACCACTTCTTCTCTCGCAAAGCCATCCCAGCCCTCCACCATCATGTGAAAGACCGCATTGTCCATGCACTCAAGCAGTCAGTGAGCGGAAAGGTGCACCTCACAACTGATGCATGGTCCAGTCGCCATGGCCAGGGCCGTTACGTGTCCATCACTGCGCACTGGGTTAATGTGGTGGATGCAGGGTCCACAGGGGACAGCGGTGGTGGGACAGTGCTGCCTAGCCCACGGTATAGTAAACAGTTGGCTGTAGGCGTTCGACCCTCCTCCTCCTCCTCCTCCTCCAGAAGCGAAAGCTCGTCCACAGAACGCAGTCGTACGAGCACTCCATCTGCAGCTGCCACTGTTGCACACGAGGTGTCCCCCTATCGAGCAGCTAGTGGAAAGCGTCAGCAGGCTGTGTTGCAGATGATGTGTTTGGGTGACAGACACACCGCCGAGGTGCTGGCCGAGTACTTTCAGCGACAAACTGAGTCATGGCTGGGCAGTGTACATCTTGACGCAGGCAAGGTAGTTAGTGATAACGGCCGTAATTTTGTGGCAGCCATAGCACTTTCAAAACTCAGACACATACCTTGCTTGGCTCACACCTTGAACCTGGTGGTGCAGTGCTTCCTCAAAAATTATCCGGAGTTAACAGCCCTGCTCCAGAAGGTGCGAAGACTGTGCGCGCACATCCGCCGGTCGCCTGTACACTCCGTTCGTATGCAGAAACTGCAGTGATTGCTCCACCTTCCCAACCACCGCCTCATTATCGACATTGCAACAAGGTGGAACTCCACCCTGCACATGGTGGAGTGGCTGTGCGAGCAGAGGCAGGCCATAATGCATTTGTGGGAGGATACACGGCCAGGCACTTTGAGAGCAGACATGGAGTTGACCGGTGTGCAGTGGTCGAAGCTGAAAGACCTCTGTAAAGTCCTTCAGTGTTTTGAGGAATGCACACGGCTGGTAAGTGCAGACGACGCCATCCTAAGCATGAGCATCCCACTTATGCGTCTGCTCATGCAAACTTTGACGCACCTTAAGGAGCAGGCTTCTGCAGCCAATGTTGATGAGGAGGAAGAGGAGGAGGGAATCCTTGATGACGTTCAGCCATTGTCTGCTCAGGGACCTCTCCTGGATGAGGTGGAGGAAGAAGAGGAGGAGGAGGAGGATGATGGGGATAATTACTTAGGGGAGGAGGATGCATCTCGTGGGGCAAGTGAAAATGTTGGCGTGGCAAGGTCTGGTACAGGGTTTGTGCGTGACTGGAGGGATGTGGATTTGCCAGAAAGTGCTCCTCCAACCAGCACTCGCAGTGCATCATTGACACCGGGAACATTGGCCCACATGTCAGATTATGCCTTGCAGATCCTAAAAAGGGACCCCCGCATTGCCAAAATGATGAACGATGACGACTACTGGTTGGCCAGCATCCTGGATCCACGCTATAAAGGCAAATTACAAAACATCATGCCACAGGAGAACCTTGACCTAATATTGGCTAATAAACAAGCAACTCTGGTAAATCGGTTGCTTGAGGCATTCCCAGCACACAGCAGCGGTGATGGTTCTCACACGAGCCGTACGGGCCGGGGTCAGCTTGGCAGAGGTGTTCGTGGTGCACACAGCAGAAGTGGCGTTGGAGACAGGGGTTTCATGACAATGTTGTGGACTGATTTTTCAAGTACCGCTCACACAACTGGTAATACTGCATCGATGGAAAGTGACAGGAGACAGCAGTTGTCAACTATGGTTACAAACTACTTTTCCTCCCATATCGATGTTCTCCCACACAGGTCATTCCCCTTTGACTATTGGGCCGCTAAACTAGACACCTGGCCTGAATTGGCACAATATGCCTTACAGGAGCTCGCTTGCCCAGCTGCAAGTGTGCTATCGGAAAGAGTAAACAGTGCAGCTGGATCAATCCTGACAGAAAAAAGGACCCGTCTGTCAACCCAAAATGTGGATGATCTAACCTTCATTAAAATGAACCACGCATGGGTTTCCAAGGATTTTGTCCCACCTTCCCCTGATGACACATAGGGTGACAGAAAAATGGCTTGCTTTGGTCCACCTCTTCCTGGGACTTGACCTATTTCACCTTTTGCATCAGCTGAATGTCCAACATCAACATATGCCACTTTCTAAAACTCCCTAACTGTGCTGCCCCCCCCCCCATGGCCGGGGTCACCACCTAGCGCACGACACCGTGCGAGTGCCGTTGCCCTGGACAGGTGGGTAGGCCGACTCTTGGGTGCGGGCACTGGCACAGGGTCCCTCATAGTGCAATCAAGTGTCTCTGACGGTGGTGGTGCACACCCGCCGTCAGACACACCGCCGTACTATGAGGGGCCCAGTGCCAGTACCGACGCCCACGAGTGGGCCCCCCTTGCTTGGGCAGAGCCCCAGCATTTGCAATCTTTACCTCTCCCTGCTCCTCCGCTGTGTAGTCTGGGCCGTCAAATCCATACTGGGCCTGACACCGTTTGAGCCTGCCTCCTGATGTATAGACATATATTTTGAATGTGTACGCTATCCATACATGTTATCTGGGGATACGGAACCCTTTCTCACCTTTGTGCAATCACGTGCAATCCATACTGGGCCTGACACCGTCTGAGCCTGCCTCCTGATGTATAGACATATATTTTGAATGTGTACACTATGCTATCCATACATGTTATCCGGGGATACGGTACCCTTTCTCACCTTTGTGCAATCACGTGTAATCCATACTGGGCCTGAGAACAGATGGCGAGCTGTTAAGCAAGCTACAGCACCTGTGGTTTGCACACGTAAGTTTTTCATTTTTTCAGGAATGACGGTTAGGCCTAATTCCAGAACTGCGGTTGACCTGCACTTACTGGGAAATCATCGTTCGCGGGTAATAATTGTAATCACAGATCCCCATCACTAACGTTGTTCAGCGGGTTATCTGCACCTGTAAGCGACAAACGCTGGCCTTTTCAGTGTAGCGCACATGCAGCCACGGACATGTAAGGGCATGACACACCAGTTATTGGCCAATCTCATGTGCCAGAGCCTCACGTGTCCCTCTAGTAAGCCAGACTCGGACCGCGGGGCATGACGGAGTCTCGTTCGTTAACGGAATTAAGCTTGCAATGTGTGCATCTGTTCTGTAGCTTGCATGGTTGAGGTTTCCCAGGTGGAGTCGAATTAAACCGTAGGCTCCACTCCTGGTGGTGCCCTTCTGGACATTCCTTTAAGGTTCAGCTTTGCAACCATACTGCCCACGTAAAACAAACACTTTGCCTTCATGAACGCTGTTTGGAGGGTCATGACTCATGGGAATAATGCCGCCCAATCAGTTAACCTGCTAGAGAGATCCTTCGTTGCTCCCAAGCATGACATCACACTCCCTAGGAGGAAGGTAATGCCACTGTGGCGACCGTACTCCTGGGGGCGACACAAGTGCACTGATGCCCAGCCACTGCTCGATGAATCTGCTGGTACATTGACCCAGACCACTACATTCCCCTCGCATGCTACACGGCCTGAATCTGACCCTGATGAAACTCAGGTTACCCTTCCCATATACAGTTCCATCTTACACGGTGACAAAGAGGAAGCTGCAGATGAAAGTGCAGGTTCGGCCCACCCGCCATCAGACACACCACCGTACTATCAGGGGCCCTGTGCCAGTGCCGTCGCCAACGAGTGGGCCCCCCCTGCTTGCTCAGGATCACAGCACTTGCAAGGTTGAAATACTGTGCAGTGAGATGGAAGATGGGGACGACGAGGAGTCCAGACTAGTACAGGGATTCCCTAGCGAGGAGACTTATTTGATTGTTTTCAATGTTGGGACAGCAATTTTTGGGGAGCACTATACTCTGGAGAATGATAGATGGGGCCCACCATACACTGGAACATTCCAAAGGTGGACATCAGACACTGGAGCAGCATTTACAGGGCCCATTATACACTAGAGCATTAGAAATTTGGCCCATTATGTTTGGAGCATTATTTGGGCCCATAAGACAGTGGAGCTTCATCCATGGGGACCAACATATACTGTAGCATTATGTGGAGCTCATCATATACTGTTTCAAACATTATATGGGACCAATGATTCTGTATGGAGAAATAGATGGGCCTCGTCATGAGATGTAAAAAGTGAGGTATTTTTCATTGTACTATACCGCTATTTCTCTGCCGTATCGGAGCATGATGAGTTGTGGTATGTGTTAAAGGGGCGCTCTTTCGCCCAGGGCACATGAAAACCTGGAGCCAGCCCTCCCCCCCCCTCACAACTTTAGCCAAATAACCCCCATTTTTCAGTGCGTAACTTGTATTATGAAGTTAATTAAGGTTGACAAGCTTAAGTAAGAAGAATTGATGCTTTTGGCATTCAAATGGGCACTGTTGGTGTGTTTCCTGTCCTCCTCTCACTGCCGACTTTTATTCCCCATTGACTTACATTGGGTTTCGTGTTTCGGGACGACCCCGACTTTTCCCTATAATCGGACAATCTTGCTCGACCCGACTTTTGGAAAAGTCGGGTTTCACGAAACGAAACGCGACCCTAAAAAAACAAAAGTCGCTCAACTCTAACCTTTACTATAAATATTAGATATTAGAAGTCCCAGTGACCTTTCATGCTAAGTTTTTAAGTCTCACGGTAAATTAATAAATTATATATATATAAAGTTGTGATCAAAAGTTTTTGCTTTCTTGGCCTTTTTTCAGAGAATATGAAAAAGAGAAAACACAGTAGTTTGACAATAAATGGCTTCACCCAACCACTAACCATGAGTGGAGAAAAAGTTTTGGTGTTATCATTCATATTCTCTGATAAAAATGCCAAGAAAGCAAAAATTCTGCCAGGGTATGTAAACTTTTGAGCACAAGTGTATATATATATATATTTGATACACTGTTGATTTTTGCAAGTTTTCCCATCTACAGAGAATGGAGAGGTCTGTAATTTTTATTGTAGGTACAATTCTCCTGTGAAAGACAGTCTTATAATAAAAATATTGCATGAAATAAGTATTTGATCACCAACTACCAACCAGCAACAATTCTGGCTCTCACATACCTGTTAGTTTTTCTTTAAGAAGCCCTTCTACTCTGCACTCATTACATGTATTAATTGTACTTGTTTTATCTTGTTACCTGTATAAAAGACACCTGCCAATACACTCACACCCAATGCTCACCACCATGGCCAAGACCAAAAAGCTATCTAAGGACACCAGGGACAAAATTGTAGACCTATACAAGGCTGGGATGGGCTACACAGAAGGACCTTGTCAGTGACCTGAAGAGAGATGGGATCACAGTCTCAAACATTACCATTAGTAACACACTACACCGTCATAGATTAAAATCCTGCAGGACACGTAATGTCCCCCTGCTCCCGCCAGCACATGTCCAGGCTCGTTTGAAGTTTGCCAATGACCATCTGGATGACCCAGTGGAGGCATGGGAGAAGGTCATGTGGTCAGATGAGACCAAGATAGAACTTTTTGATATCAACTCCACTCGCCGTGTTTGGAGGAAGAAGGATGAGTACAACCCGAAGAACACCGTTCCACCCGTGAAGCATGGTGGGGGAAACATCATACTTTGGGGGTGCTTTTCTGCAAAGGGGACAGGATGACTTCACCATATTGAAAGGAGGATGGATGGGTCATATATCGCGAGATCTTAGCCAACTACCTCCTTCCCTCAGTAAAATTGGAAATGGTTCATGGCTGGTTCTCCCAGCATGACAATGACCCGAAACACACAGCCGGGGCAACTAAGGAGTGACTTTTCCATAGGAAGCATTTCAAGGTCCTGGAGTGGCCTAACCAGTGTCCAGACCTGAACCCAAAATAAAATCTTTGGAGGGAGCTGAAAGTCAATGTAGTCCAGCAACAGCCCTGAAACCTGAAAGATCTGGAGAAGATCAGTATGGAGGAGTGGGCCAAAATCCCTGCTGCAGTGTGTGCAAACTTGGTCAAGAGCTACAGGAAGCGTCTGAACTCTGTAATAGCAAACAAAGGTTTCTGTACCAAATATTAATTTCTGTTTTTATATTGTATCAAACACTTATTTCACGCATCAAAATGCAAATTAATTATGTAAAAATCATACAATGTGACCTTCTGTTTTTTATTCTTAGATTCCGTCTCTCACAGTTGAATTTTGTAACAGACTGCGGAATATGTTGGATATAGAAATAAAGATCATTGTTATTTATTATTATTATTATTATTATTATTATGGATGACCTGAGACATACTGCGAAAAATAGTCACAAATGTTTCCAAATGTGTTGAATTTTCTGTCACTGGTTGCAACTTGTGACTCGCTTACTATGGACTCCAAAGAAAGTCACCTGCGACTTGTGTGGCACTTGGCTGCTCTATATGCAGCAAAATCAAAATAAAATTGTTGCGTGAACAGAGAAGTTTGATAAATGTTTTTATTGTGCTTATTCTATGTCTGTTCCTAAAATGGGATCTTGAAACAGAACATGTGAACAGAGCCCAAATAATCTTTGCTTTGGTCCACATCACTTTTAGCGTAAAACTTATTTGAAACTTTTTTTTCCTCTGTTTTTCACTCTCCTGACACTTCTGAACCAGTCTTTTCCGCTACGCTTCTGCTGAAAACTCAAAATTCCCTTTAACCGGGTTGTCCACTACTTGGACAACCCCTTCTCGCTTTCTATATCCCCCCTCCCCATGTAAAATAAAATCAGCCTGTACTGATCTCCGGTGCCAGCGCTACTCCAGTGATGTTAACGCCACGTCTCCTGGGGCTCGCATGACATTATGTCACGTGAACACTGCAGTCAATCAGTGGCCGGATCACTCTCACTTCCTTCGAGAGAAACTGACACCCAGGGTAGTTGTTGTCAGTCACATCTAAAGGAAGTGACAGTGAAGCGGCTCAGTAGGGAGCCCTGACACCGCCATGGCTGGAACAGCACCAGCACCGGAGAGGAGCACAGGCTGTTATTATTTTACATGGGGGAATATAGTAATTGGGAACGGACTGTTTGAATAGGGGTCAACCCCTCTAACTCTATAAGCTCATAGTCTATGGGCACCCAAATACACAGGATATACGTTGTTATTATTATTATTATACAGTGTGTCTATCAAACTAGCAATCCATAGAGGATTTCCAATAGCAATCAGCAAAGTTTCTGCTGTAATATATTTGGTCTCCACAGTTTTCTTTTGTTCTAGATTTTTCTGCGTGTTTTACCAAGCAATCTCATTTACTGTCACCGTCATATCACCACAAAATGACTTCGAACCAAGCACAGGCCCTCCGTGGACCCCTGGCATGGCCAACAGTTCAATGCACCATCCTTCTCCTCCTCCTCCTCTTCCTTGATTGACAGTTCTGACTTTCCAGGAGTCAGAGAAGGGCAGACATACTGTATATAGATGGAAGCCAGTAGGTTGGAAGGAGAACTGAACTGTTTGGCCACACCAAGGGTGCACCGAAAAGTCAATATTGTGCTGATTCCCTTTCAATAGGTTCCCCTATGCAAGGAGGACATTGTGGCCATTGATATCAATGTGTTCTGCAACAGCTTATAGAGCAAAATCGGGAGCGGAAATATCAGTGGTGCAACTTGTGTGGGCCCAAGATGGCCGAGAGGTAAGGGGACCACATCCAGCTCCAAAGCAGGTGGAATTTGTGCTTTATGATCAAATATTCAAATGCAAAAGGGATCTTCTACTGTTCTTGTACAGGCGTTGTGTGCGCCCGAGCGCATAATACATTCCTTGGAGAGGCGCTCTGCTCTGAAGTCGGAATTTCCTTTATGAGCTCCATACATATGTATTCTTATTCTCTGCATTCTCTAGCACACATTTATCGGTAGTGTCCTGGGAATTACACTTTACTGTGGATTTTACCTATTGTCTCTATGCACCAAATTGCATAAAATGGTACATACTGTATATAAAAAGTGCATAGCTAGCTACGCTTTTCTTCCATATATCAGTTCATGACTGTCCTACACATCTACCTATAGGAAAAAAAATTGCTGCAACACTTGCATACACCCAATTTAGGCACCATTTTCTAGAACTGTCGCAGCAGAGAAGACTCTTTAAAGGGAACCTGTAAGGAGAATTACAGCCACTGAGCTACATTGCCAAGACCAGACATACCTTTACTGGTCTCAAACGACTTTTCTATCAATAAGAGAGTCCACTTAGAATCTTTATGTAAATTATCTTAGGGTGGGGGGGCTATCCTTGGTGAATATTTCCTAGCGTGACTCTCGGGGTCTTGATTGCTGTCATGTATGTGCCACAGGCAAGAAGTGGTGTGAAAGAGACATCAATCAATATCATAGTGTTGTAGCTAGGTGGGAATTGATCCTCCGCCTTCTGTGCACTTGCAACCTCATTTGCATAAGGATTTAAAACAAAAAAAAATTGATTTTCTCAATTATGAAAAATTTATAGGAATGTAAGTTTGAATTTATCTTTTAAAAACTTACTCAGCAATGTGATTAATTTGGTGGTCTTAAAGCTACTAACAGGTTCCCTTTAAAAATGGCGCATTTCTCTGGTGCATATTACTCCCTATTGTGTGGCAGAGGGTCAACCAAACCAGTCATTCCCTTTAAGCGATACATTAAAAAGGGGTTGTTCAGGACTGTTTTTTATTTTTCACTATGGGCCTAAAAACTAACAGACAGGAAGTTGCTAGCAGAGGTAACAACCTGCCTGTCCTACCCGATGCTAGCTCAGAACATTCATCGACCGCTCCTGCCGGCAATTCAGCTGCTCTACATCAACAGGGCAGCTCTTCTTCTTTCACTCTGCTCTGTCGACATGGCGTGACTGCTGACGTTATGCTGATTGACAGTTGGCTCCCTGCAGTTAGGCAGCAGGGAGCTGGCTGTCAATCAGTATGACATCGACAATCGCACCCCATCAACTGAACAGACCAGAAGGGAAATCCTTGTTCTAGTGACATGACATCAGCGGAAACAGCTGAAACGCCGGCGCGAGCAGTCTATAACAGCTCTATGCCTGGGGACAACCGGCAGGCAGGTAGGTCCATATTCCCAAAAAAAGTCCTAGATAACCCCATTAAAGAGTGTTACCCCAAAAAAGATCAGTTCTCCTTGTATATAATATCATCTAGTCATTCATGTGTTCCCTTTCCATGAATACATTGTATCTGACAGGTTACCACATTCATTTTTGATTTTGCAATTGCATTAATGAGAGAAAATAAAAAGCCACGAAAGACGAATGCTTTTATTTAATTGCGAGGCAAATATTTGATGGCGCGATCCGCCCCCTCGCCGAATGTCACCCGTAAGTGAGCGATGCTGACTCTCCACTTCGTCACATCTCACCCCATGTTATTTAAATCTCCACGTGATTTCTCGCAAAGCTGGAAGATAAGTGTTCCTGATTAGGAAGAAATATTTTCTGCATTATGGAACCGGAGGAGAATGAGTCAGGAAAGAGCTGACGAGACCCTTCGAAATGTAATTTAGGTAATTCTCTAGATTGTGACTGGGAAATGACAGAGCTTTCTGCAGCTTCAATAAAAAAAAAATTTTAAAAATCCATCGAGTCGCTGTAGAAGCCGTTGAGGGGCAAGGTCATCATCGTGATCTTCATCAACGGTCTATAGCTGGTGGTTAACATTATTGCTTCACAAGAGGTTCTGCACCAGCTGTGGTCATTAGTGATGATGATGAGCAAACGTGCTCAGATAAGATGTCATCCAAGCATGCTCGGGTGATAAGCGAATGACTTTGGTGTGCTCGAATAATATGTTCTGGTCACTGCGCCTGCATGTCTCGCGGCTATTCGACAGGCGCAACCCATGTAGGGATTGCCTAACAAGTAATTCATGTATGTGTTGCAGCTGTGGAACAGCCGTGGGGACTAGAGCATATTTTTTGAGCGTGCCGAATTCACTCGGTTAGCACCGGAGCATGCTCTGATAACACCTCATCCAAGCATGTTCGCTCATCACTAGTGATCATCAAACTGCACACTATTTGCAGTAAAATAGCAGATGACGGTTTCTCAATGGACAAAGTAATGGTTGCTACTAACTATGATCACCGTTGTGCTGATTAATATTAATTTTAGGTAAAATGCTAAAACTTTCTTTTAACAGTTCCCGGTGTTTGGCATTGGGAAACCTGAAGCTATGGTCAATGTGACATTTTAGAAATTTTCCGATATGTTGGACTTTGAAATGAATGGCCGTTCATATAGTACGTGGACATGCATCAATACTGTCTATAGGGGTTCAGTCCTAAAAGGGGTTTCCACATTTCATGCAGTTTATGATATCTTCAGGGGCGGACATATCATTGGGGCAACCAGAGGCCCAAGAGGTAAGAGGGCCTCATCCATCTCCAAAGTTAGTGGAATTGTGCATTTTGATGAGCTGTTGAAATGCAGAGGGCCCATATACTGTTCTACAAGAACAAATGGGCTGTCGGAGTAATGCAGGACAGGACAGGTCCGAGTCCAAAGTGTCAGATGCTTCTTGTATCCATTCCCCACACTTACCAACAGCTGAAGACCCTTCTACTAACTTAGAATTACCAAAGAGGATATATAAAAGTGAGTTTTCCAAATGAGAAAACTCCTTTTTTCCCCCACATGACGATGCTCACAGCAGCAGAATTCCAAACGTGAACCATGTAGTTTTTCTACTTTACCTGTATTTCATACTGCACCCCCATCCAGTGCTGTAAGCCTAAAATTAGTGCCAGCAAAGTAATAATATTCATAGCTATTGCTTTATGCCATTACAAAGAATTAAAGGGAATTTGTCACCAAATTTTTGCTACCTCATCTGAGAGCAGCATAATGTAGAGAAAAAGATCCTGATTCCAGAGATGTATCATATAGTTTACTGGATGCAGCAGTTGGGACACAATCAAAGAAATTAGATGTAGCATGTGCATTGTGTATAGATAGTAAGCTGCTAATTAGTGTTGGGGGGTGTGGTCTGACCAGTCTGTCAGTTATAATCTCCTGCTCATAAAACACTCATTGTATTGAAACGACAACACACAATCTAATAAGTGACACAGCACTGAAATCAGCGTCTCTGCCTCTACATCGTGCTGCCCTCAGATTATATAGCAAAAACCTGGAGACAGATTCCCTTTAATTATGAAATGGAGGCAAACGTACAGAAGTGACCATATGTTAATCACATAGCAGTGCCCATGAGGTCGGCCGTACAAATGATGGTACACATGCAATCGATACTTTTACATGGTCCTGTATTGCTGTCTACAGACAGGTTATATCAGAAACAGCTTTTCGAAAAAATCTCCAAATTAGGGATTAAAAATGGTAAATACTATAAAGTAAAAAGCAATTTCTGTTGATTTTATGACATCCTGGAAGAGTGCGCTGAACCCGGACACTAGGAGCCTCATAAAAAGTCCCACAAGCTGCATGTGGCCATTGTGGTCACTATGTAGCCGCCACTGTACAGCCCTCAATCCAGTGAGGTGGAACTTCCGGCAATGTGGCTGGGATTACACTGAAACTCTTGGCATGCCATAACAGCCATCAATAACCAAGAATATTGGAAGACCTGGTTGGCCGCAGGTTTTTAACCATGGTCACAGATCATTTCCGAAAAAATTAAATTACTTCCAACTTGACATATTGGGATCAAAACTTAAGAGATAAAAATCTCTATTCTGACTGAGATACAACTAATATAATGACTGGAGGATCCAACCTGTAAACCTACATAAAATATTAAAATAAATAAAAAGTACTGCTGGCCTCTTAAGATTGTTATAGGGAAAAAAAGAAACTAAAAAAAGAAGAAAAACTCCCTCTACACTGGAAATGGAGAGGAGGAAAAACTAATTTATTCCCCAATAATAGGGAGTGCATAAGGTATGTAATCCAAGCTGTCAATAAGTGAGCTAGCCACCCAAGGTGTCCTCATAGCCGCACTAACATTTTAGAAATAGTGGGCAACCAGTGTACTGTACAAATACAGTTGTATGTAAGAAATATATATATATCCTTATTAAGTGCTTATAGCATGAGCCAAATATTGTTATATACACCATACTGGTATATTACTTCATGAGCGAGCCAACCACCCCATGTGTATCCATAGCTATACTGGTGGGTGTCAAAAAAGCCATCATCCATGGGAACATACAAATACTGTAAGGAAAAAAATATTCTTATTATGTGAGAATAATTCATGGGTACCCCATAGTGATGTGACATTATAAGCTAGCAGTGCCACCGAATGTGTAGCCATACCCATTCTAGTGGGTGTCATGGAAATAAAGTATTAAAAAAAATTAATATCCTCATTATGCAAACATAATTCATGGTTACCGCATGATGTGTACCCCTTACTGACATGTGACATTATGAGCTACACCATGTGTACCCATAGTTGTTCTATTGGGTGTCAGAAGCAGGCAACCAGGGTACCACACAACTACAGTATAAGAAATAAAAATATATATCCTCATCACGTGATCATTAGCCACGTGTACTGCATACTGTAACCCATACTGGCATGTGACATTACACCATGCCACTGCATGTACCCATAGCTGTGCCAGGAAGTATCAGAAATCAATAGGTGGCAACCAAGGTAACGAGCATATACAATCCATCACTACTGCTTGGTCTTTACCCCATACTAGTATGTGACATTATGAACCAGCCAGCTACCCTGTGTGTACCCATAGCTGTACCAGTAAGTATCAAAATGTAAAAGAAGGAAACGAGGGTACCATATGTGAGTATAATTTCTGGATACTGCATGAACAAAATCATCTTTATTTTGTCCCCTTACTGGCATGTGACATCACAATAAGTAAGCCTGACCACCCTATGTATCCCTTAGCTTAATCAGTGTCAGGAAGCAATGGCAGCCAACCAGAATACCATACATATGAAGTATAAGAAAGTAAAAACCCTGTATCCTCATTATGTGAACATAATCTACATGTACTGCATGAGGCAGATCTGGTTGGCATGTACCCACGGCTGACATGTAGCACTATGACCAAGTCTGCCACCACATGTGTACCCATAGCTTTTTCTGGAAGTGTCAAAAAGTAATAGCAGGCAATCAGATTGCCATATAAATACAGTATACAAAAGAAACGTGACTATCCTTATTATGTGAGTATAATCCATGGGTGCTGCATAAAGGAAATCTTCTGGGTATGTACCTCATACTGGTATGTCATATTTCAATGAAGCAAGCGAGCCGCATCACGTGTCAGGCAGCAAAAGCTGGCAACCAGAGTACCATGCATATGCAATATTAAAAAAATACCTATCCACAATATGTGTACAGTCAATGCCATTGGTATGTACTCCATGCTGCCTTGTGACTTGATGATTAAGCCTGGCATCACACGTATACCCATAGTGGTACCAATGAGTGTCAGAAAGCAATATCAGGTAGATAGCAATGCGTATGCTGTATAACAAAACAAAAGTTTATATCCTTTTCATTTAGGTATAATAATTGGAAAATGAATGAGGAAAATGTATTTTTTTTTGCTCAATTATATAGTGTCATTACTTCAACAACGTATTACAATCATCATCATCATCACTGTCCCCATTGCCTATCAATATGTCTTTGGAGTGTGGGGGGAAACAGGAGAAAACCCATGCAAAATAGGGAGAACGTACAAACTCCTTGCAGATGTTATCATTGGTGGGATTTGAACCCAGGACCCCAGCGCTGAAAATTGACAGTGTGTTAACCACTGAGCCAGCCTGCAGCCCGTAATCCTGTTGGTATGCACCTTATACTGGCATGTGACCTGATAAGCAAGTCTTCCACCCCATGTGGACCCATAGCTATACTAGTGAACATCAAGAAACCAAAGCAGGCAACCAGGGCACCATAAAATATTTACATTTCCCTAGAAATCTACTATTAGATCTCACCAGAATCCAAAATGGGAAAAGCCGGCAACCCAAATCATGCACGTGCAAGACGAGAAGAGATAGAAAGAAATATGAGATGACAAAAAGAAGAGAAATAAGAGCAAAGAGATATTCAGAAACTTTAATCATGTCCCTGATACTATGTACCCTTCTGTGATACATAGATACAATGTATAGGATGTGCATACATTGTGTATATGTGTGTCTATATATTATAGAGGGGGGGGGAATGTATGGTGCCACCAGACAGGAGGGGTTCGATCATACATACTTTACATGTGCACATGGAAGACCAGTGTAAAAAAGGATTAACAATATTCTTAATTATATACAAAGATCGTACACACACAGTGCCCACATTATGTCAATATTATACACATTACACACATTATACAGACAGAGTTTATATTTAATATGCAAATTGTCTCTTCAGAGAGGAAATATTATACACATTACACATATTTGGGGGGGTGCTATACGGGAAATCCCATACTAGAGTACTCTGTAAATCAGAGGTGTGTGCATGCGGACAGGATGTCCATGATTTGTGCAGCTGCCTGCATGCAGAAGGATGTAGCACCATACACCACAGTGTGCACTGTCCAGCCTGCTGGTGCTGAATCTGCCTTATAATCAGAATATTATAGGGAGGATGAGGAGGACCCCGGCTGCACACATACACACGCCCAGCTCCCGGCTCACCTCTCCTAGGATGAGATCCCAGCCTCAGTCTTGCATTGAGCTTCCCCCGGATCATTTCTGAGTGCAGAGAAGTGACAGGGGAGGAGGTCAGCGCTTGTACCCTTGTCTTCCTCACACCGTCTCCCCCAGCCGGGAGCTGACAGCCCCCATGACTCAACACTCCCAGCATGCTCCGGGGCCGGTGACACCAGTCATCCGCTAGGGGGCAGCAGAGGGACGGGAGCGAGCGGCGCAGGATTTCCCCTCATCCCTCATATCCGAGAGATATATAAGATGTGACAGAAGTGCGAGAGGGAGAATGCAAGAGGGGCAGCGTGATGCTCCTGACTGAGGGCATGGATAGAAGAGGGCCCCTGTGCAAGAACAATATATGAAACCTTTGCAGTCCAATATCTCATCATAATGCACAATTCCACCTGCTTTGGAGAGGGAAGTGTCCTCTTACCTCTTGGCCCCTGTGCGGCTGCACACGTTGCACCTATGATATGTCCACCTCTGGGTTACGTAGAGATGGCGTATAAGGCTCAGCACTGGTGGGACAACATCAGTGGTTAGGGGGTTCAGTTGACCCAGCAAGAGGATTAATAACGCTCTCCTTGCATAATGGAGGTCTCTTTCCTGGACCCCCCCTCAGCGGTGGTAGGTAGACAGTTGTCACTATCGCAGACCAGTTGCTGCAGCTATTACTGGGGAGAGTATGGAGCGTCGGAGCAGACTGCCTCCCCAGGCATCAGCTGCTGCTCCCTCCTCCGTTCCTGACATGACTGAACCAGCGGTGGTTCAATAGACCTCCATCGTGGCATAGGAGGGCTCCGGGGCGTATCAGGACAGCGCCATCAGCACCTCTATCTCCCTGCAGTGCTGCTGCGCCTGCCGGCTTACACTGCTGGCATATCATCCTCCACACATAGCGTGCTTTTTATCCCAGTCCCTCCGAGCCCTCCCCCTCACTGCCCTGGGATCCCGCTGCCCCTCAGCACTAGTACACACTCGTGCAGTGATGGAGCTCCAGCATGTAGTAACATCAGCAGCCGGGAGTCAGTGCAGGCTGCACAAAGCCCAAACTCTGTAAGCCAAAATAGCATTACGCCTCAGATGATAACACTGGTGTCAGACAAGCAAAATCCCTTCCAGGGATCATCCAAACTCCAGCTAACCCCTCCAATACTTCCATATTCTGCCTCAGAAAGGGACCTCACGTGCATCACGTAGTGCACATCGCAGTCCTGGTCTTCGTAGCCAGTGGAGTTCTTCAGGTTCCGTTTCTTGGAACTTGACTAAATGCTGGTCGTGATCCCATTCCAGAGTATCCTGGAGCTCGACAAGATCCAGATCCTCACGTTGGTGGTGTCCCTCATCTTCCTTTACATCATCCCACTCACAGCCTAACCCCGAGATGGTGTGGTCATCGTCATTGAGCTACTTCTAGAGGATGAAGCAGTTACATGGCTGTCGAGGCTTCGCCTCCAGGTGGTCAGGGCAATCTGGCTCTAGTTACAGTGTTGGCAGCAGATTATTCAGGATACTCTCCAAGCCTGTGACAAAGCTTCTTTATTCAGGAACAATATATGATAAGCTTTATAGATATGGAATAAATTATTTGTGTGTCTCTATCTGTGCAGCATCTGCAGCAAGTTGCTTCTCTCATACACAGACACTGGAAATACACTCACATGCTTTCCTTGTGTGAGCCTCTGGGAGTGTTTTTATTTTAACTTAATAAACAGCCTACAAATCTATCATCTAAACACTCATAGACAGGAATGGAGTTGTTGCACCAAACATATTCCAACATACAGCAACTTCTTTGCCTGCTACACCTGTCATCGGTGACTATACAGGGTGTTTGGATGCAGAGGTGTCAGGCACAGTCATGTTAGTGACAGCCATTAAGTTATTATACAAATTGAGTTCAAATAGCACACCTGTCCCAGCCCCCTAACTTGCATAATATAAAAAAAATCATAATTTTGTGACATCTGCAATTTATAGGCTTAACTGACTGAGGAAGCAAAACAAAACAAAAAAATGGCAGATTGATAATGTAGACATTTGGTCTCAGGTATCACTTGACCAACCAACCATAGACAGAGAAAGAAGGGCCTTAAATACTCATTAGCTTGTGGCAGGACAAGCTAATACGGCTCAAAGATATGGTGGAAGGTTGTTGCAATGCCCTCAGGGTAACACTACCACAAATACAGTCCTTGGAGAGCTTGTTGAATTCACCTGTCGACTATCACCAATTGGCCGTGCTATTTCCAGGCATTTATCCTTGCCTACTCAAGGGGTGAAACATTTTTGACACACAGGATTTGCATGACTAAATCGCTGAAGGCTGACCTGGAAACACGGACACTCCAAGAGGTGGACAACACAGATCTCTTGTTATTTTCGGATACCACTGTTTCTACAGATTTTGGTGTCATTCTCAAAAAGCACTGGTGTGTAGAGGCTTGGCCTGAAGTGTGAGGTGTGTGCAAAAACTTGACCCTCATGGAACTCTTCCCCACAGTGGTATCAGCTAAGATGTGGGACAACAAACTGCTGAGTTTCTGACCGATATCATCAGTATGGTCCACTGCATTAACTGACTCTTCTTCTCATCACCGCCAGTCGTAAGCTCCCCAAGCATCTGGTGTAGGATCGCTTTTGCCAAACGTCATATACCAGAGGTTAAAAATATCACGACTGATGCGTTACTTCAATTTCAATTTCATATCTGCTACCAGCAGCAGACAAGGAATGAATCTTGCCCCAAACCGTTGTGAGATATTGTCACCATGAATTGGCGCCACATAGACTGCCTGTGGTGAGGAATGCAATGAGTGGTCGGAGCATGTGGCTAACGGTAAGATAAGGTGTTGTCCTAAGCAAAGCAATATTGCACTATATGCACTTGCAAACAAAAGGCTCATCTTTGGTGGTAGCGTGGAAATTCATAGCTGGCATTGCCTTCCTTTTCTAGCTCCAAGACTGGGAAACCATCCAAATTTTTTTGTTCTGAAAAATTCTGTGCAACTGGAGAAAAGAGGCCATCCAGTCAGAGAGTAGTTTAATTCATAACTATTGAAATACTAACATGCTTTGAAATCATTTGGCTCATCCCAGTAGGAAACCTTCTTCCTAGGGACAAGGGCAGATATACCATTGCTGCAACCTGTGCAGCCGCACAGTGACCCAAGAGATAAAGGGTCCACTACCTCCTCCAAAGCAGCACACAGCTTCTGTCATAGACACCTAAAGAGGTCCATGTACAGTTCTTGCACCAGGCACTTTTCAGTCTGTGTCTGCCACTGCCTAGAAATATCTGTTAATGTTAGATTTCCATGTACCCCCTAAAAGTGCGAGAACCAGTACCTTCCTCTAGCCTGAGACCAAGTGGTCGTCCTGCAGAACATGTCATCTTCAGCCAGGATTCCATCAGACTACGGATCCGTCTATCAAATACAGACCACTTAGAATGTGGAGCACATGTATTACTAATAGTCCCGGGCCAGCTTTGACCAGTCAGGAAGATTATTGAGTAAATGAGTTCCCGACGATGGCTCTCCATTAACTTCATTCCAATTTACAGCCATCTTCAAAAGCCTCACTACTATAGGGGTCCCTTTAGCTGAACACAGCATGCATTCTTTTAGGCTGAGCAGTGGCGGACAGAGGCAGAAAATGTCCTCTGTGAAAGAACCGTATGTGGGCTTTTTGCAGTCCAGTACTGTTTTGGAGTTAAAAGCAGACCCAATTAACTTTTGGACCATTGCGCAGCTGTAAAAATGCTGTGTCCACCCCTGAGGATTGAGACCACAAATGAGGCGGCTAGGGCGAGGACTTTAGTGGTCTCAAGTCGTCTTGAGATGATAGTGTCCATCAGCTGGAGCACAGAGGTTTCAGTTGTGCTGGTGCTCCATGTCAGGAGTAATTATCTGTTTTGTTCATATGGAAGAGTTATTATCGCTAGTGACAGATTTAGAATATTTCAGTGGTTTCTTCTCAGAAGTCATACTATTATGGTCAGAAATAATTCCCAGGGCAGTATGGCAAGAGGATAGTGTTGTGGGGGCAGTGGAGCCGGCAAGATCATTTACTGCTAAAATTTCTAGGCAAATCAGGTATTTTGGTGACGTTCAAGTTCTCCACAATCAGAAGGGGACAACATGCGGATTATGCTCCCAGATGTAGTTAATGGTAGATCTAAATATCTTTTTATTAGGCATCTGCAAGCTGGCATAGAACAAGCCCCGTCCTGATGGGTAGTTGTCAAACAAAGCTCAATGGGGGTCAGTAGATGCGTTTCTCCTGTGTCAGGATCCTGTCAGCACCGGCGTACAGCCTCCGCTGAGCAGGGACTCACCCGCACTGTAGGGGGGCCCGGGGTCAGGTACAGCCGGAAAGTACAGATACACAGAACCTGTGGACGCTGAAGTTTAGCAAGCAGTCACGGGACCTACGGTCATGTGACTGCAAGGGGGCAGGGCTTAACGTCCTGCTTTCAGAGATGGCAGGACACTATACAGAAATACTCAGAGTCAGGCAAAAATGGAGGTCATACACAGAGATATCAGTAAAGTACCCGGGATGAGACAGAACGGATAGTCAGGGCCAAGCAGAAGTCAAAACCAAACAGACATAGAAGGTACCAAGCAGAATCCAAAGCAATATCAAGAGAACAGACCGAGTCGTACACAGAGAATCAAGCAACCAGAACACAGCACAAACACACTCAGGGGTCACCACACTATGCCAAGGGTGAAAGTATAACTGACGGGGATGGGAGCGTCCTGAGGCTATAAGAAGCTTTCCCAGAACCAGGGAGAGGCCACAATCATAGCCCCAGGTGTGCAGGTAAACCTGCACCGGGATCACAACCTTTAACCCCAGAAATGCCAGTCATCAGCACTGGTTCCAGACATTAACCCGATTAATTGTAAAGTGCTGCGGAATATGTTGGCGCTATATACAGTGGGGCAAAAAAGTATTTAGTCAGTCAACAATAGTGCAAGTTCCACCACTTAAAAAGATGAGAGGCGTCTGTAATTTACATCATAGGTAGACCTCAACTATGGGAGACAAACTGAGAAAAAAAAATCCAGAAAATCACATTGTCTGTTTTTTTTTCATTTTATTTGCATATTATGGTGGAAAATAAGTATTTGGTCAGAAACAAGCAATCAAGATTTCTGGCTCTCACAGACCTGTAACTTCTTCTTTAAGAGTCTCCTCTTTCCTCCACTCATTACCTGTAGTAATGGCACCTGTTTAAACTTGTTATCAGTATAAAAAGACAACTGTGCACACCCTCAAACAGTCTGACTCCAAACTCCACTATGGTGAAGACCAAAGAGCTGTCAAAGGACACCAGAAACAAAATTGTAGCCCTGCACCAGGCTGGGAAGACTGAATCTGCAATAGCCAACCAGCTTGGAGTGAAGAAATCAACTGTGGGAGCAATAATTAGAAAATGGAAGACATACAAGACCACTGATAATCTCCCTCGATCTGGTGCTCCACGCAAAATCCCACCCCGTGGGGTCAGAATGATCACAAGAACGGTGAGCAAAAATCCCAGAACCACGCGGGGGGACCTAGTGAATGAACTGCAGAGAGCTGGGACCAATGTAACAAGGCCTACCATAAGTAACACACTACGCCACCATGGACTCAGATCCTGCAGTGCCAGACGTGTCCCACTGCTTAAGCCTGTACATGTCCGGGCCCGTCTGAAGTTTGCTAGAGAGCATTTGGATGATCCAGAGGAGTTTTGGGAGAATGTCCTATGGTCTGATGAAACCAAACTGGAACTGTTTGGTAGAAACACAACTTGTCGTGTTTGGAGGAAAAAGAATACTGAGTTGCATCCATCAAACACCATACCTACTGTAAAGCATGGTGGTGGAAACATCATGCTTTGGGGCTGTTTCTCTGCAAAGGGGCCAGGACGACTGATACGGGTACATGAAAGAATGAATGGGGCCATGTATCGTGAGATTTTGAGTGCAAACCTCCTTCCATCAGCAAGGGCATTGAATATGAAACGTGGCTGGGTCTTTCAACATGACAATGATCCAAAGCACACCGCCAGGGCAACGAAGGAGTGGCTTCGTAAGAAGCATTTCAAGGTCCTGGAGTGGCCTAGCCAGTCTCCAGATCTCAACCCTATAGAAAACCTTTGGAGGGAGTTGAAAGTCCGTGTTGCCAAGCGAAAAGCCAAAAACATCACTGCTCTAGAGGAGATCTGCATGGAGGAATGGGCCAACATACCAACAACAGTGTGTGGCAACCTTGTGAAGACTTACAGAAAACGTTTGACCTCTGTCATTACCAACAAAGGATATATCACAAAGTATTGAGATTAAATTTTGTTTCTGACCAAATACTTATTTTCCACCATAATATGAAAATAAAATGAAAAAAACAACAGACAATGTGATTTTCTGGATTTTTTTTTCTCAGTTTGTCTCCCATAGTTGAGGTCTACCTATGATGTAAATTACAGACGCCTCTCATCTTTTTAAGTGGTGGAACTTGCACTATTGCTGACTGACTAAATACTTTTTTGCCCCACTGTAAATAAAAATTATTATTATTATTATTAACCACACGTGTGCGAGTCAAACCCGCACTGAGATCATGACATCCTGGAAGTAAATCTGGGTTAATTGGAGGCCTAGTGGGTGTCTCACACCTCTGAAGTGCACAAAACTGGGTGATATGACTCCACAGCCAAAGTTGTAATTAGTTCGGTAATTGGGTTATGGCTGAATAAAGGCGGTAGCCGACCCTCAGCATGCAAAAGAATAAAAAATAATAATAATTTTATATAGCGCCAACATATTCCGTAGCAGTTTACAATTAAACAGGGACCTGTACATTCAATAAAGACATCACAAAGTAACACATAGTTCACCAGTTACCGGAAGAGTGAGGGCCCTGCTCACAAGCTTACAATCTATGGACGGGGATGCAATAGTTAAAAAGTGCTGGTCGTGAATGGTCCAGCCATTATTATAATAAATAGAAGTTTTCAAATAAAGCTGCAGGATCCGGTCATCAGTCAGTATCTAAGTGCAGATAGCAAGTGATATTGGGTGCATGGAGGATGTGGAGGCAGGTGAATAGAAGGGACCAGAATCTGGTGAAAAAATAAAAGGGGAATAGGGAAGAGTTAAGTGAGATGATACAGTAGGCCACTCTAAGGCAATGTGTTTTTAAAGCATGCTTAAAAATGTCAGAGCTGGGTCTTAATCAGATCATCTATGGTAGAGCATTCCAGAAAACTGATGCAGCATGAGAGAAGTCTTATAGATTGATGTGGGAGGTTTGGATTATAGAGGATGTTAGTCTTAGATCAGTTGCAGAACAGAAAGGATGGGAAGGTGGTAGACAGAAGTGAGAGAAGAGTTGATAGGGTGGTGTAGCACTGTGGAAAGCTTTGTGGGTGAGAGTGAAAGTTTATATTGTATTCAGTAGCGGATGGAGAATAATGTCATGCAGTGTGTATTTCATGAAGGAAAGTTCTGAACACCTTAACAAAGGTTTTGGTTAAAAACACGGCAGCCAGATATGAAATACAAAGGTCGAATAATAAATAGATGATGGATAACTAGAGAGATAGATAGATATATAGATGATAGATAGATATATAGATGATAGATAGATAGATAAAGAGATAATAGATAGACCAATAGATAATAGATGATACATAGATATAATAGATAGATAGATAATAGATGGATAGATAATAGATAGATAAATAGATAATAGATGATAGCTACTGTAGATAATAGATACATTAGATAGATTGATATGGATGGATAATAGATAGATAGATAGATAGATAGATAGATAGATAGATAGATAGATAGATAGATAGATATGGGATGGATAATAGATAGGTATTGCAGTTAGTCCTGCTCACTTCTGCCCTGAGAGGTTATTGGGGCAGGTAACATCACATCCATTGATATCTACCCATCAAGCATACGTCCTGGAGGTATCAGTAGATGTCACCTGCTATCCATTTAGTCTAGAAGTTAGCAGAGCAGGACTGACCCTTTATATCAGGGGTGGGGAACCTCAGGCCCCAGGGCCATTTAAGGCCCTTGATGACCTTTTATCAGGCCCCCGAGCAGATTCTCAGGGACCGCATTCTTGGGCAGGAAGCTGTATTTTGATTGCCACCAGCTCATTAATTTCTTCTTGCTCTGCTAGCACACACACGCCGTGTTCACTACTGAACACTGAAGGGCATGCAATGAAAGATTACGTCCTGCCACCAGTGCCAGAGTCAGGATCTACTTTGTGGGCGGAGTTTGTATGGCCCGCGAAGGATGATATAAATATCCAAATGGCCCTTGGCGGAAAAAAGATTCCCCACCCCTGCTTTAGATAAAAAGATACATAGCACAGATAAATAATTGGAGCTTTCAGCCGTTTCTCTATCTGAGGTGACGCAGGAAACGTGCAGTCAGGGAGGGGAGAGACCTGAGGTGTCATCTGAGGTGAGGTCACTTCTCACTTCTCCTTTTGGAGGATGCACCCTGATCTTGTGTTGTCGCTCTCAGGGGTGCCACTAGTATCTGTACCATGGTGCCACGTAGGAAGACACTATTATAATGGGTAACGGGGTGTGGTGGCGCTTTGTGATAATTGCACAATGATGCAGCTAGAGGTGAGGAATTTACATTATCTATCATGTTCCTCATATTTGGCTACGAGAGATTATGACCTGCGGCAGCCTTTTCTGTTCCTTATAGTAGTTCGGGTCTAGGGACTAATTCTGCAGTTATGTGTGTACCAGCATTAACCACCTAGCTTGTCTTAGCAGATGTACAGGAAAAAAATAACATTAACAACTGGCCTCTTTCTCTTAAAGGGAATCTGTCAGTAGCATCAACCATAATCCGCTGTTTATATGGGCACACGGTCATAGGAAGCTGAATAAAATGATACCTTAATATTTGTGATCCGATGTCTTATTCCAGAGAAATCCATGTTTTTCTTAATATGTAAATAAGCTGTTAAGATCTATGGGCCGGACATAGATCTCTCCAAGAATCTGCCTCCAGAGCTTATTGTAAAGGAATGGAGGTGTTACCAGTGTGAGACATGTAGATCAGGAAAGCAGACTGTCAGTCATTACATGTCTCACACTGGTAATGCCCTTTTTAATTAAAATAAGCTCTTGAAGCAGAGTCTCAGGGAGATCTATATCCGGCCCATAGATCTTAACAGCTCATTTACTTATTAAGAAAAATGTGGATTTCTCTGGAATAATGCATCAGATTGCAGATAACAAGGTATCATTTTATTCAGCTTTCTATGATGTACGTTCCCATATAGGTGTCTTAGGAGGGTTGATCCTAATGACAGATTCCCATTAAAAATTTGGTGGTACAAGTTCAAGTCTGGAGCTGCATCTTTTGCTGTGGCCGCTGTAAGGTAGCGCTTACTGAGTGCGTTGGGGGACACTCACTTGGCACGGGATTAATGTAGACAGGCACAGTTTTGCACATAAAACAGTCTATTGCAGTTTATTATGCCGTCATAAACTGCTGAGAAACATGTTACATGTCACATAGTCCATAAGACTTCTTAGCACACGGCTGTAACTCGCAGTCTCTAACCACGCTGGACTTCTCACTGTCCAGTAAAAAGCCTCTAGAGTCTCAACACAGATATTTCCCCCTGTCCGGGGTTACCTCTTAGGAGCTCCTGCTCCGCATGCTGACTCCTGTCAGTACTCTCTCTCAGGGAAGAGGCCGCACTGGGATCACCGTTCCGGACAATGCCTTACTCACTAGGCCGCCTCACAGTTCCAGACCCACAGCTGAGCAGTAGCTCCCCCAAACGCAGGCCATCACAGACTCTGCTCACACACGTGGCCTGTCCGGGTGCTATTCAGGACATCAGTCTCCTCTTGGGACCGTCCAACACACACAGGCCTCACAGGTGCTATTCAGGGATCCGAACCTACTCCCAGGGTCTCCCAACACACCAGCCCCACCAGGTCCAAAGTCTCGCCACGTGCTCCAGGGATCCGATCCTCCTCCCAGGATCTCCCAACACAGACCTTAGAGGACCTTGCAGTCTGAACCATTCAGGTACACACACTCTCTACATGAGACCCACCCTGGTCACATTATATGGTACGTAACCACACCCACAGGTGAGGAATAGATCACATGGTCATGACCTCACTACAGGTCCTATTACACAGCCACACACACAGGCTTTACTTTTAGCTTTCAGACACACGCCCCTGGGTGGCTTTGTAGGTGACTGGTCCCACCCATCTCACCAAATCACCTGGAAGCTTCCCCATTGTAAAACAGAAACCATCAGTAGTACCTCTGCTGATCAAACACACGTTCCAGCTTCCATCACAGGACACCTACCCCTGTGATACATATCGGCCATTTACAATCCTGCCGCTCATGATTTCTCCATCACAATAAGGGAAATGCCTGCATGCATGTCCTGGGAAGCCCATACAGCGCCCCCTAGCTATCACAGGGGTCACTGCATCACACCGCTTTAAAGTTTGACTTATATTAGGTACCCCATATATCTGCATAAAGTATAAAAAAATAGAGGCAGGTAACAAAAAATAGAAAATAAAACATTAAACGGAAAAAAAACCCTTGAACTAGAAAAATGTGCACGCCGAGCGATTGTTAGCACGATCATTCCGTCTGCATAGAATACCGATGTCGGCAGCACGTGTCCTTTATGCATGGGTCAACGTGCTGCCGAGAACGATGATATTAATGCTGGAGCGATCGATAAAATCAACTGATATTTACAAAAGACGAACAAGTGACTTTTCCTCCAACATTTTCAGGACTGAGTATTCCGAATACGAAGATCCAAACTCTATGAGAAAAGAAAAAATAAAATGTAAAAATTGGCTATTGGATACAAATGTATTATCGACATGTTCCTGGAAAGTGAAAAGTTACACGGCAATTCAATAAAAAAATAAGATTTACTGTATGTTTAGCCTCTTCATCAAAATCTGCTGAACTATGACATGGAGAGCAGAGGAAGGGTAGCCTGTGGGAATTGTGTCCAACACTGCCTCCCTCCCAAGGGAAGCTAATATTCCTCCTCTTTTCTCATGACTTGATCCCCTGCACCGCTGCCTCTTTTCACATGACTTGATCCCCTGCACCGCAGCATCAGAGATCTGATCATAACTAAGTAGAAGCAATCTTGGAGCCTTCACGTACACCTGTCAATGCCCCACTGTCTGTGGATTGATAGCTGCCCTGGAGCAGTAATGGTACTGCTGCTCCTCATCACTTGCACATAGACTTACTAAGCGCCAGGCTATAACACCCAGAAAGCATAGACGACAAAAGGAGACACAAATTTATATTTTATTTTTACTTGAAATCCTTTTTGGCATATCCATGATGTATGCTATAAGTATCTGTTACGTAGCTGTTCTATCATATGCGCCTATTTGGATCTTCTTAAGGTTGTTGCCAAAATTGGCCCCAATGCAGAATCTATAGCCGAGTCTGCCAATTATCATGGACTTTTTGCAGTAATGCCTACAGGAGACTAAATTGCCAGAGGGAGTAATGTGCCTTATTCTGCAGCTTCTCTCCATCATATAAGGTAAATGCTGGATCTATGAAGAAGCCACGCAGGCTCCTTCTCCTGACGTTATTTATCCAATGTGTGAGATGTTCCAGGAGACTGCAGGAGAAAGAACATGTATTTTTAACTAAATATGCCCATTTTTGTAAATTATGTTGTATCCTTAAGATGCGCCATCACAAAATGATTGCTGGGGGTCTGACCTCATGACTGCACTACTTTACCAGCTTCTCTCTCCACAGTGGTGGCCACTAGTGATGAGCGAGTACACTCATTGCTCGGGTCTTCTGAGAATTTTGGAGTGCTCGGAGATTTAGTTTTCGTCGCCTCAGCTGCATGATTTGTGCCTGCTAGTCAGCTTGAATACATGTGTGCAATGCCTGTTTGTTAGGGAATTCCCACATGTATTCAGGCTGTCCAGCAGCCGTAAATCATGCAGCTGAGGCTATGAAAACTAAATCTCCGAGCATGCCAAAATACTCGGAGGACACCCGAGCATGCTCAAGGAAACCCGAGCAACGAGTATACTCGCTCATCACTAGTGGCCACATGTGTCACCTTGTGACTGTGTTCAGTAAGGAAGGGGGGCCTCAAACTGTCCCTGGAACTAGGACCCTAACTATCCCTGTCTTGGGAGTATTCTTGATGGTAGAGAGGCCACAGTACCCAACCTTACTATGCTCCTGTTAACGCCCTAAGCTGTCCCCTTCCCCAGGAGGCCTGGGACAGACAAACAGGGATAACAAACAGCAGCAAACAAACAAAAACACTCACCAAGGGTAGAGAGGAATATAGGGAAGGATAGGAAGGTAGAAACTAAATGGGAATATGATAATGGAGAAAGCATACACCCAATAACAGCAAACAACAATCTCCAGCAGCTGCGAACTCCAACTCCAGCAAGCCAGGAAGTAAAACTTTCACAGGAAGGGATGAGAAGGTCTGGCCAGGTTTTATAGAGGAAAAACATGAGGAGGTCAGGAGCAGCCGTCAGATGGAGCTGCATGTTTACAATCAGCATAAGAAGAATTATTAACCTCTTCAGCGCCAAAGGAAACAAAGTCCATTTAATATGAGGAACAAAATTCTAAATGGAAGACCTGCGATTCCCAAAACGTAATGATCGCTGAATCCCATATCTCCCAGGAGGACGTGACACACTTGTGACAACGTGGCTGTGCAGGGAACTGCAGCTGTCCCAATCATTTTAATAAAGCCATGCTAAAGTAGGTGGTCACAAAAGAGCTGTTCAGAATGAAAGAAATTCTGAAGCGGACACAACTCTGGAGCATTGCTGCAATCCTTTTATTCTCAGAATCATTGGGGAGTGTTAAAACGTTTTTTCATTCCTGATACTCCTTGTTCACCTGCTGTTTAGAAAAATAATAAACAGAACATTTCTCTCCCTCCCCAGGCCCAGCACTGAGTCTCCGCTGCTCTCAATGTCAGTTATTGTGTGCAGCGCTGATGTCGCATCGTTAGGATTGCAGTCAATCAGTGATCTTAGCAGCTCTGCCCGATTTCATGGCACAAGCCACTGAGAGCTGCTGACCTCACTGATTGACTGCAGCACTGTCGATGTGACACTTGGGGAGGGCAAGTAAAACAAAGTTGTGAACCTAGCCTAGAGCTTTCTTTAAAGGGAATCTTTCAGCAGGTTTTTGCCATGTAATCTTCAGGCAGCATGAGGTAGGGGCTGAAACACAGATTTCCAGGATGTGTCACTTATTAGGCTGTGTGCTGTTGTTTCAATATAATGAGTGTTTTATCAGCAAAAGATTATCACTGCCCAGACTAGCTCTCATGTGCCTCCTGGTCCAACTCTGCCCCCCAAAACTAATTAGAAGCTTACTGTCAAAATACAATGAACACTGGAAGCTGCTAACCTCTAGTGTGGGTGGTGTCAGATTTCTGAGCTCTGCTATAGCTAAAAAAAAATCATACCTGCTGCACCCAGTAAATTAAGTGACACATCGCTGGAATCAGGGTCTCTTTCTCTAAATCATGCTGCTCTCAGATGAGCTAGAAAAAGCCTGGTCTCTTTAAATGCTGATATACTGCCACAACGTGTCAGTTTTCATCCTGGAGCACAGACTGTTAAAACTGGAGAAAACCCTTGGGGTATGTGCACATATTGAGTATATGCAGTACATTTTTCTGCATCAAAAACAGAGTATTGGAAGGAACAACACTGTATAAAATATATGCATTTTTCACACGCTTTTTAAGAGCTTTTACCTGTATTTTTTATGCAATTGAATGAGTGGAAAATGCTGGAAAAAACTGAAAAAATTGACATGCTGCAGATTTGAGAAACACTTTGATGGTTCAAATCCACAAGAAAAAATAAGCACCGTGTTCAGTAGATTGCAGAAATTGCATTCATTTTCCTAGTACTGTAAAGTGCAGATTTTTTACCCTTGAAAAACTTGCAAAAAAAATAACCCACTGGTTTCATACAACTTCATGTAAGGGTAGGGTCACATGACTGTTTTCTCCACATCTGATAAAAATGATCTGATTATTCTGTTCAGAGATGTATCAGTTTTTCTCACATGTGGAGAGAAAAAAAATATTCTCCATCGTCTCCATTTTGTCAGTCCCTAAAAGTGGGACCGCACTCAGATGTCATCCAAGTGCATTTCATTTTTTTTCACAGACACATAGACTTGCATTGCAGATTTTGATTTGACACTCGGATCAAAATCGGACGTATCTCCGATATTTTTCATGGACTACTCAGTTTGAGTAAAAAATTGGACATGTGCGCCATCCCATAGAATATCATAGGTACGAGTGCTATCCGTGAAAACCGTAGATAGCACTCAGACGAGAAAATCGGTTGCATGAACGAGTCCTAGCAGGGAATTGCCTTAAAGGGGTTGTCCTATTATTACAACTTGTCACCTATTCACTGGATAGGTGATAAATGGGGTCCCATGTATGGAGCAGCGGTGACGTTTGTGCACTGTCACTGCTTATGAGACTAATGGATGAATGCGCTTGATCCCATATACAGGAGCTTCTCACAAAATTAGAATATCATCAAAAAGTTAATTTATTTCAGTTCTTCAATACAAAAAGTGAAACTCATATTATATAGAGTCATTACAGAGTGATCTATTTCACGTGTTTATTTCTGATAATGTTGATGATTTCAGTAAATTAGAATACTTTATAACACCAGCTTGAAAAATGATTTTAAAATCCAAAATGTTGGCCTACTGAAATGTATGTTCAGTAAATGCACTCAATACTTGCTTGGGCCTCCTTTGCATCAATGACTGCATCAATACGGCGTGGCAGGAGGCGATCAGCCTGTGGTACTGCTGAGGGGTTATGGAAGCCCAGGTTGCTTTGATAGCAGCCTTCAGCTCGTCTGCATTGTTAGGTCTGGTGTCTCTCATCTTCCTCTTGACAATTACACATAGATTCTCTATGTGGTTAAGGTCAGGCGAGTTTGCTGCCAATCAAGCACAGTGATACTGTTGTTTGTACACCAGGTATTGGTACTTTTGGCCGTGTGGACAGGTGCCAAGTCCTGCTGGAGAATGACATTTCCATCTCCAATAAGCTTGTCGGCAGAGGGAAGCATGAAGGGCTCTAAAATTTCCTGATAGACGGCGGCGCTGACTTTGGTCTTGATAAAACACAGTGGACCTACACCAGCAGATGACATGGCTCCCCAAACCATCAATGATTGTGGAGACTTCACACTAGACCTCCAGCAGCTTGGATTGTGGCCTCTCCACTCTTCCTCCAGACTCTGGGACCTTGATTTCCAAATGAAATGAAAAATTTATTTTTATCTAAAAACAACACCTTGGACCACTGAGCAACAGCCCAGTTCTTTTTCTCCTTGGTCCAGGTAAGACGCTTCTGGCGTTGTCTATTGGTCATGAGTGGCTTGACACAAGGAATGTGACACTTGTAGCCCATGTCCTGGATACGTCTGTGTGTGGTGGCTCTTGAAGCAATGACTCCAGCAGCAGTCCACTCCTTGTGAATCTCTCCCAAATTTATGAATGGCCTTTTCTTAACAATCCTTTCATGGCTGCGGTTATCCCGGTTACTTTTGCACCTTTTTCTTCCACATTTTTTTCCTTCCACCCAACTTTCCATTAATATGCTTGGATATAGCACTCTGTGAACAGTCAGCTTCATCAGCAATGACCTTTTGTGGCTTAGCCTCCTTGTGGAGTGTGTCAGTGACTGCCTTCTGGACATCTGTCAAGTCAGCAGTCTTCCCCATGATTGTGGAGCTACTGAAACAGACTAAGTAACCTTTTTAAACACTTAGGAAGCCTTTGCAGGTGCTTTTTGTTAATTATTCCAATTTACTGAGATAATGACGTTTGGGTTATCATTGGCTGTAAGCCATAATCATCAACATTAACAGAAATAAACACGTGAAATAGATCACTCTGTGTGTAATGACTCTATACAATATACACTACCGTTCAAAAGTTTGGGGTCGCACAGACAATTTTGTGTTTTCCATGAAAACTCATACTTTTATTAATCAAATGAGTTGTCAAATGAATTTAAAATCTAGTCCAGACATTGACAAGGTTCAAAAAAAAGATTTTTATTTGAATTAATAATTTTCTCCTTCAAACTTTGCTTTAATCAAAGAATGCTCTCTTTGCAGCAATTCCAGCATTGCAGACCTTTGGCATTCTAGCAGATAATTTGCTGAGGTAATCTGAAGAAATTTCACCCCATGCTTCCAGAAGCCCCTCCCACAAATTGGTTTGGCTTGATGGGCACTTGTTGCGTACCATACGGTCAAGCTGCTCCCACAGCAGCTCAATGGGGTTGAGATCTGGTGACTGCGCTGGCCACTCCATTACAGATAGAATACCAGCTGCCTGCTTCTTCCTTAAATAGTTCTTGCATAATTTGGAGGTGTGCTTTGGGTCATTGTCCTGTTGTAGGATGAAATTGGCTCAAATCAAGCGCTGTCCACAGGGTATGGCATGGCGTTGCAAAATGGAGTCATAGCCTTCCTTATTCAAAATCCCTTTTACCTTGTACAAATCTCCCACTTTACCAGCACCAAAGCATCCACAATCACATTACCTTCACCATGCTTGACAGATGGCGTCAGGCCCTCTTCCAGCATCTTTTCAGTTGTTCTTTGTCTCACAAATGTTCTTCTGTGTGATCCAAACACCTCAAACTTGGATTCGTCTGTCCATAACACTTTTTTCCAATCTTCCTCTGTGCAATGTCTGTGTTCTTTTGCCCATATTAATCTTTTCCTTTTATTAACCAGTCTCAGATATGGCTTTTTCTTTGCCACTCTGCCCTGAAGCCCAGCATCTCGGAGTTGCCTCTTCATTGTAGACGTTGACACTGGCGTTTTGCGTGTACTGTTATAATTGAGTCACCGTAGGAGGCAAAAACAGAAATGCTAGCTAGTCCTGAAAACCAGAGAAGTTGGCAACTATCAGATTGCAGACCCCTGAACCTATCAACACAACTAGCAGTAGCCGTGGGGGGTTCCTACGATGACCTAGACCCCTCGATCACAGCCGGAGAGATACATAGGCCTAAAGAAGGAAAGGGGAAATCTAACTGCCCCAGAGCAGACCCCAAAGCAATAGGCAGCCCCCCACATATAATGACGGTGAAGCAAGATGAAAACACTTACACAGACAGAAAGACAGGCTGAGCAAAGACGGGGCCCAAAAACTACCTAGATAGGAACGGATAGGAAGGCTGCTGTCTGCAATCTGCCAAAACCCTATCAGAGACAAAAGCCAACAAGCTGATATAAAAATGGCCCTGAAGCAATTAAGCTTCAAAAACTAAATCAGCACTCAGGTACTTTCAGAAGACAGAGCTCTAGGAACACTGCACACTCCAGCAGGGAGTGGCAGAATCCAAAAAGCAAGAAAAACAAAAACAAATCTTAGATGCAAAAAGGCAAAACAGAAAATGTGGACAGGGAACAGATCAGAGTAATCGCCAAAAGAAACTTAGGCTGAACCCCACCAACAGAAAACGTGTGTGCAAAGCATTTCTCACATTTAGGACAAACAGAAATAACATGTGAGGCATCTCCACAGAAAAAACACAGCTTATTACGCCTTCTGAATTCCTGACGTTGCGCCTTAGACAAAACTCTATCACATTGCATAGGTTCAGACGTCTGTTCAACCAGTGGCAACACCTCTCGTGTAATCCTGCGTTCACGTAAACGCCGATCAACCTGAATGGCTAAAGACATAGAATCGTCCAGACCAGAGGGAACAGGAAATCCCACCATAGTATCTTTTACGGCTTCTGACAAACCCTTCCGAAAGAGAGCAGCCAAGGCATTATCATTCCAGGTAGTAAGGACCGCCCACTTTCAGAACTTTTGACAGTACAACTCTGCAGATTCTCGAACCTGGTTCAATGCTAACAGGGTCTTTTCAGCCTGATTAATAGCATTAGGTTCGTCGTACAGCAACCCCAAGGCTTGAAAAAATGAGTTCACATTAGTCAGAATAGGGTCATCTGGATTCAAAGAAAACGCCCAATCCTGGGGATCGCCGCGCAGCAAAGAGATGACAATTTTAACCTGCTGCGCGGGGCTCCCTGACGAGTTAGGCTTCAAAGCAAAAAATAATTTACAATTATTTTTGAAACTCAAAAATTTAGATCGATCCCCAAAAAATACATCAGGTGTGGGGATCTTTGGTTCAACAGCATGTGAGCGAGCAAGATAGGCGGAAATTCCTCGCACTTCAGCAGCGAGCTGCTCCACATGATCAGACACTTGCTTTATCTCCATTGAGAGAAAAAAAAAATTCCCCCTACGGCCTCAGAGATATAGAGGAAAGAATATACACACACCTTTTTTTTTTTTTCTTTTTTTTTTAAACACAATTCTTTCCTGCTATTGAGTACCCCAGGATCTGCGGTTTGGCAGGTGATTCAGTTATGATTGAGTCACCGTAGGAGGCAAAAACAGAAATGCTAGCTAGTCCTGAAAACCAGAGAAGTTGGCAACTATCAGATTGCAGACCCCTGAACCTATCAACACAACTAGCAGTAGCCGTGGGGGGTTCCTACGATGACCTAGACCCCTCGATCACAGCCGGAGAGATACATAGGCCTAAAGAAGGAAAGGGGAAATCTAACTGCCCCAGAGCAGACCCCAAAGCAATAGGCAGCCCCCCACATATAATGACGGTGAAGCAAGATGAAAACACTTACACAGACAGAAAGACAGGCTGAGCAAAGACGGGGCCCAAAAACTACCTAGATAGGAACGGATAGGAAGGCTGCTGTCTGCAATCTGCCAAAACCCTATCAGAGACAAAAGCCAACAAGCTGATATAAAAATGGCCCTGAAGCAACTAAGCTTCAAAAACTAAATCAGCACTCAGGTACTTTCAGAAGACAGAGCTCTAGGAACACTGCACACTCCAGCAGGGAGTGGCAGAATCCAAAAAGCAAGAAAAACAAAAACAAATCTTAGATGCAAAAAGGCAAAACAGAAAACTTAGCTTTAGGAGAGTAGGAATCAGACTGGTGTCCAAGAGTCCACAGAGAAATCACCCGCAGGGCAGAAAGGGCGTAGGCTGCCTTAAATCCAGTCAGTGACTCCACTCAGCCAATCGTCTTCATTAGTCCCAGGTGCCTGATAATCAGGCTCACTACCTTCCTTCACTAGAATAGGGAGTTCACCAGGCCTCAGTGACGGAGGGGAAAATGAACTCACAACAGTACCCCCCCCCCTTGAGGAGGGTCACCAAACCCTCAACAACGCTACCAGGGCGATCAGGGTGAGCCCGATGAAAGGCACGCACCAATCTTTTGGCATGAATATCAGAGGCAGAGACCCAGGAATTATCCTCCTGACCATAACCCTTCCACTTAACCAAATACTGGAGTCTCCGTCTAGCCAGACGGGAATCCAGAATTTTCTCTACCTCATATTCCAAGTTACCTTCAACCAATACAGGGTCCGGAGGTGCCACCTCAGGCACAACTGGCTCAACAAACCTCTTCAACAAGGACTTATGGAACACATTATGGATCTTAAATGTGACAGGAAGAGCCAAACGAAAAGAGACTGGATTAATAATCTCCAAAATCTTGTAAGGTCCAATAAATCTAGGCTTAAACTTAGGAGAAGCCACCTTCATAGCAATATTTTTTGATGATAACCACACCATATCACCAATCTTAAACTGGGGACCAATGGTCCTATGTCGATTGGAAAACCGCTGGGCCTTTTCCTGGGAGAGAGATAACTTATCCACCACTTGGTCCCAGATCTGGTGCATTCTCTCCACCACAGTGTCAACACCTGGGCAGGCAGAAGGCTCCACCTGCCCTGAAGAAAATCAAGGGTGACAACCAAAGTTACAAAAAAAAGGTGACATCAAAGTGGCAGAACTAGCTCTATTATTTAAAGCCAATTCGGCCAAGGGCAAAAATGAAACCCAATCATCCTGATCAGCGGAAATAAAACATCTCAAATACGACTCCAAGGTCTGGTTTGTTCTCTCTGTCTGCCCATTGGTCTGAGGGTGAAAAGCAGAGGAGAAGGACAACTGAATTCCCAACTTGGAACAGAACATCCTCCAAAATTTAGACACAAATTGAACTCCTCTGTCAGATACAATGTTCTCAGGAATCCCGTGCAAGCGAACCACCTGTTGCAAAAACAGGGGCACCAACTCAGAGGAAGATGGCAACTTAGGGAGTGGTACAAGATGAACCATCTTAGAGAACCTATCACAAATCACCCAAATAACAGTCATTCTTTGAGAGACCGGCTTATCAGAAATGAAATCCATTGAAATATGGGTCCATGGCCTCCTGGGGACCGGCAAAGGCATCAACAACCCACTAGAGCGAGAACAAGATTTAGACCGGGAGCAAGTCCCACAGGACTGCACAAAATTCCTGACATCATGAGACAAGGTGGGCCACCAAAAAGAGCGACTCACCAGATCTCTAGTACCAAAAATACCTGGATAACCAGCCAATGCAGAGCAATGAACTTCAGACATCACTCTCTTCTTCCACTGGTCAGGAACATACAACTTTCCACTGGGGCAACGCTCAGGTTTGTCCTCCTGGAACTCTTGCAGAGCAAGTCTCAAATCGGGCGAGATGGCAGAAAGAACTACCCCTTCGCCTAAGATGGTGGCAGGCTTGGTCACCACAGGAGAATCAGCAAAGAAACTCCTAGAGAGGGCGTCAGCCTTGACATTCTTAGTTCCAGGAAGGAAAGAGACCACAAAATCAAAACGTGTAAAAAACAAGGCCCACCTAGCCTGTCTAGGGTTCAAGCGTTTAGCCGACTCTAGGTAAATCAAATTTTTGTGGTCAGTGAGGACCACAACTTGATGTTTGGCTCCCTCCAACCAATGTCTCCACTCCTCAAATGCCCATTTCATGGCCAACAGTTCCCGATTCCCCACATCATAGTTACGTTCAGATGAAGAGAACTTACGGGAAAAGAAAGCACAGGGATTCATTTTAGATGTTACCGGATCCTTTTGGGACAACACCGCTCCTGCACAATCTCAGAAGCATCCACCTCTACCTGGAACGGGAGTGAGACATCAGGTTGCCACAGAACCGGGGCAGAGGTAAATCTACGCTTCAGCTCCTGAAAGGAAGCAACCGCCTCCGGAGACCAATTCAACACATCCGTACCCTTCCTGGTCAGGTCAGTCAATGGTTTGGCAATACTAGAAAATTTTGCTATAAATTTCCGATAAAAATTAGCAAAACCCAAAAACTTCTGGAGGGCCTTCAAAGAAGTGGGCTGAACCCAATCATAAATGGCCTGTACCTTGGCCGGGTCCATTTCAATAGTTGACGGAGACAAAATAAATCCCAAAAAAGAAATTCTCTGTACTCCAAAAAGGCATTTTGATCCTTTGACATACAGAGAATTCTCTCTCAAGATCCAGAACACAGTCCGAATATGTTCCACATGAGAATCCCAATCCTTGGAGAAGATCAAAATATCATCCAGATAGATAATCAAAAATGTATCGACAAAGTCTCGGAAAATATCGTTCATGAAGCACTGGAAGACAGAAGGGGCATTAGTGAGCCCAAAAGGCATCACCAGGTACTCAAAATGTCCCTCCGGAGTATTAAACACCGTCTTCCATTCATCCCCCTGCTTAATGCGGATAAGATTATACGCCCCCCTGAGGTCAAGCTTGGTAAACCAGCAAGCACCTCTGACTCTAGAGAATAGATCCAAAATCAGGGGTAACGGATACTGATATTTAATAGTAATTTTATTGAGGGCACGATAATCAATACAAGGCCTTAAAGAACCATCCTTCTTGCCAAAAAAAAAAACCCGGCACCTAAGGGTGAAGAGGATGGTCTAATATGACCCTTCTCCAACGCCTCCTTAATATAGGACCGCATAGCCTCGTGCTCAGGTACAGGTAAATTGAAGAGCCGACCCTTAGGAAATTTACACCCCGGGTTTAGTTCAATTGCACAGTCATAACTCCTATGAGGAGGCAAGGACGCAGACTCATTCTCACTAGATACATCATAGTAGTCCGCCAAATAGTCAGGAACCTCATGCGACTGAGGAGAGGTGGAAAAAACCAGAGCCTCACTAAAGGTACACCGGCAACCCCAACTCACCACAGACACAGACTTCCAATCCAAAACTGGATTATGAATCTGCAACCAGGGAAACCCCAGAACAACGGCATCATGTAGACCATGCAACACCAAAAATCTGCAATTTTCTTGGTGGTCTGGGGCGACCCGCATGACCAACTGGGTCCAAAACTGAGGTTTATTTTTAGCCAGAGGGGTAGCATCAATCCCCCTCAAAGGGATAGGCGTCTGCAGAGGTGTCAACGGAAATCCACAACGTTTAGCAAAATCCAAGTCCATTAGGTTTAGCGCTGCTCCCGAATCCACAAAAGCCTTGGCGGAAAATGTGGACAGGGAACAGATCAGAGTAATCGCCAAAAGAAACTTAGGCTGAACCCCACCAACAGAAAACGTGTGTGCAAAGCGTTTCTCACGTTTAGGACAAACAGAAATAACATGTGAGGCATCTCCACAGAAAAAACACAGCTTATTACGCCTTCTGAATTCCTGACGTTGCGCCTTAGACAAAACTCTATCACATTGCATAGGTTCAGACGTCTGTTCAACCGGTGGCAACATCTCTCGTGTAATCCTGCGTTCACGTAAACGCCGATCAACCTGAATGGCTAAAGACATAGAATCGTCCAGACCAGAGGGAACAGGAAATCCCACCATAGTATCTTTTACGGCTTCTGACAAACCCTTCCGAAAGAGAGCAGCCAAGGCACTATCATTCCAGGTAGTAAGGACCGCCCACTTTCGGAACTTTTGACAGTACAACTCTGCAGATTCTCGACCCTGGTTCAATGCTAACAGGGTCTTTTCAGCCTGATTAATAGCATTAGGTTCGTCGTACAGCAACCCCAAGGCTTGAAAAAATGAGTTCACATTAGTCAGAATAGGGTCATCTGGATTCAAAGAAAACGCCCAATCCTGGGGATCGCCGCGCAGCAAAGAGATGACAATTTTAACCTGCTGCGCGGGGCTCCCTGACGAGTTAGGCTTCAAAGCAAAAAATAATTTGCAATTATTTTTGAAACTCAAAAATTTAGATCGATCCCCAAAAAATACATCAGGTGTGGGGATCTTTGGTTCAACAGCATGTGAGCGAGCAAGATAGGCGGAAATTCCTCGCACTTCAGCAGCGAGCTGCTCCACACGATCAGACACTTGCTTTATCTCCATTGAGAGAAAAAAAAAATTCCCCCTACGGCCTCAGAGATATAGAGGAAAGAATATACACACACCTTTTTTTTTTTTTCTTTTTTTTTTAAACACAATTCTTTCCTGCTATTGAGTACCCCAGGATCTGCGGTTTGGCAGGTGATTCAGTTATGATTGAGTCACCGTAGGAGGCAAAAACAGAAATGCTAGCTAGTCCTGAAAACCAGAGAAGTTGGCAACTATCAGATTGCAGACCCCTGAACCTATCAACACAACTAGCAGTAGCCGTGGGGGGTTCCTACGATGACCTAGACCCCTCGATCACAGCCGGAGAGATACATAGGCCTAAAGAAGGAAAGGGGAAATCTAACTGCCCCAGAGCAGACCCCAAAGCAATAGGCAGCCCCCCACATATAATGACAGTGAAGCAAGATGAAAACACTTACACAGACAGAAAGACAGGCTGAGCAAAGACGGGGCCCAAAAACTACCTAGATAGGAACGGATAGGAAGGCTGCTGTCTGCAATCTGCCAAAACCCTATCAGAGACAAAAGCCAACAAGCTGATATAAAAATGGCCCTGAAGCAACTAAGCTTCAAAAACTAAATCAGCACTCAGGTACTTTCAGAAGACAGAGCTCTAGGAACACTGCACACTCCAGCAGGGAGTGGCAGAATCCAAAAAGCAAGAAAAACAAAAACATATCTTAGATGCAAAAAGGCAAAACAGAAAACTTAGCTTTAGGAGAGTAGGAATCAGACTGGTGTCCAAGAGTCCACAGAGAAATCACCCGCAGGGCAGAAAGGGCGTAGGCTGCCTTAAATCCAGTCAGTGACTCCACTCAGCCAATCGTCTTCATTAGTCCCAGGTGCCTGATAATCAGGCTGACTACCTTCCTTCACTAGAATAGGGAGTTCACCAGGCCTCAGTGACGGAGGGGAAAATGAACTCACAACAGTACCCCCCCCTTGAGGAGGGTCACCGAACCCTCAACAACGCTACCAGGGCGATCAGGGTGAGCCCGATGAAAGGCACGCACCAATCTTTTGGCATGAATATCAGAGGCAGAGACCCAGGAATTATCCTCCTGACCATAACCCTTCCACTTAACCAAATACTGGAGTCTCTGTCTAGCCAGACGGGAATCCAGAATTTTCTCTACCTCATATTCCAAGTTACCTTCAACCAATACAGGGTCCGGAGGTGCCACCTCAGGCACAACTGGCTCAACAAACCTCTTCAACAAGGACTTATGGAACACATTATGGATCTTAAATGTGACAGGAAGAGCCAAACGAAAAGAGACCGGATTAATAATCTCCAAAATCTTGTAAGGTCCAATAAATCTAGGCTTAAACTTAGGAGAAGCCACCTTCATAGCAATATTTTTTGATGATAACCACACCATATCACCAATCTTAAACTGGGGACCAATGGTCCTATGTCGATTGGAAAACCGCTGGGCCTTTTCCTGGGAGAGAGATAACTTATCCACCACTTGGTCCCAGATCTGGTGCATTCTCTCCACCACAGTGTCAACACCTGGGCAGGCAGAAGGCTCCACCTGCCCTGAAGAAAATCGAGGGTGAAAACCAAAGTTACAAAAAAAAGGTGACATCAAAGTGGCAGAACTAGCTCTATTATTTAAAGCCAATTCGGCCAAGGGCAAAAATGAAACCCAATCATCCTGATCAGCGGAAATAAAACATCTCAAATACGATTCCAAGGTCTGGTTTGTTCTCTCTGTCTGCCCATTGGTCTGAGGGTGAAAAGCAGAGGAGAAGGACAACTGAATTCCCAACTTGGAACAGAACATCCTCCAAAATTTAGACACAAATTGAACTCCTCTGTCAGATACAATGTTCTCAGGAATCCCGTGCAAGCGAACCACCTGTTGCAAAAACAGGGGCACCAACTCAGAGGAAGATGGCAACTTAGGGAGTGGTACAAGATGAACCATCTTAGAGAACCTATCACAAATCACCCAAATAACAGTCATTCTTTGAGAGACCGGCTTATCAGAAATGAAATCCATTGAAATATGGGTCCATGGCCTCCTGGGGACCGGCAAAGGCATCAACAACCCACTAGAGCGAGAACAAGATTTAGACCGGGAGCAAGTCCCACAGGACTGCACAAAATTCCTGACATCATGAGACAAGGTGGGCCACCAAAAAGAGCGACTCACCAGATCTCTAGTACCAAAAATACCTGGATATCCAGCCAATGCAGAGCAATGAACTTCAGACATCACTCTCTTCTTCCACTGGTCAGGAACATACAACTTTCCACTGGGGCAACGCTCAGGTTTGTCCTCCTGGAACTCTTGCAGAGCAAGTCTCAAATCGGGCGAGATGGCAGAAAGAACTACCCCTTCGCCTAAGATGGTGGCAGGCTTGGTCACCACAGGAGAATCAGCAAAGAAACCCCTAGAGAGGGCGTCAGCCTTGACATTCTTAGTTCCAGGAAGGAAAGAGACCACAAAATCAAAACGTGTAAAAAACAAGGCCCACCTAGCCTGTCTAGGGTTCAAGCGTTTAGCCGACTCTAGGTAAATCAAATTTTTGTGGTCAGTGAGGACCACAACTTGATGTTTGGCTCCCTCCAACCAATGTCTCCACTCCTCAAATGCCCATTTCATGGCCAACAGTTCCCGATTCCCCACATCATAGTTACGTTCAGATGAAGAGAACTTACGGGAAAAGAAAGCACAGGGATTCATTTTAGATGTTACCGGATCCTTTTGGGACAACACCGCTCCTGCACCAATCTCAGAAGCATCCACCTCTACCTGGAACGGGAGTGAGACATCAGGTTGCCACAGAACCGGGGCGGAGGTAAATCTACGCTTCAGCTCCTGAAAGGAAGCAACCGCCTCCGGAGACCAATTCAACACATCCGTACCCTTCCTGGTCAGGTCAGTCAATGGTTTGGCAATACTAGAAAATTTTGCTATAAATTTCCGATAAAAATTAGCAAAACCCAAAAACTTCTGGAGGGCCTTCAAAGAAGTGGGCTGAACCCAATCATAAATGGCCTGTACCTTGGCCGGGTCCATTTCAATAGTTGACGGAGACAAAATAAATCCCAAAAAAGAAATTCTCTGTACTCCAAAAAGGCATTTTGATCCTTTGACATACAGAGAATTCTCTCTCAAGATCCGGAACACAGTCCGAATATGTTCCACATGAGAATCCCAATCCTTGGAGAAGATCAAAATATCATCCAGATAGATAATCAAAAATTTATCGACAAAGTCTCGGAAAATATCGTTCATGAAGCACTGGAAGACAGAAGGGGCATTAGTGAGCCCAAAAGGCATCACCAGGTACTCAAAATGTCCCTCCGGAGTATTAAACACCGTCTTCCATTCATCCCCCTGCTTAATGCGGATAAGATTATACGCCCCCCTGAGGTCAAGCTTGGTAAACCAGCAAGCACCTCTGACTCTAGGGAATAGATCCAAAATCAGGGGTAACGGATACTGATATTTAATAGTAATTTTATTGAGGGCACGATAATCAATACAAGGCCTTAAAGAACCATCCTTCTTGCCAAAAAAAAAAACCCGGCACCTAAGGGTGAAGAGGATGGTCTAATATGACCCTTCTCCAACGCCTCCTTAATATAGGACCGCATAGCCTCGTGCTCGGGTACAGGTAAATTGAAGAGCCGACCCTTAGGAAATTTACACCCCGGGTTTAGTTCAATTGCACAGTCATAACTCCTATGAGGAGGCAAGGACGCAGACTCATTCTCACTAAATACATCATAGTAGTCCGCCAAATAGTCAGGAACCTCATGCGACTGAGGAGAGGTGGAAAAAACCAGAGCCTCACTAAAGGTACACCGGCAACCCCAACTCACCACAGACACAGACTTCCAATCCAAAACTGGATTATGAATCTGCAACCAGGGAAACCCCAAAACAACGGCATCATGCAGACCATGCAACACCAAAAATCTGCAATTTTCTTGGTGGTCTGGGGCGACCCGCATGACCAACTGGGTCCAAAACTGAGGTTTATTTTTAGCCAGAGGGGTAGCATCAATCCCCCTCAAAGGGATAGGCGTCTGCAGAGGTGTCAACGGAAATCCACAACGTTTAGCAAAATCCAAGTCCATTAGGTTTAGCGCTGCTCCCGAATCCACAAAAGCCTTGGCGGAAAATGTGGACAGGGAACAGATCAGAGTAATCGCCAAAAGAAACTTAGGCTGAACCCCACCAACAGAAAACGTGTGTGCAAAGCGTTTCTCACGTTTAGGACAAACAGAAATAACATGTGAGGCATCTCCACAGAAAAAACACAGCTTATTACGCCTTCTGAATTCCTGACGTTGCGCCTTAGACAAAACTCTATCACATTGCATAGGTTCAGACGTCTGTTCAACCAGTGGCAACACCTCTCGTGTAATCCTGCGTTCACGTAAACGCCGATCAACCTGAATGGCTAAAGACATAGAATCGTCCAGACCAGAGGGAACAGGAAATCCCACCATAGTATCTTTTACGGCTTCTGACAAACCCTTCCGAAAGAGAGCAGCCAAGGCACTATCATTCCAGGTAGTAAGGACCGCCCACTTTCGGAACTTTTGACAGTACAACTCTGCAGATTCTCGACCCTGGTTCAATGCTAACAGGGTCTTTTCAGCCTGATTAATAGCATTAGGTTCGTCGTACAGCAACCCCAAGGCTTGAAAAAATGAGTTCACATTAGTCAGAATAGGGTCATCTGGATTCAAAGAAAACGCCCAATCCTGGGGATCGCCGCGCAGCAAAGAGATGACAATTTTAACCTGCTGCGCGGGGCTCCCTGACGAGTTAGGCTTCAAAGCAAAAAATAATTTACAATTATTTTTGAAACTCAAAAATTTAGATCGATCCCCAAAAAATACATCATGTGTGGGGATCTTTGGTTCAACAGCATGTGAGCGAGCAAGATAGGCGGAAATTCCTCGCACTTCAGCAGCGAGCTGCTCCACACGATCAGACACTTGCTTTATCTCCATTGAGAGAAAAAAAAAATTCCCCCTACGGCCTCAGAGATATAGAGGAAAGAATATACACACACCTTTTTTTTTTTTCTTTTTTTTTTAAACACAATTCTTTCCTGCTATTGAGTACCCCAGGATCTGCGGTTTGGCAGGTGATTCAGTTATGATTGAGTCACCGTAGGAGGCAAAAACAGAAATGCTAGCTAGTCCTGAAAACCAGAGAAGTTGGCAACTATCAGATTGCAGACCCCTGAACCTATCAACACAACTAGCAGTAGCCGTGGGGGGTTCCTACGATGACCTAGACCCCTCGATCACAGCCGGAGAGATACATAGGCCTAAAGAAGGAAAGGGGAAATCTAACTGCCCCAGAGCAGACCCCAAAGCAATAGGCAGCCCCCCACATATAATGACGGTGAAGCAAGATGAAAACACTTACACAGACAGAAAGACAGGCTGAGCAAAGACGTGGGCCCAAAAACTACCTAGATAGGAACGGATAGGAAGGCTGCTGTCTGCAATCTGCCAAAACCCTATCAGAGACAAAAGCCAACAAGCTGATATAAAAATGGCCCTGAAGCAACTAAGCTTCAAAAACTAAATCAGCACTCAGGTACTTTCAGAAGACAGAGCTCTAGGAGCACTGCACACTCCAGCAGGGAGTGACAAAATCCAAAAAGCAAGAAAAACAAAAACAAATCTTAGATGCAAAAAGGCAAAAGAGAAAACTTAGCTTTAGGAGAGCAGGAATCAGACTGGTGTCCAAGAGTCCACAGAGAAATCACCCGCAGGGCAGAAAGGGCGTAGGCTACCTTAAATCCAGTCAGTGACTCCACTCAGCCAATCGTCTTCATTAGTCCCAGGTGCCTGATAATCAGGCTCACTACCTTCCTTCACTAGAATAGGGAGTTCACCAGGCCTCAGTGACGGAGGGGAAAATGAACTCACAACAGTGTACTATTTAATGAAGCTGCCAGTTGAGGACCTGTGAGGTGTTGATTTCTCAGACTACAGACTCTAATGTACTTATCTTGTTGCTCAGTTGTGCAGCGGGGCCTCCCACTTCTCTTTCTACTCTGATTAGAGCCTGTTTGTGCTCTCCTCTGAAGGGAGTAGTACACACCGTTGTAGGAAATCTTCAGTTTCTTGGCAATTTCTCGCATGGATTAGCCTTCATTTCTAAGAACAAGAATTGACTGTCGAGTTTCACATGAAAGTTCTTTTTTTCTGGCCATTTTGAGAGTTTAATGGAACCAACAAATGTAATGCTCCAGATTCTCAACTAGCTCAAAGGAAGGTCAGGTTTATAGCTTCTCTAATCAGCCAAAACTGTTTTCAGCTGTGCTAACATACTTGCACAAGGGTTTTCAAGGGTATTCTAACCATCCATTAGCCTTCTTACACAGTTAGCAAAGACAAAGTCCCATAAGAACACTGGAGTGATGGTTGTTGGAAATGGTCCTCTATACACCTATGAAGATATTGAATTACAAACCAGACATTTTCAGCTAGAATAGTCAGTTACCACATTAACAATGTATAGAGTATATTTCTGATTCATTTAATGTTAGCTTCATTGGAAAAAACTGTGCTTTTCTTTCAAAAGTAAGGAAATTTCTATGTGACCCTAAACTTTTGAGCGGTAGTGTATGAGTTTCACTTTTTGTATTGAAGAACTGAAATAAATGAACTTTTTGATGATATTCTAATATTGTGAGAAGCTCCTGTACAATAGATGGTGCAGCAGAGTGCCGGCGTGGCTGTTGACGGTCTCGGCAGTGGGTGTCCCCGCGATCAGTCATGTGTAAGGGGTCTAAGCTGTGAGATCTACTACTAGCTCTGTACAAATTTAAATCCTCTGCAAATAAAAATAAAAAATGCCACTCAGTGACAGCAAAAAGATGTCCCGAATAAGGTGACAAATTGAAATGCAAAATATGCGACGACGTTCCTGAATTTGTCATTACGCACTGACTAAGCTGCGTTATAGGATCATTGCACAATGCAGCATTATCCAATACCAGTCACTTTATATAATATTTTTCCAGCCTTTTACATAATAAAACATTTGTTGCTAGTCATAATATTCAGAGGATGTTGCATTTCAAGTAGATACTGACAAGCGCTCCATATAAATCTACTAATAAATACAAGATAATAGATGGCGAGGAGTCGGCTGCCGCCCGACACATCAGTTAATTATCTCGGTCCCTTTCTGACGGCATGCATGGTTTTAATAACTGAGCAGTTCCATAATAATCAGATTTTGCAGCACATCAAATCCGTGACTTTTCATTATAAGAACTACAGAATATCTGAAGTTCTGAAAATGTTTGATGTAAGTACTTACTGTCATGTTACCCCGGAGAGGGTCCTCCTAATTACAACAGGTGTTAATGAGAAAGTGGCGAGATGGCCGGATGCATCTCAACTTTTTACCACTTCGTAAAAATCAACGTAGTGTAAAATTGTCGCTGTCACTAAACATCCTCTCTCATTCCCTGACCGAGAATAATTTAGCGGTTAGCATGGCCGCAATATAAAGGTAAGTACTCGGCCGCCCGTGCTAGACCTTCATGAAACGAATGCCTCCGCGTCCTGCCAATGAGCGGCCGATGGCACGCAATATCACACACCATTTATTTCATCCTTTCCCATGGAAAAATTTGACAGCTGTCAGATTACATTGGAAGGAAAGCAAAAGCAATAAGTGAAGGGGGAAAAACACAAACAAATACAATTCAGAGTTTTCTTCTCCAGGGTTTCCAGGTTTAACTCTTATGGGGCCACAACATACAGTGGTGAAAATAAGTATTGGATACTCTGCCGATTGTGCAAGTTTTCCCACCTACAAAGAATAGAGAGGTCTGTCATTTTTATCGCAGGTACACTTCACCTGTGAGAGACAGAATCTAAGAATAAAAAACAGAAAATCACATTGTACGATTTTTACATAATTAATTTGCATTTTATTACATGAAATAAGTATTTGATATAATAGTAAAACAGAACTTAATATTTGGTACAGAAACCTTTGTTTGTCATTACAGAGGTCAGACGCTTCTTGTAGTTCTTAATCAAGTTTGCCCACACTGCAACAGGGATTTTGGCCCCCTCCTCCATACAGATCTTCTCCAGATCTTTCAGGTTTCAGGGCTGTTGTTGAGCAACATTGAGTTTCAGCTCCCTCCAAAGATTTTCTGTTTGGTTCAGGTCTGAAGAATGGCTAGGTCACTCCAGCACTGAAATGCTTCTTACGGAGCCACTCCTTAGTCGCCTTGGCTCTATGTTTCTGGTCATTGTCATGCTGGAAGACCCAACCACGACGCATCTTCATTGCTCCGACTGAGAGAAGGAGGTTGTTGGCCAAAGTCTTGCAATAAATGACTCCATCCATCCTCCCTTCAATACAGTGCAGTCGTCCTGTCCCCTTTGCAGAAAAGCACCCACAAAGTATGATGTTTCCCCCACCATGCTTCATGCCTCAAACTGTATAATGGTTCCCTCACTGTATAATGTCCCCCACATTACCACCCTTCCTGTATAATTCCTCCTGCACAGTTCCCATAGTGTATGATTGACCCCATGGTAGGCTCCAAACTGAATGATGGCCCCCAAACTGTATAATGGCCCCCACATTAGCCCCAAACTGTATAATTGCCCCCTGCATTAGCCCCCAAACTGTATAATTTCCCCAACATTAGCCCCCAAACTATGTAATGTCACCTACATTAGCCCCAAAACTGTATAATGACCTTTGCATTAGCCCCCAAACAGTATAAAGGCCCTCACATTAGCCCCCCAACTGTGCAATGTCCCCTGCATTTTCCCCCAAGCAATATAATGGCCACTTCATTAGCCCCCAAACTATTTAATTTCCCCCTACACTTTATAAGGGTCCCTATAGTAGCCCTTATAATGTATGAGCCCCCCCACTTATCATAGTCCCTTAACCAAAATAAAAAACATCCTATACTCACCTGATCCAGGATCCTAACAAGTCCTCCGGCGAGACTCGGGCAGACTGACACGCTGTCATAGTGCCGGCAAACGCACATGACGTCAGAATCCCGGCGCATTGCGATGATGTTACCGCGATGGGACTCTGATGTCCTGCGCATGCGTTGGTACCTCGGCCATTCTGTAGACCACAGGCTAAGGCTGTGTGCACACACAGCGTTTTTTTAGCATTTTTTTAGCAGATTTGCCAATAAATCCACTATAAAAACGCTAAAAATAAGCTTCCCATTCATTTCAATGCATTTTGCACTTTTTGTACATATTGATGCGTTTTTACCATGAAAAAAACGCTTTGCGGTAAAAAACGCAGCATGCTCATTAATTTTGTGGATTTTTCCGCATTTCTGGCCATTTCTAAGGGTCTGGAACCGCACGGAAAAAAAACGCTTGTTTTTTGCTCAAAAAGCGCGCAAAAAACGTGCGGAAAACGCGCAGAAAAAAACTCGCGGTTTCTGGGAAGGGAGTCCGGTTTTTAAGCAGAAATTTTCTGCTATGTGTGCACATAGCCTTAAAGTGATCTGCTGTCTACAGAACGGAGAGCGGTAGTGTAGGGAGACAAGGTCTGCTCTACCGCAGGGATCAACTGTAACGGCGAGCTGTGCATGCCGATACAATTAAGGGAAGCATATCTCCGACTGAGCCTGGGGCAACCGCCCCTTATGCCCCCTGGTAGCTACGCTACTGGACGAGGTATACTGTACTGATGATGGTGAAAAATAGAGGAGGGGGTGATGCATTATAAACTGAGTGACTTCAAAGAATATTATAGTGGGAGGCACCATATGGGTCGCCCTCCCAGGGCTGTGGGGTACTCAGTACCGGGTCGGTGTCAGCGGGATGTGTCACAGCGGCGGTGACCCGGTCCGTGGCCCAAGACGCCCAATGTAAAAAGGGGAGATTGAATGGTGGAATGTAGTTAATGGAATAGTTCGTGACGCCACCTGTGGTGTTCGGCAAGTGAGATGTTAGGCCGACGCTGCATGCAGATCCTCTGGGGCTGGTGGTGTGTTGCAGTCAAGATGGTGAAGCTCCCCACAGGTGGAGCTGTAGCCCCAGGGCAGTGTAGATGTCGGGGTAGAGGAGAGGCACAAGCGGTGTAGAAGCTGGTACCCAGATGTAGCGGTGCTGGGTGCGTTGGCGCGAGAATGAATGGAGGACACCAGGGCTTGTAGTTCCAAAGCTTTGCTCACAGTCTGTAGTACACACAGGTGCCTGCCTCCGTGCCGTGTCCTCCGGGTCAGGGACTCAGTCAACCTCCAGGCCAGATGGAATGCTCCCTTCCAACACTCTGCCAACATGTGCATTTCTGAACGTCTCCTCTTATAGCGCCTATAAGTGTGAAGTACTCCTAGTACTGAGTTACACTGGAATGCCTCCTGACAGATGTTCTCAAGAACTCTACTTGTATGGCAGACAGCTGTAGCCTGCTTCGGGGACTCCTCACTCCTGAGTCCCGGCTCACTATCAATGTTGCTTTTGTGCCCCCAAGTCTTAGATGGGAGTAGTGCATTTACAGCCCACTACTCCACCGGTGTCTGCTGTAGAACCATTAGTGTCCATACAACCTCGGGGACCGGGCCCCGGCCTTGCGCTTAGAACTTCTAGGCAGGGTTCTTCCTCTAACCCACATCCTCTGTTCCCTTTTACTCCTATGTTCCGTACTAGTCTTTCCTTCTTATGGAAGATCAGGTTTCAGTTCAATGTCTTTCTCCTTCTTTCCTTTCTCGTGCCAGCAGACCCAGGTCACTGAGATCTGCTGCAGCACCTCTTTCCTCCATCCCTCTTCCAGGGATCTTCTCTCCTCACTCCTCTCTGAGTGACTCTCTGACTCACTGACTGACCTCGAACTGACTCAAATTCTAAACCTTCCCACTCTTTTGTGTATTCTAACTCCACCCGCCTCCCAGCACGTTTAGTGTTCCAAGCAGGGAGCCACCAAAGGTGCTCTGCTACACTCCAAGCAGGGAGCCGCAATGTGGCTTTGCTGAACTACTCTGTTGTGTGGGATGCAGGTGCTGGAGTGTGGTCAAGAGCCTCCAACTTACCTGGATGGTGGGGTACCACACCTCAGGAGGAAGTGCAGTACCTCTGTGGCGACTGAGCCTCAGGGGCGCCACATACCCCCCGTTAAACACACCACGTCCACGGGCTGCAAGGCAAGCAAAGTTGACAATACAGGAACATACAAAATTTTGTAATGCTGAATAAACATGTCTTATACTAAACTTCCCAATGTGGGAGGCACGGTTTCTTGAACATTGCAAACAGTTTTAACTAGCTATCTAAATTCAAAATTATGCTACCTAATTTAAAGTGCTATGGAAGCAACTCAATATCAATTCACATTTTCTAGCAACACATCTCTGCTCTGTTACTTTTCACATTCTCTTACTTTTTTATATGACAACCGCTGGTGTCTGGTTCATCACCTGTGACTTCAATTCTTTATTCACATTCAAGGCATTTGTACTTCAAAATTTCTTTAGTATACCATCTACAAAATTTCTGCATTTGTAAAACATTCACTATAGTCCTTTCTCAACTATACTATATAAAATCTGTCATTAAAAATTAAGCATTATCACTTTCTAGCTTTCTGTTTCAAAAATATATTAATCATTATCAATAAGTGCAAATAATAGACACGGGTCCAGCCAACATTTCTGGAAATGTCCTTATGCTGAGGTACAGTGGCATGCAAAAGTTTAGGCACCCCTGGTCAAAATGTTATTGTGAACAGTTAAGCAAGGTGAAGATAAAATGATCTCTAAAAGGCCTAAAGTTAAAGATGACACATTTGTTTTGTATTTTAGGCTAAAAAGTAATACACATTGTCATTTTTTCACACTTTAAAAATTACAAAAAGAAAAATGGTCCGATGCTAAAGTTTGGGCACCTTTGGAGATTTGTGTGCTCAGATAACTTTGACCAAGGTTTCAGACCTTAATTAGCCTGTAAGGGATATGGCTTGTTCACCCTCAATGTTAGGAAAGGCCAGCTGATGCAGATTCCACAGGTTTAGAAACACATAGCCTCCTCTAACCTTGTGCGAAAAAACAGCCACCATGGGTTCTTTTAAGCAGCTGCCTAGCACTCTGAAAATGAAAATGGTGGAGGCCCACAAAGCAGGAGAAGGCTATAAGAAGATAGCAAAGCCTTTTCAAGTTGTCCTTTCCTCAGTTCAATATGTAACTCAGAAATAGCAGTTTACAGGAACAGTGGAGGTCAAGATAAGGTCTGGAAGGCCAAGCAAAATTTCAGAGAGAGCTGCTTGTAGGATTGCTAGAAAGGCATATCAGAACCCCCACTTGACTGCAAAAGACCTTCAGAAAGATTTAGCAGATTCTGGAGTTGTGGTAATTGTTCTACTGTTCAGAGACACCTTATCAAATATGGCCTTCATGGAAGAGTCATTAGAAGAAAACCTCTCCTGCACCCTCACCATAAAATTTAGCATCAGAGGTATGCAAAAGAACATCTAAACAAGCCCAATGCATTTTAGAAACAAGTCCTGTGAATCGTTGAAGTTAAAATAAAACTCTTTGGTCGCAATGATCAAAGGTATGTGCAGAGAAAAAATTGCATAGAATTTCAGGAAAAGAACATCTCTCCGACCATTAAGCATGGGGATGGATCAATCATGCTTTGGAGTTGTGTTGCAGACAATGGCACAGGGAACATTTCACAGGTAGAGGGAAGAATGGAGTCAATGAAATTTCAACAAATTCTTGATGCAAACATAACACCATGTGTAAAAAAGCTGAATTTGAAAACAGGATGGCTTCTACAAATGGATAATGATCACACACATCAAAATCCACAATAGACTACCTCAATAGGCGATAGCTAGAGGTTTTTCAATGGCCCTCATAGTCCCCCGATTCGATCATCATTGAAAATCTGTGGCTAGTCCTCAAAATAGCAGTGCATGCAAGACAACCCAGGAATCTCACAGAAATGGAAGAATTTTCCAAGGAAGAATGGATTAAAATCCATCAAACAATAATTTAAAGACTCTTGGCTGGCTACTAAAAGCGTTTACAAGCTGTGATATTTTTAAAAGGGAGTGCTACTAGGTACTAACTATGCAGGGTGCCCAAACTTTTGCATTGGCCTATTTTCCTTATTGTAATTTTTAAAATGTAAAAAATGACAATATATAATTTTTTTGGCCAAAAATACAGAGAAAATGTGTCATCTTTAACTTTAGCCCTTTTAGAGATCATTCCATCTTCAACTTGCTTAACTGGTCACAATAACAGTAATTTTGACCAGGTGTGCCCAAACTTTTAAATGCCACTGTAATTCTTCCTTCAAGAAGAGAGAGTCCTATGTAAAACCAAGAGAGAGCACCTAAAGAGGTGCAAACTATATGCAATAACAGTTCTGGACCATTCAGCGTTCATGATCTCTGCAGTTCAAATAGGAAGGCTGCCAATGTAACGGGGCAACAACTGGGAAACAAAACTGAACCATGATGGTCAAAAGTAGAAAACAAAGGCACAGCAGTGCAAATACCCTCCTGGGTAACGAGAGTTATTTCAAAGAAGCATCTTGACTAATTGTTATCCCCTCCTGGGGTTTCTGGACTGGAACTGCTTCCAGGGGTGAAACTCTGGGTGTCTTCGTCTAGTTGCTGATTGCTTGCCAAAGGGCATTGGAGCTGGTGCCTCCTGGCGGTGCGGTCTCTGTTCCGATGCAGGCATAGTGGCGGCGGACGCTGTTCGGTGGGATGCCGGGGATCATAGAATCATAGAATCATAGAATCGTAGAGTTGGAAGGGACCTCCTGGGCCATCTGGTCCAACCCCCTGCTCAAAGCAGGATTCGCTAAATCATCCCAGTCAGATGTCTGTCCAGCCTCTGTTTGAAGACTTCCATTGAAGGAGAACTCACCACTTCTCGTGGCAGCCTGTTCCACTCATTGATCACTCTAACTGTCAAAAAGTTTTTTCTAATATCTAATCTGTGTCTCCTCCCATTCAGTTTCATCCCATTGCTTCTAGTCTTTCCTTGTGCAAATGAGAATAAAGTTGATCCTTCTACAATGTGACAGCCCTTTAGATATTTGTAGACAGCTATTAAGTCTCCTCTCAGTCTTCTCTTTTGCAAACTAAACATTCCCAAATCCTGCAACCTTTCCTCATAAGACAGGGTTTGCAGACCGGTCACCATTCTGGTCGCTCTTTTCTGAACTTGCTCCAGTTTGTTGATGTCTTTTTTAAAATGTGGTGCCCAAAACTGGACACAATATTCCAGATGAGGTCTGACCAAAGAGGAGTAGAGGGAAATAATGACTTCACGTGATCTAGACTGTATGCTTCTGTTAATACATCCTAGAATTGCATTTGCCTTTTTTGCTGCTGCATCACACTGTTGACTCATATTCAGTCTGTGATCTATTAGTATACCCAAGTCTTTTTCACATGTGCTGTCACTTAGCCCTATTCCTCCCATTCTATATATGCTTTTTCCATTTTTATTGCCCAGATGTAGTACTTTGCATTTCTCCCTGTTAAAAACCATTCTGTTAGTTGCTGCCCACTTCTCCAGTTTATTTAAATCTTTTTGAATCCTCTCTCTCTCTTCTCTAGTATTAGCTATCCCTCCTAGCTTTGTGTCATCAGCAAATTTAATCAGTTTACCCTCAATTCCTTCATCTAAATCGTTGATAAAGATGTTGAACAATACAGGGCCCAGGACAGAGCCCTGTGGTACCCCACTTGAGACATTCTTCCAACTGGATGTGCAGCCATTTACGACCACTCTTTGGGTCCGATCACTAAGCCAGTTATGAATCCACCTAACAGATGGTGGTGGAGCTACTTTAATGGCGGCTCCTGGTCCACAAGGGTCTCTGATGCTGCCGCGTCAGGTCCGGACGGGGGCTTCTCTTCCTCCGCTTCTGCTCCCAGGGCCTTGTACAACTCCTCCGGTGGTACCGGCAGAGAGGGGACAGTGGATGCTGCCGGTGGTAGGGCTGCAGGCACAGGCTCCATAGAGTCTGCCTGGAAAGGTTCCGGTGCAGCAGCGGCGGGTACCAGTGGTGCGGGTATCGCAGGTGTAGGCCCTTCCTGGGCGCGCTGCAGCTTTAAACTCCATAGCGCTTCATGCCTCAGTTGCAGGCGGTGCGTCAGCTGGGCTATTTCGTCCTCCAGCTGCTGGCGGTTCATCTCGGACACTGGGTTGGAGCCTTCAGCCATGGCGCCGGGGAGATTCAGCATAACCTCCTTGCGCTCCGCAGGCCTCCTCCCGTCTCCTTCCAAGATGGCATTCTGGCATTCTTCTTCCTGTCTCGGCTCTTTTCCCGCCACTGGCTTCCGCTCCTCCTTCCGGGGGCGGAGTCTTCTTCCAACTCCTCCATACCAAGCCAGTATACGAACCCCTTGGGGGGTGGGCCATGTCGCCGTTGCATAGTAATTCAGGCAAGGGAGGCCCAGGACAGTTCGCGGTCTTTTCTTAGGACCTCCCATGTTATCACGCCCTTCTTCACCGCGCCAGCGGCTATTTTTAATGTTCATGTTACAGTCTATTAAATCGGGTCTTCTGCACATTTTCAAAAACTTTAAGTCTCAGGCACACAGAACCCGATGGCATCGGGTCTCGTCATCCTGTTCATGACGCGAAAAATTGGGTCACACTCCTAGGGCTGTGGGGTACGCGGTACCGGGCCGGTGTCAGCGGGATGTGTCACAGCGGAGGTGACCCGGTCCGTGGCCCTGGGCGCCCAATGTAAAAAGGGGAGATTGAATGGTGGAATGTAGTTAATGGAATAGTTCGTGACGCCACCTGTGGTGTTCGGCAAGTGAGATGTTAGGCCGACGCTGCATGCCGATCCTCTGGGGCTGGTGGTGTGTTGCAGCCAAGATGGTGAAGCTCCCCACAGGTGGATCTGTAGCCCCAGGGCAGTGTAGATGTCGGGGTAGAGGAGAGGCACAAGCGGTGTAGAAGCTGGTACCCAGATGTAGCGGTGCTGGGTGCGTTGGCGCGAGAATGAAAGGAGGACACCAGGGCTTGTAGTTCCAAAGCTTTACTCACAGTCTGTAGTACACACAGGTGCCTGCCTCCGTGCCGTGTCCTCCGGGTCAGGGACTCAGTCAACCTCCAGGCCAGATGGAATGCTCCCTCCCAACACTCTGCCAACATGTGCCTTTCTGAACGTCTCCTCTTATAGCGCCTTTAAGTGTGAAGTACTCCTAGTACTGAGTTACACTGGAGTGCCTCCTGACAGATGTTCCCAAGAACTCTACTTGTACGGCAGGCAGCTGTAGCCTGCTTCGGGGACTCCTCACTCCTGAGTTCCGGCTCACTATCAATGTTGCTGTTTTGCCCCCAAGTCTTAGATGGGAGTAGTGCATTTACAGCCCACTACTCCACCGGTGTCTGCTGTAGAACCATTAGTGTCCATACAACCTCGGGGACCGGGCCCCGGCCTTGTGCTTAGAACTTCTAGGCAGGGTTCTTCCTCTAACCCACATCCTCTGTTCCCTTTTACTCCTACGTTCCGTACCAGTCTTTGCTTCTTATGGAAGATCAGGTTTCGGCTCAATGTCTTTCTCCTTCTTTCCTTTCCCGTGCCAGCAGACCCAGGTCACTGAGATCTGCTGCAGCACCTCTTTCCTCCATCCCACTTCCAGGGATCTTCTCTCCTCACTCCTCTCTCAGTGACTCTCTGACTCACTGACTGACCTCGAACTGACTCAATTCTAAACCTTCCCACTCTTTTATGTATTCTAACTCCACCCGCCTCCCAGCACGTTTCGTGTTCCAAGCAGGGAGCCACCGAAGGTGCTCTGCTACACTCCAAGCAGGGAGCCGCAATGTGGCTTTGCTGAACTACTCTGTTGTGTGGGATGCAGGTGTGGAGCGTGGTCAGGAGCCTCCAACTTACCTGGATGGTGGGGTACCACACCTCAGGAGGAGGTACAGTACCTCTGTGGCGACTGAGCCTCAGGGGCACCACATACATAAAGAAAAAATTACTTGCAAAATTGCTTGAATTCTGAGAAAAATCCTTTAAAAATTACACTGCTGTCATTTATGACTTTGCAGCAAGAAATTTCAAAGGGACCATATAGTAAACCATTATTCGGTAACAACGGACATGGCACCATTCACATAAGCATTGTGCACCCCATTCTGAGTAACTAAGCTTTCTATTTAAGCAAAGGAAGGCATAAATACATTGCCAAATTTGGCATTCTGTCACTTTGCCGGAGCCAAAGCTGTCACAGCAGAAGCCAAGAAAGCTGCTTCTGTCTCTAAACCTCATTCATTTTTATACACACACTCCGGGTCTGCCAAAATGAACAGTGATAACCAGAACAGAAATCGTCTATAGATCCTGCCCAGGACAGAGTACCGTAAAGAACTCAAAAACGTCAATGAATGACTGACAGGATCCAGCCCCACCAGTGACACATCTGTTTTAGGAAATGCTGTTTATTTCCTAAGAAGTTGTAATTCTGGAGCATCTTTTCTCAGAAAACTGTAATGATCTGTTCCTCTGTTATTCATCCTGTACAATTGTGAATACGCTCACAACTGGACATTACTAATTCCCTTGTAAGGGCTCACTCACACCACCGTATTTTCCGTCTGAGTGCGATCCAACAAAACATCAGATAGCACTTTGACCAATGTTATTCTATAGGTCCTTGCGCATGTACAATTTTTTTCCTTGGACAAAGCTGGTCCGAGGGAAAAATCACAGAATGCCCGAGTTTGATCCGATTATTGGATCGCAGTTGGCTACGCAAGTCAACGAGCGCACTGAAACCACCGGATTGCACTCAGATGAAATTTGAGTGCAGTTCGATTTTCATAAATTGAAAGTATGGAGACATCGGATCAGAGAATCGGATCAAACTCTGATCACCCTCTCAATCAATCAGAGTGTCATTTGCAAAATTTTTCCGATTATCTCTGATGAGTCATGTGGATCTGCCCTTACAGGGATGTGTCCCCATGTAATGCAGGTGATCGGATGCAAAGCACAAGTGGGCATGAGGCAGGAAAAGGCAACAGTAAATCATACAATGAGAAACATACAATAGATCTTAGGGTTCAATTTCAATGACACAGAAGCCTCTTAAGGATTATACTTGTGTCCCTGTGACAGGGTCGGTACACCCATTTCTGGGAGAGCTACTACGTTAGGTCCTCCTGCAGCAATGGCCCTAGCGAGGGTCACCGAGTTTTCCCACTAGGCCGCAAGTCCTCCTAACAAAGTCTATCAAGGAGCGTTGCGCTTCCTTTGCTTCAACTGACCCCCACCCTGCATGTTTTTCGCGCCCAGGCCAACCCGTATTCCGTACATTATTGCTGGAAGCGACGGCCTGGCTCACTCTTGTATTCCTTCTGTCACCGCAGGCGTCCTCCTCCGGTCGAAGTCTCCTCACAGATCTTCGGTGCTTGACTGATAGCATATATCTCCTAGGCCTGAGGAAAAGAGTGCTGGGGTCCTGCTCGCGACTGGCATCATCTGGGCTCTGGATCTTAACCGGTGTAGGGTAAAGATTCTGGTCATTAACATCTCAGTCTGGGCTCTGGGTCTTGACCTGTGCAGGTTGGGTCCTCAGGTCTTAACTAACATAGTCAGGCCTCCGGATCTCACTTGGGAAAGTCTGGGTTCTGTCTGACAATGGACAGCACCCTGCTGGTGCACGCTTTTCTCTGAGGCCTGTAACTCTGGCTTCAGCATTGTCTCTAGTGCACGTCTGTACCTCTCGCTTCCTTGGAGCCAAAACCCGCTGCGGTTTGGCATACAGACCCTTAATATCCAGGAACATTATCATCAAAGGCACCTGACTGGGTGCCACATTTGAATTTGGTCCCCCTGGAACTCTTCCTGTTCCGGTTGGTTCCGCTTGGTCCAGTGTGGACAGTAGGTGGCAGCCTTCTCACATTAATAATGCATCATGCCCGGGTTCTTCGGGAGTATCATCACCTACTCTTACACCCACACAGTCTGACACTGTCAAATTTTGATTGGACACACTCCCAGTTGTCAGTTCTCTATTTATTAATACATTTCTAAGAAGAGTAACTGAGGATTGATAAAAAGTTGAATTGTTATTTAATTAAAAAAATGCAGGTATTTACTGAGAAGTCAAAATCAGTGTCTGGTCCTCTTTAAAAAGGTTATTTCCAACATTAAGTTATCACCCATTACCATAGTCCTAGATGTGGGGCTTTGAACACTTAAAAAATCATGAATGCTCGTAATCTATTATGGGTGGGTACCATAAAGACAAGAAGTGATTACAAGCTGAATTAAAAATAAATATCTTTATTAAATAACATTGACTTTATAAAAAACATGTAAAAAGACAGGATAAATTGGCCTCCAATGGCGAAGGGAAATAGCAGCTATTGGAAAAGTGGTGAGAAAAGAATGATAAAGTGAGGAAACAAGGTATACAGGTGCATATCACAAAATTAGAATATCATCAAAAAGTTCTTTTATTTCAGTTCTTCAACACAAAAAGTGAAACTCATATATTCTGTAGAGCCATTATATATAGAGTGATCTATTTCACGTGTTTATTTCTGGTAATGTTGATGATTATGGCTTACAGCCAATAAAAACCCAAAAGTCATTATCTCAGTAAATTAGAATACTTTATAACAGCGGCTTGAAAAATGATTTTAAAATCCTAAATGTTGGCCTACTGAAATGTATGATCAGTAAATGCATCCAATACTTTGTCGGGGCTCCTTTGTCATCAATTACTGCATCAATGCGGTGTAGCATGGAGGCGATCAGCCTGTGGCACTGCTGAGGGGTTATGGAAGCCCAGGTTGCTTTGATAGCATCCTTCAGCTCGTCTGCATTCTTGGATCTGGTGTCTCTCATCTTCCTCTTGACAATACTCCATAGATTCTCTATGGGGTTAAGGTCAGGCGAGTTTGCTGCCAATCAAGCACAGTGATACTGTTGTGTGTAAACCAGGTATTGGTACTTTTGGCAGTGTGGACAGGTGCCAAGTCCTGCTGGAGAAGGAAATTTCCAACTCCAATAAGCTTGCTGGTAGAGGGAAGCATGAAGTGCTCTAAAATTTCCTGAACAGACCATGCAGCCCATTTTTCTTCAAGTGCCTCCTTATTGTGCATCTTGAAACAGTCACACCGCTAGTTTTTGGGGAGTTCAGTATTTCAGCTGATGTTATTTGTGGGTTTTTCTTTGCATCTCGAACAATTCTCCTGGCATTTGTCATAGGTCACAGGTGAGGATGTTACCTTTAGTAGCCATTCAAACCCATTTGTGTCAACTTTTGTGCATGTGGGTCGCCCTCCCAGGGCTGTGGGGTACTCGGTACCGGGCCGGTGTCAGGGGAATGTGTCACAGCAGCGGTGACCCGGTCCGTTGCCCTGGGCGCCCAAGTGATGGCGGGGATGTGATGTAGTTTAAGTGGAATGAAATAGTTTGTGACGCCACCTGTGGTGTTTGGCAAGCAAGATCCTCTGGGGCTGATGGTGTGTTGCAGCATAGATGGTGTAGCTCCCCACAGGTGAAGCTGTAACCCCAGGGCAGTGTGTAGGCGCAGGCGGTGTGAGGAATGTTGGTACCAGATGTAGCTGTGCTGACGGTGTTGGTGCACAAATGAATGGAGGACACCAGGGCTTGTAGTTCCAAGACTTTATTCACAGATCGTGGTACACACTGATGCCTGCCTCCGTGCCTTGTCCTCCGGGGTAGAGACTCAATCAACTCCCGGGAAAGTCAGGATTCTCCTCTCCAACACCCCGCCACCATGTACCTCTCCTGAACGACTCCTCTATTGCGCCTAGTAGTGTGAAGAGCTCCAGTACCGTGGTACTCTGAAGTTCTTCCTGTCAGATGTTCCTAACAACTCTCCTTGTATGGCAGACAGCTGTAGCCTACTTCGGGGACTCCCTTTATCCTGAGTCCCGGCTCTCTATACAGATGCTGTTGTGCCCCAAGTCTTGGAAGGGAGTAGTGCATTTACAGCCAACTACTCCACCGGTGTCTGCTGCAGAACCATAAGTGTCGATACAACCTCGGGGACCGGGCCCCGGCCTTGTGCTGAGAACCTATAGGCAGGGTTCCCCTTCCAACCACCAACTCCTCTCTGTTCTCCTACTCCTTCGTTCCGCACTGTTTCTTCTCTCTCTTATGGAAGCTTAGGTTGCAGTTCTACGTCTTTCTCCTTCTCTTCCTTTCCCGTGCCAGATGGCTCAGGTCACTGAGGCAGCTGCAGCACTCCTTCCTCCATCCCTTCCTCCAGGGATCCCCACTCCTCCCGAGTGGCTTCCTTCCTCTCTGACCCTCTGTCAGACTGAACCTCCAGACTGAACTGTAATTCTCAACCTTCCCACTCTTTTATATCTAACTCCACCCACCTCCCAGCACATCTCGTGTTACGAAGCAAGGAACCACGAAAGGTGCTCTGCTATCCTCTAAGCATGGAGCCGCAATGTGGTCAGTGCTGAACTATCCTGTGTGTGGGGTGCAGGTGTTGGAGTGTGGAAAGGAGTTTCCAACTTACCTAGTTGGTGGGGCACTACACCTTAGGAGAAGGTGCAGTACCTCTGTGGCGACTGAGCCTCAGGGGCGCCACACATGTTATCAGGCCAAAATCACCAGGGTATGTAAACTTTTGATCAGGGTCATTTGGATATTTTGGGTTGTCGTAATGATTTAAAAAGAGAAAACACAGTAGTTTGACAATAAATGGCTTCACCAAACCACTAACCATGAGTGGGGAAAAAGTTTTGGTGTTATCATACATATTCTCTGAAAAAAAGGCCAAGAAATCAAAAATTCTGCTTGGGTATGTAAGCTTTTGAGCACAACTGTATATACAAGAGTTGTTTGTTCCTGGAGGACAATAGTGCAGAGTTCAGTGGCAATGTGGGTTTACTGTCTTCTCTTCACGCCTAACGGGCGCCGTTTTGCATGGTGCTTCATCCGCACCATTGTAATCTTTATGTCTTATCTTTTATCATTAGAATATTGTATAAGCTTTTTGGAAGACATAGAGTTTCTCAGATTGACTATATTGGTTGGTGCTTAAGATTTTCCCTTCTTACTCATAAGCTTATAATCAGTAACATGATTATGCTAAATTAAGAGTGGGGACCGCTAAATCGCATTGATGACCCAGTTATTGGTTTGTGTCAGTGCACACACTTTGAGAAGATTCATTGGGAGGAATGAGCGCTGCTTATTGAAAAGGATGTGACAGGTCTCCTGACACGTCTGGGTTTGTTTTTTTGTAAATGCTTGCGTTAATTATAAAAATCTTATGTCATGTGCCAAGGTTTGTTAAAGGGTCGATATTGACTTTTAGGATTACTGCTTCCAATAGGTGACGCTACAATCTTTGTCCTCCTCCTCTCTGAAGAGGTAATGTGCATATTTAATTTCCCAGAGGAGCATGCATGGCCTTTAAGTCTCCTTACACTGGTATGCTAAAGTATGCATTTCACTCTCCACACGGAGAAACATTACCTCTTACATCCCCCAAAAAAGAATACATGAACATTGTGTTATCCGTCTCTTATTCTTCCTGGAAATATGTGAATACACCAACATATCAGTGGTACCATTGTTATGTCAGTTGGTGATACAGCCACAGATAAAAGATGTAAAGCTGTCAATGTTCAGCTTGTGAAAGTATTTATGCCTTAGCTTTTTACCTATTTTGTACCATTACAGCCTGTGTTTAAATATATTTGCTATTTGATTTGTGTGTAATGCATCAGCACTAAATAGTTTAAGTTGGTGAAGTGAGAAAATTGTAGGCATAAATTACATTTATCGGTTCAAGTAAGTAAAAAATTGGCTTTTGAATATGTATTCACCCCTTTTGCCACGAAACCCCTAAAAATTTCTAGTGCAAGCAATTACCTTCATAAGTCCCATGGTTAATGACAAGACGTCTACCTGTGTGTGATCTAAGTGTCACATGTCAGGATATACACTTTACCTTTTCTGAAAGGCCACAGAGGCTGCAACACCATTAACAAGAGGCACCACTAACCAAACAAGACCGCGAAGACCAAGGAGATCCCAAAACAAGTCAGGGACAAAGTTGTTGAGAAGTACAAGTCAGGGTTGGGTTATATAAAATATCCCAATCTCTGATGATCCCCAGCACCATCAAATCCATTGTCATCAAATGGAAAGAACATGGTACCACAACAAACCTGCCATGAGAGAGCTGCCATCAAAAATCCTCAGCCCGGGCAAGGAGGACATTAATCAGAGAGGCAGCAGAGATAAAAAAAAAAAAAGGTAACCATGAAAGAGCTACAGATTTCTAAAGCAGAGACTGGATTATGTGTCTATACGACCAAAATAAGCCGTACACTCCATAAAGGTGGCCTTTATGGAACATTGGGGAGAAAGAAAAACCTTTACTTGCGTACACACAAAACTTGTAAGGCTCGTTTTGAGTTTGCCAAAAGATATGTGGAAGAATCTTCAAATGTATGGAGGAAGGTGCTGGGGTCAGTTGAGACCAGAATTGAACTTTTTGGCCACTAAGGTAAATGCTATGTCTGGTGTTCTTAAGCAGAACCTGTTTCAGTCTGTCAGTGCTTTGAGACTGGGACGGAGGTTCACCTTCCAACAAGACAATGACCCAAAGCATACTGCTAAAGCAACACTCGAGTGGTTTAAGGGGAAACATGTGACCTAGTCAAAGTTCAGACCTTAATCCTATGGAGAATCTGTGGTCAGACTAGAAGGTTGCTGATCACCAGAGGAAACCATCTAACGTGAAGGAGCTGGAGCAGTTTTACCTTGAGGAATGGGCAAAAATCCCAGTGGCAAGATGTGGAAAGCTCAGAAACTTATCTAAAGCGACTTGCAGTTGTAATTGCAGCAAAAGGAGGCTCTACAAAGTACAGACATTAGGGGGGGTGAATAGTTAAGCACACTGAAGTTTTCCGTTATTTTGTTGTTTGCTTGACAATAAAAGTAAAACCAGATATTCAGAGTTGTAGGCATGTTCTTTCCATGAACTGATGCAAACCCTCAAAAAAAATAGGTAAAGTCCAGGTTGTGAGGTAACAAAACACAAAAAATACCAAGGTGGTGAATACTTTCGCAAGCCTCTACTTTCAAATACCCATATGCCGATATGTGGATATGTGCGGTTCAGGGATTTTACCTGTCAGATTCCATTCAAAACTATGAAGCTAAGAAGTAATTTATTGTTGTGTAACGAGCTCTTGCCCTGTCTGAACATCAATGCCAGAGACATACGCAGTGTGCGCCTCGGTGACTCATTGTAACCCACCAGTGCGCCGGGATTCATTGCACAACAATACATTACAGAATGAAACGTTACAGTGATTAGCGGTAATAGCCGGATTCATAATCTTACGGTTCTGTTATTGATGCCGCCATTCCGTGCGCTGCGGCTCGTTTTTTTTTTTCCTTTTTGTTAGTCAGTTCAAAGAGAAGCGACAATACAATGACAATGACAGGTGGAGGTCCAGCTGCACCGATGAGATAGTAGGAGACACGCAAATGCATATTGCACACGACAGACTGGACGCTCCCAACAGAGAAAAAGGCATTCGGCGGAGGGTAGGGTGGGTGATGTGTTATATTTTGGACAGAAGGGCATTCACACCCTTTTCCTATAATTCCTTTATACCAATTATTGTAGAGAAATTTAGTCGGATGCTTCTCACTAGTAAGGAAAGAAGCCAGGTAATAGGAGTGTTTCATGAACTTTTAAGTGTCCTAGATCATCAGAAAAAGTGTCTGAACGTCACTTAAGCCTCATATACGACAGCGCTGGGACCATAACAGGACAGATAAGGAAAAGATGGAGCCTGTATTGTGTAGGCAGATAACCGTACAGTACTGAAAAAAGAGGTCGATGGTCCGCGGTCGGTCTTCGGTGCTTGATCTGCGGCGGCTGGATCTCTGGTCTCGGCAGATGAAGACTAGCCTTTGGGTCTTGCAAAACAGAAGCCGCGGAGACACCATCACGTGTTTCTCAACGCAAGCAATGACCAGCCAGGTCTTTGCCCGGGAAGGAACAACCACGGGAAGGGCAGTCTCCAATGAAGGAAACCACCTATGCCAAAACATGGTATCCATCCACATACAGCTGTTTCGGGGTATTGCCCCTCATCAGTGTGGAGTAGGAAACTGGCTGGTAGGAGCAATGCCTAGTAACAGACCATGAAAAGAGGAGGATGAATGACCTCATGGAGATCAACATCCGACACTGCGGAGACACCAACACGTGTTTCTCAACGCAGTGATTCACTGCAATACCCCGAAACAGCTGTATGTGGATGGATACCATGTTTTGGCATAGGTGGTTTCCTTCATTGGAGACTGCCCTTCCCATGGTTGTTCCTTCCCGGGCAAAGACCTGGCTGGTCATTGCTTGCATTGAGAAACATGTGATGGTGTCTCCGCGGCTTCTGTTTTGCATGTTTTACATATTTCCCATAAGGGATGGGGGCAGTGCTCTAGAATCACTGCGTTGAGAAACACGTGATGGTGTCTCCGCAGTGTCGGATGTTGATCTCCATGAGTTCATTCATCTTCCTCTTCATAGCCTTTGGGTCTTGACTGGCGCAGTCTGGGCTTCAGAGCTTGACCCACGATGTCCCACTTATTTCGATCTCCAACCACACTTCAGCCTCTCTGCCTCTGCACTCCATCATTCACAAGTCCTCTCGGTTTCTCTTGATAGCGCCAACTGACTTCCCACCTTTTATATTTTTTATAAAAAATTCACTGAATGAGGACCTCAAGACTCAAAAAAATCCACTACTAGTTTATATAAATAAATTCACTGACTGAAGTGGACTAACAATATTAGAAATTAACCTTTATTTTATTAAAACTATAATTTTATATCCACTTTTTACAATCTATGTGCTATGATCCGTTTGATTTACATTCAGATCATATTGTGGACGGAGATGAGCGAGCCTGCTGGGATAAGGTGTTATCTGAGCATGCTCGGGTGCTATCCAGAGTGTTTTCGGCATGCTCCAATAATATGTTCGAGTCCCCGCGGCTGCATGTCTCGCAGCTATTCAATAGCCACAACACATAAAGGGAATTGTTTAACAAACAGGCAACCCCTGTCGTACAGCCGAGAGACATGCAGCCGCGAAGACTAGAACATATTATTCCAGCATGCCGAAAACACTCGTTTAGCACCTGAGCATACTCACATAACACCTTATCCCAGCACGTTCGCTCATCACTATTTGTGGATACTAATATAATAAAATAAATCAACAACCGTGTATACTGTACTTATGTATGTTTTTTAATTGTGGTATATCATGTTTATAGTTTTTCGGGGAACATTTCTAATAGACACATTTAGCACCATCATAATCCGCATATACCCCTCATTACACTCACATGTTTATTCCCAATAAATCATTGGTATCAGATTTTGAATTTTGAATGTATTATATCTATATTAGAATCCTTAAATTCGTCCCTATAAAATATTTTCCACTCTGGAAGCAGACTAAGATTTATGCACTCCTCATATATGGTTCAGTGCAATAAGAACTAGTGTTCCCTGCTGGGGTAAAATTCATTTCTCCCTAATTATACTTATTGGTAAGGCTACTTTCACACATCAGGTTTTCGGCGTCAGGCGCGATCCGGCGTCGTGCCGGAACACCGGATCCGGCAAATGTTTTGTAAAACCGGATGTGACGGATCCGGTTTTCTGCCGGATCCGTCTTTTTCTTGACAGACAAAACCGGATCCGTCTCATCCGGTTCATCCGTTTTTCTATCCGTTTTTCGACGGATTACGCCGGATCCGGTTTTTAAAAACACCCCTTGTGGCCTTCCGAACGGGATTGGCTACTGGAAAACTATATATAGCGTGTTTCTACAGCCCTTCTTTGACAGGTTGTAGAGGAGAAAGTGCAGGTTGGAGAGAAGAGTAAGTTACTGGCGAAGATGGATGTTGTGATTGGAAATATTTTGAAGAATTTGGCGGATTTTACAGCGGAGGCGAATCGTTTGAGGGTGATTGTTCTGGAGAAGGAGAGAGCGAGACAGCAGCGCATCAGGCATCGTAGACGATGTTTGTGGATCCACCCCATCACAGCCAAGAGAATGACGCGTGGGGTCTATTCTACACTCTGCATGGACCTTCGACGAAACCCGGATACATTTTTTGGATATGTTAGGATGAAAATGGAGAATTTTGATTACTTGGTGGAGCGCATTGCATACCTCATAAGAAAAGCGGACACCTATTGCCGCTTCTCCGTTTCACCCGCAGAGCGTCTGATGGTGACTTTAAGGTAAGCCACATTTATTGGATATGATCGCATCAGAGCACACTTTCACTGCAATCTTGTTGGTGGTATTTTGTATCTCCAAGTGTTATAGGTCAGTTTTGGTATGTAATGCTGTGATTTAAAACTAATTGATTGTTTTTTAATTCCCCACAGATTTCTTGCAACTGGAGAATCCCTTTCGTCACTGCATTTCCAGTACAGACTCGGGATTTCCACCATATCTGGAATTGTGAAGTACACATGCCGTGCACTGTGGGACTCCTTAGCTGAAGAGTTTTTACCAGAGCCCACAACAGAGAGGTGAATTGAAATTTCAGAAAAGTTTCAACAGATATGTCAGTTTCCCAACTGCTTGGGCGCTGTGGACGGGAAACATATCCGTATTGTAAAGCCAGCCGGATCGGGATCGGAATATTTCAATTACAAGAAATATTTTTCCATTGTCCTCATGGCCATCGCTGACGCGGAATACAAATTTATTGCGGTTGATATTGGGGCCTATGGCCGCTCCAATGACTCTCAAGTTTTCAAACTGTCTGCCATGGGGTGTAAACTGTATGGAAACACCTTCCAGTTCCCACCACCTAGACCGCTGCCGCAAACATCTGGTCCACCTATGCCATTTGTCTGTGTAGGGGATGAAGCCTTCCAGCTGTCAGAACACCTTTTGAAACCGTACTCTAGCAGAGGATTGACAAGAACAAAACGCATTTTTAATTACCGCCTCACAAGAGCAAGAAGAATGGTTGAATGTACCTTTGGTATTCTGACAGCCAAATGGCGGGTCCTATTGACTGCGATCAACCTCAAGACAGAAACTGTGGACGAGGTGATCAAAGCTTGCGTGGTACTCCACAATTTTGTTATCTGCAAGGAACCCATTTCCATTGAGGACACCTCTGAAGAAACCACCTTGCAAGATTACCATGACATTACCACTAGAAGTTCTGTGACGGTTTCAGTAATGAGGGACAATTTTGCACTATACTTTATGTCACCTCAAGGCAGAGTACACTGGCAGGATGACAGAGTGTGAAAGATTTGTGCCCCAAACTTGTGTACCTTCTGTACCAACAGTATATACCTTTGCCAACCAAAGTTGGCTATCTTGTCATGGTCTCTATTTTTACCTTTAGGCTACAGGTGTGTACCTGGTTGTGTTTTATGCAAAGTATTTCACCTTTTAACAAAAGTTGTGTACATTGTTAGGAAATCACCAACAATAAACACAACTTTTTAGGTGAAATACTTTGCTTCAAACACAACCAGGAACACAACTGTGGCAAAAAGCTCAAATTTACCCACAGTTATATACCTGGTTTTGAATACCTTTTTACCTTTTAAATACCCTGTATTTAACATTTTTTTTAAACATATTTCGCCGCAGAAAGAAATGACAGACAACCAGTGTAAACAATAATTTAACTTTTATTTAAAATATTTTTTTTCTGTAAACTGTTTTTAAAGTTAAAAAAACTTTTTTAATAAAGGTTTGAAACCAACTGGGCATTTTTATTACAAAACACATCATAAATCTGTGTAGTGTGGGGTGGAAATACTGCTGGAGGGGCTGCGGGACACTTCGACACTGGGAGTGTGGAGAGAGGATTGGGATCGTGGTGGGGAAGGAACAGTTAGAGGTGATGGTGTGGAAAAAGCTACAGAATGGGTGGACATGTGGGAGGCAGAAGAGGTGGTGGGTGGTGGAGTGGAGGGTTGGGCAGGGACTGTAGGAGCAGATGATGTTGATGGAAAGTTGTATGGGGAAGGAGTTTGGTACGGGGAAGGAGTTTGGTACGGGGCAGGTTGCTGGAAGTGGGGAGATGTCTGGTACTGGGGAGGTTGCTGGTACTGGGAAGGTTGCTGGTACTGGTGAGGTTGCTGGTATGTAATAGGAGGGGGAGGATGGAAAGTGGCTGGAGGGGGTGCAGATGTAATAGGAGGGGGAGGATGGAAAGTGGCTGGAGGGGGTGCAGATGTAATAGGAGGGGGAGGATGGAAAGTGGCTGGAGGGGGTGCAGGTGGAGGAACTACAGTGGTGGGAGGTGGAGGTTGGGAGGTAACCTGCTGTAGAGCAACGTGGCACAAATGCATTACATGCATCTGCTGGGTAGGAGATAGTGTTGCCATGCGCTCCACAACAGACCTGAAAAAGGTGTGGTTTGGCGAAGATCTTGCTTCTGAATGCATGGTTTGCAGAAGTGTCTTCACCTCCAGAATGCTGGAGTTGATCTGCTGAAAGCCTGCGGAGATTTGCTCTGACAAGACTTTTAGACAGTTCTGGAAAGATGCATTCAGATGCAAGAACTCTGGCGCATAAGTCTTTTCCTGACCCCTCTGCCGCTGCCGCCCAGTACCCGCAGGTGTACTAGAGGTGGCAGGGGCAGAAGGGTGGGGTAAAGGGAAAGCGATCTCCTCACCAGCAGCTTCATGTAATGTAGGCGGCCACGATGCTCCTGTGCTGGTGGATGGGACAGATGGGTCGAATGTGTGGGAAGGCTGGGAAGGTGCAGATGTACCGGGGCGGTCGAAGTGTCCCTCGGTGCCGGTCTCCTCAGGGATCGCCTCAGTAGGGTCCAATCGTGCAGGCTCCCGAGTGCTGCTCACCGTGCTGTGGAATAAAGAGAAAAAAAAACAATTAAAATAGTGACATGGTATGGCCCTGGCTGAAAAAAAAAAGTTACATCTAACATTTTTTTTCACATGTGGTGTGTAATATTTACCTTCTAGTGACCATTGTTTCCCGGAGGAACGACAGGGCTTGTGCGTACTTGTACTTGCTCCTGCGTCCTCCAGATCCACTCGGGGCCCGCATCTCTTTATTGAACTCCTTCTTGAAACGATCCCTCACAGATCGCCACCGATTCACAATTCTGTTCCCTGAAACGAGAAAGGAGTGGTTAGTATACAACATCAGTGTTTCCCAAACTCCAGTCCTCATGGTCCCCAGGGGTCATGTTTTCAGGATTTCCATAGTAAATAGAAATCCTGAACACATGATCCGTGGGGACCACGAGGACTGGAGTTCAGGAAACACTGGTTTACATCAAGCAACCGGTACTGTATATACTTACGCTCTTTAATCTGGGCCCGAGCATCGAGGTCCTCCCAGCGGCCCACAAGGAGCGAACAGATTTCCTCCCAGAGTCGTCGGGTAACGATCAGGTCAGCGTGGCGGCGGTCAGCCATATTCCAGAGCGGCTCCCTTTCTCTGACGAGATCGATGAGGTGGTCCACATCGATTCCTCCATCCTCACCGTCAGAGTCAGGAGCACGCTGTGAAGGCTGTTAAAGAAAAAGACAAAAATAACATAATTAGCCTCCACAAAAGAAATGAAATAAAAAGTGCAAAAAAACAAAGCAAAAATATTTATACTTACACGCTGGTGACCGCCGCGTTGCTGTCGCCGACGACCCTGGGAGGCACTGCGAGGACCTCTTGGCCAAGCACCAGATTGGGAAGACTAGAGAAGAAAACAAAAAATGTTATGTCTTTGGATGTAGGCATTTGTTTGCTGTGTGTGGTCTGCAGAACATTGTTTTCTATGTGTTGTGTGTAGTGTGATGTTGTGTTTCTGCGTTTGATGCCAAAAACTTACCAATTGTGAGCCCACTCCTGGTGTCTGTCCACCCCTTCCTTCTTCTTCTGGGAGCTCCTCTTCATCTTGTGATTCCTGTTTTGAAATAAAAGGCAATGAATAGACATATATTACAGAGATGATGGATTTTGGAAATAAAAACTTACCGTCAAACGCTGACGATGCGAGGGAGGGCTCCCAGAAGAAGATGTGCTGTCCTGTTGATGGCCAGACTCCATGGCTGTGGGTATTGCTGCTGCTGTTGCTGCTGCCAGTGATGCCATTTCTGCTGCTGCTGCTGCATCTCTTGGGCGGCTGTTGAATAAAGAGAAACAAAGGGCCTATGAATATCTTGATATTCCATGGCCCTAGTTTGGAGGAATGGGGGATTTGATAATTACCGTCTCTCATCTGCTGCTGGACTCCCCTCCTCAGCATGTTCGCTTTGCTGCTCCATTTGGTGTGGTGGTGGTGCTGATGGTGCTGCAGTGGTCTCCTGCCTTCTCCTGCGCCTGGTTGCTGTCTTGGGTGACATGTTGGGTGTGGCTGAGGGTCCCACTGTCTTGCTTTTATATATGTGTCTTGTGGGCAGAGCTACTGAGCATGCTCAGACCAAAAATACCGGATCCGGCGTGTCCGGCTTTTTCGCCGGAGACAAAAAACGTTACAGTAGCCGTTTTTTCCAGACGCCGGATTGAGACACAATGCCGGATCCAGCGAAAACCGGGTGAAACGCATGGCCATCCGGCGCGATCCGGCGCAAATGCAAGTCAATGGGGGGGAACCGGATCCGGCATTGCATTTCGCCGGATCCGGTTTTTGTCAAAAGCGCCGGATCGCGCCTGACGGTGAAAACCTGATGTGTGAAAGAGGCCTAACACGGCAGATTATTTGTACTGCTCTTTCATTGCTCCTATTGTGCTGAGACAAGCCTTTATTCATACATGGAACTAACTAAAGGTGCTGTCACACTTAGCGATGCACCAACGATCCCGACCAGCGATATGACCCGGTCAGGATCGCTGGTGCATCGCTAAGTGGTCGCTAGTGAGCTGTCACACAGGCAGATCTCACCAGCGACATAGCAGGGGTCGGGGGTCGCTACTTACCTGTCAGATGAGGCGATGAAGACGTCCTCCCCCTCGCGTCAATGCGTCGCTCGTCGGCGCCACAGGAAGCCCAGCAGGAAGCTGATGACGAGAAACGGTCCAGGACGTTCTCGCGCGATCAGCGATTATCAGTGGGGGGAGCGTCGGAGGTAAGTATCACACATAGCGATATCGCTAGCAATATCGCTGCTGCGTCACAAAAACCAGTGACGTTATAGCGATATTGCTTAGTGTGACAGGCCCTTAACCCTTTCGCGCCTGAGCCTGTTTTTGCCTTCGTGACCAGGCCAATTTTTTCAATTCTGACCAGTGTCAATTTATGAGGCCATAACTCTAGAACGCTTCAACGGATCCTGCTGATTCTGACATTGTTTTCTCATGACATATTGTACTTCAGGATAATGGTAAAATTTCTTAGATATGAACTGCGCTTATATGTTAAAAAAAATCGAAATTTGGCGAAAATTTTGAAAATTTTGCAATTTTCAAACTTTTAATTTTTATGCCCTTAAATCAGAGTGTGATATCGCACAAAATAGTTAATAAATAACATTTCGCACATGTCTACTTTACATCTGCACAATTTTGGAAACATAATTTTTTTTTTTTAGGAAGTTATAAGGGTTAAAAGTTGACCAGCGATTTCTCATTTTTACAACAAAATTTACAACACCATTTTTTTTAGGGACCACCTCACATTTGAAGTGAGTTTGGGGGGTCAATATGACAGAAAATACCCAAAAGTGACACCATTCTAAAAACTGTACTTCTCAATGTACTCAAAACCACATTCAAGAAGTTTATTAACCCTTCAGGTGCTTCACATGAATGAATGGAATGTGGAAGGAAAAAATAAACATTTAACTTTTTTTCACAAACATTTTACTTCAGAACCATTTTTTTTATTTTCACAAGTGTAAAAACAGAAAATGAACCACAAAATTTTTTGTGCAATTTCTCCCAAATACGCCGATACCCCGTATGTGGGGCTAAACCACTGTTTGAGCACACGGCAGAGCTCAGAACGGAAGGAGTGCCGTTTGACTTTTTCAATGCAGAATTGGCTGGAATTGAGATAGGACGCCATGTCGCATTTGGAGAGCCCCTGATGTACCTAAACAGTGGAAAACCCCCACAAGTGACCCCATTTTGGAAACTAGACCCCTTAAAGAACTTATCTAGATGTGTCGTGAGCACTTTGAACCCACAAGTGCTTCACAGAAGTTTATAACGTAGAGCCATGAAAATAAAAAATCATTTTTGTTACACAAAATGATCTTTTAGACCCCAATTTTTTATTTTCACAAGGGTAACAGGAGAAATTGGACCCCAAAAGTTGTTGTCCAATTTGTCGTGAGTACACTGGTACCCCATATGTGGAAGAAAACTACTGTTTGGGCACACGGTGGGGCTCGGAAGGGAAGTAGTGACGTTTTGGAATGCAGACTTTGATGGAATGGTCTGCAGGTGTCATGTCGCGTTTGCGCAGCCCCTGATGTGCCTAAACAGTGGAAACCCTCCACAAGTGACCCTTTTTGGAAACTAGACCCCCCCAAGGAACTTATCTAGATGTGTGGTGAGCACTTTGAACCCCCAAGTGTTTCACTAAAGTTTATAATGTAGAGCCGTGAAAATAAAAAAATCATTTTTTTCCATAAAAATGATCTTTTAGCTCCCAATTTTTATTTTCACAAGGGTAACAGGAGAAATTGGACCCTAAGAGTTGTTGTCCAATTTGTCCTGAGTACGCTGGTACCCCACATGTGGGGGGGAACCACTGTTTGGGCACACGGTGGGGCTCGGAAGGGAAGTAGTGACGTTCTGGAATGCAGACTTTGATGGAATGGTCTGCAGGCGTCATGTTGCGTTTACAGAGCCCCTGATGTACCTAAACAGTGGAAACCCCCAATTCGAATTCCAACCCTAACCCCAACATACCCCTAACCCTAGCCCTAACCCTAGCCCTAGCCCTAGCCCTAGCCCTAACCCTAACCCTAACCCTAACCCTAGCCCTAGCCCTAGCCCTAACCCTAACCCTAGCCTGCTTTTTTTTTCTTTACTTTTTTTTTATTTTTGTGTTTTTTATTTTTTGTGTTTTTGACTCATAGTAACGCCACTTCTCCTCTGATCTCACACTGACAGATGATCAGAGGAGAAGCAGCATTACTATGTGACAAGATCGCTGCCCGGCACATAGTAACGCCACTTCTCCTCTGATCTCACACTGACAGATGAGCAGAGGTGAAGCAGCGTTACTGTGTGACAAGATCGCTGCCTGGCACAGCTGTGCCAGGCAGCGATCAGCTGTGCCAGGCAGCGATCTAGTCACACAGTAATGCTGCTTCACCTCTGATCAGCTGTCAGCATGAGCTCAGAGGAGAAGTCGCGTTATAATGAGGGAGATCGCCGGGAAACAAGCAGCTTTCCCAGCGAGCTCTCTCATTGGCTGCTGTGACGCGACGCTCATGAACCAATCAGGTCTCGATGACGTCGGGGGTCCCAGCATGCATTGTGCACCGGGATCCCCGCGTTATAAGGTATGAGGGGGTCCCGGGGGGCACAAAACCGCCGACAGTAGGTAAACTTCGGCGCTGCACAAAGCCCAGAAAGCGCCAACGTTTATCTACTGTGGGCGGTCGGGAAGCGGTTAATAGTCTCTAAACTGTATCTATAGATCATCACCTAGACCTCGATTGCTGATAATCTTATCTTGACACTGTATATATAAACTCAAGCTACTGCTTAACATCAAGAGGATCTGTGGCGCCCCTGAGGGTTCAGTTGCCACAGAGGTACTGCACCTCCTCCTGATGTGTGGTGCCCCACCATCCAGGTAAGTTGGAGGCTCCTGACCACGCTCCAACACCAGCATCCCACACAACACAGTAGTTCAGCAAAGCCACATTGCGGCTTCCTGCTTGGAGTTTGGCAGAGCACCTTTGGTGGCTCCCTGCTTGGAACACGAAACGTGCTGGGAGGCGGGTGGAGTTAGAATACATAAAAGAGTGGGAAGGTTTAGGATTTCAAGCAGTCAGTCAGTGAGTGAGTCAGTAAGTCAGAAAGGAGTGAGGATCCCTGAAAGAGGGATTGAGGAAGGAGGTGCTGCAGCAGATCTCAGTGACCTGGGTCTGCTGGCACGGGAAAGGAAAGTAGTGGGCTGTAAATGCACTACTCCCATCTAAGACTTGGGGGCACAACAGCAACATTGATAGTGAGCCGGGACTCAGAAGCAAGGAGTCCCCGAAGCAGGCTACAGCTGTCTGCCGTACAAGGAAGGGTCTTGGGAACATCTGTCAGGAGGCACTCCAGTGTAACTCAGTACTAGGAGTACTTCACACCAAAGGCGCTATAAGAGGAGGCGTCCAGAAAGGCACATGTTGGCGGAGTGTTGGAAGGGAGCATTCCATCTGACCTGGAGGTTGACCGAGTCCCTTACCCGGAGGACACAGCATGGAGGCAGGCACCTGTGTGTACTACAAACTGTGAGTAAAGCTTTGGAACTACAAGCCCTGGTGTCCTCCATTTATTCCTGCGCCAACCCACCCTGTACCACTACATCTGGGTACCAGCTTCTACACTGCCTGCGCCTCTCTTCTACCCCTACATCTACACTGTCCTGGGACTACAGCTCCACCTGTGGGGAGCTTCACCATCTTGGCTGCAACACACCACCAGCCCCAGAGGATCTGCATGCAACGTCGGCTTAACATCTCACTTGCCGAACACCACAGGTGGCGTCACGAACTATTCATTCAATCAATTACATTTCACCATTTCAATTCCCCCATTACTTGGGCGCCCAGGGCCACAGACCGGGTCACTACCACTGTGACACATCCCGCTGACACCGGCCTGGTACCGAGTACCCCACAGCCCTGGGAGGTTGACCCAACTTGGCGTCATGAACAGGATGACAAGACCTGATGCCATCGGGTTCTGTGTGCATAAGACTTAAAGTTTTTGAAAATGTGCAGAAGACTCAATTTAATAGACTGTAAAATGAATGCTAAAAATGGCCGCTGGAGCGGTGAAGAAGGGCGTGACAACATGGGAGGTCCTAAGAAAAGACCGCGAACTGTCCTGGGCCTCCCATGCCTGAATTACTATGCAACGGCAACATGGCCCACCCCCCGAGGGGTTCGTATACTGGCTTGCTATGGAGGAGTTGGAAGAAGACGCCGCCTCGAGAAGGAGGAGCGGAAGCCAGTGGCAGGGGAAAAAGCCTATACAGGAAGAAGAACGCCAGAACGCCATCTTGGAAGGAGACGGGAGGAAGCCTGCAGAGCGCAAGGAGGTTATGCTGGATCTCCCCGGCGCCATGGCTGAAGGCTCCAACCCAGTGTCCGAGATGAACCACCAGCAGCTGGAGAATGAGATAGTCCAGCTGACATGCCGCCTGCAACTGAGGCAGGAAGCACTATGGACCTTAAATCTGCAGAGCGCCCAGGAGGGGCCTACACCTGCGGTACCCGCAACACCGGTACCCGCCGCTGCTGCACCGGATCTTTTCCAGGCAGACTCTGTGGAGCCTGCGACCGCTGCAATGCCCCCGGCAGCATCCATTGTCCCCTCTCTGCCGTTACCACCGGAGGAGCTGTCTGAGGCCTTGGGAGCCGAAGTGGAGGAAGAAGAGCTCCCGTCCGGACCTGATGCGGCCGCGCAGGTCCCTCCAGAGACCCCTGCGGACGCCATTGGCTCTACCGCCGTCCCCTGTATCCCACCGAACAGCATCCACTGCCACCATGCCTGCACTGGAGCAGAGACCACACCACCAGGAGGCTCCAGGTATTTCTGATGCCCCTACACCTGGGAAGGCCCTGGGGTGTACCACGGTAACAGTGGCTGGCCAGGTCGTGTTAGATCTGGTCTGGGACCGGGATACCAGTCCCCCGGGGAGGACACCGGAACCCCTAATGGTGGTGCCGTGGTACACAACGAGCAGGGATCGGTCTCGGGAAGAACAGGAGGAAGATGAAAATTGGGCCAGCTGCCAAGTGACCATACGCCAGCTGGCAGCCGAGCAACGGGTGAGGGAGCAGCGCAAGCTGGCTGTGCTGGGCCCTGATTTGGACCGGAAAGAGCAGGTTCGTGCTGGTCACTACGGTCCCCGGGACTCAGCAGGTTGGGGATACGTTCTGAATGTGAACCACGAGAGGGGGTTCGGCTTCATCCTTGACCCCAGCCGAATCTCCGATCTGTTCTTCAATCGGAGGGACGTGGAGTCACACTTGAGGAAGGGGCACCCTGCTAGAAACCTACATCCGGGAGATCATGTAACCTTTACTAGACATGAAGGACTGAGAGGCTGGTACGCCATGAATATCAGATGGATCCCGGAGGATCTCATCCAGACCTGCAGGCAGAAACTGCCTACTGCCCCTTCGGCCCCAGTGATTACTTAAACAGTGTTCATGCCTGCCCCCATGTGCCAAGCTGGATCAACACCAGTCCTGCAGCCAAGAGTACAGAAAGCTACAAGTTTGACTCCGATGGAAGAGGATTACCTGCGGGCTGCCAATGCGTTTTTTCTCCCCTGGAAACAGTTCCAGTGACCAGTTTCCAGAAATCCCAGGAGGAGACCACCACTAGCAATCTCAAGCAAAAAAAAAAAACTCTCGTTACCCAGGAGGGTATTTGCACCGTTGTGCCTTTTGTTTCCTATTTTGATCATCATGGTTTAGTTTTGTTTTTCCAGTTGTTGCCCAGTTTCATTGGCAGCCTTCACATTTGAACTGTGGAGATCATGAACACTGAATGATCCAGAACTGCAACTTGTACATAGTTTGCACCTCTTTAGGTGCTCTCTCTTGGTTTTACATAGGACTCTCTTCCTGAAGGAAGAATTACCTCATCAAAGGGACATTTCCAGACATGTTGGCCGGACCAGTGTCTGCAATTGCACTTATTGATAATGGTTAACATATTTTTGAAACAGAAAGCTAGAAAGTGATAATGTTTAATGACAGATTTTATAGGGTATAATTGAGAAAGGAATACAGTGAATGTTTTACAAATGTAGAAGTATAGTAAATGGTATACTAAAGAAATTTTGAAGTACGAACCCCTTGAATGTGAATAAAGAATTGAAGTTACAGGTGATGAACCAGACACCAGCGGTTGTCATGTAAGGAAGAAAGTAGAAAAATGTGTAAAGTAACAGAAAAGAGATGTGTTGCTAGAAAATGTGAATTGATGTTGGACATTGAGTTTGCCTCCATAGCACTTTAAATTAGGTAGCATAATTTTGAATTTAGATAGCTATTTAAAACTGTTTGCAACGATCAAGAAACCGTGCCTCCCACATTGGGACGTTTAGTATAAGAAAAGTTTATTCAGCATTACAAAATTTTGTATGTTCCTGTATTGTCAACTTTGTTTACCTTGCAGCCCGCAGACGTGCTGTGTTTAACAGGGGCAGTGTGGTGCCCCTGAGGGTTCAGTTGCCACAGAGGTACTGCACCTCCTCCTGAGGTGTGGTGCCCCACCATCCAGGTAAGGTGGAGACACCTGTCCACGCTCCAACACTTGCATCCCACACAACACGGTAGTTCAGCAAAGCCACATTGCGGCTCCCTGCTTGGAGTGTAGCAGAGCACCTTTGGTGGCTCCCTGCTTGGAACAAGAAACGTGCTGGGAGGCGGGTGGAGTTAGAATACATAAAAGAGTGGGAAGATTTAGGATTTCAAGCAGTCAGTGAGTGAGTCAGTAAGTCAGAGAGGAGTGAGGAGTGAGGATCCCTGAGAGGGGGATGGAGGAAGGAGGTGCTGCAGCAGATCTCAGTGACCTGGGTCTGCTGGCATGGAAAAGGAAAGAAAGAGAAAGACATTGAACAGAAACCTGATCTTCCATGGGAAGGAAAGACTAGTACGGAACGTAGGAGTAAAAGGGAGCAGAGGACGTGGGTTAGAAGAGAACCCTGCCTAGAAGTTCTAAGCGCAAGGCTGGGGCCCGGTCCCCGAGGTTGTATGGATACTAAGGGTCCTACAGCAGGCACCGGTGGAGTAGTGGGCTGTAAATGCATTAATCCCATCTAAGACTTGGGGGCACAACAGCAAAATTGATAGTGAGCTGGGACTCAGGAGCAAGGAGTCCCCGAAGGAGGCTACAGCTGTCTGCCGTACAAGCAAGGGTCTTGGGAACATCTGTCAGGAGGAACTCCAGTGTAACTCAGTACTAGGAGTACTTCACACCAAAGGCGCTATAAGAGGAGACGTTCAGAAAGGCACATGTTGGCGGAGTTTTGGAAGGGAGCATTCCATCTGACCTGGAGGTTGACAGATCCCTGACCCGGAGGACACAGCATGGAGGCAGGCATCTGTGTGTACTACAGACTGAGAGTAAAGCTTTAGAACAACAAGCCCTGGTGTCCTCCATTTATTCCTGTGCCAACACACCCTGTACCGCTATGTCTGGGTACCAGCTTCTACACTGCCTGTGCCTCTCCTCTACCCCTACATCTACACTGCCCTGGGACTACAGCTCCACCTGTGGGGAGCTTCACCATCTTGGCTGCAACACACCACCAGCCCCAGAGGATCTGCATGCAGCGTCGGCTTAACATCTCACTTGCCGAATACTACAGGTGGCGTCACGAACTATTCATTCAATCAATTACATTTCACCATTTCAATTCCCCCATTACTTGGGCGCCCAGGGCCATGGACCGGGTCACCGCCGCTGTGACACATCCCGCTGACACCGACCCGGTACCGAGTATCCCACAGCCAGATCCTCAATCATCCCTATGTTACCACGGCAGTTCTCCTATTAAATCAGAGTTCTTGATTAACAATATCCCTGCACTATATACATTGACACTTCAACGCGTTTCGCCTATTCCTTTATATTCCGTGGGCACATCAGGAGGTTTCTTTTTCTACACAGATTTGTGCTATACAGTCATTAGTTGAGCACAGGAGCTCATGATCCCGGCCAAGATGCGAGTGTCGTGAGGGGTATATGCTCACTATGATGGTCCTTAATGTGCCTATTGAGGGATTAGAAATGCTCCCTGAAGAACGATAAACTTTATAAACCACAATTGATATAAATAAGAACAGTATACATGGTTGTTGTTTCATTTTATTATATTAGTATCAACAATATGATCTGAATGTAAATTGAAAGGACCATAGTGGATAGACTGTAAAAAGCAGGGTGGATATGAAATTAAGTTGTATTAAAAATAAAATAAAGGTTAATTTTTAATATGGTTAGTCTACTTCTTTCATATTTGATGACTGTGCCACAGCTACTACCTGACCCGGTGTTCTGCCTAGATCAATCCCTCCAGAAACACTTCCTCCATTTTTCAGTTCCGCCTTACTTGGTCTACTCAGAAGATGGCGACATTTGGTCACAAGTGCCAGGTAACTTGGAGAAACCACATCTTCCACTGCACACCCCCCTTACACAGTCTCCTTGACCTTTTATTGTGGGGGTCTGCTGCGTCTTGCAGTATAGTGGTGTTGTAACCAAGTATTGTTAAGTTTGGCTGCTTTTTTTTCCTACTTTTGCATTTGTTGCCCTTTTCAGTAAATTGCTTTTAAAAACAGATGCAGCAATATCTCCAGTTATCTCATATCTGTGTATACACTATATGGACAAAGTATTGTGCGCCCTCCACATTACACTTATGACCTCCCATTATAGATTCCTTAATATGGAGTCAGCCTCTTTGTAACAGCGCCCACTTTCTACAAGATTTTGGAGGTGTCTGGGAATTTTTGTTCATTAATCCCAAAGAGCATTTTTCAGGTGAGACACTGATGTTGGGGGAGAGGTCGGGCTCGCAATCTTCACTCTAGATCATCCCAGAGGTGTTCTGAGGGGTTGAGGTTGGGGCTCCAGGCAGCTGGTCAAGTTCTTTCACACCAATCTCCCACAACCATGTCTGTATGGCTCTTGGGCACAGTCATGGGGAACAGAAAAGAGCCTTCCCCAAACTGTTCCCACAAAGCTGAAAACAAAATGTCTTGGGCTAAAGCATTCAAATTTCCCTTTATTGGAACTATGGGATCTAAACCAACCCCTAAAAACATTCCCATATCATTATCCCTCCTCCAACAAACTGTACAGCGGACACAACAAAGTCAGGCAGGTAACGGTCTCCTGGCATTCACCAAACCCAGACTTGTCTTATCAAATGCCAGATAAAGAAGTGTGATCCATCATTTCACAGAACATGTTTCCTCTGCTCCAGAGTCTGGTGGTGGCGGCTTTACACCACTCCATCCGACGCTTGGCATTGTGCTTGGTGATGTAAGGCTGCATGCAGCTACTCAGCCATGAAGCTTCTGGTGAGCGCGCAGTCTTTGTGCTGTGCTGATGTGAATACCATAGGAGATTTGGACTCTGAAGTTATGGAGTCAGAAGAGTGTTGGTGACTTTTCAGTATTCAGCTGAATTTTATACACCTGCGACAATGAGACTAAATGAAAAACCTGAATTCAATTATTAAGAGGTCCCAATACTATTGTCCATATAGTATATCTATTGATTTTATTTTTATCTATCTATCTATCTATCAAATATCGTTATCAGCGTAGAAGAGTGGCATACACTGGGGAAAGTGTAGCCCCATTACAATACCTGTTTTTTTTTTTTGCAATTGTGATAGTGATTTGTTTTTCCCTTTCCATTATCCTTTGGTCAACCCCCTAAGCCATTGTATGATAACAATGCATTTGTTTTGTGGTGCGATCCTGAACACACTTCAGGCTGTGAACCTTCGGCCTGTTTCACACTTCCGTTTTTGTGTCCGCCAAACGGATCCGTTTCCGTTTTTTTGACGGAAACGGATGCCAATGGATCCGTTTTTAAAAAAACGGATCCGTTTTTTTGACGGATCCGCGGTAACCGTAATGGAAGTCTATGGGACAAAAAATGGATCCTGCAAAAAATGGCGGATCCGTTTTTTACGGAAAACAACTGATTTTGACGGATTTGAAAAAACGGAAGTGTGAAACAGGACTTCCCTTGAAGGACCCCGTAGCAGCCGTTTGGGTTGCCTTTGTGCTACGTGTGTTCTTGAGATGGACACTGAACAGTCCTTTTCAGCTTCTAAATCTATTTTGGATGAAATTTACTGATTAGTGACAAGCAATTACACTAGAAATAATGTTACGACACAGGAGAATCAGTCATGTCAGAGATGATGGCCGTGCAAGGGCAATATTAGATTCTTCAGCTGCTATTTGGAAATAATATCAGGAACATACTGAGGTCAAAAGGATTATTTCTGCTGTTGTATCGTGCTCTTTAACGCTAACTCCGAGTTCTGCTGATTTTAAATTTACACCGACACCAATTTTCACAATTCCTCAAGTGTAACATAACGGGGCATTCACTTTGCTCACACTGTAGAAGACACTGCAGACATGATATATCCTCATTAGTCATTCCTTAAAAGCAGAATTTGGCTCTCTCTTCACAGCCAACTAAAGAAATAATATCCTTTATGCAAAATCTGCAGTGCTGAAATAAAATGTACTAAACGGCTTTTTCTACATGTATCTGGGTTAAAGCAACACATATGGGATTGTTGTATAGAGGGCTTCCCTTGGACCTTGGGATATTTACTTGTGCTTGGGCGGCATCACGGTTTGTAATGTATTAAGACATATACAACACCAGTTCTTTAGTGCAAAAATTCTGTGTGCGCCAGTGACTCCTGGCCAAATTACTTCTTTATAGTGTGTATCACCTGTAAGAAGCCCCTATAAAAGTCAGTGTTGCTCATATGCCACTCAGTATATAAAGGCAATACAAAGGAAATAGTTATTTTTGGAATCCTGGGGAAATCATACTCATGGCGACCAGAAGAATATTTAGAATTGAGAGTCCTCAGTGGTTGATACCTTATAATGGCTAACTGAAAAGATGGTAACAAATTGCAAATTATCTAGTTTCAGTTAGCCATTAAAAGGTATCAACCACTGAGGACTCTCAATTCTAAATATTCTTCTATCTACTGGCTAACACGGTACAAAGATATATATCTTTCCTGTATCAGGGCGACCATTAATTATCATTCTTCACAGAAGAGGGAAAGTAACGGTTTACAAACTCCCAGCTATGACACAGTTCTGAGCTGGAATTAATCACAGGGGTTTTATTCAAGCTAGTTTTCATCACACAAAATCACTTCTCTTCATGCAGTGCTTCATCAGCATACAGTTGTGCCCAAACATTTACATACCCCTGAATAATTTTTGCTTTCTTGGCCTTTTTTCACATACCCCATTCATTAATACTGTGTATTGCCCCCTCTAACATCAATGACAGCTTGAAGTCTTTTGTGGTATTTGTGGAAAAGGTTCTTTATTTTCTCAGATGGCAAAGCTGCCCACTCTTCTTGGCAAAAAGCCTCCAGTTCCTGTAAATTTCTGGGCTGTCTACTGTAAATTTCTGGGCTGTCTAGCATGAACTGCATGCTTGAGATCTCCCCAGAGTGGCTCAATGATATTGAGGTCAGGAGACTGAGATGGCCACTCCAGAACCTTAATTTTGTTCTGCTGTAGCCAATGACAGGTCAACTTGGCCTTGAGTTTTGGATCATTGTCATGTTGGAACATCCAAGTATGTCCTACGGGCAGCATCCAGGATGATGAGTACAAATTTGCCTCCAGTGTTTGCTGATAACATGCGGCATTCATCTTTCCTTCAACATTGACCAAGTTTCCTGTGCCTTTGTAGCTCACACATCCCCAAAACATCAGCAATTCACCTCCATGCTTTACAGTAGGAATGGTGTTCCTTTCATTATAGGCCTTGTTGACCTCCCTCCAAATCTAACGTTTATGATTGTGGCCAAAGAGTTCAATTTTGGTCTCATCACTCCAAATTATGTTGTTTCAGAAGTTTTGAGATTTGTCTCTGTGAGAAAAGCCTCAAAACTTCTGGAACAAGGTAATTTGCAGTGATGAGACCAAAATTGAACTTTTTGACCACAACCATAAATGTTACATTTGAAGAGAGATCAACAAGGCCTATAATGAAAGGTACAGCATTGGGCGTTCCAACATGACAACGATCCAAAACACAAGGCCAAGTCGACCTGTCATTGGCTACAGCAGAATAAAGTAACATAGTAACATAATTACTAAGGTTGAAGGAAGACTTTAAGTCCATCTAGTTCAACCCATATCCTATCCTAACTTGCCCTAACATGTTGATTCAGAGGAAGGCAAAAAAAAAACCCATGTGGCAAACAGTAAGCTTCACATTGGGGAAAAAAATTCCTTCCCGACTCCACATACGGCAATCAGACTAGCTCCCTGGATCAATGCAATATTAAGGAAACTAGTGTATATACCCTGTAATATTATACTTTTCAAGAAAGGCATCCAGTCCCTTCTTAAATTTTATTAGGGAATCACTCATTACAACATCATATGGCAGAGAGTTCCATAGTCTCACTGCTCTTACAGTAAAGAATCGCGTCTGTGAGTATGCTTAAACCTTCTTTCCTCCAGACATAGAGGATGCCCCCTTGTCCCCGTCACAGGTCTAAGAGTAAAAAGATCATTAGAAAGGTCTTGGTATTGTCCCCGCATATATTTATACATTGTAATAAGATCACCCCTAAGCCTTCGATTCTCCAAACTAAATAACCCCAAGTGTAATAACCTGTCTTCGTATTGCAGACCCCCTAGTTCCCTAATAATCTTGGTCGCTCTTCTCTGCACCCGCTCCAGTTCAGCTATGTCTTTCTTATACACTGGAGACCAGAACTGTACACAGTATTCTAAGTGTAGTCGCACTAGTGACTCATATAGAGGTAAAATTATGTTCTCTTCATGAGCATCTATGCCTCTTTTAATGCATCCCATTATTTTATTTGCCTTTGCAGCAGCTGCCTGACACTGGCCACTAAATGTGAGTTTGTCGTCCACCCATACACCCAGGTCTTTTTCAGTGACAGTTTTGCCCAGTGTTTTACAATTAAGCATAATCATCTTGTTCGTTCTACCCAAGTGCATGACCTTACATTTATCCCCATTAAAGCTCATTTGCCATTTATCAGCCCAAGCTTCTAGTTTACATAAATCCTCCTGTAATATAAAATTGTCCTCCTCTGTATTGATTACCCTGCAGAGTTTAGTGTCATCTGCAAATATTGAAATTCTACTCTCTATGCCCCCTACATGGTCATTAATAAATATGCTAAAAAGAAGCGGGCCCAAAACTGACCCCTGTGGTACCCCACTGCTAACCGTGACCCAGTCCGAGTGTGCTCCATTAATAACCACCCTTTGTTTCCTATCCCTGAGCCAGCTCTTAACCCACCTACACATATTTTCCCCTATCCCCATTGTTCTCATTTTATGTATCAACCTTTTGTGTTGCACCATATCAAAAGCTTTTGAAAAGTCCATGTACACCACATCCACTGCATTCCCTTGGTCCAGTCCTGAACTTACCTTTTCATAAAAGTTTATCAGATTAGTCTGACAGGAAAGGTCCCTTGATACACAAATCCCACATATCACATAGTAGGAAAAAGAAGAGATCCCACAATATAATATAATAAACAAGGTGTATACTTTATTGAAAAAAATCACTAAAACCAGCGTGAAATAGCAGCAAGATTGCCATGAAGAGGAAACACCGCAAAGGCCTTTATCAGGACTATATATGCATGCAGCATGGCATATAAACATGCAATTAACATATGGTTACATAAAAAAAGATATATATATATATATATATATATAATATGCAGTGCTTTGTTATAGTAAATGCATAAATATGAGCTCTACAATAGAGTAATCCCCAGACACAATGGCTGTAGCAAACACCATAAAAAGCCCATACTGCAAACAGAGATATACCATACCATTGCTAATGAAGTCCTAATAATGCCCAGGAACTCGGCTCCATAGTAGCCATCTAATGGAACCGGTATATAATAAACCGGGTAAAAGGTAAAGGAGCGTGACGCCCCCGGAAGACGCAGGCGGCGATACGCATGTCGGGGTGTGGGGACACCGCTCTGCCATAGGTAGATATTTTTTTACTCTGCTCCTTTACCTTTTAGTGATTTTTTTCAATAAAGTATACACCTTGTTTATTATATTATATTGTGGAATCTCTTCTTTTTCCTACTATGTGATATGTGGGATTTGTTGTGTATCATTGGTTGAAGTGCCCTATTTACCTTAATTGGACTATTGTTGTTATATATAGGAACGGTCCCTTGTAAACCCATGTTGATATTGGGTCATGAGGTTATTCTTCTTCAGATACTCCAGTATAGTATCTCTTAGAAAACCCTCCAGGATTTTACCCACAGTTGAGGTTAACCCCTTCACTACCAAGGGTGGTTTGCACGTTAACTTCCGGGCCAATTTTTACAATTCTGACCACTGTCCCTTTATGAGGTAATAACTCTCAAACGCTTCCATGGATCCCGGTGATTCTGACATCGTTTTCTCAAAACATATTGTACTTCATGTTAGTGGTAAAATTTCATTCAAATAACTTGCGTTTATTTGTGAAAAAATTATGGAAATTTGGCAAAAAAATTTAAAATTTTGCAATTTTCCAACTTTGAATTTTTATGCCCTTAAATCACAGAGATACAGCACACAAAAAACTTGATGAGTAACATTTCCCACATGTTTACTTTACATCAGCACAATTTTGGAACCAAATTTTTTTTTGTTAGGAAGTTATAAGGGTTAAAAATTGACCAGCGATTTCTCATTTTTGCAACACCATTTTATTTTTACGGACCACATCACATTTGAAGCCACTTTGCGGGGCCTATATGATAGAAAATAACCAAAAGTGACACCATTCTAAAAACTGCACCCCTTAAGGTGCTCAAAACCACATTCAAGAAGTTTATTAACCCTTTAGGTGCGTCACAGGAATTTTTTAATATTTAAAAAAAAATGAACATTTAACATTTTTTCACAAAAAAATAATTCAGGTTCAATCTTTTTTATTTTACCAAGGGTAACAGGAGAAATAGGACAAATTGCACAATTACTTTTGCAGTCCAGAGTACGCTGATACCTGATATGTGGGGGGAACCACTGTTTCGGCGCATGGCAGAGCTCAGAAGGGAAGGAGCGCCGTTTGACTTTTTCAATGCAAAATTGGCTGGAGTTCAGATCGGACGCCATGTCGCGTTTGGAGAGCCCCTGATGTACCTAAACAGTGGAAACCCCCCACAAGTGACCCCATTTTGGAAACAAGACCCCTTAAGGAACTTATCTAGATATGTGGTGAGAACTTTGAACCCACAAGGGCTTCACAGAAGTTTATAACGTACAGCCGTACAATTAAAAAATCATATTTTTTCCACAAAAATGATCTTTTCATCCCCAAATCTTATTTTTCCAAGGGTAACAGGACCCTAAAAGTTATTGTGTAATTTGTCCTGAGTACGCCGATACCTGATATGTGGGGGGGAACCACTGTTTCGGCGCATGGCAGAGCTCAGAAGGGAAGGAGCGCCGTTTGACTTTTTCAATGCAAAATTGGCTGGAGTTCAGATCGGACGCCATGTCGCGTTTGGAGAGCCCCTGATGTACCTAAACAGTGGAAACCCCCCACAAGTGACCCCATTTTGGAAACAAGACCCCCTAAGGAACTTATCTAGATATGTGGTGAGAACTTTGAACCCACAAGGGCTTCACAGAAGTTTATAATGTACAGCGGTACAATTAAAGAATCATATTTTTTCCACAAAAATGATCTTTTCACCCCCAAATCTTATTTTTCCAAGGGTAACAGGACCCTAAATGTTATTGTGCAATTTGTCCTGAGTACGCTGATACCCCACATGTGGGGGTAAACCACTATTTGGGCGCATGACAGAGCTCGGAAGGGAAGCAGCGCCATTTGACGTTTTTGGCTGGAAGTGAGATCGGACACCATGTCGCATTTGGAAAACCCCTGATGTACCAAAACAGTGGAAACCCCCACAAATGACACCATTTTGGAAACTAGACCCCCCAAGGAACTTATCTAGATGTGTGGTGAGAACTTTGAACCCCCCAGTGCTTCACAGAAGTTTATAATGCCTGGGCGTGAAAATAAAAAATCGTATTTTTTCCACAAACATGATCTTTTAGTCACCAATTTTTTTATTTTCCCAATGGTACCAGGAGAAATTGGACCCCAAAAGTTGTTGTCCAATTTGTCCTGAGTATGCTGATACCTCATATGTGGGAGAAAACTACTGTATGGGCACACGTCTGGGCTCGGAAGGGAAGTAGTGATGTTTTGGAATGCAGACTTTGATGGAATGGTCTGCGGGTGTCATGTGCGTTTGGAGAGCCCCTGATGTACCTAAACTATTGAAACTCCCCAAAAGTGACCCCATTTTAGAAACTAGACCCCCAACGGAACTTATCTAGATGGTGGTGAGCACTCTGAACCCCCAAGTGATTTACAGAAGTTTATAACGCCCAGGCGTGAAAATAAAAAAATCATTTTTTTCCACAAAAATGATATTTTTGCCCCCGATTTTTTATTTTCCTAAGGGTAACAGGAGAAATTGGACCCCAAAAGTTGTTTTGCAATTTGTCCTGAGTAGGCTGATACCCTATATGTGGGGGTAAAACACTGTTTGGGCGCATGGCAGAGCTTGGAAGGGAAGGAGCACCATTCGACTTTTTCAACGCAGAATTGGCCGGAATTGAGATCCGACGCCATGTTGCATTTGGAGAGCCCCTGATGTGCCCAAACAGTGGAAACCCCCCTAAACCTAATCTCAGCCCTAACCCTAGCCCTAACCCTACCCCTAGCCCGAACCCTAACCCTAACCCTAATGGGAAAATGGAAATAAATACATTTTCTTTTAATTTTATTATTTTTCCCTAACTAAGGGGGTGATAACGGGGGGTTTGATTTACTATTTATGGCGGTTTTTATGTTTGGCAGCTGTCACATGCTAAAAGAAGCTTTTTATTGTAAAAATAGTTTTTGCATCACCACATATTGAGAGATATAATTTTTCCGTATTTTGACCCACCGAGTCATGTGAGGTCTTATTTTTTGCGAGACGAGTTGACGTTCTTATCGGTACCATTTTCGGGCAAGTGACATTTTTTGACCGCTTTTTATTCCGATTTTTGGGACGCAGAATGAACAAAAACCAGCGTTTCATGAATTTCTTTTGGGGGGGTGCGTTTACACCGTTCCGCGTGCGGTAAAATTGATAAAGCGGTTTTATTCTTCGGGTCAGTACGATTACAGCGATACCTCATTTATGTCGGTTTTTTATGTTTTGGCGGTTTTATGCAATGAAAACTATTTTATATAAAAAATAATTATTTTTGCATTGCTTTATTCTGCGAGCTATAACTTTTTTATTTTTTTGCGGATGATGCTGTATGGTGGCTTGTTTTTTGCGGGACAAGCTGACGTTTTCAGCGGTACCATGGATATTTATATGTGTCTTTTTGATCGCGCGTTATTGCACTTTTTGTTCGGCGGTATGATAATAAATCATTATTTTTTGCTTCGTTTTTTATTTTTAATTTTTAAGGGGTCCGCTAAAGGGGTTACCTAATGGGACAGTTTTATAGGGCGGGTCGTTACGGACGCGGCGATACCAAATATGTGTACTTTTATTGTTTTTTTTTCCAAAAAATGAATTTATTTGGGAAAAAAAAAATTTTTCTAATTTATTTAGCGATTTTTTTTAAATTATTTTTACACTTTTTTTAAAATTTTTTTAACTCTATTAGGTTGTCCCAGGGGGGACATCACTGTCCTGTGACAGATCGCTGATCTGTCACAGGCATAGACGCAGACTTCCTCATGCCTGCGCTTTGCAGGCACTGAGGAAGTCAGCTCCCTACAGGCCCCCGAAGGTTCCCGTCGCCATCTTTGATCTGGGGACCTGTAGGGAAAGAGCCCCCCCGCAGCAGCGCTGCACATTGCGCTGCTGTGGGGGGCTCAGGGAAGCACGGAGGGAGCTCCCTCCCTGCCGATGCTTCCCTTTAACCCCCGGTACACCGCGATCGTGTTTGATCGCGGTGTGCAAGGGGTTAATGTGTCGGGGGCGGTCCGTGACCTTCCCTGACACATTGTGCCTGGTGTCAGCTGTGATAATCAGCTGACACCCGGCCACGATCAGCGGCGCTCACCACGTGGGCGCCGCTGATCGCATTAGACGTAATATTCCGTCCATGGGACTTAGGGCCCAGGTCACATGGACGGGATAGTACTTCCAATGTAGGAAAGGGGTTAGACTTACTGGCCTATAATTTCCAAGTTCAGTTTTTGTCCCCTTTTTGAATATTGGCACCACATTTGCTATACACCAGTCCTGTGGTACAGACCCTGCTATTATGAAATCTTTAAAGATTAAAAATAATGGTCTATCTATAACTGTGCTTAATTCCTGAAGTACTCGGGCCCAGGGATTTGTCAATTTTGGTGATTTTTAGACGCCGTCGTACTTCCTGCTGGGTTAAGCAGGTGACATTTAATGGAGAATTTTTATCCCTGATCATGTTATCCGTCATGGGATTTTCTTGTGTAAATACTGTTGAAAAAGTCATTTAGCATATTGACTTTTTCCTCATCCATATCCACCATTTCACCCAGACTATTTTTAAGGGGGCCAACACTATCATTTTTTAGCTTCTTACTATTGTGAGGTAGCGCTGTAATCTAAGTAGGGGATCACTCGCTTGCAGCCACAAAACCAGATCTGGCACGGATTTTCCATCAAATCAATACAGTCCTTGCGGTTTATTCACCATCATAAACCATCACAGCAACAGACAGTTCACTTAATAGCATAATCAGCATAGCGTCCATTACAGAGTTTCCCTGTTAGCAATGTCCTATAGTCATATAGGTTATGCAGTATTCAATGTGCAGGCTTCCTAGCTCCAAGTTATCTCACCCACGTCCGGGTAACCTCACGGTTCCTTTATCATGCAGCCGACATTCATTCCCTCCAGGGAACTAACAGGTGCTGGCAGCCATTACACACAGCCACTCCACAGGCTGTTAGCCAGGAGATGCTTCTCCTAGCGGGACCTTTCACACTGGACCAACCGGATCCCAGCATTCACCCCATGTGACCTACCCTGGCCACATTATATGGTCTATAGCCACGCCCACCGGGTCACATGACTATGACCTCATCACAGGTCCTTCACACACTCACATAGCCTTTTAATACAGGCGTTTTCAGACCCACCCCTGGGTGGGTTTATAGGTAACCAGACCTGCCCATCCCTCTAGTTACCTGGAGACTTCTCCCTCACATATTAACGTAGCACGTCAGCAATGTCCTTGCTGATCACACATACACAAGTCTCCATCTCAAAGCCACCCACTTTGAGATACACAACGGCCACTCAGTACTCTGCCAATCATCCTTTCCCCTGGGACCTCCACACAGCCCCCCCCTAGCGGACACAGTGGTTACTACACCACATACCTCCCCCCTCTGTTCAAACTTGTGGGTTTGAACACACAACATTACATCAGGCTCTCGAGACCAGGCACTCATTACACCTTGCCCCACAGGTCGAGAGAACCTTTTCCATCTGTCATACGGCCTCCTCTCTACGTTAGGCCTCCCCTGCCCCCAGCGGTCAGAATATCGGTCCTGATCTTTGACCCTCCAGTTAGAGTCTGTCTGCGTCATCAGACACTGTCTAGTCACCACCATCCTCTCTCTGATTGTTCCGTTCCCCGACCAGCTCCCCCGGTTGGTACGGTCATCCGTCTTACTTGAGTCTGCTGTCTGGCCTGAGTCTGACCCACTCAGCGGCTCAAAGGAACTAATGTCTCTCAGCCTCGTACGACCTGTTGAACTGCCACTCACTGACATTCTTTGGCCACCTGCCCTGTCACTTCTTGGTGGAACCCTTCAGGTCCTTACATCTTGTTGGGTTGGAGGCGGCCGCCACCTGGTATTCTGTACTTCTTTATTAATTTGCCGGCGGTCCAGCCTCAACTGCTCAATTTCTTGCAGGTACCCCACTCGATACTCCACGAGCATTCGAAAGTCTCTCAGGCTCTCCACGGAACCAACCACCATGATGGGAATCCTACCCACTTCACTGGATATCTGGTGTTCATCATCAGGAGGGATCCTCACCCTCACCACACCAGAGATATTCACAAGGTCTTGCATTACCTTCCCGAATTTTCCAATGATTCTTCCAATCAGAGCTTTGGGTACCAGAACCACATCTTTCCGCAAACCAAGCCGATCCATAGCCTCCCTTGCTAACTCTAGGCGTCGAGCAGCCTTCATATTACTCCGCCTGACCAGCTGTTTGGCGTGGAAATATTGTAGATGCATCTCTTTCAGGACAGCTACTCGGTTCGATGTATCTTCTCTGGCTGATGTTATCACCAACTGCTGAGTCTCAGGTGCCCAGTGCACCTTACACGCTTTGACCACCTCTTTGAAAGCCTCATGCACACCTTCCTCAGCACAGGCCTCTTGCATGTCTTCTGGTACATCTATCACAGACTGGAAGGTCGTGGTCTTGCTCTCTTCCTGGACCGAAGGCTCTAGCTTTACCACGGACACTTCCCTCACTACCGTTGACGCGACCGGGTGACTGTCGTCTTCAATTCTGTCTTATTATCACTCGTGCTCACCCGCGGTAAGTCTTCGTCCAATTTCTCCTGCAGAAGACTTTTAACTACTCCTCTGAGTTCCTCCATCTCTTCCTTGAGATTCTTGTTCACACTTTGCCAGGTGGACAGGTGACCGCTGAGCTCCAAGACTTCTTTCTCAAGCCCTTCCACATCCTCTCTTAAGGTGTTGTTCACGCTGTGCCACGTTGACAGGTGACCTCTGAGCTTCAGGACTTCTTTCTCGAGTTCCTCCACTCTGTGCTCGGCCGTTTGTCTCATCGCTCTTTCTCGTTTGAGATGTTCCTTCACTGTCTCTTTTATTAACTGTATCTCCTGCTCTTGTTCTCTTTTGGCCAGCATGTGTTGCACCACTATTTCTTTAATTATATCGTCAAAGGGTACCCCTGGGTTAGTCCCGTCAGTCGAGCCCCCGTTACCCTCTGACCGTGTCTCTACTCCCGTTATCTTCTCGATCAGGTTACCATCAGTCCTGTCACGAGTTTCAGTCAGCACAGCACTAGATTCTGTTCTAGTGGTGGCTACTGGCAACAACACATCACAGTCACACCACCCCGTACGGTGAACTCCCAAGGCACTCTCTATCCGTGTATCAGCTCTGCTCTTTTTGTTTACCACACCCTTCTCATTCACACTGTGGTACCCTTCAGGTGACGTCAGGTCAGTAAATTCGTCTGCCGCCATTATTTCTCCGGTCGCCCCTACGTCTGGCCTGTCCACATTAGGGGGCGTCAGCGTCTCAGTGTCTGCTAGCCCCACATCATCAAATTTGACAAAGTCCCGGCGCCTCTCAAAGGTATGCACTAAGTTTGGTGGCATACTACCACCTTGGCACTCCCCCTTTGTCATCTCAATCAGGACTCTGTCCACCTTATAATCCACAATGACCCCGTGGACGCAGCGAACTCTGACGTTTTTCTCGGTCAGAGATAAAACGAGTGGAGTTCCTGTCAGAGTCACCTGACTGTTTGAGTCCAGCTTACCAGGGACTCCTTCCTGGTACAGCATTACGGTACACACCTGCGGCCCATCGTTACTATCCGGAAAGGATATCCCACATTCTGACCAAGACATACACCCACAATGCAGTACTCCAAACATACCCACTGAGTCACCCAGTGCTGTCATTTCTTCAAACTCGGCCCCTTTCTGGACCACCACCCCACTTTGAGTTGCCGCCCCCTCCCGGGACTCTACCCCTATTTGGGTTACCACCCGGATTTGGGTCACCGCCCCCTTCTGGGACTCCACCCCTTTTCGGGATCTCCCCATGTCTGTTACACCGGTCTTCTCAGACCACAGTTCACACAACACAGTTTATGTCTTAACGATACCACACAAGTCCTTGTTGGCAGCACCACAGCTCCTGCTGTCACCGATCACTGACACCACACCAGTTCCTTCTGGTGCTGCCACAGCTCCTGCTGCGCCGTCTTCGTGAACCCGCTGATCCACCGGAAGCCGCTTGTCCCCTTCGTAACCCCGCCGAGTTACCAGAAGCCGCTTGTCCCCTTCGTAAATCCCCCTGAGCCACCGCAGGCTGAGTTGAGAAAAGAAGGAAAAGAAACACCACAAAAAAAACTCACGTGTCCTGTCTGTGTGCTATGTATCGTCTCTGCCTGAGACCGTCCAACACACAGGGCGCACCGGGTGCTATTCAGGGAGCCGACCCTCCTCCCACGGTTTCCCAACACACCGGCCACACCAGGTCCAGGGGCTCAGCGGGTGCTCTTCAGGACATCCGTCTCCACCTGAAACTGCCCAACACTCACGCCTCACCAGGTCCAAGGTCATACCACGTGCTCCAGGGATCCTCCCAACACTGACCCTCCAGGACCTTGCTCACTGAACCCTCCAGGAACACAGTCTTTCCCACTGACCCAGGTCAGTACCACATGAGCACCAGTCCGTTACCTGTGTCGGCCACACAGGTCCTCGGATACCTCTTCTCAACAGAGGCACCCTATAGCAATAACCAGTCTCTTTCTCACTGACCCCGGTCAGTACAACACGGCTTTCACGACCGTCACCTGCTGGCCGCGTGGGTTCTCGGACCCCTCTACCGCAGAGGTATCCTATAAGTCTCTCTTGTGAGTTCATTTTTCCCTTCACCAGTGAGGTCTGATGAACTCCCTCTTCTGGCGAAGGAAGGTAGTGAGGCTGATTACCAAACAGCTGAGCAGGTAGATGATGACTGGGTCACAGGAACTGATGACTGGATATAAGGCAGCCGACGCCCTGCTGCCTTGCCGGTGATTTTCCTGCTGGATTCTTTGAGACCAGTTTGATTTCTGCTTCTCAAAGCTAAGTTTTGCTCTGCCTTTTGTACACTTTAGTTCTGGTTTTGTTTGCCTTGTTTTTTGGAGTTCAGCCATCCCCGGCCGGGGATGAGCTGAATTCCCTTTTTGTCTCTGATCTGTTGATCTCTGGCTCTGTCTTCAGAATATACCTGAGTGCTGATATAGTCTTTTTGAAGCCTAGCGACTTCAGGGCCTGTTTTTCCTATCAGTCTGTTGGTACATTTTGGATAGGGTTTTTTGCGGATTGCAGACAGCAGCTTTTCTATCCTGTCCTATTTAGTTAGCTTGGGCCCCATCATTTGCTCAACCTATCTTTCTATTTGTGTTAGTGTTTTTCATCTTGCTTCACAGTCATTATATGTTGGGGGCTGCCTATTGCTTTGGGGTCTGCTCTAAGGGCAGTTTTGATTTCCCCTTTCTGTCTTTAGGCTAATTTAGTTCTCCGGCTGTGATCGAGGGGTCTAGGGCACCGTTGGAACCCCCCCCCCGGCTACTGCTAGTTGTTGTGGATAGGCTCAGGGGTCTGCAATCCGATAGCTGCCAACTTCTCTGGTTTTCTGGACTTAGCTATTATTTTTGTTTTTTCCTCCTTCGGTGACTCATCCATAACAAGTCTCTTTCTCCTGGGGAAAAGGCCACAACCACAGCCGGGCAGTGGCTTCCCCAACCGTCAGCCCTCCTAGCTCAGCATTGCCCTTAGCAACTGACTTTGCAGTCCTCTTCCGTTGCTCCCAGCAACAAGGCTACAACAATGCCCATAGCTTTCTCCACCAAATGTGAGGTAGCGCTGTCATCTAAGTAGGGGATCACTCGCTTGCAGCCACAAAACCAGATCCGGCACAGATTTTCCATCAAATCAATAGAGTCCTTGCGGTTTATTCACCATCATAAACCATCACAGCAACAGACAGTTCACTTAACAGCATAATCAGCATAGCGTCCATTACAGAGTTTCCCTCTGTTAGCAATGTCCTATAGTCATATAGGTTATGCAGTATTTAATGTGCAGGCTTCCTAGCCCCAAGTTATCTCACCCACGTCCGGGTAACCTCACGGTTCCTTTATCATGCAGCCGATATTCATTCCCTCCAGGGAACTAACAGGTGCTGGCAGCCATTACACACAGCCACTCCACAGGCTGTTAGCCAGGAGATGCTTCTCCTAGCGGGACCTTTCACACTGAACCAATCAGATCCCAGCATTCACCCCATGTGACCTACCCTGGCCACATTATATGGTCTATAGCCACGCCCACCGGGTCACATGACTATGACCTCATCACAGGTCCTTCACACACTCACATAGCCTTTTAATACAGGCATTTTCAGACCCACCCCTGGGTGGGTTTATAGGTAACCAGTCCCGCCCATCTCTCTAGTTAGCTGAAGACTTCTCCCTCACATATTAACGTAGCACGTCAGCAATGTCCTTGCTGATCACACATACACAAGTCTCCATCTCAAAGCCACCCACTTTGAGATACACAATGGCCACTCAATACTCTGCCATTCATCCTTTCCCCTGGGACCTCCACACTGCGCCCCCTAGCGGACACAGTGGTTACTACACCACACTATTTATGTAGTTAAAGAATATTTTGGGATTATTTTTACTTTCTCTGGCAATGAGTCTCTCTGTCTCAATCTTTGCTGTCTTGATTTGCTTTTTACAGAATTTATTTAATTTTCTGTATTTATTTAATGCCTCATCACTACCTACTTGCTTTAATTCTGTAAATGCTTTATTTTTATCTCTTATTGCGCCCCTTACAGCTCTATTTAGCCATAGCGGTTTCCTCCTATTTCTCACATGTTTATTCCCATATGGTATATATTGTGCACAGGTCCTATTCTGGATGATAATAAACGTCTCCCATTTTCTTTGTGTATTTTTATGTCTCAGGATATCGTCCATGTTAATTGCACCAAGATCATCTCTCATCCGTTGGAAATTTACCTTCCTGAAGTTTAGTGTCCTTGTAACCCCTCTACTACACATCTTATTAAAGGATACATGAAAACGTATTAATTTGTGATCACTATTACCCAAGTGACCCTCAACCCTTACATTTGATATGCGGTCTGGCCTGTTGGATAATATTAGGTCTAGCAGTGCCCCCCCTCTTGTTGGGTCCTGAACCAGTTGTGAAAGGTAATTGTCTCTCATAGTTGTCATAAACCTATTACCTTTGCTGGAACTGCAGGTTTCGGTTCCCCAATGTATTTCAGGGCAGTTGAAGTCCCCCATAATAATGACTTCTCCTTGAGTCGCAGATTCATCTATTTGCTTTATGAGGATATTCTCCTTTGCTTCCATTATTTTTGGAGACTTATAACAAACCCCTATCAGTAATTTATTAGTTTTTCCCCCCTCCCCTTATCTCTACCCACAGGGACTCTACATTTTCATTAGATTCATATATATTATCACGCAGGATGGGTTTTAAGGATGATTCTACATATAAACACACGCCTCCCCCTCGCTTATTTGTACGGACATTTCTGAACAGACTATAGCCCTGTAAATTAACCGTCCGGTCGTGGCTCTCATCCAGCCATGTCTCAGATATCCTCACCATGTCCTCATTATGTTCCAACAACATTAACTCCAATACCTCCATTTTGTTGGCGAGACTTCTGGCATTAGTATACATGCACTTTATGTATCTCTCTGTACCTCCATTCTTTCTTAAATTATTAACTGTTATAACCCCACCCCCCATGCCACCCCCACCCCCAATTTCATTATTTCTGCCCAGGTCTCTATCTGCACTGTCTTCTTCGCCTATAAAAGGAATACGCTCCCCCCCATCCCTAGTTTATACACTCCTCCAACCTTCTAGCCATTTTCTCCCCAACACAGCTGCACCCTCCCCATTGAGGTGCAGCCCGTCCCTAGCGTAGAACCTGTAGCCAACTGAGAAGTCTGCCCAGTTCTGCAGGAACCCAAACCCCTCCTTCCTACACCAATTCCTGAGCCACTTATTAACCTCCCTAATCTCCCGTTGCCTCTCTGGCGTGGCACGTGGTACAGGAAGTATTTCTGAAAATACCACCTTGGAGGTCCTTGCTTTAAGCTTACAGCCTAATTCCCTGAAATCATCTTTAAGGACCTTCCACCTACCTCTAACTTTGTCATTTGTGTCAATGTGCACCATGACTGCTGGATCCTCACCAGCCCCTCCCAGTAATCTGTCAACCCGATTAGCGATGTGTCGCCCTATCTGTTCCCCAAATAATTGAGTCTCCCACTACCAGAACCTGTCTGGCCTGCCCTGCTCTCCTATTTCCCCCCTTACTGGAGCAGACACTCCTCCGGCTTTCAGAGGACATGCCTTGCTGCAGCAGTGCTACTCCTGCACTAACACTCCCCTCATCCGCCAACTTAGCAAAATATCGGGGTGTGCCAGATCAGGACTAGCCTCCCTGGTGCTCTTCCCTCTACCCCGCCTTCTAACTGTCACCCAGCTAACTGCTTCATTGTCCTGCAGCTCCAACCTAGCATCCCCCCCTCATCTATCCCATTGAGCGTCTGCTCAGTGAGAAGACTCGTTTCCATATTGTCTATGGATCTCAGTGTTGCCAGTTGCACATTTAGATCCAGTATCTGGGCTTCCAAATGCACAACGTGCTCACATCTCGCACAGCAGTATGCACCCTCGACCGGCTGTTCAATGATTTCATACATGCGGCAAGACGTGCACTGGATGGCATTGGCAATAGTGGAGCACATCCTAATGGGGATTGCACCAGACAAAAAGATAAGCAAAAATAAATAAAAAGTATTAATAAAATATAACAGCAATTCAGTAATACCTCCCTTGGAAACTCCCTGAATCCAAAGTCACTGAATCACAAGTCACACACTTACCGCAGTTCACACTTACACTCAAGTCACACTCAGCTCGTTCGTACTCGCTCAGGCAGAAGATTTAAAAGAGATTTTTTTTTCTCCCTTTTACCAGCACACCACCCTGCTGCTCAATGCACTTCCAAAAAAAAGTGAAGCTTCTGGAGTGGCCATCTCAGTCTCCTGACTAGAGTTGAGCGATACCGTCCGATACTTCAAAGTATCGTATCGGATGGTATCGGCCGATCTTTAAAAAAAGTATCGGTATCGCCGATTCCGATACCGGAAGTCCCATTCAAGTCTATGGGACTTCCGGTATCGGAATAAGAAAAACCCTTTCCTGCCCTTGTACAGCCTCTCTGGGGTCTGTACGGGCCTTTCGGGGGGCTGTGCCGGCCTGCCAGGGGGTCTGTGCAGGCTCCGGTGGTCTGTGCCGGCCTGCCGGTGGTCTGTGCAGGCTCCGGGGGGCTGTGCCGGCCTGCCGGGGGGTTGTGCCGGCCTGCCGGGGGGCTGTGCCGGCCTGCCGGTGGTCTGTGCAGGCTCCGGGGGTCTGTGCAGGCATCGTCCGATGGGACTACAAGTCCCATCGGGCGATGCCTGCTACCATGACAGTGATTGACACATTAGCCAATGATGGGACAGTAGTAGTCCCATCATCCGGCTAATGTGTTAAATGTAAAAAAAAAAAAAAAAATTACATGCTACATACATACAACATGCATACTACATACATGCTACATTCATACTACATACTACATACATGCTACATTCATACTACATAAATACTACATGCAACATACATACTACATATATACTACATGCATGCTACATACATACTGCATGCTACATACATACCACATATATACTACATACATACTACATGCATGCTACATACATAACACATATATACTACATGCATGCTACATACATACTACATGCTACATACTACATATATACTACATGCATGCTACATACTACATGCTACATACATACTACATATATACTACATGCATGCTACATACATACTGCATGCTACATGCATGCTACATACATACTACATACATACTACATGCTACATACATACATATATACTACATACATACTACATACATACTACATGCATGCTACATGCATGCTACATACATACCACATACATAACACATATATACTACATGCATGCTACATACATACTACATGCTACATACATACCATATACATACTACATGCATGCTACATACATACTACATGCATGCTACATACATACTACATGCTACATACATACTACATATATACTACATGCATGCTACATACATACTACATGCTACATACATACTACATATATACTACATGCATGCTACATACTACATGCTACATACATACTACATATATACTACATGCATGCTACATACATACTACATGCTACATACATACCACATACATACTACATATATACTACATGCATGCTACATACATACTGCATGCTACATGCATGCTACATACATACTACATACATACTACATGCTACATACATACCACATATATACTACATACATACAATACATTCATACAATACATACATAGACATACAGTACATATAACATAGAGTAACATACTTACCAATACTTGTCACATTGTTCCCCGAAGCCATTGTCTTTTCCGGAATAAATATTAACATAACAAACCACAAAAATACTCACCCACGATCCGAAGCAGTCCACGAGTGTGTCCCACGACGATCTTGGGTAGAGAACTGCAGCATCAGCTGTTGCTGCCGTTCTCTACGGGCTGCAGGAATCCAATGACGGAAGGTAGGTATCCTTCCGCACTGTATTCCTCCGCCACTTAAAAAAAAAAAAAGTCCCTAGTCTCACTTTATGCCATTGCTGTGTGGGAAATTCCCACGCAGCAATGGCATAAAGTGAGACTAGGGACTTTTTTTTTTTTAACTGGCGGAGGAATACAGTGCGGAAGGATACCTACCTTCCGTCATTGGATTCCTGCAGCCCGTAGAGAACGGCAGCATCATCTGATGCTGCAGTTCTCTACCCAAGATCGTCGTGGGACACACTCGTGGACTGCTTCGGATCGTGGGTGAGTATTTTTGTGGTTTGTTATGTTAATATTTATTCCGGAAAAGACAATGGCTTCGGGGAACAATGTGACAAGTATTGGTAAGTATGTTACTCTATGTTATATGTACTGTATGTCTATGTATGTATTGTATGAATGTATTGTATGTATGTAGTATATATGTGGTATGTATGTAGCATGTAGTATGTATGTAGTATGTATGTAGCATGCATGTAGCATGTAGTATGTATGTAGCATGCATGTAGTATATATGTAGTATGTATGTAGCATGCATGTAGTATATATGTAGCATGTATGTAGTATGTATGTGGTATGTATGTAGCATGTAGTATGTATGTAGCATGCATGTAGTATATATGTAGTATGTATGTAGCATGTAGTATGTATGTAGTATGTATGTAGTATGTATGTGGTATGTATGTAGCATGTAGTATGTATGTAGCATGCATGTAGTATATATGTAGTATGTATGTAGCATGTAGTATGTATGTAGTATGTATGTGGTATGTATGTAGCATGTAGTATGTATGTAGCATGCATGTAGTATATATGTAGTATGTATGTAGTATGTATGTGGTATGTATGTAGCATGTAGTATGTATGTAGCATGCATGTAGTATGTATGTAGCATGCATGTAGTATGTAGCATGCATGTAGTATGTATGTAGTATGTATGTAGTATGTATGTAGCATGCAGTATGTATGTAGCATGTATGTAGTATGTATGTAGTATATATGTAGTATGTATGTAGCATGTAGTATGTATGTAGCATGTAGTATATATGTAGTATGTAGCATGTAGTATATATGTAGTATGTATGTAGCATGCATGTAGTATGTATGTAGTATGTATGTAGCATGCAGTATGTATGTAGCATGTATGTAGTATGTATGTAGTATATATGTAGTATGTATGTAGCATGTAGTATGTATGTAGCATGCATGTAGTATGTATGTAGCATGTATGTAGTATGTATGTAGTATATATGTAGTATGTATGTAGCATGTAGTATGTATGTAGCATGCATGTAGTATGTATGTAGTATTTTTTTTTTTTTTTTTTTTACATTTAACACATTAGCCGGATGATGGGACTACTACTGTCCCATCATTGGCTAATGTGTCAATCACTGTCATGGTAGCAGGCATCGCCCGATGGGACTTGTAGTCCCATCGGACGATGCTTGCACAGACCCCCGGACATCAGCACAGCCCCCCGGCAGGCCGGCACAGCCCCCCGGCAGGCCGGCACAGCCCCCCGGCAGGCCGGCAGAGACCCCCGGAAGGCCCGAAATGACGGCGCATCATGATGCGCACACACCGCGCATCATGATGACGTCAGGCCGTCAATCAACTGAACTTCCGATTCCGATGCCGAATTCCGATATTGAAAAAATATCGGAAGTCGGTATCGGAATTCCGATACAGCAAGTATCGGCCGATACCCGATACTTGCGGTATCGGAATGCTCAACACTACTCCTGACCTCAATATCATTGAGCCACTCTGGAGACATCTCAAGCACGCAGTTCATGCTAGACAGCCCAGGAATTTACAGGAACTGGAGGCTTTTGCCAAGAAGAGTGGGCAGCTTTACCATCTGAGAAAATAAAGAACCTCATCCACAACTACCACAAAATACTTCAAGCTGTCATTGATGTTAGAGGGGCCAATACAAGGTATTAAGAAATGGGGTATGTAAACTTTTGATCAGGGTCATTTAGATGTTTTGAGTTGTCATTATGATTTAAAAAGAGAAATCACAGTAATTTGACAATAAATGGCTTCACCCAACCAATACCCATGAGTGGAGAAAAAGTTTTGGTGTTATCATTCATATTCTCTGAAAAAAGTCCAAGAAAGCAAAGATTCTGCTGGGGTATGTAAACTTTTGAGCACAACTGTAAACGGATGATCAAAGGCATATTCAAGGTTGGTCAACAAAGATCCGAATATAAGAACTCAGAGCACAGAGCGAACACACACAACTTGAGCTAAGCTACAACTGGATATGTTCTTATTATTGCCAGTCAGCCTAAAAGCCATGTAAATATCCAGAACGAGCGACACCTGGAAGAAACCCCACAGGCCCAGCCAGATTGGGCAGCAGAGCTGTCATTCACAATATTGACAGCTAAGCCTGTACCTACCTCAGATTAGTCATCTGCGCTGTCACTCACAATCCTGACAGCTCAGCACGCCCCTGATCCCATAGGGTGACTGAGCTGTCAGTCACAGCGTCCTTAGAACACTGTGTGTGGTGGCACCAAGCTTGTTCTTTTGATAAATGTTCATTAGCTGATTCCAGAAATTCAGTATTAAGTAATGTCAGGAAAACCCTCGTAATGGACCTGTTGGTAGCTTCTTAGGCTGAGTCATTTTGCAGCTGAGAAACCTTTTTCACATCAATTATAAAAAATAAATTCCTTGCACCTGATTATGTAATACTATGTGAGAAGATTGCTGGAAGCAGAAGACATTTTCTACAGAATCTGTCACCGGAATGATCTCTATAAACTAAGACACCAATTAGATGCCCTAATAAAGGATCACTATACATGAATCCCGATTCCATATGCATTGCTAATGTGTGTGTGCAAACACAAGTCATCAGCCCATCTGCATACATTATTTCTATCCCTGCAGGTAAGATAAATCTATTGATAATTTCAGTGCAACTACTTTATGTTAAAGCAAGAATATCATTGGTCTATTGCTCTTTGTGCTTTCCTATAGTTTATAGCCATTGTTCTGCATTGTGGGCTCCAACAGATGGTAAGTACGTTTTCCAGTTCTCAGAAGACAAGTGCCAGGGGCAAAACTACCATTTTTGTTACAGTGAGTTATATTTCTTTAAAAAAAATAAAATAGAGTATATATATATATAATATAAAGCTCAAGTGTGTGTATGTATGTACGTGTGTATGTATGCATGTATGTATGTCCGGGATTGGCATCCGCACCGTTGCAGCTACAGCCACAAAATTTGGCACTGTCAACACGTCTGGACCCTGAGAGCATCCTAGGCTATGTTGTGAGGCGAATTTTTTACCCCGCGCGCTCCAATTCACCAAACAATTTTGCCCCTATCTACATAATGGGGAAAAAGTGTGTGTGTATCAAGCCCCGCCCCTCATTATGATGTCATAATGCCCCTAATTGCATCCTGGGGAAGCACTGTGTGCGTATCAAGCCCCGCCCCTCATTATGATGTCACAATGGTTGCCATGGCGACGCTGATGTCATCATAGGTTGCAATCCCCACCACTCATTATGATGTCATAATGGTTGACTATGGGATGGAGGATGTGTGATGGGTATATGGGCATGGGACTATGGGATGGAGGATGTGTGATGGGTATATGGGCACGGGACTATGGGATGGAGGATATCTATTATGGGTATATGGGCACAGGCCTATGGGATGGCAGATATGTATGACGGGTATATGGGCACGGGACTATGGGATGGAGGATGTGTGATGGGTATATGGGCACGGGACTATGGGATGGAGGATGTGTGATGGGTATATGGGCACGGGACTATGGGATGGAGGATATCTATTATGGGTATATGGGCACGGGCCTATGGGATGGCAGATATGTATGACGGGTATATGGGCACTCAACTATGGGATGGAGGATAGGTATGATTGTTTTTTGGGCACGGGCCTATGGGATAGAGGATAATTATAATTTGTTATAACTAGCCACAGTTAGTTACTATGCCCGGGCAGCGCCGGGCTCTTCAGCTAGTATATACAGTATATATACCACCACCTACCTTTCAACTCCCAATTTCTTGTGGGTGTTTAAAAGACATCCACCATTAGTTATTCTGTATAGAGCATACCATGTAGTCCTCCTGCTCTATGTAATCCTGTCCACACCACTGATTGGCAGCTTCCTGCCTATGCAGGGCATGCATAGAAAACTGCCAATCAGTGGTGTGGGCGGAGCTATACAGAGCTCAGCATTCAGAAAACTGCTAGATCCACAGCAGGAAAAATGGTAATTTTATCAAAACTGTAGGAAGCAGACCAGTAAGTGACAAATCACTGGAATCAGGGTCTCTGCCCCATACATTATGCTGATTTGAGAATACATAGCCAAAACATGGTGACAGATTCCCTTTAAAAGCGTCAAAAAATTGCTAAATATTCTTCTCTCCCTTGCCATATAAGGACACACACCAGTGTTATGAATGGCACATGGTTTGTGGGGTGTCCTGTTAAAAAATTTGCCCAGGGACCTGATGAACTTCAAATTATACTGTAGTGTCTTTAATCATCATGAGTACATTAGGAATAAGATTATTTCTGGCTCTTATATGACTTGAATCTGGAATGCCTACCAGTTTCACCTCTGCAGGCTCCTTCTTTAATTGTCTCATAAGTTGAGGATCCAAGAAAAGCACTTCTGAGCATCCGCGCTGCTTTAGTGATAAGAATTCTTCAGAAATCCATATAAATCTTTCAAGTTCTTTATTATATATACTACAGAAACTACGCGTTTCGAGGTGACAAACCGCACCTCTTCTTCAGGTTACAGTACAGAGTTGTCGAACTCGAAGCGCGTAGTTTCTGTAGTACATATAATAAAGAACTTGAAAGATTTATATGGATTTCTGAAGAATTCTTATCACTAAAGCAGCGCGGATGCTCAGAAGTGTTTTTCTTGGATCCTCAACTTATGATATCTAGTGGACGCTGTTCACCTGCACGAGCTCTGCAGCAGCTATATGACTGCAACAAACGTTGAGAGTGGTTGTGTCTGAACACAACCCATAAAGGGTGAGTACTCCAGAGTACTTTTATATTTTAATTGATTTATACCAGGTGAAGCCCTATGTCTGCGTCCCCGCCCTTGTTTTCTCTTTAATTGTCTCTGAGTTAGTGAGTAGAGACTAAGTGATATAATGCCTCCATGCACAGAGACATGAAGGATTCCTGCTCCCCTGTCTAGTTATAGAAAAAGTTCAGTATCCCAAGCAGCAGTATGGCAGACATTATACAGTAGTACTGAGCAGTGTAGCTGTGTTTACTAAAAAGCAGAAAACCAGAAGTATTTTCTGTGTGTGTCTCTCTACTGATCCTTGCATACACTTCAACAAGCAGCTGTAATCTGATCCCTCAGTGAGTTGGCAGTTTGTCTTGTGTTGAGTAAGATGGATTTTAGCTGTTTCTAAGCGTAAAAGATGAGTTCAGAAGGCAGGGAGAATGGGAAGTAGTGACTCATAAGTGGAGAAAGCAGCAAACTTCTTTGAGAAGATACATTGTAAAGTTTCTTATATTTGCTTGTACTATTAATGTATGCAAAGGTTGTTGAGTTGTTATTCTGAGTTTCAAAAACAGTAAAAGGTTTCGAACTAAAGGTAGCTCTGTGACCTTGCAGCGCTGGGGTCTTGGGTTCAAATCTCTCCAAGGACAACATCGTCAAGAAGATTGTATGTTCTCCTTGTGTTTGCTTGGGTTTCCTCCCGCACTTCAAAGACATACTGATAGGGAATTTTGATTTTGAGCTCCAATGGGGACAGCGATGACGATGTCAGTAAACTGCTGTGGAATTAATGGTGCTATATAAGAGAGTAAAATAAACCATCCCTAGACAAAAATACGAATAAACAGATTTGCTTGAGGGAAACTCGTAGCATGCAGTGCTCTAATATTTAGCTATTATTTGCTTTCGGTAGAGTTGAGCGTCTTTGGTCGGATCGGGCTTCATGAAACAAAATTTGCTTCAGATGAAACTGGTCCGACTAGGGCAATAAAAGTCGGAGTTTCATCCGAAACCCGACCCCAATGCAAGTCAATGGGGAATAAAAGTCGGCATTGAGTGGATGAATGTCATCCGCTCAATGCCGACTTTTATTTCCCATTGACTTGCGTTGGGGTCGGGTTTCAGACGAAACTCCGACTTTTTTTGCCCTAGTCGGACCAGTTTCATCTGAAACAAATTTTGTTTCATGAAACCCGATCCGACCACAGTCGCTCAACTCTAGTTTTCGGCAAAGCGTTGGTTGGATAATGTAAAGACTGCTGTAATGCAAACTGTGGACCCTCTAGGCCATTTAACTCTTGTTTTCTTCCTACTAAACTTTGCAATGGAGCCGTTTAAATAGTAAATTCATAGAGCTTAAATGTAGGAGAGCGCAGTTGCCACGACTCGGCTGTTGGGTGACCTGGGACCATGGGCTCCTTCCCTGTCCCTAACGCTAGGGGGTGCCCTAGCTCGCCTTATTCCCCAGGTTACTTTTAAAGGTGAAGATGCCGGGGCCACTTACCTTGCCTTATCTCCTGTATCCGCCCTCCATCTGTACCCTTCCCATCAGGGTATGTCAACTTTTGATCAGGGTTATTTGGATGATTTGGCTTTCATTATGACTTAAAAAAGAGAAAACACAGTAGTTTGACAATAAATGGCTTCACCCAACCAGTAACCATGAGTGGAGAAAAAGTTTTGGTGGTATCATTCATATTCTCTGAAAAAAAGGCCAAGAAAGCAAAAATTCTGCCGAAGTATGTAAACTTTTGAGCACAACTGTACCTAGCCTCTTTGGCTTGATTTGCTACCTACTTGTAATTCTGACCCCAGACTGTGACCTGACTACGCCTTTGTCTCTCCTCTCTGTTTATTACCTACCCTCCTGACTCTTGACCTCAGATTCTTTGACTTCACCTGACTCAGGTCTTGTCCATGACAAGTGACTCAACAACACACTTGGAGGGGGTGTCCTGCACAGCTCGCTTAGTCATCAGAAATACATGATGCTGATGCATTATGACCACACATACCTGCCAAGATGTGGGCATGCGTTGTGCACATTTCCTATTAATCAGAAAAGTATATTTGAGTGATACCTGACAATCCTGCATGTGTCTTGGCAGGTATGTGCAGTTGTAACGTCATCAACACTGCGCACCTCTGATGTGGAAGTGAGTGGCCCCTGACAAAACCTTTAACACTAGAACTACTGATGGAGTCATTTTGACTCCTTTCATTTTTTATTTCTCTTCTGTGACTACATTTTTCAGAATTCCGGCTTGAAACTCGGTGACTTTTCCTCAAATATGATGTGAAAAAAAATTTTGTGAGAATAAATAATTTTGGTGAAAAATTTGCGCGTTTTTTTCAAAATTTACCAAGAACTACTGAAGGGAGTCATTTTGACTCCCTACTATATTTTGAGGTCCTTTTGTCACTAAATGTTGCTATAAAGTTTTGTGCATAATTTTTTCACTCTGTCTTATTTACCCTGATGTTCATATAGATGTAGTTCAATTTACATGTCAACTTTTAACATTTTCCTTGTGTTTTACCTGCTTGTATTACTGTGTAATACTGAACAAAATAGCTTGTTTACTCTAGGCTCTTATCTTATGCTAATGAAGGGTGGTGTTTTTCTAAGGTCCTAGCAGGAGACAGTATTCTGGATAGTAACTTTACTTTCAGTTCAGCTGAAGAGACAAAGAGAACAGACGCAGACATAGGAGCTCTGAAGACTCATACAGGTATGAATTGTTATGAAATAGTTTAGCTGTCTGTCAACTGATTCAGCCCACCTACTTTTGAAGGTGGCAGAACAGTTATTATTTCTTTTAGTTTTCATTTCATTTCTATTTTTCAGCAGGGAACTATATAGAATTATGGAATTTGTGAGGAATATGGAGAGAAGACGTTTGATAAAGCCTCAGGATATTCTGGCTACTTTGCAATCCATACCGGAGGATGAATCCGAATCCGAATTGCAGGAACATGTATTTGATTCTGACAGTGATGAAGATTTCATTCCTCAGAACATATCAAGTGAATCTGAAGACTCAGAAGGAACAAATCCAGAAGGTAAGTAGTTATGTGTATTTATTTGTTCTTCCACACACTGAGTTAGGGCCTGTGCACACTAGCAGAATTCTGGCTAAAAAGTAAAGGAACAACCATCGTGGGAACACTGAACAAGATAAGGCGAGAAGTGCCTAAAGAAATAAAATCCATGAAAGAGGAATTGTACAACACTAAAGTGTTTAGAAATGAAGACAATTTTACACTTACAGTATATCAAGGAAAGCCCAACAAAAATGTTGTCATTTTGAGTTCCGTCCATCCAGATGTTGTTGTTGCGTTTGATTCCGCTAAAAAAACTCCAGAAACGGTAAAGTTTTACAATGAAACAAAATATGGAGGAGTAGATGTAGTGGATCAGATGGCACGAAAATATACCACACGAACATGCACAAGGAGATGGCCTGTTCATGCATTTGAAAATGCCTTCGACTTTGCGGGTATAAATGCATGGATAATATTCAAGGAGATTACCCACCAAAAAATGTCACGCAAGGCATTTTTGCAAACGCTTGTGAGAGAGTTGAGTGGTCCTTATGTCACAGATAGGGAAAAGGGTTCCACGTCCCAAGTTTCTACATGCTCAGAAGTGATGGTTCAAACAAAATTTTGCCAGATCAAAGAAAAGTGCAAGAAAAATAGATCTGTCGGCAATTGTAAGACTTGTGGTAAGTCTTTGTGTGGGCAATGTACTGCCATAAATCAAAGGCAATGCCTAAAATGCGAAACACCAAATGTTTAGAAGGTGAATTCTGCGCCATATTTTCATTTTTATGCTCCTCCACCTACATTTTCTCTGCTTTTTGTTCTTCAGATTTTGTTTATATGTGTGCACTTGAATAAAAAAAAATGTTTGAAAAACGTCTATTATAATTATTGTTATTTTCTGTAGAAAAATAAGAAAAGCAGAAAAAAAACAATCAAAAGCATTACTGTTGGATCTCACAATAATAATACATTACAAAAAATATAATTATTAATAAATAACCACAAATGAAACTCTAAAAATAAACGAAAACAAGCAAGGAGTCAAAATGACTCCTTTCAGTAGTTCTAGGCGGGGTCACGAGTCCAGTAGTCCTAGTGTTAAAGGTGAAACCTCAACTACAGTCTCCAGGTGCCATTAATAAATGATCTCTAGGCAGCAGTCCAACATGGAAGACTTGTTCAGATGCATTGTGGTCACTTCACCTCTTTTTTATCATTCAATATTGAAAAAAATAAAACTTATAACAACCTATATTTATATAGCATTGTCCTAAAATGCAAATAAAGGATTAAGTAAAAAAAAACTTGAAAACTTCTGTCATTATCTATATACATATGACTAATAAAAGTAAAAGCTCACAATAGTTTAGAGATTTTTATCTCTTTTTAATTAAAGGGGAAAGGCTCACGGATTATGTTTTGAAATTGTATATATCCATGGCACTCGCAGACAGTCATGAGTGGGTGGTTATAAAAGAGTTAACCAAGACTTGCGAGACCAATATATCGATCCTTCTTAAGAAAGAATAACTTAAGATTCATGAGCCGATGCTTCCATGAATGTTCAGCCTCATTTGGTCTCTGCAGTGCAGGATGCCACTACTTCAATCTCAGCAAGTATTAATCAATGAGTAATTGAAGAGCGTTGCCAGGAAGAAAACGGCCACTCAGCAGTAGGTTGGTTCCCATACATTGCTGAGTCACATAAGTTGGTCAAAATGCACTTAATGGGACTAGAATATATAAGGACTATAAATGAGATGTGGAAACATGGACTTATAAGGTGATTTTTTTTTAAGGGGTCCTCTGGTTTAAAAAATGTTAAGGTAATTGAGTTATCGTTCTCCTTCATCCATTCTTGCCGCAGGATCCATAACTAGAGAAGAACATGGCCACCGAGGGCTTTGGCTTTCATGGATAAAAGTGCCAACACTGGTCAATAATTTCTGGCACAGTTGATTCAACTTTCTGGCAGAGCTTCATTCAGCTATTGGCAAACACCCAAATGAAAATGTAGCGATGCATTATTATTTTTCCATTGCCCTGTATATCATCCCCAGATGAAGCTGTTGGCGAAACACACTTCATGTCTGCACTTTTATATGAAACCTCATGTACTGTTATGATTCTTTACCTGTAACTCAGCGTGATGCGTATTCTTTGTTTTTTAGGCATTGGTCTTGACAACTTTCCTTTTCAGGCAGTTATTTTATCTAACTTATTACATTTTTTTTTTTTGCTGGCTTTACACTTGCACTTTTTTTAGACTTAACATGCTCTAAGATGTTCCTACCTACTATACTGCTTTGTACTTTAGTATTTCTGTATTTAATTATTTGTATATCTAAATTATTGAGCAGTACACTTGGTTCACCCATCATTTGTCTTTGTATTTTTGCGCCTGCGTGTTTATTTGATGTACTTACCCTATTTTTTTTTTTAATACAAGCCGTTTTATTAATTTTTCAACTTAATAAAGCAATAGACATTCTTTTATCCTTGTGCCCTGCACATCGTTGATTAGTCTTGTTGTGTCTTTGAACTTGTTGACGCATTTTTATCCCATTCTATGTATAGTAGCAGGTCATAAGAGCAAAATCATCTCCCAACGTTTCGATTCAACACCCCCATTGTACCTAATAACATGATAACTGAGGCACATGATCAGGGTGAAACATTTCCACCAGCATACATCAAAGTGCACCCAAATGACTGAGATTCGGATGTTTAAAATGCTAATGGTCAGTTTTTCGACCACAACACATCCTGTGTATGTGAAACATGTCATGGATGTGTCAGAGGCTGCAGACCGTTGCACTGCAACTATCTGCAGAAGGTCTCGGTTGTTTGCTTTGCATACAAGTGGCCACGTCACCCGGTGCTAATGACCACACCTGGACCTGGGTGTTTATAATTCCCTACTTCTTTTTGGGAGTTGCGGGTGTTATTTCCTGTTTGCACTTCTCTGTTGAGACTTGGAGCTGTAGCAGTCTGTTAGCGTTCTCTTGTCGTTTGAAGGGCGTCCGCATGTCTCTTTGAGTCTATTAATGCTAAGTGCCCCCTTGTTGCATTTATCCTTGCTATCTTTAGTGTTAGTGGGATTGACTAGCGCTCATCCTGTCCTTCCCGCTGCAGGGCTTGTTGCCAGGTTCACACAGGGATTAGGTACCCTGCTCGGCGATAGGTTCGAAACCTACAGTATATAGGGATAACACAAACAGAGAGCACAGAATGACAATTGTGCAGAAATATCCTGCAGTAAAACATATAACAGTGGTCAGCAAGTGCTGATAAAAAGATGGTAACAAATACAGGGTATTTAGTCGATACATTTTTTGCAAAAAAAATGTATACCAAGCTGCTCCACCGCGTCAAGGTAACCCCTATTGAAGCAGTCCTTATCTAATGTATTTAAAACCTGAACATGTGAACAGTGTCTAAATGAACAGGATGAAGACAGGTGCTTCCTAGTATGGGCACGTGGTGTAAGCCAGCTCTTTATGTGCATGTCACACAAGAGAGGGGTGGGGTCTCTCAAATCATGTATAGGCACGGAAAAAACTGGATTAAAAACACATGTGACATGCACACATATGAACAAGTCGGTAAGACACTGTTCACACCACCCACTGACTAAAACACAAACAGAGAGCACAGAATGACAATTGTGCAGAAATATCCTGCAGTAAAACATATAACAGTGGTCAGCAAGTGCTGATAAAAAGATGATAACAAATACAGGGCATTTAGTCGATACATTTTTTTTTGCAAAATAATGTATACCAAGCTGCTCCACCCCGTCAAGGTAACCCCTATTGAAGCAGTTCCTATCTAATGTATTTAAAACCTGAACATGTGAACAGTGTCTAAATGAACAGGATGAAGACAGGTGCTTCCTAGTATGGGCACGTGGTGTAAGCCAGCTCTTTATCTGCATGTCACACAAGAGAGCTGGCTTACACCACGTGCCCATACTAGGAAGTGCCTGTCTTCATCCTGTTCATTTAGACACTGTTCACATGTTCAGGTTTTAAATACATTAGATAGGGACTGCTTCAATAGGGGTAACCTTGACGCGGTGGAGCAGCTTGGTATACTTTTTTTTGCAAAAAAAGTATCGACTAAATACCCTGTATTTGTTATCATCTTTTTATCAGCACTTGCTGACCACTGTTATATGTTTTACTGCAGGATATTTCTGCACAATTGTCATTCTGTGCTCTCTGTTTGTGTTTGAGTCAGTGGGTGGTGTGAACAGTGTCTTACCGACTTGTTCATATGTGTGCATGTCACATGTATTTTTAATCCAGTTTTTTCTGTGCCTATGCATGATTTGAGAGACCCCACCCCTCTTGTGTGACATGCACATAAAGAGCTGGCTTACACCACGTGCCCATACTAGGAAGTGCCTGTCTTCATCCTGTTCATTTAGACACTGTTCACATGTTCAGGTTTTAAATACATTAGATAGGGACTGCTTCAATAGGGGTTACCTTGAAGCGGTGGAGCAGCTTGGTATACATTTTTTTGCAAAAAAACGTATTGACTAAATATTCTGTATTTGTTATCATCTTTTTATCAGAACTTGCTGACCACTGTTATATGTTTTACTGCAGGATATTTCTGCACAATTGTCATTCTGTGCTCTCTGTTTGTGTTTGAGTCAGTGGGTGGTGTGAACAGTGTCTTACCGACTTGTTCATATATGTGCATGTCACATGTGTTTTTAATCCAGTATATAGGGATAGTAGGACAGACAGGGTGATGTTAGATCAGTTCAGGGGTCTCCACTTCCGCCTTCCCTATTGTTTGGTTCCCCTTCCCTTATCTCGTTGTGTTGCACTTAGTCTGTCCTACTCTGTGCGTGACAAAACATTTCCCAAATTGCTCCAAACCCGTCTTACAATTGTTTAAAGTGGTCAGTCCCATTAGAAAGGATGTCCACTCAGAATGCAAATTTGTTATACAGCAAATTACAATATGCAGAAGGGCAATGTGCCTAACATTAGGTGAGCAATGTAGCTGACAGTGTGCTGGCACTGTGGGACATATTGTGCATACAGGGCACACAGTGGCTGGAACAATGGAGGACCGCAATTTTGCTAATGTTGTATTTAGTTGAACATTCTGAATAATGAATAGTGGCCGCTGTGGATAGTAGGATAGTACATTTGAGTCATGGTATTCATTAAGTTTACGCCATGAAACTTTCACCTCCTCTGTTTGTTCAGTGTTACAATTAAAACATATATATCATTTGTATGTAGATGAGAAATAACACCATTGCAGGTCATTATATGATATGCATCTTTCATTTTTTCAGCAGTTTTCTCCTCTGTGGGCTTTATTTATAATATTCAGTTGTCTATGAGCTATTGGATGAAGAATAGCAGTTATGATGATACCCATAAA